>NC_053397.1:67822356-68422356 GCF_905171765.1 Bufo bufo | reverse complement strand
AAAATTACTGCATCAGTGTTTTGATACTATTCTATCAGACTGTGTCTATTGTACTTTACTCGCATCATGTGAATACACAATAGATCCCAAGAGCCCTTAAGGGTGTATTAGACACAAATATAGAACATGTCCTATTTTTGTCCACATTACCAGGGGGAAGAATGTAATGTATATTTATTGCATGTACATTTCAATATAATATTTAATATGCTCTATTCATGGCATAGTAATGGTTTTGTATATCTGCATTGTTGACTCTGCTTCACAACACTGCTAAACTGGAGCATCTAAATCTAGAAAACCTTGGCAGCAGTTTAACCATTCTTTATCTTTTGTGTGCATTAGTTTTGTAGGCCACCACCATGAGGAAGAAGGTTGCTGTGATAGGAGCTGGAGCCAGCGGTCTGGTAGCTATAAAATGTTGCTTGGAGGAGGGTCTGGAACCTACGTGTTTTGAGAGAACAGATGACATTGGTGGACTATGGAGATTTGATGTTAGTCAATGTTATTGAGTTGTGTGTGCTTCCCCCCCCCCCCAGGGGTTGTCTCACTTCAGCGAATGGTATTTATTATGTAGACAAAGTTAATACAGTCCATTTACTAATGAAATTATCCATATTGCCTCCTTTGCTGGCTGGATTCATTTTTCTATCACATTGTACACTGCTTATTTCCCCAGTCGTCTCCATGACACCAAGTCCTGAGATTGACTGACTTCCTTCTGATTGGACAGGAAAAACACAGAGAGGTTAAAACCCCCACCCCCTCCTCACATCACCAGTGTTTTTCCTGTCCCATCAGGATAGGAAGCAGGAGAGGTGCACGGAGCTCGTTTGGGCTCACCTGGAGTTTTTTTTTTTTTTTCATCTGGGCCGAGGTCGGATCTGCAGTGCAGCTCTCCCTCCTCCGTTTGGTTAGGCCTGGGCTCGGGCACATAGGTAGTGCCCCTGCAAAGATTCCCTCTGCGGCGGTCCCGGAGGGCTTGATGCAGAGGGAAGGAGGAACACGGCGGATCGGCACTGTGATGTGTCCCTTTCAGGCCGGCAGGCGGATGACGTCAGACGCCGGGGGCGGAGCTAAGCGCGCTGACGTCATCAACATGCGCCACAGGTCCTGCAGCATGAGAAGCACATGGAGACACTATAAAAACGCTCAGGACCTGTGTAACGGCGCCCTGCATAGCGCGGCTCACATATTTTGGTGAAGCATCTCTGAAGCGGTCGGGAGTCAAGATGAGCACCCCCCTCACGCCGGGCTCTGGAACCGAGCCTGCATCAAACCCTGGGACAGTGAGTAACCTGTTCTCAGGTACATGCTTTGTATGGTGGGTTCAGTCTGCTCATCCTTTCCTCCCTTACCATTTCAGGGAGAAAAGGATTCGGCTTCTGCAGCCAAAAAAACTAGAAAATGTGGTATTTGCTGCAAAAGATTGTCTAACCCTGGATCCAAGCCCCTGTGTAAAGAATGTACTGCCAGTGTCATCAAGTCTGAGTCTTCTAGTCTAATTGAAGACATTAGGAAAGTGGTAAAAGAAGAGGTTCAGCTAGCCTTAACTACCAGAGAACCTACTCCCCCCAAAGTTCCCCCCCACTCAGGGCGCCCGTAGTGTTAAATCACTTATCCTGGATTCCGACTCTGAGGGGCTGGCGGTCTCAGACTCCGAATCTGTCCAAAAACACCCGGCATCTTCAGATGAAGAGGGCGAATATAAGCGCTTCCTGTTCAATCCTGAAGATATTGATGAACTTATCAGGGCCACCATTCAGATGGAGATGCCTAAAACCCCTAGGTCTACCCAGCAAGAAATTTTTGGGGGTCTAGGTGAAAGGAAGAAGGCCGTTTTTCCAGTCCCTGATAGTGTCCAAAAATTAATTAGGTCTGAATGGGAAAAACCGGATAAAGGATCCTTTATCCCAAGAGGAATTAAGAGGCGCTACCCCTTTAGCCAAGAGGACTGTACGGATTGGGAGACCATTCCCAAAGTAGACGCGCCAGTGGCCAAGGTAGCAAAACATACGGCCCTACCGTTTGAAGACTCAGCACAATTGAAAGATCCTCTAGACAGGAAAGCGGAGAGTCTCTTGCGAAAGACCTGGGAGACTACGGCGGCCCTTCTCAAACCGGGCGTTGCCTCCACATGTGTGGCCAGAACACTGAACCTTTGGCTAGACCAGCTAGAGATACATCTGGTCAATAAGACACCACGGGATCAAATTCTAGAGAGCTTGCCTCTATTAAAGATGGCAACCTCCTTTCTAGCAGACGCAGCTGCTGAATCAGTTAAACTGTCCGCCCGTATAGCTGTTCTCTCAAATACAGCGAGAAGGGCACTATGGCTTAAAGCGTGGTCAGGAGATATCACATCTAAAAATAAATTAATCGCACTCCCCTTCCACGGTCAGTACGTTTTCGGAGAAGATCTAGATAAAATCCTAGACAACGCGACAAATAAAAAAAGAGTTTCCAGAGGAAAGATATAAACAAAAAAGGCAGCCCTTTCGTGACCGATTTTTTTTTTCAACCCGAAAATAAAAAAGATAAAGGGAAGACTGGGAGGTGGAGCTATGCGAAGGGAGGCAGGGGGAGAAGCTTCCTCTTCAACCCAAATCGGGCCGAAGCCTCCTCATCCAACAACAAACAATGACGCCATACCAGTGGGGGGAAGACTCAGCTCCTTTCTAAGATCTTGGGAGCATGTAACA
This sequence comes from Bufo bufo, assembly GCF_905171765.1. Taxonomy (NCBI): domain Eukaryota; kingdom Metazoa; phylum Chordata; class Amphibia; order Anura; family Bufonidae; genus Bufo; species Bufo bufo. The sequence continues at coordinate 68,419,654 of NC_053397.1, read as the reverse complement.
AACAGCCGGTGGATCTTAAGTATTATACAAGAGGGTTATCTGATAGATCTTCTCTCTTCCCCTCCACAGAAATATGTGATCACTACCCTTCCCCCATCTCAAACTGCGACCTTAAAAAACGACATAAAAAACCTATTAACCTTGGACGCCATAGAGCCCGTCCCGAAAAATCAGACAGGACTGGGATTCTATTCCCGCCTCTTCATTATAAAGAAACCAAACGGGAAATCCAGGGTAATTATAAATCTGAAACATCTAAACAAATACGTAAGATATCAAAAATTCAAAATGGAGACCCTGAAGTCAGCAGTGAAACTCTTAAAAAAAGGATGCAGTGATGGCCACAATAGATTTAAGCGACGCCTATTAGCACGTCCCAATTCACAGGTCATCAAGGGAATTCCTAAGGTTCGCAATAGAATTGGAGGGAAACATTCAGCATTTCCAGTTCAGGTGTCTCCCCTTCGGGATCTCTTCTGCCCCAAGAGTTTTTACTAAAATAATGGCGGAAGCCTTGACAACCTTGAGAGAAAAGGCAATTTGTGTGATCCCCTATCTGGACGACCTACTGGTAGTGGCGGACAACATAGAGACCATGGGAATCCATCTCGGGTTAGTCCTGGATCATCTACAGAGCCTAGGTTGGCTCATCAATTGGAAAAAATCGGATTTAATCCCATCCAAACGGAAAGTTTTTCTGGGCATTACTCTAGACACAGTCTCCCAAAGATCTTTTCTACCACCTCAAAAGATAGTAAAACTTCAGACAGCTTTGAGGAAGTTCAAGAAGGAGAAATTCTGTTCAATAAGACAGGCCATGAAGGTACTAGGAAGTCTGTCCGCTTGCATTCCAGCAGTTGCCTGGGCACAGTTCCATCTAAGACCACTCCAGAAATTCATCTTAGACAAATGGAACAGATCGCAATTAACCCTAGAGAGGAAAATATTCTTAGATGCAGAGACCAAAAAATCACTAACTTGGTGGCTCAGCAATTCGAACCTAGAAAACGGGATTTTCTGGGCACAAGATCTCCCTCTAGTCATCACAACAGATGCCAGCCTCCACGGGTGGGGAGCGGTCGTCCAGGGGAACTCCTACCAGGGAACATGGGGGAATTACGTGAGCCAGCAATCCTCAAATTTCAAGGAGCTGAGGGCAGTGTGGGAAGCACTGAAACACACAAGTCAGCTGGCAAAGGGTCGTCACGTCCTAGTCTACTCGGACAACGCTACAGCCGTGGCCTTTATCCAACACCAGGGAGGCACAAGGCATCGCCTGCTACAGAACCTGGCAAACAAAATCTTTTCCTGGGCAGAAGGCAACATTCAATCTCTTTCAGCGGTTCATTTGAAGGGAGTTTTAAACATTCAGGCCGATTACCTAAGCCAGCACAGACTAGACCCAGGGGAATGGATGTTAGCTCCAGAAGCCTTCCATTTAATCACAAAGAAATGGGGCAGGCCGACGATAGACCTGTTTGCATCCAGTAGAAATCATCAGCTAAACCAGTTCTTCTCCCTCAACCCCAGGGATCATCCTCGGGCAGTAGACGCCCTCAACCAGAGTTGGACAACAAACTTAGTCTACGCCTTCCCCCCCCATTTCCGCTTATCCCCAGAGTGTTACAGAAGTTCCTAAAAGAAAAGTGTACACTAATCCTGATAACCCCCTTCTGGCCCAAGAGAAGTTGGTTCTCCCTCTTGAAAGCCCTCAGCGTGGAAGCTCCTCTCCTTCTACCTCAGAGGCCGGACCTTCTAAGTCAGGGGCCCATTTCTCACCCAGACCTGAAAATACTAAAGTTAACAGCCTGGATTCTGAAGAATCCAACTTATTAAACTTTGGTCTATCAAAAAAAGTAGTGAACACCTTACTCCTTAGCAGGAAACCGAGTACCAACGACAAGTACCAAAAAATATGGAAGAAATTTGCTGATTGGTCTGGGACCTCCTTCAACCAGTTTAGAGCCAACATCTCACTAATCCTGGATTTTCTTCAAGAAGGGCTAGATTTAGGTCTATCCCCCAATACCCTTAGGGTCCAGGTATCGGCTTTAGGAGCACTATATAATACCAAGCTAACGGAACATCCCTGGATATCCAGATTCCTTAAGGCAGCAGATAGGATCAGACCTACAATTAGAAACATGGTGCCACCATGGAACCTTAATACGGTACTAGGGGGTCTAACCTCCGATCCATTCGAACCTCTGGACTCTATCCACATCAGATGGCTTACCATTAAAACGATTTTTCTGGTGGCAATAACCTCAGCCAGAAGGGTCTGTGAGCTGCAGGCCTTGTCCATCCAAGAACCATTCCTTGCAATATTTGAGGACAAATTAATTTTCAAATTAGATCCGACTTTCCTCCCCAAGGTAGTCTCGACCTTCCATAGGTCTCAGGACATTGTTCTCCCCTCGTTCTGTGACGATCCGAAAAACGATCAAGAAATCACTTACCACACATTAGATGTCCGGAGAGCGGTCTTAAAGTACCTGGAAGCTACCAGCCTTTGGAGAAAAGACAAAAATCTGTTTGTCCAATTTTCAGGTCCTAACAAAGGGAAGAGAGCGGCAAAAAGTTCCATCTCCAGATGGATTAAGATGGCAATCTCCGAAGCATAAAGCTCAGGGAAAAGACGTCCCTGCTTCCCTAAAAGCACATTCTACGAGAGGCATGGCTGCCTCCTGGGCGGAAAAAGCCTCAGCCTCCTTACAACAGATTTGCAGGGCAGCAACATGGAAAAGAGTTCATACTTTCACTAAGCACTACAGACTAGATGTAGCTGCTAATGACGACCTAAGATTTGGACGTAAGGTCCTGTCGGCAGTCGTCCCCCCCCCCCCCCCCTAATTGTATCTTTGATATTGTCTCAGGACTTGGTGTCATGGAGACGACTGGGGAAATGAGTATTACACTCACCGGTAATCCGGTTTCCTGGAAGTCTCCATGACACCACATATATCCCACCCTTTTTTTCTGCTATTAGCTATTATCCTTTCATCCTGGGGTTCTTCGTTAAAATACACTGGTGATGTGAGGAGGGGGTGGGGGTTTTAACCTCTCTGTGTTTTTCCTGTCCAATCAGAAGGAAGTCAATCTCAGGACTTGGTGTCATGGAGACTTCCAGGAAACCGGATTACCGGTGAGTGTAATACTCTTTTCCATGGTTGCGACCACCCTACAGTCCATCCTATGTGTGGTCCCGCAGTCCTAGTCAACAGAGGCCAGCACATTTTCCTTTAGTGTGCAGGCACGACCACCACTGATTGCAGGGTGGCTGTAACCATGGAAGCTATTCGTGTAGAATTTGATGGAAATATCAAGCCAGTCAGCAAAGGAGGCAACATGGACAATCACAATATATTAGTAAATGGCTTGTATTAACTTCCTCTACATAATAAATGCTATTTGCCGAATTGAGACAACCCCTTTTACCATTCTTTCCCTGCAGAATATTTATATCTTAATTTTTTTATATTTTAGGAAAAACCTGAGGCGAGCAGAGCAAGTATTTACAGTTCTGTTATCATTAACACTTCCAAGGAGATGATGTCTTACAGTGATTTCCCTATACCAGATGAGTTCCCAAATTTTATGCATAATTCTAAGATTTTGAGGTATTTCAGACTCTACACTGAACACTTCCAGCTAACTCAATATATCCGCTTTAAGGTAAGCTGGGGTGATGGGTTCAACTAATAAATCTATAGTTTTGGCACACTATAAAGATTCTTGCATCTCTGAAAAACTTCAACGCAACCCTTTAAGGGACAAAAAATTCACACTAACTGGGTTTGGAACACACTTACATGGTGACCATTTTTTGAAGATCCATCAATTCCCCAGGCTCCTTTTCTGCCATTCAAGTTGACTGCACTTCTTCTGAGACAGCCTGAAGGATTTAATGGCCCAAGACCATTCCTACTGCCCTCAGATTGGCCAGAACTCCTTGTTCAGCACTGCTCATATAATCTAAGAGCAGAGCTGGGCAAGTATGAAGTGGCTTGGGCTACCAAAGCACAGTGTGGTCTGAGAAGCATGTGGACATCTTGGATGACAGAAATGCAGCCTGAGAATCTGCAGCTGAAAAAATGAAAAGGTCACAATGTTTAGTCTTCTGTTTCGTTAATACAATTTATTTATTTATTTTTTTTTTTTTTTCCATTAAACCAGATGGTTGCTTGAGAAAAAAAAAACTCTTGTGGTAAGGCCACAAGTTTCTCCACTGAGAATGCTGCCTCAAATCCACAGTAAATATAACCTGTTACATGAAGAGTTTGCATTGGGTGTTGTCACCATGGACATCACCGTTTGCCCAGAGGCTGCAGGTGTCCCAAACATGGGTACTATTTATCTCTGGGTTCACAGAGTACTGTGTGGCACCAACAGGTCACTATGCTTTGACCTGGTTATTTGGAAACTGTGCTAGGTCTTGACAAAGATGCATGTACAGTGGGAAGTGACTTCCCGACACTGGACGTAAATGTACGCTGCAACTGAAACCCAACCACTGCCTAATCACATGGTGACCAGGGTAAGATGGCTGCCCAGGGCCAAGGGAGGGTTTTACCAGCCCCCTGAAGCCCCAATTGCTGTGATTGGTCAGTCTGCACTGACCAGCCAAATCGCAGCTCCCGCACGGTAAGCCAGTGAGGGAGCTGCAGATGACCTCAGGAGGGGGTGATTGGTGCTGCTGAGGTCAGGCAGGGGAGACTAGTGTTTGGCTCCAGCCAATAGCAGCACTACAGCAGCAGATGGAACGAAAAGAATCCCTCTGCATGCCACCATTCTAACTGTAAGTTTCTAAGCCAACTGTATCCTAATTCTATGAAGCGCCTATTGGGTCAAAGTGCTCGATAAGCCTCTTGAAAAGTTCATTGGGGGCTGATGTTTCTAAAATGTGGTTACTTTTTGGGGATTTCCACTGTAGGGGTACCTTGGATTGTCTTCAAATGTGATATGACACCCAAAAACCATTCTAGCAATACATCCTCTTAAAAAGCCATATGGTGCTCCTTCTGTCCATACAGCAGAATTCTAGCGCATATGGGGTGTTGCCATATTTGTGGAACATGGGGAGCGCTTTTTTTTTTTTTTTTTTTTTTTTTTTTTACCCCTTGTGAAAGGGAAAAATGAGTCTAAAGCAACATTTTCTTTAAAAAAAACTAAATAATAATTTTTTAAATTTCACAGCCAAGTATTCTAAAAAAAACTCCTGGTGGGACTCGCTACACTCCTCAATAAATTACTTGAGGTGTAGTTTCCAAAGGCCAGTTTTGGGGGGTTTCCACTGTAAGGTTACCTCAGAGTCTTGTCAAATGCAACATGTTGCCTGAAATCCATTCTAGCAAAATCTTCCCTTCAAAAACCATATGGCGCTCCTTGCCTTCTGAGCCCCACAGTGTGCCCATACATCAGTGTACAACCACATATGGAGTGTTCTTGTAAACTGTAGAGTTACCATAAGGGTCCATTCACCAGCGTGGAATGTGTCCGCATCCGTTCCGCAATATCCGGAAAGGATGCTGGCCCATTCATTCTCAATGGGGCAGGAATGGACACTATGTGCTCTCCTCATTTCCAGAGCGCGGCCCCTATCTTCCGGTCCACAGCTCCGGAAAAGAATAGAACATGTCCTATTCTTGTCTGCAATTGTGGACAAGAATAGGCAGTTCTATGGGGGTGCCAGCCGGGTGTATTGCGGATCAGCAATGCACTACGGATGTGTGAATGGACCCTAAGGCCTCTTTCACACGGGCGTGTCCGGATGCGTCCCGGTGCATTGCGGCAAACCCGCGCGAGTAGGAACGCAATTGCAGTCAGTTTTGACTGATTGCGTTCCGATGTTCATTTTTTTTTTTTTTTTTTTTTTTTATTGCGCGGGTGCAATGTGTTTTGCACGCTCGTGATAAAAAAACCGACTGGTACCCAGACCCGAACTTCTTTACAGAAGTTCAGGTTTGGGTTAGTTGTAGTGTAGATTGTATTATTTCCCCTTATAACATGGTTATAAGGGAAAACAATAGCATTATGAATACAGAATGCATAGTACAATAGGGCTGGAGGGGTTAATTTTTTTTTATTTTTTTTATAATTTAACTCTCCTTAGTCCACTTGTTCATGCAGCCGGCATCTCTTCTGTCTTCATCTGTGAGCAATAGGACCTTTTGATGACGTCACTGCGTTCATCACATGGTCCATCACATGATCCATCATCATGGTGTTGGATCATGTGATGAGCGTAGTGACGTCATCAAAGGTCCTATTGCTCACAGTTAAAGACAGAAGAGATGCCGGCTGCGCGAACAAGTGGATTAAGGTGAGTTCAAAAAAATTTTTTTAACCCCTCAAGCCCTATTTTACTTAGCATTCTGTATTCAGAATGTTATTATTTTCCCTTATAACCATGTTATAAGGGGAAATAATAATGATCGAGTCCCCATCCCGATCGCCACCTAGCAACCGTGCGTAAAAAAAAATCGCACCGCATCCGCACCTGCTTGCGATTTTCACGCAACCCCATTCATTTCTATGGGGCCTGCGTTACGTGAAAAACGCACGAAGAGGAGCATGCTGCGATTTTCACGCAACGCACAAGTGATGCGTGAAAATCACCGCTCGTGTGCACAGCCCCATAGAAATTAATGGGTCAGGATTCAGTGCGGGTGCAATGTGTTCAACTCGCGCATCGTATCCGCGCGGAATACTCGCCCGTGTGAAAGGGGCCTAATAAGTATTGGTTTGTTTTGCTGTTAACCCTTGCTATGTGACAGGAAAAAAGGATTGAAATTAGAAGTTTTGAAAATTCACCTCCATTTAGCTTTAATTCTTGTGAGATGCCTAAAGCGTTAAGGCCCCTTTTACACGGGCGAGTATTCGGCGCGGATGCGATGCGTGAGTTGAACGTACTGCACCCACACTGAATCCCAACCCATTCATTTCTATGGGGCTGTGCACATGAGCGGTGATTTTCACGCATCACTTGTGCGTTACGTGAAAATCGCAGCATGCTCTATATTCAGCGTTTTTCACGCAACGCAGGCCCCATAGAAGTGAATGGGGTTGCGTGAAAATCGCAAGCATCCGCAAGCCAGTGCGGATGCGGTGCGATTTTCACGCACGGTTGCTAGGAGACTATCGAGATGGAGACCCGATCATTATTATTTTCCCTTATAACATGGTTATAAGGGAAAATAATAGCATTCGGAGTACAGAATGCATAGTAAAATAGTGCTTGAGGGGTTAAAAAATAAAATAAAAAATAATTTAACTCTCCTTAATCCACTTGATCGCGAAGCCCGGCATCTCCTTCTGTCTTCATCTTGGCTGTGTGCAGCAACAGGACCTGTGGTGATGTCACTCCGGTCATCGCATGATCCATCGCATGATCCATCGATCATGTGATGACCGGAGTGACGTCACCACAGGTCCTGTTGCTGCACACAGCTAAGATGAAGACAGAAGGAGATGCCGGGCTTCGATCAAGTGGATTAAGGTGAGTTAAATTTATTTATTTTTTTAACCCCTCCAGCGCTATTTTACTATGTATTCAGAATGCTATTTTCCCTTATAATCTACAGAACACCGATCCCAAGCCCGAACTTCTGTCCCAAAACATGCGTGATTTTTCTCACGCGAGTGCAAAACTCATTACAATGTTTTGCACTCGCACGGAAAAATCGCGCGTGTTCCCGCAACGCACCCGCACATTTTCCCGCAACTCCTGTCTGAAAGAGGCCTAACAGTTTGTAAATCAGTTTAGAAAAACTTGAGGTGCGTGGTTTCTAAAATGGGGACTTTTTTTTTCGTTTTTTTTTTTCTAGTCCTTCTGATTGTAATTGAATTATTTCATGCAATGCAAAAGACCTTTTGTGGTTAATGGTGCACGTTTCTGACCTTATTTTAGACCACAGTGTGTAGTGTTAAGAAGCAGCCAGATTTTGCTACAAGTGGACAGTGGGAGGTCATCACTGAAAAGGACGGTAAACAGGAGACGGACATTTTTGATGCTGTACTTGTCTGCAGCGGTCATCACACAGAAGCTCATCTCCCTCTGAAAACATTTCCAGGTGACTCCATTATTGTCATGACTTCTCTTATGTCTTCTGTGTATGGTGGAATGGACACGTGGTCGTGCAAAACCATTAAATTATATTAAAACTTGAGTGAGTTTCAGGGAAAATACTTGCCTCATCAGCATGTTACAGAGCGGAAGGAGCTGACCACAGATTGTACAGTGTTAACCCCCCCTTCCCCAAAGTGGGGTGAAAATGGCGGTGCACCCTATGGGGCAGTGAATGCAGCACTCCCCATGTGGGTTCTGTACTTACTGCCTCCTGGTCTTCTCCTGCAGGGCTCCGTATGCTGTGCCATGACCTGCACACAGTGCGAGAACATTGGCGCTCTCTGGGACCTCACGCTGTGTGATGTCAGATCTCAGAAGTGGTGTCTAGAGAAGGAGAGTTGAATGGAAATGTGTGTGTTTTTTTTTTTTGTTTGTTGTCTACTCTGAGGTCTGATTTTTTTATTTTTTTTTCCACCCAGGCAGCCCCCCTGATATGAGTATTGGGTCATTTCATGCTCCAATGATCTCCTTTGCTCTGGGCTGAATCGCCCATCGTCGGCGCGTGAAATGCTCCAATACTAATGTAAAGGAGGGGCTGCCTGGGTCTGAGCTGAGGTCTAATGAAAAATATTTTTATATCCTCTAAAACCTACGTAGGTGTGTCTTATATGGCACAAAATACAATAATTTGAATTCCTGCACACTTTTTTTTATTTTAATATTTTATTCTTATTTAGGAGTCCAGTAGGTAGTCACTGAGATGAGCGAATTTCATATTTTGAAATTCGTTCACACTTCGTTTGTTGGCAAAAGGCAAATTGCGTTATGGATTCGTTACCACGGGCCATAACGCAACGCTGACGGAATGCATAACTGAATAACTTTAGAGGCATTCCGTTATTCATTCTGTCATAATAGAAGTCTATGGGCTGCAAAACGGATCCGTCCTGTTTTGCAGCCCATAGACTTCTATTATGACGGAATGCCTTTAAAAGGCATTGTCATAGAATCGCGTTATGGCCTATGGTAACGGAATCCATAACGCAATTCGCCTTTTACCAACAAACTAAGTGTGAACAAATTTCATAAGCGGAAATTCGCTCATCTCTAGTCAGTCACTGACTGGCTTTCTTTCTTTGCACGTGTACAGAAAAGGCTGTCAATCACTAAATGGGACCGCCCTCTGGACTACTACACCCAGAATGAGCAGAGATGTATAAATGGTATTCCAACAGAGACCTGTTGTCATCTCCTATCCTGTGGACAGAGGATAACAGATTGGGGTGGGGGAGGGCTACTGCTCGCCCCCCCCCCCCCCCAAATCTTGGGGAGCCAAGAAAATAAGGTGGTGGCTTGTGGCTCCAGTCCTTTCCTATGGGAGTTCTGAAGACAGCTGACTATAATGCTCAGTTATAGATGAAACTACCATAGAGATGAATGAAGCAGCATTGTGCATGCCCGCCCTACCACTTCATTCTTTTTGGGCAGCTCCAATTGATACTGGATCCCTATTCTGTGGATCAGTGGGGGTCCCAGCTGTAGGACCCTCAATGATTCCGAAAATGGGGACCTCATCCTCTGTGGATAACGAGTTTCATTAATTTTTTTTTAAAGGCAATACCCCTTTAAATGAATGAAATACAGGTTATACAATATATCTTCAATTACTACCCATACACTACTGGAAGTGGTTGTCGGGAAGCCAGAAGAGAAATGGAGATCCTGCTTATAGTATTAGGGCTAATGCACATGACCGTAAGCCCTCAGACACACGGTCCATGAGTGGGCCATATGTCCCAGAGCGGCCTACATCAGGAGCACACAGCATCATAGGTTACTATATGATCTTATGAGTGCGGGACAATAGCCCCACGGGCGGCCCGATGCGTACAGCATCATAGTAACCCATGATGCTGTGCGCACGATGTATGCTGCTCCAGGACATATGGCCCGCTCACGGACCGTATGTTTCGGAGGGCATGCGGTCGTGTGCATGGGCCCTTAGTATGAGAAATATATGTATGCAGTTGTACTAGACCCTTTACTAATCAGGCTGCCAGGCCATAGACCCTACAGGGAAACTTCCCAGTGGGCCGATGTCCAGGTGGTCACCCAAGTCCTCCTCTCTGCAGCTGACTGGGTACACAATGAGCTCTCAACGGTAATTAATGCTGTGAGAATCAGCTACTCGGGTACCTGGCCAGTGACGGCACATGCCTTCCTGAATACAACTGCTGTGGACCGCATCTCTCCTCCTAAGCCCCCTGCTTCATATCTTAAGGGACAACTGGAGGAGAACAGAAAATGGCACCTATTGATGGCAACCACAGAGGGACAACTTTTGGGGCAGTATATTGCGGTATTTGGTTATTTTGGTATTGCTGACCACACCTACTTGTGTTGCTCTGGATCGGTCTACAACATGGAGTCACTTTTTAGTGTGTGTGGGTGTTTTTTTTTTTTTTTTTTTTCCCATGGCCCAAAGCCCTCTAGCACTGGAAATCGGGTTTCCTACAATATATGTCCTGGGGCATCACTAGAGCGGTCATAATCTCTACATTTCACTTGTAAGGCAGGAAATGTGACTGAAATCTCATCTGTAACAGGTATTGAGAAGTTTAAAGGACGGTACCTTCACAGTCGAGATTATAAAAACCCAGAAGAATTTCAAGGCAAAAGAGTCATCGTCATTGGGATTGGAAACTCTGGTGGAGACATTGCTGTGGAACTGAGCAGGACGGCTTCACAGGTTGGTCACACGTAGTCCTAAATGGTAAACTGCAATACAAGACCAACAATTTACAGTCCATAATAACAATTATACAATTTATACTACAGTATAATTGTCACTCGCACCATAGGATTCCTGAACATGGAGTAGAAATTGGATGGGAAAAACTTGTAGTAGAGTCACTGCAGAATTTGAGGCATCAATTTTGGTGCCGATTTGCCATGGATTTCACACTACGCATCGCAAAGGGTAAAATCTACTGTGAAAATCCATAGCAAGTTTTGACATGATGTGGGTTTAAAAACCACACGGGTAAAATCTCATCCAGTCTGCTGCCACTAATATGCTGTAGAGTTTCCACCCACATAACATTTGTAATACAAGTAGCAGATATCAGATTTGTACCTATGACACTGGCTGACCTGTTAATGTGCACTTGGCATCTGTGTTGGTCCCATGTTCGTATGAGCCTGCATTGCTGAGAAAAACATTGATTTAAGATGTATAAATAAGTGTTTGATATCAACAGGGGGGTTGCAGTTCTACCTAGAGACTCTACTTTCTGCAACCGCTGTACCTTCTCACTTTGATAGGGCCAGGTAGTGAAAAGGTCATCTCTCCTGTCCCCGTCAAAGTGCAGAGGGTGCGGCAGTTGTAGAGAGAGCAGAGCCTCTAGGTATAATGGCATGCCCCCATTGCTCTTAGAGGCGCATTTGCATTTTTTTCCTCTGCAATACGGGGGACATATGAACATGGGACCAAAACGGATGCCTTCAGCTGCCAAGCGCACATGTAACAGGTCAGCCAGTGTCATAGGTACAAATCTGCTGACAGATGCCCTCAAATGATCTAGGGTCAAAGCTCCAGTGTGCGGAGTTCAGTCCAACAACCCCTCCCCCCAGCCCTAGTGCTAAGGATATATAAAGATATATTTCAATGGATATTACATGCAGTGTTACCAATCGTGCAGGAGTATACAGCACTGTCTGTATATTACATCCAGTGTCATCTCTCCTGATTATGCATGTGCTTTCCTAATCTTCTCCATCTGGTCCAGACTGCCATAACCACTACTTTCCGCCACGTCCCATCTCTGCAGAGTTTGTCATCTTGGGTTCCTCAATTTTCCATTATCTCCCTCTGGATGCCCCAAGTACTATACTGCAGAAATAATAGCACCATACAGATAGTGTCTCTCTCTCTCTTCCCCCCCCCCCCCCCCCCCTTCAAATAAATAGAGCTCCTAAATGTCCCACCAATGGTAATACCACCGTGTCCCTATTAGTAGTAATGCCCTTCATATTGCACCAATAATAAAAATGCAGTAGGGATAATGCCCTAATAGTATTACCATCCCTGTGTAAGGCCCCTATAGAGCCACAAGTAGTGATAAGGCCCTCTGTAATGGTCAGTGATAATGAAGGGCCCTCTAGTGACCCAGGAGCATACAACTGTTTTACATAATATAGTGATCAAGGAGCTGGAGGACACCTTTCAAATATACAGCAATATTTTTTTGGGGGTTTTCTTCTTGCTTGCAGGTGTTTCTTAGTACCAGAAGAGGATCATGGATTTTGAACAGAGTATCAGATTATGGTTATCCCGCGGACATGTTGTTCCTTACACGTTTTTACAATACAATGAAGCATGTCATACCCAGTTCCCTTTTGAATACCATTGCTGAGTCCAAGTTAAATAAACGGTTTGACCATGCAAATTTTGGCCTAAAACCACAACATCGGTAAGCTTTTTATTTTTTTTGTGATGGTAACTTTTTATGATGGTCGCTAATAAAATCCCAGCTAGAGCAGGTGGAACCTCCTGCTTGGTGTCTGCTGCAGTGACTGGGTTGCAGGGGCGCACGTGAAGCTTCCCTAGGCCACAGTACAGTGATGGGAAGGGTGCACTGGTTCTTCTTTTCAGCGTACACTCCGGTTCTTGGGATCCTCTTGCCTGATGGTGGTTGAGGTGCCCTCAATATTGGGTTGGACGTCAGCACCTTGTAGTGCAGGAAGCAATGATGACGAGAAAGTTGTGCAGCAAAAATGGTTTATTTAAGGGAGGATTCAAATGCAAACCGTTCAGGACAGCTCTTAATGGACTGGATGATGTTACACAGACATACAATAGCCTCGGATGTTTTTTCTCACAGCTGCACAAATAATCTTAAGCCAAAAAGGTGTCACTTTAGAGTAGTTGACGCAGTCTTTGTTACTCTGCACTTTGGTAACTGCCTTGTACGTTCGCTTTCAGATGTAGGGTATAAATACGGTAGTTTAGGCAATATCTCGTCGCAAACCATAACTGCCTCCCCTTCACAGCAGGCAACCACTTGTGTGACAAGTTGCTTATCCACGTTTCCACCTTAGGATGTGGAGGTATACACAGGTGGGCCAATCTGTGTAGCATGTGCTCCGGCACCGGTGCTGTAGAGTCAAATAAGCCCTTTGTAAGACTGCTCGCCTCTAGAGGTCTTTCTCTACACCTTTAGCAACTGGTTTGCTTTCTGGAATGTTTTGGCTCTATCCTGGGTGGTGCCAGGTCCAGGAATAGCTCGCCTGTCAGCTTCAATAGTTGTGCTTCTTTTCTCTAGTCCTAGGCTAGGTTGTACTAGTTTGTAATGAACTGGAATAGACTCAGGCTGACTCTAAATTGGTGGGCAGCAACCTCCGGCACTCCAGCTGTTCTGAAACTAGAGCTCCCAGCATGCTCCATTCACTTCTAATGGAGTTCTGAGAACAGCCACTAGTGTGCTTGCTGGGAGTCGTAGTTTCACTACAGCTGGAGTGCCAATGGTTGCTGATCCCTACTCTAGGATGATCCTAACCCCTCTTTTTAGAGGGTGACAACAGCCCCATCTAGTGGTGACTAAGATATGGCCTCTAATTACAATTTGCACACATAATAATAAAATACAGTGTATATTTTTGCAGTATACACTATTCTTAGAGCAGGATGCTGCACTTTTGTGTTTTAGACACTGCTACTGACGCAAATGACACAAATTGTGCTACCTGTTTAATAAAGGCTATCCAGGAATATAATATTGGGCTTGTAGTTATGAGGTTGGGGTATTCATGAGGAGTGTACAGTGGATCAGGGACAGTTCCCCCATCATAGCCACTGCTACCACTTCTGTCCTCCATGCTGCTCTTGCCTCCCCTGCAGCTTGCTGTGTTGCTGACCCTTCTTGGTATAAGGTTAAATAGAGCACGCGTCAATTGTTTTCTACATAAAAGTACCATAATAGAACTAACATTGCTCTGGGGATCTATATCATAAGCAACTTTTATTGATTCCTAAATAAGCCCCCCCCCCCCCCCTTCCCTCAGTGCTTTGTGGCCATGGAGGCTCATGTCCTTTGTCCTGCCTGAGGCAAAAATTTAAACTGCACCCCCTCCCATACCACAAGTTTTGACTTACACCTCTGGCTGGAGGGAAGGGGTTACCCTTGACCTGCATGCACTTTCTAAAACACCAGTGTCTTATGTGGCACAAGGGTCTTTGGGCCCGGCAGCGACTGACACCTCTGCACCCCCTATAGCTACGCCCCTGCTCACGAACATGAGCTAACTTCTTGCTAGTCCTGGGTTGTTCAAGAGAATTGGTTAACTGTAAAATCCAGTGCAATCTTCAGGTTGCGGGGCAAAAGGAGCTGAGCAAACAGATTTTTTGTTTTTGTAGGAATATTCACCAGAACTTGTAATATACAGAATGCTTATCTCTGCTTTTTCTTACTGAAGTTGTACCCTGGCGTTGTCTTGTCAGTAACTGACAGCTATCTCTGTATACAGACTTGGGGTCTATTCACACGTCTGTTTTTTCTTTCCTGATCTGTTCCGTTTTTTGCTGAACAGATCTGGACCAGATCTGGACCCATTCATTTTCAATGGGTCCTGAAAAAAAATCTGACATTGAGCTGTCCGTTTTTTTTTTTCCAGGACCCATTGAAAATGAATGGGTCCAGATCTGTTCAGCAAAAAAACGGAACAGATCAGGAAAGAAAAAACGGACGTGTGAATAGACCCTTACACAGAGGATGCTGTCCTGGGTTGCCAATCTTCTAAACAGTCTGTAAAAAAATTGGCCACTATTAGGGCGTATGTGGAAAATGTGTTGGTAATATGTTATCAATATCTGACTGGTAGGGGTCAGACTCCTGGCACCCTGCCAATCAGCAGCTGGCAGAGGCCGCAGTGCTCTGATGGTTGGTCAGCTGTGAGAAGGCGGCAGTTCTTAGGCTAGTTTGACACCTGCGGTGTGAATTCTGGCAGGCTGTTCCAGCAGAGTATTCACTGCATCCGGCAGCTCCATTAAAGGGGTTCTGCAGTTCTTTTAAACTGATCTATCCTCTGGATAGATCATCCGCATCTGATCGACGGTGGTCTGACACCCGGTAACCCCACCGATCAGCTGTTTGAGAAGGCAGCGGCGCTCCAGCAGCGCCACGGCCTTCTCACTGTTTACCGCTGGCCCAGTGAAGTCACGACTAGTATCACTGGCCTTGGCATGGCTAAGCTCCATTCAAGTGAAGAGAGCTTAGCCCCGCCCAGGCCAGTGATGGTAGTCGTGACTTCACTGGGCCTGAGGGAAACCGAGAGAAGGCTGTGCTGATCGGCAGGTGTCCTGGGTGTCAGACTCCCCCCGCCGATCTATCCAGAGGATAGATCATCAGTTTAAAACTGCAGAACCCATTTAAGTATAATGCGGTCAAGCAGAGATCCGGCAGACAATGCGGAGAATTGTCTGCCGGAATTCACACCCGAGTTGTGACTCTAACCTTACAGGGTGCCTGGCCCTCTTCTAATAGGTGCTGGGAGTTGGACCCTCACCAGTCTGATATTGATGAACTATCTTTAGGAGAAGCCATCAATATCTCATTCCCATACACCCCTTTAAATGTATACAATTACAGGTATTTAGTGAATTTATTAGTGTTTACCACAAAATAATACATCAATCTGCTCTATAGCATGCTGCCTGCAGATTATATTGCATTTTGTGGTGAAAGGTTGCCTGTAAATGAGTCATAAAATACAATAGTCCAGCTGTAAATGCTGGTAACTATAGAAACCTCATATCTACCGTATACAGCTAAGCACGGCATGGTACAGATTGAAGGTAATGTCAATTTACAAGACCTATAGAGATGAGCAATGTTTTTGAAAAACATGATTCAGCAGATTTCACTGAACTTCAACAAGAAATTTGATTCATAACTATATTCGTCATGAATCGCGATAACTCTGGTATACCCAGGCCACTCTGCCTAATCATATTCTTCCCACTTGGTGGCCCAATCTATTTGAAGGCTTTGAACTTAAACTGCACGGAGGTGTAATTTATCGCCTGCACGTGCACCAAGATTCATAGCTAATCGCTTCTGTTCAACAAAAAGAAAAGCGTACAGCACCCTTCAGTAAAGCAAAAAAACAAAAATAAAATAAAAATACATGCAGGGGCCAACAGCAGTGGCAGTTACAACAGGGACAATAGTGGCCACATGACGGTGTGGAGGGGGTCAGCAGCAGTGACATACAGCACAAGACATACCCAAAATTTGTATTAAAAAGTAGTTTAGGGTGTGGCCTTCTAAAAGATGACCAGTATGTATAATACAGGGAGTGCAGAATTATTAGGCAAGTTGTATTTTTGAGGATTCATTTTATTATTGAACAACCATGTTCTCAATGAACCCAAAAAACTCATTAATATCAAAGCTGAATATTTTTGGAAGTAGTTTTTAGTTTGTTTTTAGTTTTAGCTATTTTAAGGGGATATCTGTGTGTGCAGGTGACTATTACTGTGCATAATTATTAGGCAACTTAACATAAAAAAAATATATACCCATTTCAATTATTTATTTTTACCAGTGAAACCAATATAACATCTCAACATTCACAAATATACATTTCTGACATTCAAAAACAAAAACAAATCAGTGACCAATATAGCCACCTTTCTTTGCAAGGACACTCAAAAGCCTGCCATCCATGGATTATGTCAGTGTTTTGATCTGTTCACCATCAACATTGCGTGCAGCAGCAACCACATCCTCCCAGACACTGTTCAGAGAGGTGTACTGTTTTCCCTCCTTGTAAATCTCACATTTGATGATGGACCACAGGTTCTCAATGGGGTTCAGATCAGGTGAACAAGGAGGCCATGTCATTAGATTTTCTTCTTTTATACCCTTTCTTGCCAGCCACGCTGTGGAGTACTTGGACGCGTGTGATGGAGCATTGTCCTGCATGAAAATCATGTTTTTCTTGAAGGATGCAGACTTCTTACTGTACCACTGCTTGAAGAAGGTGTCTTCCAGAAACTGGCAGTAGGACTGGGAGTTGAGCTTGACTCCATCCTCAACCCGAAAAGGCCCCACAAGCTCATCTTTGATGATACCAGCCCAAACCAGTACTCCACCTCCACCTTGCTGGCGTCTGAGTCGGAATGGAGCTCTCTGCCCTTTACCAATCCAGCCACGGGCCCATCCATCTGGCCCATCAAGACTCACTCTCATTTCATCAGTCCATAAAACCTTTGAAAAATCAGTCTTGAGATATTTCTTGGCCCAGTCTTGACGTTTCAGCTTGTGTGTCTTGTTCAGTGGTGGTCGTCTTTCAGCCTTTCTTACCTTGGCCATGTCTGAGTATTGCACACCTTGTGCTTTTGGGCACTCCAGTGATGTTGCATCTCTTAAATATGGCCAAACTGGTGGCAAGTGGCATCTTGGCAGCTGTACGCTTGACTTTTCTCAGTTCATGGGCAGTTATTTTGCGCCTTGGTTTTTCCACACGCTTCTTGCGACCCTGTTGACTATTTTGAATGAAACGCTTGATTGTTCGATCACGCTTCAGAAGCTTTGCAATTTGAAGAGTGCTGCATCCCTCTACAAGATATCTCAGTATTTTTGACTTTTCTGAGCCTGTCAAGTCCTTCTTTTGACCCATTTTGACCCAGGAAAGGAAGTTGCCTAATAATTATGCACACCTGATATAGGGTGTTGATGTCATTAGACCACACCCCTTCTCATTACAGAGATGCACATCACCTAATATGCTTAATTGGTAGTAGGCTTTCGAGCCTATACAGCTTGGAGTAAGACAACATGCATAAAGAGGATGATGTGGTCAAAATACTCATTTGCCTAATAATTCTGCACGCAGTGTATATGGTGGAACCATACAGCAGAGCACATATGGAGGAATTTATCATCCCTCTCATGTCAGTTTTCTGGCGTAACTGACTTTTTTAAAATACCATTACATCTAAACAGAGGACCAAGTGGTGTTTCAACACTGCCCACGCTACTTTCCAAAAAGGGTACATGGTGGGGATGGAGCGTGGGTGTAGCCACCAGCCTTGGCACAATTATCATTTATGACATGTAATCTATGCCAGCTACTAGCTCAGAGGATGTGCTTAATTTATGACAAGGAGTCATAAGAACGTGGGCTCCGTACCCCTGAAATGAACGGAGCGGCCAGTTGGGCATGGGCATTGCTCCATTCATTTTTATGGGAGATCTGGAGATACCTTAGTACGCCGCTCGGCTGTCTCCAGAACTCCCATAGAAATGAATTGAGCGGCTGCACACATGCGCAACCGGCCACTCCGTTAACTTCAGGAAGAACAGGGCCCCTGTTCTTGTGATTGGTGGCGGTCCCCATGGTAGGACCCCACAATCTAATGGTTATCACCTATCCACAGGATGTAACCAGAATACCCCTTTAATACATATGACGAACTTGGAAACCAAATCTACCTCTATTATGCCCAAACGTAGGTTTGTGCTAAAATTTCCATAAACTGCTTAGTAGTGGTCGCACTTAATACAATATGTTGTAGGTTTTATTTTGATTTTAGTTCTTGTATCCTTTTCCATGTGCATTAATATTTTGATCCTTACCAGTCTTTTTAGCCAACATCCTATGGTGAATGATGACCTCCCAAACCGAATTATTGCTGGCACTGTACTCGTGAAGTCCAACGTGGCAAAGTTTAAGGAAAATGATGCCATTTTTGATGATGAGTCGGTGGAAAAAAATATTGATGTTGTTATATTTGCCACGGGTTATAGCTTCAGCTTTCCTTTTTGTGAGGAGCTTAAAGTCCAGAACAACAAGGTCTCGTTATACAAATACACCTTCCTACCAGAGCTCGAGAAGCAAACACTCGCCGTCATTGGCTTGATACAACCACTTGGGGCAATTATGCCCATTTCAGAACTACAATGCCGACTTGCCACAAGAATCTTTGCCGGTAAGGAAACCGAGTTCAGTTACTCAAATTTTAGATTTCATATCCACACATCGTCCATAAAACTCCCCACAACTTGCCTGGTGAGGTGTGATTCTAGTGTTGGCTGAGGAAGTTTGAATAGGTTCACACCTTGGTTTAATTTATCCGACAGACCGTTCAAGCAGAAAATGGCCTGCTGCAGTTCACCAGGTTCTAGCACTCAAGCCTGGACCCCATGAGTGCTGGGTTTCAGCTAGACAAACTGCTGCATTCATGCTGGAAACTGGCTGGATCCCCTTATAATCGGAGCCGGATCTGGTGAACTCTGGTAGGCTGTTGCATCAGTTAAATGGAGGTGTGAACCTACTGTAAGAGGAAGTACATGTGGACACTCCTTTGCATTAAGAAGGGGGGGGGGGGGAGAAAAACAATGTCAAAAACTGCAAGGTTGAGCAGTGGAGTCGGTCAGTAAGTTATTTGCTGTTTAAGGCAGAGACTTTATTGCAGTGAACATTGCTAATACAGGCTTCCACACTGACTCAGACCTGGCCTGCCATATCTTAATCCTAGTAAATTCTTATACCTCAGGTGGGAATTACAGACAAGTTTGCAAGCACCTTATTTCCAGCCTTAGATTCTGCATAGAGAGACTCCTTGGAAAGATGGAGGGAGTTCTACAACTCCCATCCTTGCTCATATCCATACATATCTGTCTGGGCGAAAATATGCATTGTGAATTGTTTAGAACTTTTTTGATCCTGTTGGATGTACTACACCTCCCATTCTGCACTTTAGTAATAACACCTGTTTATATTCAACAACTGGCCGGGTTACTGACTCCAGCACTATTCGCTAGCCACAGGACCTACAGCTCCAGCCTTGCACCCGTACAACACATCATATCAAGGGCACCCACACTTTTCATTTAAAACAAGACGTCTATAGGAAATAGAAATGTGATGTACATATTAACACCCTAGGTCATGTTAATGCATTTAAATGTTGTACCTTATGCTTCAGGAGAAAAATTGCTGCCATCTGCTAGTGACATGAAAGAAGATGTCAGAAAAAAGAGAGAAGAAATGGCGAAACGGTAATTAACAACATTCTACATCAGTGAATTTCTCTGCATTTTAAAGAGTTTTCTGCAGGGGATCCCTAAGTGGGTTCCAGAAAACTGCAGGTTTTATGAAACCCTCTTAGACCAGAAAAGGCCATGCCCTGCTCTATGGCACCCTTTTTTTCCCCCCAAAGTGCCATATTGTCTGACAGTACCACTCCCAGGGGCTGCAATGAGCCCTATAGGACATTTGATCAGTATATACGGTACCATAAATTTCTGGGTGTGAGTTTCACTTCTGGAAGCCTTATATTCAATAGGACCATTTAATGTTTCGTATAATGTATTGCAAAATTGTAAAAAAAAGAAATTGTTAGGTGGAATGGAATACAAACACAACTACACCTTGTTTCTTCATGTTTTGTTTGGCATAATATTTTGCAGACGGAAAATGCAAATGTGATCGCACACTACATCCAGCACTCTGCCCTCCATGCTGGATGAGACATTGGTTTATATTTTGGCCAAAGCATAGTAAGCCACTCACCGCGTCAAGGCTGTCTCATGAGTGGTCCCTAACTCTTGTTCCTACCTGTTCATGGGCCATGACAGCCACATAAAATCCAGGGAATGCAGGTCAGCATGCAAGCCAAGTACACTTTGCTTGTAACCCCGTCCGGTGCCATTACAGCTTTCATTTTCTTTGTATAATATTTTGCAGGTTTACTATACTTACAAAATGTATAAACCTTTTAAAAATATATTTTTTTTTGTCTTACTCTATTTTGCCAACGTCTTTAAAATTTTCAGTAGAGGGAGGTCTCTTTTGTAGGGCCAGGTGTGTGTATTATGCGAATCGACTTTGAATGTTTCATCAAGTCTATTCGCTCATCCCTAACAGCAACAGTAGCAAGATGGAGCACCATCAGCAAGGCCAGATTTATTCATCGGCCTCAGTCGGAGGAGAGTGACAATCCTCCCCAATCCATCAGTTAATTTTAATAACTGATGTTTTGGACACTGGAGGAGAGCAACTTGGTCCATTTGTGTCACCATACCCCCTGTGGCATTGAAAACCCTCTCTGAGATGAGGCTGGGCAGAAATCCATGGGGTCAGGGACTGAGTATAGGTAGGCCTAAACCTGGGTGAGGCGGGAGCCCTCAGCTTGCTGACTGGCCTCAGCCTGGCACAGCACTTTGAAAAGATGCTCCATCATATCAAAGGTTTACTTTTTTTAAGGTTTGCATTATTAAAGACTTTATGAACCTGTTTTTATTTTCTTGAACATGCAGTTGCCTGCACACTGCAATACTTCTGTTGTATTATTATTTTTTTACCAACCTTCTGCTATACCTTGTCAGAGGAGTTGTAACTTGGCAGGCCTGGGAGCCTGCACAAGGCCCCTAGCTGCCATCACAATCAATCAGAAGCCCACAAATGCATTCTGGGGGAGAGGGGGTTGATTATGGGACAGGAAGTACACTCTCTGTATAACTGCTCAGAAGTCAGTCACTACTGACTGCGACATCTGAGGTGTTAAGTGACTGGGATCAGAGTTATCTCTCATCCCAGCCATTGCAGACAGTGTCAGCTGTGTTACACAGCTGACACCTGTTTGCTTATGGAGCGGGCTCGGCTCCTTACACTACCTGTGCACTAATGACCTACAATAACATTTGGTGTGCATGGGGGTATGTAATGCAGTGTGTGCCCTTTTTGTGGTGCTGCAGGGAAACTGAACGCTTACGGCAGGATTTTCCACAGATTACAGCTGGTCACTTTTGGCCCCAGCAGGAGGACCCTTTGTTATCAGCTTGTTTTAGGCCAGACACACACGAGTGAGCTCAATACAAGAAACCTGCTGCGTGTGTCAGTGTGAGGTCCTGTCATGACTGCTACTGACAGAACCACACAACATTATGACTTATAATGCTGTGTGACCCTGAGTGTCCTGGAATCTACTGAATTACACTGACATAATGCTGTCGGTGTATTACAGTAGATTCCATGAGCATTATTAATCCTTATATTGACAGCTTTAGTCTATTCATGTAATGTATAACATGAATATCTGGAATACGTATATATGATTTTAATGTCTATTTTCTCATCCTCAGCTACGTTTGCAGTCAGCGGCACACTATACAAGTCGACTACATGGAATATATGGATGAACTGGCAGAATTGTTAGGGGTGAAGCCAAACCTGTTGAGTCTCCTCGTAACTGATCCCACGCTTGCCTGGAATGTTTATTTTGGGCCTTGTACACCATATCAGTATCGGCTATCTGGACCTGGGAAGTGGGTTAAAGCTAGGCCAGCCATCTTAAATCAATGGGATCGAGTTATGAAACCAATGAAAACTCGATATGTAGAACAAACCTCACACTTTTCTCTCTTGCATGTATTCATGGGGCTATTGGTACTTTTGACTGCAATATTCTGTTATTAATGATTGAGGACAGTCCTGTACCTCCCTATGTAGAAATGAAATGCATTGTCCATGTGTAATTACATGCCTGTAGATTAATGGCCCTGAACCTACTGATGGGTTCGCTTTACCACCAGTGTCAAAGCCAGAGAAATAAAGGGTGTTTTACTTGCCTATTCACAGAATTAAAGCAGTCTCTGATAAAAAAAAATATATATATTTTTTTTCCTGTAATACAAAAAAATGCATATAAAAAAAATCCATCAATCATAACTTGATTTCGTTTGCATTTTGAAAAGAGTAGTTAAAGGAGTTGTCCATAGCCCCAATGGTCCTAGCGTGTAACCAATGCAAAAAAATAAATAAATTGTCCTATCCTACAGGTTTTAAACCTGGATCGCTGAGGTGGTTGCATGCCCTTAGCTTAAATCTTCAAATGTAGATAACACAATTAGATAAATGGGGAGGTCTCTGGTTTCATGTGAGGTACAGGGCTGGTTCTTTGTTATCATGTGTATGATACAATCTAATAACTCAGACCACTCCAAGTAATACCGGTGCATGCCTCGATGGGGATGGGTCCAAAATCCCCATAGTAACAGATAATCCAAACCAAAGAAGATGGAGGCCAGCACTCCAATAGATGTGTAGAACTGTTATTTTATTCCAGATGCAACATTTGAGCTACCAAAGCCTTTGTCAGTCATACCTTGGAGAAAGTTTTGCTAGCCTAAATGTCACATCAGGAATAATAGAGAGCAGTCCAAGATATATTCAGAACTGAGCTATATCATCATCTTTTGGTTTGGATTATTCATGTACTATGACTCCTTTTCCTTTTGAGTAGTAAGCAAACTTCTAAACTAGCCAAGAAGAGTCGAGCAACATAGGACACATTGCACAGATGAAGCCAAAGACCGTACATCTCCCTTCATATAAGCTGCTGGCTTATTTAAATAGGCCTTCAGACATGACTCTGATATTTAAAGGGTCGAGCATTGACTTGTAGGACAGCTGCCTTACATCTGGTGGCATCAGAGGCAGAGCTTGTAGGAGCTCAGTTGCATCCCTTTCTCCCTTCACTATGCATGAGAGGGGTATTGTCCTCCGCTTCATCTGTGCAACGCACATGTGCCTGGTCTACCATGTTGGTCATATGCTTATAGTTTGTTTTTGTTTTTTTTTTTGAACATTTCATCACGGCCAGGGTGAACTTGTGATGCATATGTAATACATACTCAGTACTGTGTACTAAATGGTACTGCACAGGAAGCCTGTAGATTGGACTTATTAGCAGCAAATGTTTTCTATGGGATGTAATAGAGCCATGATGCTGCTCCCAGTGTAAATCCTGTATTAGTATGAGAATTGATGCAGTACAATGCTGAGTTGCAATTGTAATCTACAAAAAATATGTACTTTTGAAATATATTAAAGTTTCAAATTACAGAGTTTATTTTGTGTCTTATGTCATACTTAAAGTGCTTAGCCAACTATTTGTAACTGACCTATTCTCTGGATAGATCATTGACTCTGGTCCGCAAAGTCCCAGGTGTCGGAGCACCACTGATCAGCTGTTTGAGAAGGCCCGGTGTTCACTAGAATAGGGCTGAGCTGTGACGTCACTGGCCTAGGCTCAGAAGAAAGAAGGCTGCGGTACTCACAGGAGTGCTGGGCCATCTTAAAAAAAAAAAAGCTGATCGCAGGGGTCCTTGGTGTTGGAACCCTACTAATTGGGGTACTTTCACACTAGCGTTAGTGTGATCCGGCATGCAGTTCAGTCGTGGGAGCTGCCTGTCGGATCCGCCAATCAATGTGACAACTGACCGCATTTGTAGATGGATCCGGTTGTGGATCTGTCTACAAATGCATTGCAAGAACAGATCCGTCTCTCCGCTTGTAATGTAGATGGACGGATCAGTCTTGCAGTCTTTTTTTCAGTTTTCCGCATGCGCAGACCGGAAGGACGGATCCGTCCTTCAGTTGTTTTGCAATGCCGGATCCGGCACTAATGCAAGTCAATGGGAATTAATGCCCGACAGTGACTGAGCGGAAGGCATACTAATGCAAACTAAACGGATTTCTATCCATTCAGAATGCATCGGGATATATGCCTGATCAGTTATTTTCCGGCATAGAGCCCTTTTGACGGAACTCTATGCCGGAAAAGAATAACGCTAGTGTGAAGGTACCCTTATATGTTGATGACCGATCAAGAGAATAAAATTGGACATCCAAAGACACTACATCAGATCAGGGCTATTTCTTCGAGGGGTGTGACTGCATGGGGGGCCACCTCAAGGGGGGGGGGGGGCATTGGGCAGATACTTGTGAAAGCACTAACTTCTGGCTTATCAACTGGATCAGTCGTCAGGATAGTGGTGTAGTGAGGTTGCCCTGCCATTCCCTCTGATAGACCTCAGGCCATTGACCTCATCATAGCACCACTTGAATCCAGTAGCATACAACTCGGGACACAGGCCGGATGGGGTCTGTCCTGAACTGCATCCTGATAGCAGCGTAAAGACAAACATTTTGGGTGTGATTATTTGTAGGGATGAGCGAATTGACTTCGGATGCTTCATCCAAAGTCGTTTCACAGAAACCTTTTGTTTTAATACTGTACAGAGCAGGAGCGCCATACACTATTAGACTACTTTCACACTTGTGGAACTGAGGCAAACTGATGCATTCTGAGCGGATCCTTTTCCATTCAGAATGCATTAGGGCAAAGCTGATCCGTTTTGGACCGCTTGTGAGAGCCCTGAACGGATCTCTCAAACGGAAAGCCAGAACGCCAGGGTGAAAGTAGCCTTAAAATGTATTGGCTCCGATGAGCTGAAGTATACGCCCATACTAAAGCTGGCCATATCTGTTAAATTTATGTTGGCTGAACACCTTACTATTAGTAAGATGGGCTGATCATCTAAAGCTGTGATGGCTCACCTCTGGCACTCCAGCTGTGGTAAAACTACAACTCCCAGTCATAGTTTCACCACAGCTGGAGGAGTGCTGGAAGTTAGCCATCACTAATCTAAAGTTTATAGGGACCCCCAAACAACAGATGTTAGGGGAGAAATGGCTAGGTCCGCTGGATATCAACATGATTGACAAAAGGTTTAATATGAAGAAAGTCAGTCAGGGCTGTCTGGCAGTGTGTGTGTGTGTGTGTGTGTATATATATATGTATTAAGGCAGATTGCCTGGATTTGTGGGAGGGGCTGAGGTCCGCCTCCAGCCTATTTAGGGCACTCCCCTTACCTGGCTCCTGCATCATTGAGGTCTGAGCTTTTGAGAGAGGAGGTCGCGTGTGGAGTGTCTGGAGAGTTGCCTGCGAATCGCTAGAAGTTCTGGGAGTTTTTCGTTGCCATCAGTTCTGGATTTGGAGCATTTCGGTTCTATTTTTCCAGCTTCACTCAGGTTCACTGTGGGTCACGTTTGCCCGTTAAACTGCGAGTCATCCATACGGTGCAGCCGGGGCCTCACGGTTGCCCCTGTACCGGTTCAATTCATTTCACCAAACGCTGCACCAATGTCACTGTTTTCTCGTACAAGTCACCAGTATTTCATTTCTGTCACGCCTTGTTCATGTACAAATTTGTCTACACCGTACCACTATTCCGGTCAGCACCCCTGCGGCAGGCATGCAGTCGTTCCTGGGAAATCCCCATTTCTTTTCATTTCACCAAACGCTGCACTAATGTCACAGCTTTCTCGCCCAGGTCACCAGCATTTCATTTCTGTCATGTCTCGTTCACACATAAATTTATCTGCACCGTATCGCCACTCCGGTCAACACCCCTGCGCCATGCAGGCAGTGGTTTCCGAGTCATCCATACGGTACAGCCAGGGCCTCACGGTTGCCCCTGTACCGGTTCATTCATTTCATCATACGCTGCACCAATGTCACGGTTTCTCATACAAGTCACCAGTTTTCATTTCTGTCACGCCTTGTTCATGCGCAATTTGTCCACACCGTACTACGATTCCGGTCAACACCTCTGCAACATGCGGCATGGTTTCTGGCCTAATCCGCCATTTCTGTTTCATTTCATTCATGGACGCTGCGCCAATATCACGGATTTCTCAGTCACCAGCATCTCATTTTGTCATGTCTCGTTCAAGCAATCCCACAGAAACAACACTGCGGTCAGCACCCCTGGGGTCCAGGCTCGTTCCCCATTTCTTTTTCAGTCCATATCACCCCACAATCACCCACATTCATGCCCCCCCCTCCTCATGTTCATGTGCACGGCTGCAGGAGCACAAATGCGTATGAGTCATTCATACGGTACAGCAGGGCCTCACGGTTGCCCCTGTACCGGTTCATTTCATGTCATCAATGCGCACCAATATCACAGGTTCATACAAGTCACCAGCATTCATTTCTGTCACACCTGTTTCATGCGTATTTATTCACAAACCGCACCACCATTCCGGTCAACAGCTCTGGCAGCATGCGACCAATGGTTCCTGGATTAAATCCCCCTTTTCTGTTGTTCTTTCACACACTGCACCCATGTCACGGCTGCTCGCAGCAATCACCGGCAGCTCATTGCTCATGCCTATTCTGGCGTCTCCCCACAGGACCGTCACTCCGGTCAGCTCCCTGATGGTTCCAGCCCCATTCCCCATTTCTGGTTTATTTCAGTTCACCACTCAACATCCAACATTCATTCAAGCCAGCCCAGGTTATTGTTCCTGGGTTTTCCTCCCATTCCAGTTCAACAAACCACCCTGCACTCACTTACATTCATGCCCCCCCCCCCCCCCCGTTTCATGTCACAGCAGGGCCAAAAAATCACACACTTGCTCACATGACCTTGCGCAGCTGAAAAGGCCACACTGCTCACACCCTCCCTCATGGTCAGCACCGCCGGGCACGCACGCTGCTTCAAGGCGACCCCCCCCGCTGCATCCGGTCCCATTCCGCCGATCCTCCTGCCGTGCTGCCGATGGCGGCCGGCCGCGTCTCTGCGTTTGGTCTGCGCACGCGCGGCCGGGGTACTGCGCATGCGCGGCGGTGCCGTCGGCGCATGCGCTGTGTCCCGGCGGCCGTCCGCTGTTGTGGCTGTTGCAGGGTGCCGCCGCCGGGTCTGTCCGACCTCCTGACTGGCCGGCGGAGCCCTGGGCCAGTAGTTCAGCGTCATGCCCCCACCCACACAGGCTGCACAGTCCAGGGGGCATCCAGCCTGTTTTGCCTTGCACACAAACCCTCCTTGTTAAAACACCCCACCGCCATCAGGTCAAACAGCCCCCACACATAAACATAAACCCACCACTTTGCCCCAGGGCCAAAAATAAATAAATAAATAAATAAATAATAAATAATATATATATATATATATATATATATAAAGGGAAACCCGCCATATAGTCCATGGCCATACGTTCCACCATAAAAAAAAAAAAAAAAAAAAAAAAAAAAAACGGGAAATCCATACAGGCCGCACGATCACACGCTCCGCCACGTAATAAATCACAGGCCTCATTTCGCACATCACAGGCGCTGCATTATTGCATATTCACGTTATGATCCTCTCGGGTCATGCTAATGTTTATACCACAGTCCACTCTCGTCATACTACTTTCTGTTACCAGGTACGTACACCTGCTCTTAAACGATTTTCTCCTTACATTTCGGATGGTCCCGTTACTAAAAAAAAAAAAAAAAAAAAAAAAACTGGGGGGAGGAGTTATCGTCTGGTTACTAATAAAGAAAAAAAAAAAAAAAAAAAAACCGAATTAAAGGACACAGACCAATACGTTCCATTGGATTGCAAACGCGCATTTCCACTTGTGCATGGCCAGGCGCCACGCGCTGGTCTCTTCTCACACCAGGCGCAAGCTATCATTTCATGAACAACCGTCATGATCCTCCGGGTCATGCATATGTACCATGTACATTGTCACATTTCATTACACTATTTTATGTCTCCCCTCCCCCTCTTTTTCAGGCGGTCAACCTATATTGTATTTTGCACTACCGTGTATCCGGAAAATACCACCAGGTACGTTCACCTGCTCATTTAACAAAAGTCTTCCTTACATTTCGAATGATCCCGTTAGGGTCAGCGTGCTGGCTTTAGGGGCACCATCATCCCACTAGGTTACCCCCTTCTTGGCTTCGCCAGCAGTTAGTGGTCCCGCGAGGCCGACACCCCGCCTCAAACGTACAGAGGCACCCGCCCAACGCGCCACCTCGTTAGTAAGCCGCCTCGCGTGTTGCATAGAGAGGGCCTCACCTGTCACTCCCTTCCCCTAGTCCTGTCTTACAGTCACCGAGAGGCCAACGCTCCTGCCACTACCACAAGTGGCCTCATTAACCCCTCGCGCCAAATCATAGGTAGAGCCTCTCAAGCCGCTTGGCAATTAGCAGGGCCTCATCTGTCACCATGCAAGTATAATTTTTTCGCCGTCCGGCCTAGCTAGCCAGCACGATCCTGTGTTTCCCCAAGCTAATCAACTGTTTTGTTTTACTATGTCTCTGGAAGGGAAAGAGAACTTCTCCCTACCTGGCACCCCTGCTAGATCCGTCACTGCTACCCAGGGAGACGGTCTAGCCAGTCCAGCACCCATCAGATCCTGGGCAATCCCGCGCATAACGATTGAGTCAAGGTGACGGCATGTTCCCTTGCCCGCCACGGCGAGGGAAGCAGAGCTTTTCCGGCTGCTGCGCACGCCAATCGATAACAGGGAGGCAGGGGAGGACCTAGCCAGTCCAGCACAGGGGATATACATACCATGCTGTCCTCCCTAAATGTCATCCATGTCTAAAGTCAACGCCAGGTTGGAGAGGCTGGAATCGGTCACTGCGACCCTCTCCTTGGCGGGGCCACCACCGGCAGCGTCACCGGCCGGATTGCCAGTGATCACGTCGACCGTTAGCCTGGAGGACCAAGAAGTCAGCCCGACACACATAATACCGGAGGAGGAACCGGGGGTACCCATCGCCACCAAGAAGACAGAAGGGCCAGACACGGTCATCACCTTTCCTGGGTACCCAGTTGGATTCAGCCAGTTTGCCATCCGGGAAGATCCAGGACATTCTCGCCCACATAGGCAACTACCTTCAACTCCGCACCGGCAACCGCAAAGAACTGCAGTCCCTGCTGGGCTCCCTGATCTTTGCTATGCGCATCCACCTCAGTGTTGCTCATTTATATCACGGCTCCTGCACCTCTCCCCTTTTCCTACACGACTCGCACAGGTTGTCCCTGGATGCCCACGCTGCAGGCAGGTCTGGGCATGTGGGGGAGATTTCTGTCCACCTGGAATGGCGGGAGCTTGTTTCTCCCTCAGCCGTCGGACTCTTCCCCCTCTATCTGGTCAGATGCGGCATCTACCACAGGCTTCGCGGCCATTTTTGGGAACGATTGGCTGTGGGGCAGCTGGCCTCCTGCGGTCCGGGGTTTGGAAGGATTCTCCACTGCCTCAGCGCTTTTCAAGATCTACCCCATCGTGGCGGCGGCCGTAGCATGGGGTCATTCATGGGCAACATGTCGGTCCGGTGCTATTCAGACAACCATACGACCTGCCAGTTCATCAACAGGATTGTTCCAAATCTCTCACAATCGTGAGGTTTCTGCGGAGACTTCCTTGGTTGGCCGCTTGCAATATTTTCTTCTTGCATTGTTTCCATGTCCCGGGGGTGGGCAATACGGCAGCTGACAGTCTGTCTCGCGTCAAATTTCAGGCATTTCATCAAGCTCTCCCATCAGCGTTACCCACGGCCTCCATCACTCCATTATTTCAAACAGCTCATTCTGGATTAGAAGGCATCATGCGGCATAGCCAGTCTTTGTCCCGCTTAGCACTATCAGACGATACACATAGAACATACGACAGAGCGTTCACACTATTCAACAGGTCCTGTTGGAACACAACATCACGCACCCCTTTTTGTCATGACGTCTCTTCCGGGTTTGGCTTCTTTTTGCCACCTCAAACTCATGTCATACAACACCATCAAACCATATCTCACTGGCATTTCAACATCATATGCTAATCATACACCCCAATAACATCAGCTTCATGTCCTCGCACCAGATCAAATCCATACTCAGAAGTATTCAGGAAACGGAACCCGCACGTCCAGCCCAGAGGCTACCCATAATCAATCATATTTTCAAAGCATTATCCGACTTACTGGACGCCACGCCTCTTGAAACAGATACCAACTCCATCATCAATACGGCATTTACTTGACCTTCTACGGATTCCTGAGTTCCGGGAAATTCATTACAGCCTCCACGACCCGAACCTCACCTTGTCTTCTTGTCTCCCACTTGTCAAAACACATGGGTCACTACATCCTGTCCTTACCTCACTCCAAGAATAGTCAGCACTTTCATATTACCCCACGCACAACAGATGGTGTCCAGTCAGGGTCCTGGTCCTGGATGCTCACAATCAGCGTCACAAGTTCTACCCTCTCAACCGCTACTTCAACTACATGGTTCGGTACTCACCACCACCACCTTCATGACCCATGTCGGGTCATCCCTCACACAACTAGGCCTCAACGCAGCCAACTACTCAGGGCACTCCTTTCGCATTGGAGCCACGTCCACGGCCTCCAGTGCCAACATCCTCACTCATGGCATCAGGGGATTGGGGCGCTGGGAGTCATCCGCTTACGCGCAATACATTCCCCAATCCAACACAAGAGTTTAAGAGTGGCTTTCCAAAACATGTCGGGTTAAGCTATTGATACATCAATTGGCTACAATAAACTGGTTTATTTCCATTTTTGCCCTCTTCTTTCTCAGGCCTACCTCATCCTCGGTTTCGGCACACCACAACCGACTGCACTCATTCCCTGCTTTCCCAGGGCTCTTCACTGTACTACCGTAAGCCCCTTACACAAGTATTAAGGCAGATTGCCTGGATTTGTGGGAGGGGCTGAGGTCCGCCTCCAGCCTATTTAGGGCACTCCCCTTACCTGGCTCCTGCATCATTGAGGTCTGAGCTTTTGACCCTCCCACCACTCCACTCATTTACAACTCATTTCTTCCATATCTTTTCCTTGGGTAGGCCCTCTTCTTTCTCAGGCCTACCTCATCCTCGGTTTCGGCACACCACAACCGACTGCACTCATTCCCTGCTTTCCCAGGGCTCTTCACTGTACTACCGTAAGCCCCTTACACAAATATATATATATATATATATAATATATTCTCAAAAACAAAGGGAACACAAAAATAACACATCCTAGATCTGAATTAATTAAATATTCTTCTGAAATACTTTGTTCTTTACATAGTTGAATGTGCTGACAACAAAATCACACAAAAATTAAAAAATGGAAATCAAATTTTTCAACCCATGGAGGTCTGAATTTGGAGTCACACTCAAAACTAAAGTGGAAAAACACACTACAGGCTGATCCAACTTTGATGTAATGTCCTTAAAAAAAAAGTCAAAATGAGGCTCAGTAGTGTGTGTGGCATCCACGTGCCTGTATGACCTCCCTACAACGCCTGTGCATGCTCCTGATGAGGTGGCGGACGGTCTCCTGAGGGATCTCCTCCCAGACCTGGACTAAAGCATCTGCCAACTCCTGGACAGTCTGTGGTGCAACGTGACGTTGGTGGATAGAGCGAGACATGATGTCCCAGATGTGCTCAATTGGATTCAGGTCTGGGGAACGGGTGGGCCAGTCCATTGCATCAATGACTTTGTCTTGCAGGAACTGCTGACACACTTCAGCCACATGAGGTCTAGCATTGTCTTGCATTAGGAGGAACCCAGGGCCAACCGCACCAGCATATGGTCTCACAACGGGTCTGAGGATCTCATCTCAGTACCTAATGGCAGTCAGGCTACCTCTGGCGAGCACATGGAGGGCTGTGTGGCCCTCCAAAGAAATTCCCCCCCACACCATTAATGACCCAATACCAAACCGGTCATGCTGGAGGATGTTGCAGGCAGCAGAACGTTCTCCACGGCGTCTCCAGACTCTGTCACGTCTGTCATATGTGCTCAGTGTGAACCTGCTTTCATCTGTGAAGAGCACAGGGCGCCAGTGGCGAATTTGCCAATCTTGGTGTTCTCTGGCAAATGCCAAACTTCCTGCACGGTGTTGGGCTATAAGCACAACCCCCAGCTGTGGACGTCGGGCCCTCATATCACCCTCATGGAGTCTGTTTCTGACCGTTTGAGCAGACACATGCACATTTGTGGCCTGCTGGAGGTCATTTTGCAGGGCTCTGGCAGTGCGCCTCCTGTTCCTCATTGCACAAAGGCGGAGGTAGCGGTCCTGCTGCTGGGTTGTTGCCCTCCTAAGGCCTCCTCCACGTCTCCTGATGTACTGGCCTGTCTCCTGGTAGTGCCTCCATGCTCTGGACACTACGCTGACAGACACAGCAAACCTTCTTGCCACAGCTCGCATTGATGTGCCATCCTGGATAAGCTGCACTACCTGAGCCACTTGTGTGGGTTGTAGACTCCGTCTCATGCTACCACTAGAGTGAAAGCACCGCCAGCATTCAAAAGTGACCAAAACATCAGCCAGGAAGCATAGGAACTGAGAAGTGGTCTGTGGTCACCACCTGTGGAACCACTCCTTTATTGGGGGTGTCTTGCTAATTGCCTATGATTTCCACCTGTTGTCTATCCCATTTGCACAACAGCATGTGAAATTGATTGTCACTCAGTGTTGCTTCCTAAGTGGACAGTTTGATTTCACAGAAGTGTGATTGACTTGGAGTTACATTGTGTTGTTTATGTGTTCCCTTTATTTTTTTGAGCAGTGTGTGTGTGTGTATATATATATATATATATATTACACTAACCTAAAGAATTATTAGGAACACCTGTTCTATTTCTCATTAATGCAATTATCTAGTCAACCAATCACATGGCAGTTGCTTCAATGCATTTAGGGGGGTGGTCCTGGTCAAGACAATCTCCTGAACTCCAAACTGAATGTCAGAATGGGAAAGAAAGGTGATTTAAGCAATTTTGAGCGTGGCATGGTTGTTGGTGCCAGACGGGCCGGTCTGAGTATTTCACAATCTGCTCAGTTACTGGGATTTTCACGCACAACCATTTCTAGGGTTTGCAAAGAATGGTGTGAAAAGGGAAAAACATCCAGTATGCGGCAGTCCTGTGGGCAAAAATGCCTTGTGGATGCTAGAGGTCAGAGGAGAATGGGCCGACTGATTCAAGCTGATAGTAGAGCAACGTTGACTGAAATAACCACTCGTTACAACCGAGGTTTGCAACAAAGCATTTGTGAAGCCACAACACGCACAACCTTGAGGCGGATAGGCTACAACAGCAGAAGACCCCACCGGGTACCACTCATCTCCACTACAATTAGGAAAAAGAGGCTACAATTTGCACAAGCTCACCAAAATTGGACTGTTGAAGACTGGAAAAATGTTGCCTGGTCTAATGAGTCTCGATTTCTGTTGAGACATTCAAATGGTAGAGTCCGAATTTGGCGTAAACAGAATGAGAACATGTATCCATCCTCTGATGGCTACTTCCAGCAGGATAATGCACCATGTCACAAAGCTCGAATCATTTCAAATTGTTTTCTTGAACATGACAATGAGTTCACTGTACTAAAATGGCCCCCACAGTCACCAGATCTCAACCCAATAGAGCATCTTTGGGATGTGGTGGAACGGGAGCTTCGTGCCCTGGATTTGCATCCCTCAAATCTCCATCAACTGCAAGATGCTATCCTATCAATATGGGCCAACCTTTCTAAAGAATGCTATCAGCACCTTGTTGAATCAATGCCACGTAGAATTAAGGCAGTTCTGAAGGCAAAAGGGGGTCCAACACCGTATTAGTATGGTGTTCCTAATAATTCTTTAAATTCTAACATTTTTGGCTCTATACACCACCATAATGGATTTGAAATGAAACGAACAAGATGTGCTTTAACTGCAGACTGTCAGCTTTAATTTGAGGGTATTTACATCCAAATCAGGTGAACGGTGTAGGAATTACAACAGTTTGCATATGTGCCTCCCACTTGTTAAGGGACCAAAAGTAATGGGACAGAATAATAATCATAAATCAAACTTTCACTTTTTTTTGTTTTTGTTTATTTTATTGATTTTTTTATCAATGAAAAAATAGTACAGGTACATTGTCTCATTGCACAATCGTAAGAGGCAATACAGGTACATTACTATGTTGCATAACGTCAATACCAACAAATGTACATTAGTATACAAAACATACATTTTGCATCTGAGGCCAATAAACGCACTAAGGGCTGAAACCACAAAAGGACATAAGACAATTACAATGACACGACACATGGGGGAAATTAGAGGAAGGGGGAAAAATAATAATCTAACTGGTAATCAAAGGTCTTTTATTGTAAGTGATCAAAAGCGTCATCCCATGTTTGCCAGATCTTTGTAAATCTATCGACTGAGTTAGTAATATATGCAGTTAAGTATTCCATTTTCCTAACTTCCCTTACACTATGTATAAGGTCCATTCGGGTAGGCGCGTCTGCCCTCAACCAAAACCTCGCAATTAGGCGTCTGGCCGCCGTTAACACCTGAAGGACTAGTAGGAGGAATTGTTTTTTTAATGACATTTTTGGCATATTCAATAAGTAAAAAAAAGGTGTAAAAGGAAAACGAATTGCGAGGAGTTGAAAAAAGACAGACTCCACCATTCTCCAAAAGGGCACAATCACAGGACATTCCCAGAAAATGTGAAGGTGGGTCCCCTCACCTATCATACACCTCCAACATCTATCAGAGATATCTTGGCTAAAGTGTTTTAATAGCTGTGGGGTATGATACCAAAACATAAGCACTTTATATGTGTTTTCCCTATATGTGATACATGAGGACGACTTCGCTGCTCGCTCCCATATCTGTTTCCATTCTGCATACGTTATAGGATGGCCTAGAATTACTTCCCATTTAGACATGTAGGAGTGAGTGACAGAGGAGGATGATAGGATAAGATAAATGTCTGAAATGAGACCCTTCGTTGTAACAGTCAATTTACAAAGTTTCTCAAACGGCGTGGGGGTTGACACCTTCGTTGAGTGAAAGAGGTCCGAAAAAAAATGGCAAATCTGCAGATATTGATACCCAGAGGACTCCGGCAATTGATGCAAGGATCGTACCTCGTCAAATGAGAAAAAGCCCAGAGTCCTATAGTTTACAACATCCGCAAATCTGAACAACTTCCTGGGAAACCATGTTTTAAGAAAAGCTGTGCTCATTCCCAACTTAAATAGTGGGTTATACAGAAAGGAGACCATAGAAGATTTTTCCGATGCAAGTGAAAACAGTCTGTTACATCTCGACCATATGTTACATGTAAAAGACATAGGGCCCAGTAGCTCAGGTCTAAGTGAGGGTTGTAGAGAGTACCAAATGAGTGAGTTCGGATGTACAGGGGCTATCCACAACTTCTCTATTTCCATCCACCTGGAGTACGCGTACATATTGGACCAGGCTGGCAGTCTTCTAAGGTGTGTAGCCCAGTAATATTTTTTAATATTTGGAACTGCTAATCCACCTTGAGTTTTGGGTGACATTAAAATTGAGCAAGCTATACGATGCCTCTTTCCATTCCAGATGAACCTGAATATGGATGACTGAAAATCATGCAGCTCCTTCTCAGGGACAGGAATTGGGAGAGTTTCAAACAAATACAGTAATTTAGGCAAAATATTCATCTTAACTGAAGCTATACGGCCCAAAAGGGAAATGGGAAAAGGCATCCATTTAATCAATAAGGCCTTGAGTTCTCGGAACATAGATGGAAAATTTTGAGCGTATAACGAGGAATTTGTAGGGGTTAAGTTGACCCCCAAATACCTCAAGGACGTTTCCGTCCATTGAAAATTAAAGCTGGATTTTAAGGTGGTCAAAATATCAGGGGCTAGGTTAAGAGGGAGAGCCTCAGTTTTTGTGGTATTAATTTTATAACCGGACAACCTACCATAAGTCTCTAGTAATTTAAAGAGGTTGGGAAGCGAAATATGTAAGTCAGTTAATGTTAGCAGGATATCATCTGCGAATAGTGAAAGTTTGAATTCTACTGCATTCACTTTAATCCCATGAATATCAGGATGAGACCTAATGGCCGCCGCTAGGGGTTCTATGCATAGAACGAAGAGCAGGGGGGACAGTGGACATGCCTGTCGCGTACCATTTTTTATAGGAAAAGGCAAAGAATGAGCATGCTTCATTTTCACTATCGCTGTGGGTTGGGCATATAGAACATGGAGGGCTGTAAGGAAAGGGCCTTTCAGACCGAAGGCCTCCATGGTAGAGAACATAAAAGGCCACCCTAAGCGATCAAACGCTTTCTCTGCGTCAAGACTTAGCAACAACGCCGAGTCTCTGCGTTTATTTGTGATATCAATTAAGTCAATGGTGCGCCTTGTATTATCTCCGCCCTGTCGGTTTCGAACAAAGCCCACTTGATCTTTATGGATCAGTTGGGGTAGCCAGTCTGAAAGTCGGTTAGCCAGAGTTTTCGTGAAAATTTTCAGATCCGAATTAAGAAGTGCAATGGGCCTATAATTTCCACATTCTAGGGGATTTACCCGGTTTAGGTATTAAAGTTATATAGGAGTGTGACATTGAAGTGGGTATTGGTGACCCTTGTAGGAAGGAGTTGAACAACAGCGTCATATGTGGCAAAAGAATATCAGAAAATGTTGCGTAATAGATGTATGGTAGACCATCTGGCCCAGGGGCTTTATTATTGGGCAGCTGTTTCAGTACTTCCTGTAGTTCCTCCACAGTAATGGGAGCGTTTAATGAGGCAAGAGCTTCTCCTGACAACTGAGGAAGATCACACTTAGAAAGAAAGGAATCCAGGAGGAGTCTACTGCGCCCTGGGTCAGATGGGAGTTGTTGAGGGATAGAGTAAAGTGCCTTATAATAATCTTGAAATAAGTTGGAAATGACCTCTGGGTCATACACTATTGCCCCATCCCCTCGCCTCATTGCAGTCGGAGTGTTTATAGTGCCAGAGTCCCGAAGCTGTCGAGCCAGAAGGGTATGCGGTTTGTTTACCCACATATAAAATCTTTGACGCGAATATAGTAATTTTTTCTCAGTTTTATAAAACAACAATTCCTTCAATCTAGCACGCAGGGTTATAATGCGCCTAAGCAGAGGCCGCGAGCAACGGGACTCTAGCATCTTTTCTAAATCCTTCAGCTGTGAGGTGATATTGTGTTGTTGCATAGTACGGTCTTTTTTCAGTCGAGACCCCATAGCTATACATGTACCTCTAAAGACTGCCTTGTGGGCTTCCCATATCATAGATATAGGGGGTCCTGAGGACTGATTTAAGGTGAAGTATTCTGTAAGGCCCTCACGTAACTCCTGCCTAAGCGGCAGCTGGTGTAGGAAGGATTCATTAAGGCGCCAATGACATACTCTAGGGTAGTAACCTGATGTTTTAATGTTAATTGACACTGGAGCATGGTCCGACCAGGAAATTGGTCCTATGTCGGCATCTGCAAGCATCCTTAAAATTGGGATATTACCAAAAAAGTAATCTATACGGGAATGTGTATTATGTGGATGTGAGAAGAAAGAAAACGTTTTTGCAGTGGG
The DNA here is from genome assembly GCF_905171765.1 of Bufo bufo. NCBI lineage: Eukaryota > Metazoa > Chordata > Amphibia > Anura > Bufonidae > Bufo > Bufo bufo. The sequence continues at coordinate 68,381,551 of NC_053397.1, read as the reverse complement.
ATAGTTAATTCTCCAGAGGTCATATAATTCGAATTTTCTAATAAGACGCCTAAAAAGACGTGAGTTTCGACACTGATCCTTAGTAGGCGGTCTATTCTGAAGGGTTAATCTATCTAGACGCTCGGAGAAGGAGAGATTAAAGTCTCCTCCTACTAGCAATGCAGCTGGGAGCAACTTCGATAATTTCAAAAACACCTTATTAAGAAAAGGGATTTGAGCAGTATTCGGAGCGTATAAATTGCACAGTACGTGTGGGCTACCATTGAGTGTGGCTTTCAGTATAATATACCTGCCAGCTGGATCAATAATAGCATCTTCCACCTGTAAAGGGCAATCAGCAGACATGAGAATGGCAACACCTGCTCTCTTTCTCCCAGAGGAAGCAGAATATATACGAGGGAATAAATATTGCGCAAACTTGAAAGAGCCCTGGTGATCAAAGTGGGTCTCCTGAAGAAAGACTATGTCAGCTTTCTGAGACTTGCACTCAGTAAGTGCCAGGCGTCTCTTCACATTAGAGTTAAGACCTTTTACATTAAGCGAGACATATTTAATCATTTTCAAAGCATGGAATATATGTACTTGCTATGTGGCTGCTATGGATCCTTCTCAAGGACACTGTCACAGATGAAAACACCTTAAGGCATTCAGTCGATTGTGATTTGGGTTCTGGAGACCTGAGTATAAGAAACAATAAAAAGAGACACAAAAGGGAAGGGGGGGAGACACAAGACCATACAAACATAAAGAATACACCATTTAGTATCAGAACATTGGGTGTTGCCACCCAGATACAGATCAGTGAGCAGCAACTAGTGATATTAATATCAGTAAACTGCCGCCCCTCCAGCCCAACCAACAGAAGCTGGGGGGGGGAGGGCGAAACTACTGGTCTGCTTATTGGAAGCATGACTGGACTGGCACAGGATGGGCCAGGTTTCAAAGCTTATTAGAACATGAAATAACCAGAGAATTGAACAATAAACCAATTCTACTAACATAGGATCTTAACAGAGAACCATAAGGCCGTCGCCTCCTGGCGAATAAGAACAGTAGGAGATACAAATTAAGCTAATGAAGTCCATGCAGCAATCATGGGGGTTCATCTTGTGGCTCACGTAGAGGGGTCCCTCCAGCGGGGGAAGATCTTCTTCTCTTTTGTCTGGCAGGTTGCCAAATTGGACCCAGGGCAGGCTGTGGATCCGGTAGTTCCCAGTCCGTGATGGATGGAATCTCAATGCCCAAAGCAGCACAAAAATCAGGGAGGTCTGAATGCTGACGCAAGATGGAGGATCTGCCATTTTTCGTGACTATTAATGCAAACGGGAACCCCCATCTATAAGGGATCTTCTTTTCCTTCAGCAGTTGCAATAAAGGCTGTAATACTCTTCTTTTTTGGAGTGTGCACCAAGATAAGTCCTGATATAAATGAACAGAAGCGCCATGGAAATCAATGGAGCGTGCTTCCCTGGCTTTGGACATAATGCTTTCCTTCACCTGGAAATCATGTACGCAGCAAATTACGTCTCTGGGCTGCGTGGATGAGGACTTAGGCCGCAGCGCTCTATGAGCTCGATCAAGCTTGATAAACTGGGGTGGCTGTGTGCCTAATAAAGCATTAAAAAGTTCAGATAATATTTCCTGCAGATTTTCTTCCGCATTAGCTTCAGGCAAACCCCGTACACGGATGTTATTTCTGCGCCCTCTGTTATCTAGGTCTTCCAGATGACGTGCATTGTCCCTGATAACTTGGGATTGAGAAGCAATAACAGATTGTAAATGTGCCACACTTCTACGGGTGTCATCATGGTCTATTTCAATAGTGTCCATGCGGTCTGCTAAGTGCTTCAGATCCTGCCTTAAAGATGAGATTTCCGATTTACAGGCATTTCTGACTTCTGAGACCAGCATTTTAAAATCATCCTTAGTAGGCAAATGTTGTAATGTCTGCTGAAGTATTGTAGGGCCCTGGGACGGTTGCAGAAGATCTCCCTCTCCCTCGTCCTCATATTCACTCCCCTGCTCCCAAGTAACAGCTTCTCCCCCCTCTCTTCTTCTATGATGCTGCTGGTTAGGGGGATCTTCAGAGGATTCGGCCCAATCTCGCCGCCTCTGGGACGGAGTGGCCATTTGTTTGGCTTGTTTAGCTGCCGATTTTGGCGGCATAATGGCGGCTGTGCCTCCTGCTAGATGTAGCCCCTCTCCTGCCCCTGTGGGATTTAGCTGTGTCCCTACAGCGTTAGTGGGTAGGAAAGTCCTTGCTAGTGGGGACAGGTAGGAGGTAGGAAGCCGTAAGGCTGGATTACTGCTCGTACCTGTCGGCGGCTGTGCGCTCGTCTCTTCACCCTCACACGCGCCGGAGGCCTGAGATGGAAGCAGGCCGCAACCGGACGGAACCGCGCGGAGTGGACGGCTGAGGTAGGAATCGAGCGTCTTATTCCCCCAGGCGGATGATCGGGACGAGGTGGAGGGCTTGCCCAACAATTTTTTCCCCATGTGCTGCGATGGCGCGGTAGGAGAGTCTCCTTTAGCAGCTAATGGCGGCGGAGCTCTGTCTTCACGCGGCCATTCCTGACGACGTCCAGGCCACGCCCTAAACTTTCACTTTTTAACCACCTCCGGACCGCCGTATGCAGCGACGCGTCCTGGAGGTGGTTGATTGATTCCGCCTGGACGCGCCGGCGCGTCCTCTCGCGAGACGCGAGATTTCCTGTGAATGCGCGAACACAGGCGCGCGCGCTCACAGGAACGGAAGGTAAGAGAGTGGATCTCCAGCCTGCCAGCGGCGATAGTTCGCTGGCAGGCTGGAGATGTGATTTTTTTAACCCCTAACAGGTATATTAGACGCTGTTTTGATAACAGCGTCTAATATACCTGCTACCTGGTCCTCTGGTGGTCCCTTTTGTTTGGATCGACCACCAGAGGACACAGATAGCTCATCAATATGTAGCACCAAGCACCACACTACACTACACCCCCCCTGTCACTTATTAACCCCTTATTAGCCCCTGATAACCCCTGATCACCCCATATAGACTCCCTGATTACCCCCCTGTCATTGATCACCCCCCTGTAAAGCTCCATTTAGACGTCCGCATGATTTTTACGGATCCACTGATAGATGGATCGGATCCGCAAAACGCATACGGACGTCTGAATGGAGCCTTACAGGGGCGTGATCAATGACTGTGGTGATCACCCCATATAGACTCCCTGATCACCCCCCTGTCATTGATTACCCCCCTGTCATTGATCACACCCCTGTAAAGCTCCATTCAGACGTCCGCATGATTTTTACGGATCCACTGATAGATGGATCGGATCCGCAAAACGCATACGGACGTCTGAATGGAGCCTTACAGGGGCGTGATCAATGACTGTGGTGATCACCCCATATAGACTCCCTGATCACCCCCCTGTCATTGATTACCCCCCTGTCATTGATCACACCCCTGTAAAGCTCCATTCAGACGTCCGCATGATTTTTACGGATCCACTGATAGATGGATCGGATCCGCAAAACGCATACGGACGTCTGAATGGAGCCTTATAGGGGGGTGATCAATGACAGGGGGGTGATCAGGGAGTCTATATGGGGTGATCACCACAGTCATTGATCACGCCCCTGTAAGGCTCCATTCAGACGTCCGTATGCGTTTTGCGGATCCGATCCATCTATCAGTGGATCCGTAAAAATCATGCGGACGTCTGAATGGAGCTTTACAGGGGTGTGATCAATGACAGGGGGGTAATCAATGACTGTGGTGATCACCCCATATAGACTCTCTGATCACCCCCCTGTCATTGATCACCCCCCTGTCATTGATCACCCCCCTGTAAGGCTCCATTCAGAATTTTTTTTGGTCCAAGTTAGCGGAATTTTTATTTTTTTTTCTTAGAAAGTCTCATATTCCACTAACTTGTGTCAAAAAATAAAATCTCACATGAACTCACCATACCCCTCACGGAATCCAAATGCGTAAAATTTTTTAGACATTTATATTCCAGACTTCTTCTCACGCTTTAGGGCCCCTAGAATGCCAGGGCAGTATAAATACCCCACATGTGACCCCATTTCGGAAAGAAGACACCCCAAGGTATTCCGTGAGGGGCATATTGAGTCCATGAAAGATTGAAATTTTTGTCCCAAGTTAGCGGAAAGGGAGACTTTGTGAGAAAAAAAATATATATATCAATTTCTGCTAACTTGTGCCAAAAAAAAAAAATTTCTATGAACTCGCCATGCCCCTCATTGAATACCTTGGGGTGTCTTCTTTCCAAAATGGGGTCACATGTGGGGTATTTATACTGCCCTGGCATTCTAGGGGCCCTAAAGCGTGAGAAGAAGTCTGGTATCCAAATGTCTAAAAATGCCCTCATAAAATGAATGTGGGCCCCTTTGCGCATCTAGGCTGCAAAAAAGTGTCACACATGTGGTATCGACGTACTCAGGAGAAGTTGGGCAATGTGTTTTGGGGTGTCATTTTACATATACCCATGCTGGGTGAGATAAATATCTTGGTCAAATGCCAACTTTGTATAAAAAAATGGGAAAAGTTGTCTTTTGCCGAGATATTTCTCTCACCCAGCATGAGTATATGTAAAAAGACACCCCAAAACACATTCCCCAACTTCTCCTGAATACGGTGATACCACATGTGTGACACTTTTTTGCAGCCTAGGTGGGCAAAGGGGCCCACATTCCAAAGAGCACCTTTAGGATTTCACAGGTCATTTACCTACTTACCACACATTAGGGCCCCTGGAAAATGCCAGGGCAGTATAACTACCCCACAAGTGACCCCATTTTGGAAAGAAGACACCCCAAGGTATTCCGTGAGGGGCATGGCGAGTTCCTAGAATTTTATATTTTTTGTCACAAGTTAGCGGAAAATGCTGATTTTTTAAAAAAAAAAATTCCCTTACAAAGTCTCATATTCCACTAACTTGTGACAAAAAATAAAAACTTCCATGAACTCACTATGCCCATCACGAAATACCTTGGGGTGTCTTCTTTCCAAAATGGGGTCACTTGTGGGGTAGTTATATTGCCCTGGCATGCTAGGGGCCCAAATGTGTGGTAAGAAGTTTGAAATCAAAATGTGTAAAAAATGACCGGTGAAATCCGAAAGGTGCTCTTTGGAATATGGGCCCCTTTGCCCACCTAGGCTGCAAAAAAGTGTCACACATCTGGTATCTCCGTACTCAGGAGAAGTTGGGCAATGTGTTTTGGGGTGTCATTTTACATATACCCATGCTGGGTGAGAGAAATATCTTGGCAAAAGACAACTTTTCCCATTTTTTTATACAAAGTTGACATTTGACCAAGATATTTATCTCACCCAGCATGGGTATATGTAAAATGACACCCCAAAACACATTCCCCAACTTCTCCTGAATACGGAAATACCACATGTGTGACACTTTTATGCAGCCTAGGTGGGCAAAGGGGCCCACATTCCAAAGAGCACCTTTCGGATTTCACTGGCCATTTTTTACAGAATTTGATTTCAAACTCCTTACCACACATTTGGGCCCCTAGAATGCCAGGGCAGTATAACTACCCCACAAGTGACCCCATTTTGGAAAGAAGACACCCCAAGGTATTCGCTGATGGGCATAGTGAGTTCATAGAACTTTTTATTTTTTGTCACAAGTTAGTGGAATATGAGACTTTGTAAGAAAAAAAAAGAAAAAATCATCATTTTCCGCTAACTTGTGACAAAAATTAAAAAGTTCTATGAACTCACTATGCCCATCAGCGAATACCTTAGGGCAAGCATGTCAAACTCAAAGGCTAACATGGGCCAAAAAAAACAAAATTTAAGTTTATGTGGGCCGCATCAAAAAAAAATTTTTTTTTTTTTACAATATAATGCAGACGGATCCGTTCTGAACGGATCCACCGTCTGCATTATATGAGCGGATTCGTCTCAGACGGATCCGCTCTGAACGCAAGTGTGAAAGTAGCCTTAGGGGTGAGAACCTGGGATCTTTCATCCCTTGTCCTATTCAGCTCTATCAGGGTGAATAGGACTTCACACTGTCCCTGCTGCTCTGTGCCTTGTGCACACAGCATCAGGGATGTTACCATGGCAACCAGGGCTTCTGTAGCGTCCTGGCTGCCATGGTAACTGATCGGAGCCCCAGGCTTACACAGCTGGGGCTCCGATCAGAAGCTGCCACTGCACCACCAATGAGGGGGAGGGGAGAGGTCCCTGTGGCCACTGCCACCAATGATTTTAATACTGGGGGGGTTGAGAGGGGCTGGCGCACTGTGCCACCAATGATTTTAATAGGATGGGGGGTAGAGGGGGGGGGGCACACTGCACCACCAATGATAAATTACCCCTTTATACAGGAGGCTGGTACTGGCAGATCAGCAGTTAACCCCTCAGGTGCGGCACCTAAGGGGTTAACTGCCTCTGATCGCAGCTCCCTGTCAGCGGCAGGGTGACGGCAATGCGATTCTGCTGCCGGCACCCGCCTCCTGTATTGTGTTAAAGACTGACTTTCACTATCAGGCCACACAGAGCGGCGCCCAGCGATGTCTCAGCACTCACCATTAGTCCTGGGCGCCGCTCTGTTCGCCTGCAGTGCTCCATTACTGTCTCCCCTCCTGCTCCACATGCTGCTGATTACTATCGGAGCGATGGGAGGAGACATCAGCTTCACTAGTGGGCATTCCTTCTTTCTGGCTGTAGAGCTGTCCAATCGCAGCGCAGGGGGAAGGAACGCCCACTAGTGAAGCTGATGTCTCCTCCCATCGCTCCGATAGTAATCAGCAGCATGTGGAGCAGGAGAGGAGACAGTAATGGGGCACTGCGGGCGAAAGGAGCGGCGCCCAGGACTAATGGTGAGTGCTGAGACATCGCTGGGCGCCGCTCTGTGTGGGAAATGGGAATAGTCCTATCATTGGTGGCTCAGTGCGCCCGCCCCTCCTCCGCCCCTCTCATTGGTGGCGCAGTGCGCCCGCCCCTCCTCCCCCCCTCTCTTCTCATTGGTGGCAGCAGCGGCAGCAGCACAGGGGGGAGGGAGGACAGCTTCCTTCTCCCCGTGCTGCTGAGAGAACATGAGCGCGCCGATAGCAGCGCGCTCATGTTCAGAGATACTAGACTGCCGGGCCGCAAAGATATTCATTGCGGGCCGCATGTTTGACACCCATGCCTTAGGGTGTCTACTTTCCGAAATGGGGTCATTTGTGGGGTGTTTGTACTGTCTGGCCATTGTAGAACCTCAGGAAACATGACAGGTGCTCAGAAAGTCAGAGCTGTTTCAAAAAGCGGAAATTCACATTTTTGTACCATAGTTTGTAAACGCTATAACTTTTACCCAAACCATTTTTTTTTTTACCCAAACATTTTTTTTTTTATCAAAGACATGTAGAACAATAAATTTAGAGCAAAATTTATATATGGATGTCGTTTTTTTTGCAAAATTTTACAACTGAAAGTGAAAAAAGTCATTTTTTTGCTAAAAAATCGTTAAATTTCGATTAATAACAAAAAAAGTAAAGATGTCAGCAGCAATGAAATACCACCAAATGAAAGCTCTATTAGTGAGAAGAAAAGGAGGTAAAATTCATTTGGGTGGTAAGTTGCATGACCGAGCAATAAACGGTGAAAGTAGTGTAGGTCAGAAGTGTAAAAAGTGGCCTGGTCTTTCAGGGTGTTTAAGCTATAGGGGCTGAGGTGGTTAATACTTAGTTGCAAATCCTTTGCAGTCAATTACAGCCTGAAGTCTGGAACGCATAGACATCACCAGACGCTGGGTTTCATCCCTGGTGATGCTCTGCCAGGCCTCTACTGCAACTGTCTTCAGTTCCTGTTTGTTCTTGGGGCATTTTCCCTTCAGTTTTGTCTTCAGCAAGTGAAATGCATGCTCAATCGGATTCAGGTCAGGTGATTGACTTGGCCATTGCATAACATACAACTTCTTTCCCTTAAAAAACTCTTTGGTTGCTTTTAGCAGTATGCTTTGGGTCATTGTCCAGTTGCACTGTGAAGCGCCGTCCAATGAGTTCTGAAGCATTTGGCTGAATATGAGCAGATAATATTGCCCGAAACACTTCAGAATTCATCCTGCTGCTTTTGTCAGCAGTCACATCATCAATAAATACAAGAGAACCAGTTCCATTGGCAGCCATACATGCCCACGCCATGACACTACCACCACCATGCTTCACTGATGAGGTGGTATGCTTAGGATCATGAGCAGTTCCTTTCCTTCTCCATACTCTTCTCTTCCCATCACTCTGGTACAAGTTGATCTTGGTCTCCTCTGTCCATAGGATGTTGTTCCAGAACTGTGAAAGCTTTTTTAGATGTCGTTTGGCAAACTCTAATCTGGCCTTCCTGTTTTTGAGGCTCACCAATGGTTTACATCTTGTGGTGAACCCTCTGTAATCACTCTGGTGAAGTCTTCTCTTGATTGTTGACTTTGACACACATACACCTACCTCCTGGAGAGTGTTCTTTATCTGGCCAACTGTTGTGAAGGGTGTTTTCTTCACTAGGGAAAGAATTCTTCGTCGTCCACCACAGTTGTTTTCCGTGGTCTTTTAGTGTTGCTGAGCTCACCGGTGCGTTCCTTATTTTTAAGAATGTTCCAAACAGTTGTTTTTGCCACGCCTAATGTTTTTGCTATCTCTCTGATGGGTTTGTTTTGCTTTTTCAGCCTAATGATGGCTTGCTTCACTGATGGTGACAGCTCTTTGGATCTCATCTTGAGAGTTGACAGCAACAGAGTCCAAATGCAAATCGCACACTTGAAATGAACTCTGTACCTTTTATCTGCTTATTGTAATTGGGATAATGAGGGAATAACACACACCTGGCCATGGAACAGCTGAGAATCCAATTGTCCCATTACTTTTGGTCCCTTAACAAGTGGGAGGCACATATGCAAACTGTTGTAATTCCTACACCGTTCACCTGATCTGGATGTAAATACCCTCAAATTAAAGCTGATAGTCTGCAGTTAAAGCACATCTTGTTTGTTTTATTTCAAATCCATTGTGGTGGTGAATATAGCCAAAAATGGTAGAATTGTGTCCATGTCCCAATATTTATGGACCTGACTGTATGTGTATATATATATATATATATATACTCTATATTCAATCAAAACACCTGTGCACGTGGTCATGCTGAGAATGGAGGCGACAGGAGAAACAATTGTTCACTGAGAGCTTTCTAAAATGTATAGACAGCTTAAAGAGCATCTGTCAGCAGGATCAACCCCATTAAACCATGAATATTGCCTGTTAGAGTTGATTGTGCTGATTAAAAGGTTACCTGTAAGTGAGGGCATTAGCAGGGCCAGAATTGAGTATCTTGATGACCTACCCAGAGTAGGCAAATCGGCTTGCCCTCTGATAAAAAGATGTAGACCTACAGTACAGACCAAAAGTTTGGACACACCTTCTCATTCAAAGAGTTTTCTTTATTTTCATGACTATGAAAATTGTAGATTCACACTGAAGGCATCAAAACTATGAATTAACACATGTGGAATTATATACATAACAAACAAGTGTGAAACAACTGAAAATATGTCATATTCTAGGTTCTTCAAAGTAGCCACTTTTTGCTTTGATTACTGCTTTGCACACTCTTGGCATTCTCTTGATGAGCTTCAAGAGGTAGTCCCCTGAAATGTTTTTCACTTAACAGGTGTGCCCTGTCAGGTTTAATAAGTGGGATTTCTTGCCTTATAAATGGGGTTGGGACCATCATTTGCATTGAGGAGAAGTCAGGTGGATACACAGCTGATAGTCCTACTGAATAGACTGTTAGAATTTGTATTATGGCAAGAAAAAAGCAGCTAAGTAAAGAAAAACGAGTGGCCATCATTACTTTAAGAAATTAAGGTCAGTCAGTCACCCGAAAAATTGGGAAAACTTTGAAAGTAAGGGCTATTTGACCATGAAGGAGAGTGATGGGGTGCTGCGCCAGATGACCTGGCCTCCACAGTCACCGGACCTGAACCCAATCAAGATGGTTTGGGGTGAGCTGGACCGCAGAGTGAAGGCAAAAGGGCCAACAAGTGCTAAGCATCTCTGGGAACTCCTTCAAGACTGTTGGAAGACCATTTCAGGGGACTACCTCTTGAAGCTCATCAAGAGAATGCCAAGAGTGTGCAAAGCAGTCATCAAAGCAAAAGGTGGCTACTTTGATGAACCTAGAATATGACATATTTTCAGTTGTTTCACACTTGTTTGTTATGTATATAATTCCACATGTGTTAATTCATAGTTTTGATGCCTTCATAGTCATGAAAATAAAGAAAACTCTTTGAATGAGAAGGTGTGTCCAAACTTTTGGTCTGTACTGTATATTTAAAAGAAGCTGTCACGGACATAAACTCAAATCCAGTAACTCAAAGGGGATGTCTCTTCTGACTTGAGTTGTTCACTTTCCTTTTCATCTCCATTTGGTCCAGACTGCTATGAGTTCTTCTGAAGACTGCAGCATTTGCTGTGAGGACATCTTTGCCCAGGGTTGTGATTGGGTTTGTATCCGTGATGCGGTGAGCACACGGATCGTGCCCGCATATTGTGGACCTGCTGTTTGCGGGCCGCAATGTGTGCATGAGCCCTGATACTGTGCCTGATGCCCCATGTGCACACATTACTGTACTAACGGTGCTGCCCACTTCCCCCAAATACTGTACTGCCCAAGGATGTAGATGCAGAACTTGGCCTCAAACCCCAAACCAGACGCAAAGTTTCAAACCCCACGTCAGAAATCTATGTGGTTGAGTAGTCGTGCAAATTTTTTCCTGCCTAGAATGTTATAAAATTTGTGATTCCTTACTGATTACCGGATGCTGCCTCCCCACTCACTGGCCAAAGCAGTCACATGTCCGAGTTGAGAGGGACTTGATGGTACATGGAAGGAGAGCAGCGGGGGATCATAAAGGTATCACTACTTTTATCACAGTCTAATCCAATTTAAAAATAAATAAATTATACATGGCTGAACAAATGGCAGACACCAAAAATTTAACACAGACCCCTATACTCCAAAATTAATACAGACCTCCAAATCAACATCCAAATTTGTACAGATCTCAAATAAGCACCCAAATTTATACAGACTTCAAATTGGCAACCAAATTTGTAGAGACCCCAGATCAAACCCCAAATTAACCCAGTCTTCCTCTATAGCCTCTACCCAACCTTCCCCTATCTGTAGACATCGGGCAAGACAAAAATAAAATACCACTCTTCTGCTCTGGATCTGCTGCACTCTTGCTGCTGCATGTCATGCTGCACACCTACACACACTCTGTCCTGAAGCTGGCCTGGCACCCGGAGAAGAGAACCAGGGAGTGGTGAGAATGCCAGTGCTGGAGGTGCCATACTCGCCGCCTCCTGTACAAAAAATGCCTCCACAATGTAAGGGCTCATTAGTTCCAGTTAGAAAGTAAATAACTTTTTGAGGGGCACCTACCTGTGTCTACTTGTCGCCCTGGGCATCAGTGCACTGACGGGTGGGCCCTATCTCCATGGTGCACATCAGCTTTCCAGTCCTGGACATGCCCCTTTGGTATTTATTGAAACTTTCAGGTTTGCTTGTAATAAGATTTTATACATATTAGCCAATCTGAGGAGAGCTGCAGGAAGTAGGGAGAGATCACCTGCAAAAACGCTTCCGTTTCTGATAATACAATCATCTGCATCCGTTATGAATGGATCTAGTTGTATTATCTTTAACATAGCCAAGACAGATCCGTCATGAACTCCATTGAAAGTCAATGCGGGACGGATCCGTCTTCTATTGTGTCAGAGAAAGTGGATCCGTCCCCATTGACTAGCATTGTGGGTCACGACTGACCCGTTTTGCTCCGCATCCCATGACGAAAAGAAAACGGCAGCTTGCTGCGGTTTGCTCTCCAGTATGGAAACGCAGCCAAACGGAACGGAATGCTTTTTGGATCATTCCGTTCAGTTAAGTTTTGTCCCCATTGACGATGAATGGGGACAAAACGGAAGCGTTTTTCTCCGGTATTGAGATCCTATGACGGATTTCAATACCAGAAAATAGTAATGCTAGTGTGAAAGTAGCCTCAGACCAGAATGTTTTACTTTACTGTTTAATAATGTATGCTAAATATTATTATAGTTTATTATTCACATATTTATGTATACATTTTTTGGAATTTTTTTCCTTATTAATGTGGTTTTTGGTAATATTCACAATAATTCTTGTTTATCACAACTATGTCATAACACGGCACTTTATATTAGTTTCTTTTATGTATCCTTTATATTCATTTCTCTTTTATTCTGATTTATAATTTTTTTCTACACTGAATATGGTTCATACTATGACCTTTGCACTTTTCACCTCTGGGGTATTGCTATAAATTGGCAATGATGTAAGTATTCGTTGGCTTAAGAAAGGAGGCGGTCACCCTCTGCTTGTCTGTTTTAATTGTTTAATGATTTATATGCAATACATTACAGTTTAGTGTCCAGCACCCCAGAAAACTTTTTTTATTATATTTTTTTTTTTCCCCACTCGTGTATATCGGGTTCTGGCACGGATCTCCCTCTTGGTTGGGAACAACTTTCACTAAATTTGACTGTATGCACTTCTGAAGTAGCACAACTAGTTTTGGTAGGCAGAATTACATCTTTGTTATTAACCGTGCTTCAGTAGGACGGGCCCAGTCGATGTAGTTAAAGGGAATCCGTCAGCAGTTTTTGTTGACACAAAACTGCTGACACATATAGGTAGGGTCTGGGATCAGAAGGTGATGAGTACCTCTGCCCATGGTATAGTGGACACAATGTTGAAAGAAATTAAATTTGAGTCCTGCTGGTGCTACCGTCATTTGCAAGTTCAGCAGGGACAGGACTGCAGTTAGCGGTGGTTGGACGATACAGCTGAGCTAAAAGGCAGCCAAGCAGCAACATCTGAGGAAAATAAATCAAGCGGGTACAGTAGTCATTCATGTCGTCTGTTTTGAGTTCCTGACTATCTTTAGTATAATTGCACCGATGCTAATTCTCACATTAGTGATTTTTTGGGATGTTTGAAAAATTTAGGCTAACTTCACACGACTACACCTATACAAGAAAAGCGGAGTCTAGAAAGGCCTTCAATAAAAAAATTGTCTTTATTAAATATATAAATAAAACATGATCAAAATAGAGACAGAAATACATTTTAAAAAAGTGCGGCATACACCTGAGGTAAAATCACATTGATACAACTATTACATAGAGGGGGATGGGATGCGAGGAGTAAAAAAACATCCCTTATCCACAATTAGTCAGTATGTAGAAAATAAGTCCTAATGCATCACAGTATATGGGATAATCCGCAAAAAACACCCCTCATATGAAATGTAACATCGATCCATCACATACCCATGAGTAGAAAGGTCACCGCACACCCCAACGCGCGTTTCGGAAACCCCTTCATCTGGGGGCACACGAACAAATCTTCTGATCAGGAAAAATCTTAGCATGTTCTATACCAGGGATCGGCAACCTTCGGCACTCTAACTGTGGTGAAACTACAACTCTCAGCATGCACACTTGTTTGGCTGTTCTCAGAACTCCCATAGAAGTGAATGGAGCATGCTGAGAGTTGTAGTTTCACAACAGCTGGAGTGACGGAGGTTGCTGACCTCTGTTCTATACTGTGCATTTTTTAAACAGCCATAGCCCAATGGAAATGAATGGGGCTGGCATAAAAACGGAAGGCATCCGGATGCAATGCGGTCTTTTACTGATGGTTTTTAGGAGGTGTTAAGTGTTCTTCAGTTTGTCTTCACACACGTGAAAAACGCATCAAGACTAATTACATCCGAATGGAAAAAACTGAAACGTTGATCGCAATTGCAGACAAAACCATCAGCTTTCCCCCTGAACAGATTCTAGCACTATACGTAACACAAAAAAAATGGATCCTGTATTTTTACCCCTTCACGACATCAGCCATACATATACAGCGGATGTTGGGTCTTTAAAGTTGGTACCCACTCTGGAGCGGAGAAAATACTGTAGCTGATGTCCGCGACAGGTGGTAATGATGATCACAGATATTTAACCTCTCAGATGCTGTGGTCAAATGTGACCATGGCATCTGCAAAGCCGGAAACACAGAAGCACATGCTTCATGGGTCGGAACGCCTCAGCTTTCCTTGACCCTAAGTTCACACCTGAGCGTTTTACAGCGCGTTCAAACGCGCTGTAAAACGCTCAACACATGAAAACCAATGCTTCCCTATGGCCTTGGTTCACACTTGAGCGTTTTACAGCGCGTTTGAACGCGCTGAAAAACGCCCTACGCTCAAACAAGTTCTTGAGCTTCTTTGGGGCGTTTTGACGCGCGTTTGTGGCCATAGGACACTGCAGTCAATCACATTAGGCTCAATTCACACCTGAGCGTTTTACAGCGCGTTCCTACGCGCTGTAAAACGCACAACAAGGAGAAACCAATGCTTCCCTATGGGAATGGTTCTCACCTGGGCGTTTTACAGCGCGTTCCTACGCGCTGTAAAACGCCCGACGCTCACACAAGTTCTGTAGCGTTTTTTTGGGCGCTTGTCGCGCGTTTTGGCCCAATAGACTTCAATGGGAACGCGCAACGCTTGTATTTAGCGCGTTTTTTACACCGAAAACGCGCGTTCGAACGCGCGTTTATGATTTTGCAACATGCTGGAAAAGGCACAACACCAGGTGCAAAGCACAGTTTTGGAGAGAAGCCAGCATGGAGGAGTCTGGATGTGACACTGAGACCCTGATCAGGCTGGTGCAAGGCAAACGCTGCCTATATGACACACAGGATGCCAACTATAAAATTAGGAGCAGCAGGCAGCAGGCCTGGGAGGATATTGGTAAAAGAATCTGGCCAGATTGGGCAACTTTCACAAAGACAGTGAAAAAGGGAAAAGGTATTTCCATGTGTGTTGTAATGTGAAAAGTAAACTCCTTGTGTGCAGTGGTGTACCAACTATATGTAATAGCCCTGGCCAGCTCTACCTGCAGCCCTCCAGCTGTTGTCAAACGCCACCTCCACAAATGCTGGGCTGTATTTTACTTGCTGGAGCCTGTGCATGGAGTGGGATTTTAGCAACAGTGAGAGAACGACGCAGCATCACCATCCCTGTTCTTGTATATGGACACTCAGTGGCCTTAGTTTACAAAGAATGATGTGCACATTACATGTTGTATAGTGTCCCCTCAGCCCTTTAGTTTTTAGTACTGTCCTGGTTCACCCTCCCCCACATTCTGGTACAATGCAATGGCCCAGTATGTTCAATTTGCAGTGGTTCCACTGTCTTGTGGCAGACTGCGCTCCGCCAATGTAGTGGCATTTTGAAATGTAGCCCTAATTTTGGGTTGAGGGATTGGAATCCTAAGTTGTTATTGATATTGTGTCCATTTTCCAAATCCACAGATTGTGGGCTAGGGGTGGGCTGGCATATTTTAGGTGCTTCTGTTTATAACGTGGCAGTATTGGGCACCTTGATGGAATCCGTTCTTTTGCCCACATGGGCTTATATTCTACTGGCCGAGTATGGGGCACTTAAATGGGACACATGTTTTCGCCAACATTTTTTACCAGTGTTAACAGACGACTATTGATGGCCACTATAGGGGCATCCACAAGGGGCACTATATAGGTGAAAAAAAAAAAAGCACAAAAGTGCTTTTCAAATTTGGTCATTTAGGCATAGTAATAAACCACCAAAATGCAAAATAAATTCCAATTGAAACACTCTTTTCAGACGAAAAATATAAATTAACATAAACTTAGATGGCTTCCCATTGCCAGGGTAACGCCCCATGTGGTGATACAAAATATTCGGTGAAGTGGTCCCGGACAGCCACACCGTGTCTGCTCCCACGCACACCGCTCGGATTAGGACTCTCCAAGGAATGGCTGAGGGAATCTTCAAAATTAAAGCCATCCCGTACACGTACAAAATTATGCAGAGCACACGCTGCCTTCACGGCCGAGATGGCGGTGTCCAATTTTAAATTAATCGGAGAATGGAGAAAGCGCCATTTGTTTGCTAAAATGCCGAAGGCGCACTCCACCACCCTGCGTGCCCTTGTCAGCCGGTAATTAAATACCCGCCTATCAATGGAGAGTCCCCGGCTGGAGTACGGCCTCATCACATGCTCCCCCAGCGCAAACGCCTCGTCCCCCACAAAAACAAAGGGCATAGCCGGATAAGTGGTCCCAGGCAGTGTGGTGTTCCCCGGGAGGTCCATCTCATTATTATTGAGCATTTGGCCAAAGGCAGAATGGCCGAAAACAGCTGAGTCTGAGCTGCTGCCGTAGGACCCCACGTCAATGTACCTGAAGCAATAGTTTGCATCACACACCGCAAAAAGAACAAACGAGAAATATTTTTTATAATTAAAAAATTGACTCCCGCTCCTGATGGGCTTCTGAACGCGGATGTGTTTGCCATCTATTGCGCCGACACAGTTTGGGAAATTGCAGTATTCTAAAAAATTAGCCGCAATTTGCAGCCAATCCTCCTTCTGTGGTTGGGCCATCACAGCAGGATGAAGGACGTCCCAAATTGCCACGCAGGTTTCCCGGACGACCATACTGGCTGTGGACTTCCCGATGAGAAAGGCGAAGTGTAGACTGGTCAATGACTGTCCGGTAGCTAAATATCTGAAACAAATGTAAGAAAATAAAGAGACATTATTAATTTGTGTTTTTTTTTTTCCGAAGTCACCACAATGAAAGGGAAATGGAAAAGCCTCAAAGACGCCTTTATCCGCCATAGGCGCAAACAAAGGGAGCAGAGGAGCGGATCGTCCCCAGGCGCACGCTCCACTTACGTGCATGCACAGCAGCTGTCTTTTTTGATTCCATGCACGGAAATGCGGAGGTGAGTCAAGGCCATACACATTGAGGAGAGGCTGTGGTATGACATGACATACATTCAATTTCATATGGGGAACATACTTACCTTGATTTTCCACTTCACAGCACCGATAGTAGCTGGGAACCCAGCCAGGCGCGAGTTGACGAAGAAGAGGACGAGGGCACAACAATGGACAGTGAGCCCGGACCATCTATGGGGCCAATGAGTCCTCCAGGCCCCCCACCCACTCCGAGTTTGGTGAGCCCCTTGCAGCCTGGCCCAGCCGTCCCAGAAGCAAGTCAGCAGCCCAGACAAAAAAGGAGGAGAACTGAGAGGCAACAGGACAGGCTAATAGGCTGCCTGGATGCCCTGGCACATCCTGTGCCCAAACTTTCTTCGGATGCCTATTTTCTCCTCAGTCTAGAGGAGAAAATGCTTCATGTGCCCCGAAATATGGTCACAAAACTAAGGGATGAGTTGACGAAGACCATAGACAAATATTGCATGCCTTACGAGATCGCAACATCTAGCACTGCCCCACTGCAGGCCCCACTGCAGGCCCCACTGCAGGCCCCACTGCAGGCCCCACAGCAGGCCCCACAGCAGGCCCCACAGCAGCCAGCACTATATGGGCACCAATATGGGCCACAATATTGCCCCCAATATGGGCCACAATATGGCCCACAACATCCCCAACAAGCACAACAACACCCTCACACATACCCAGCACACACATACACACAAAGTAATATACAACACCCTCATGACACATGGCAGACACAACACACATCATACACATATCCCTGTTCAAGCACGGGCCCAAGCACCTCAACCACCACTGAAATGCCACCCGCCAATCAGTCTCGCGGAGCCCGAGAGACACGGCGGGATCCCGAGGCAGAGTTTTCCGGCCCTCAATATGAAACCCTGTGAAAAGGAGAAGAGGCAAATTCTCGGCCTCAAGGGTTTGGGTGACCAAAACGGTCACATCTGTAGAAAATGCTTTGTAATATGTTTATGTTGATACCAAAAAGTTGCTCCTTTGTTTAATTTTGAAATGTATGATGTTAATACATTCACCAACGAAAAAAAATGGAAGGAAATGTTTGGAGTATTTTTGGAAAGTGAGGGGTAAAACATGGGCAAATGTGTATACATGATGCATGTATGGGATATGTATGCCACACGTTGTCAACATACACATCACATACCCCCCGCACAAACACTCATACATCCCAAACAACAAGAGAAACACGGCGAAACTCAGATCCTGGCACAACACACTGCAAATGGGTAAAATGGCCACAATAATAGGCTACTTACCGCAAAGTAATGACCAGTCTTTCCACTGGTGGGATGCAGTCCCGCATGAAGGTGTCCTGACGCTGCAAATGAGGGGACAACAGCACCAGGAGCTCGTCAAAGCTGGGAAACAATAAAATGCTCAGGGTTACCAATACAAAAAGCACAAAACACTTAGCTTAACCATTGAAAATACATTGCAACAACATATACGTACTAACCTGGGGATGTACATCCTGGTATAGTCAAAAAACTTGTCCTCATGGCCACGGAGTTTCGCATACAGTGCCCAGAACTGGCCCCTCTCCTGTCTATTGGCAATGACAGGGTGGACCCAGAAGCGTCGCCCGCTGTCCCGCCTTCTCCTCAAGCGTTCCAGTTCGATAGCTGCAACAAGTGCCGCAACACGTCGCCGTCTAAAGCATTCCATGACTTCAAACCACACACTCTACCAACACACATGGAATTGCACACCTACAATGCCCTATGATTGGCCAAACTTCAGATAGACAGGGATATTTGCTCATTGGACAACACTGCAGTCAATCACACAAACGCGCGTCAAACGAGCGTCAAACGCGCGTTTACTATTGCAAAAAACGCGCAAAAAAACGCGCGTAAAACGCGCGATAAATATGCGCGTAAAACGCGCGTCTCAGAAACGCTCAGGTGTGAATTGAGCCTAAACGCACGTCAAACGCGTGTTTACTATTGCAAAAAACGCGCACAAAAACGTGCGTAAAACGCGCGTTTGAGAAACGCTCAGGTGTGAAAGCAGGGTGAAAGCAACGAGCCTGAGTCTGTAGGCTTCCAGACTCATTACTAGTATATTACAATTCAGGCCAGCAGGTGGCAGCACTGAATTGTAATATAGCTACTAGAAAAGAAAATTCCAAGTTTTAAAAAGTGTAAAATAAAAATACTTACACAAAAAAAGATACCAACATCATGGGCATCGCTGTGTGTGAAAACGCCCATACTATTAAAACATTTAAAAAATGCATCCTGTATGGTGAATGGTGTAACAGAAAAAAAAAAAAATGGCCAATTTAACCTTTTTTTTAATCACTTTACCTTCCCAAATATTTTTTTTATAAAAAGTGATCAAAAAGTTATACACAAACCAATAAGATATTATCAAAAACTACTGATCGTCCTGCAAAAAATAAAAAATAAAAAGAGCCCTCACACATCTCCATAGACATAACTATAAAAAAGTTATGAGGGTCAGGATATGGCAATGAAAAGAAAAAATAAATTTTTTCAGAATTTATTTTAATTTTTTTTCAGTGTTTAAAATGCAAGAAAAACGACATATGTGGTATCGCTGTAATTGTACTGACCTGAAGAATGAAGAGCACAAGTCAGTTTTACTGCATAGTGAACACCGTAAAAACAAAACCTGTAAAACTGTTGCAGAATATTCTTTTTTTCTTTTCAAATTCCAGTAGTAAAACACAAGAAAAACTATATAAAGCATCCGTTATGCTCATTTATACGCATTCTGCATCAATTTTAGCCATTTCCGTCTGAGATTTATATTAGATGGGAAAAAAAAAGTCCTGCATGACTTTTTTCCGTCTAAAATAACGAATCTCAGATGAAAATGGTTAAAGCGGATGCTTAAAATACAGGATCCATTTTTTTGTTCACTTTTCTGTTCTTCTGACGGATTGGAAGAACAGAAAACTAAATGGTGATGTGAAGCTAGGGTTAACAATATTTATTTTGCAGCATTATGCTGCCACCTAGTGGCAATTATATTTTAATAGGAACTACACTGGTGTTAGAGCAGGACCTTAGTGGCTGTTGTGCAGTTCAATAGGTTCTTCAGTGGGAAAAATGTATGTTGTGTTCTGGCTGCATTGTATGGCGTATTTTATTGTAAGTTACAGAGGTTATTTTATTGTAATAAGTACAGTTTTCTGGTGTTAATTCAGTCGTACCTTGTTCAACATGACTTTGGAGAAGAACAGCCATGATTTGTGGAGAATACCATGGGAATTGTCTGCTGCCAGCACAAGGGCACAAACACTTTCAGGCATCGCATCTCTACAGTGGAATGGAGGCGAATAGTGGGTATATACACTGCTCAAAAAAATAAAGGGAACACATAAACAACACAATGTAACTACAAGTCAATCACACTTCTGTGAAATCAAACTGTCCACTTAGGAAGCAACACTGAGTGACAATCAATTTCACATGCTGTTGTGCAAATAGTATAGACAACAGGTGGAAATTCTAGGCAATTAGCAAGACACCCCCAATAAAGGAGTGGTTCTGCAGGTGGTGACCTGACCACTTCTCAGTTCTTATGCTTTCTGGCTGATGTTTTGGTCACTTTTGAATGCTGCCGGTGATTTCACTCTAGTGGTAGCATAAGACGGAGTCTACAACCCACACAAGTGGCTCAGGTAATGCAGCTTATCCAGGATGGCACATCAATGCGAGCTGTGGCAAGAAGGTTTGCTGTGTCTGTCAGCGTAGTGTCCAGAGCATGGAGGCGCTACCAGGAGACAGGCCAGTACATCAGGAGACGTGGAGGAGGCTGTAGGAGGGCAACAACCCAGCAGCAGGACTGCTACCTCCACCTTTGTGCAAGGAGGAACAGGAGGAGCACTGCCAGAGCCCTGCAAAATGACCTCCAGCAGGCCGCAAATGTGCATGTGTCTGCTCAAACGGTCAGAAACAGACTCCATGAGGGTGATATGAGGGCCCGACGTCCACAGGTGGGGGTTGGGCTTACAGCCCAACACCGTGCAGGACGTTTGGCATTTGCCAGAGAACACCAAGATTGGCAAATTCGCCACTGGCGCCCTGTGATCTTCACAGATGAAAGCAGGTTCACACTGAGCACATGTGACAGAGTCTGGAGACGCCGTGGAGAATGTTCTGCTGCCTGCAACATCCTACAGCATGACCGGTTTGGCATTGGGTCATTAATGGTGTGGGGTGGCATTTCTTTGGAGGGCCGCACAGCCCTCCATGTGCTCGCCAGAGGTAGCCTGACTGCCATTAGGTACCGAGATGAGATCCTCAGACCCCTTGTGAGACCATATGCTGGTGCGGTTGGCCCTGGGTTCCTCCTAATGCAAGACAATGCTAGACCTCATGTGGCTGGAGTGTGTCAGCAGTTCCTGCAAGACGAAGGCATTGATGCTATAAACTGGCCCGCCCGTTCCCCAGACCTGAATCCAATTGAGCACATCTGGGACATCATGTCTCGCTCTATCCACCAACGTCACGTTTCACCACAGACTGTCCAGGAGTTGGCAGATGCTTTAGTCCAGGTCTGGGAGGAGATCCCTCAGGAGACCGTCCGCCACCTCATCAGGAGCATGCACAGGCATTGTAGGGAGGTCATACAGGCATGTGGAGGCCACACAGACTACAGATCCTCATTTTGACTTGTTTTAAGGACATTACATCAAAGTTGGATCAGCCTGTAGTGTGTTTTTCCACTTTAATTTTGAGTGTGACTCCAAATCCAGACCTCCATGGGTTGAAAAATTTGATTTCCATTTTTTTATTTTTGTGTGATTTTGTTGTCAGCACATTTTTGTGTGATTTTGTTATATGTGTATAACTATGTAAAGAACAAAGTATTTCAGAAGAATATTTAATTAATTCAGATCTAGGATGTGTTATTTTTGTGTTCCCTTTATTTTTTTGAGCAGTGTATATACAGTCAGGTCCATAAATATTGGGACATCAACACAATTCTAACATGTTTGGCTTTATACACCACCACAATGGATTTGAAATGAAGCGAACAAGATGTGTTTTACCTGCAGACTGTCAGCTTTAATTTGAGGGAATTTACATCCAAATCAGGTGAACGGTGCAGGAATTACAACAGTTTACATATGTGCCTCCCACTTGTTAAGGGACCAAAAGTAATGGGACAGAATAATAATCATAAATCAAACTTGTCCTTTTTAATACTTGGTTTCAAATCCTTTGCAGTCAATTACAGCCTGAAGTCTGGAATGCATAGACATCACCAGACGCTGGATTTCATCCCTGGTGACGCTCTGCCAGGCCTCTACTGCAACTGTCTTCAGTTCCTGCTTGTTCTTGGGGCATTTTCCCTTCAGTTTTGTCTTCAGCAAGTGAAATGCATGCTCAATCGGATTCAGACCAGGTGATTGACTTGGCCATTGCATAACATTCCACTTCTTTCCCTTAAAAAACTCTTTGGTTGCTTTTGCAGTATGCTTTGGGTCATTGTCCATCTGCACTGTGAAGCGCCGTCCATTGAGTTCTGAAGCATTTGGCTGAATAGGAGCAGATAATATTGCCCAAAACACTTCAGAATTCATCCTGCTGCTTTTGTCAGCAGTTACATCATCAATAAATACAAGAGAACCAGTTCCATTGGCAGCCATACATGCCCACGTCATGACACTACCACCACCATGCTTCACTGATGAGGTGGTATGCTTAGGATCATGAGCAGTTCCTTTCCTTCTCCATACTCTTCTCTTCCCATCACTCTGGTACAAGTTGATCTTGGTCTCATCTGTCCATAGGATGCTCTTCCAGAACTGTGAAGGCTTTTTTAGATGTCGTTTGGCAAACTCTAATCTGGCCTTCCTGTTTTTGAGGCTCACCAATGGTTTACATCTTGTGGTGAACCCTCTGTATTCACTCTGGTGAAGTCTTCTCCTGATTGTTGATTTTGACACACATACACCTACCTCCTGGAGAGTGTTCTTGATCTGGCCAACTGTTGTGAAGGGTGTTTTCTTCACCAGGGAAAGAATTCTTCAGTCATCCACCACAGTTGTTTTCCGTGGTCTTCCGGGTCTTTTGGTGTTGCTGAGCTCACCGATGCATTCCTTCCTTTTAAGAATGTTCCAAACAGTTGTTTTGGCCAGGCCTAATGCTTTTGCTATCTCTCTGATGAGTTTGTTTTTTCAGCCTAATGATGGCTTGCTTCACTGATAGTGACAGCTCTTTGGATCTCATCTTGAGAGTTGACAGCAACAGATTCCAAATGCAAATAGCAGATTGGAAATGAACTCTGGACCTTTTATCTGCTAATTATAATTGGGATAATGAGGGAATAACACACACCTGGCCATGGAACAGCTGAGAAGCCAATTGTCCCATTACTTTTGGTCCCTTGACAAGTGGGAGGCACATATGTAAACTGTTGTAAATACCCTCAAATTAAAGCTGACAGTCTTCAGTTAAAGCACATCTTGTTTGTTTCATTTCAAATCCATTGTGGTGGTGTATAGAGCCAAAAATGTTAGAATTGTGTCGATGTCCCAATATTTATGGACCTGACTGTATGACTTTCCCACTTATAGAGATTGTGCTGGTCGTCCGAAGATTGTGACCAGATCTAAGGACCCTGGAGGAGATTTATCAAACTGGTGTAAAGTAAAACTGGCTTAGTTGCCCATAGCAACCAATCAGATTCCACCTTTCATTTTTCACAGCTCCTTTGGAAAATGAATGGTGAAATCTGATTAGTTGCTATGGGCAACTAAGCCAGTTCTACTTTACACCAGCTTGATAAGTCTCCTTCCCCATGTCTGGAACAGTTGGAGGATGTGAGAAGAAGGGAGTCACCAGGTGGGCTGGCATCATCCCAGGCCAAAAGAAGGCCCAGTCAAAATACCCCTGTAGGAGGGTAGCTGAGAACTGAAGATCATGCAGACAACAGATGAGATTTCTGCCATTTTTTAGTATTATTACAATGATTGTATTTCTTAGGCTACATTTACATGACAGTGAAAAAAAAAAACGGCCTCACTGTCGTGTGAATGTAGCCTTAGACCTGTTGGCTATGTTGTTTACCTGAGAATGCCAAATTATAGAACTGTCAGTTTAACCTCTTATTTAGTATTGAGTGAATCGAAGTCCACTTTGAGAACTTCCTCGTGCTTCATGGTAGCGAATCGATTTAACCTAAAATAGTGCAAAACAAAACAAAAAAAAAAATCATACTTACCTGATCCATTTATTTGCGAAGGGCCGGCCGCCATCTTGCTTAACCACTTCATATCCGCCCATGGGATATAAACGTCCTATTGGTTGATGTTTATCTCTGTATGGACGTTCTGGAACGTCCATTCATAGATGGCAGCTGCACGCTAATCGTGCAGCTGCCGAGCGGGGGGGGGGGGGGGGGCGCTGTCAGTGACAGCAGGGCTCCCCAGGGAGAAGGCAGGGACAGTTCCCAGGTGTCCCTGCCTTCTAGATCGCTCAATGAGTGCTGTGTATACAGGCAGGTGGCCGGGAGAGTGCAGGAGCTGTCTGGTCTTCCACAGACCTTGATCAGCCCTGCACTGAGGCTATACAGCAGCTGTGTTATGCTGTACAGCCTCTCTAGGGGTTGTATTTCCCCTGTAACTGGGGCTACTATGTCAGCCCCTGTTACAGGAGAAATCAATAGTGAAAAAAAAAAGTGAAGTTAAATGTCCCCCAGAAGTCTTGTATGACCTTATAGGGGATGCAAAGTGTAAAATAAAAAAAAATAAAGTGTTTTATAAAAAAAAAGGTTTCACATGTAAAATAAAAATTCCTCAATTAAGTAATTAAAAAAAATGTTAAATTTTTTTAAATTTTTTATAAAATAGACATATTTAGTATTGTCGCGTCCATAACGACCGGCTATATAAATATATCACATGATCCACCCCGTCCGATAAACACCAAAAAAAAAAAAACTGTATAAAAAAAAGCCATTTTTGTCACCTTACATCACAAAAAGTGCAACTCCAAGTGATTAAAAAGGCGTATGTCCTACAAAATGGTACCAATAAAACCGTCACCTCATCCCGCAAAAAATGAGCCCCTACATAAGAAAATCGCAAAAAAATTTATTTTGCTCTCAGAACATGGAGAGATTAAAACATAATTTTTTTTGTTTAAAAAATGCTATTATTGTGTTAAGGTTAAGTAAATAAAAAAAGTATACATATTAGGTATCGCCATGTCTGTAACAACTAGCTCTAGAAAAATATCACATGACCTAACTTCTCAGGTGAACACCGTAAAAAAATAAAAATAAAAACAGCCACATCTGTAACAACCATCTCTATAAAAATATCACTAAAATAAAACAGTGCCAAAAAAAGCAATTTTTTGTCATCTAACATCACATAAAGTGCAACACCAATCGATCAAAAAGGCGTATGCCCCTCAAAATAGTAACAATCAAACCGACACCTCATCCTGCAGAAAATGAGACCCTAAGACAATCGGTTAAAAAATAAAAAAGCTATTGCTCTCAGACTATGGAAACTTTTAGTGTTTTAATTTTTTTGGTTTCAAAAATGCTATTATTGCGTAAAACTTAAATAATTTTAAAAAAAGCATACATATTAGGTATTGCCACGTCCGTAACGAACTGCTCTATAAAAATGTCCTAATCCCTCAGGTGAATGCTGTAAAAATAAATAAATAAAAACTATGCTAAAACAACCAATTTTATGGTCACCTTGCCCCATAAAGTGTTATAATAAATGATTAAAAAATCATATGTACCCAAAAATGATACCAATAAAAACGTCAAATCTTCCTGCAAAAAACGAGCCCCTGCAGAAGACAATCGGCAGAAAATTAAAAAAAATATGGCGTTCAGAAAAGGGAGACACAAAAACAAACTTTAAAAAAAAAAATGCTTTTATGTAAAACTGAAACAAACAAACAAAGAAAGTAGACATATTTGATATCATTGCGTCCGAAACTACTTGGTCTATAAAAATAAAAAGATTTTGGTTACCTTGCCTCACAAAAAACGTAATATAAAGCAATTAAAAATCATATGTACCCCAAATAGTAAATGTACCCCAAATAGTACCAATAAAACTTATCCCCTAGTTTCCAAAATGTGGACACTTTTTGGGAGTTTCTACTGTAAGGGTGCATCAGACTGTGGGTCTTACCGATATAAAATCTTTTGCATGGGCAAAAAAATCGCATACACTACATAAGTGGATTTGCAGTTGATAAATTGCCTGATAGTGTGCGTTATATGTCCGATCTGAACCTGTGTCCCCGTGCGCATGAAGTTGCACATTGCGCAGTGTCCACATTTGAAATTCCCTATGGGACTCCATCTATCCAACCAGGTGTGACCTGTGTCTGGAAGATTAGTACTAGTGACAATATCTCCCATGGTTTTCGCCAGTTTAAAGCTAACAATCGGTTTGTTTTTCACTTTATCGATTAGTTGCTCATCTCTCATATGCCAATTGTTTAACCACCTCCGGACCGCCTAACGCAGGATCGCGTTCCGGAGGTGGCAGCGCTGCGCACAGTCACGCATATATGCGTCATCTCGCGAGACGCGAGACTTCCTGTGAACGCGCGCACACAGGCGCGCGCACTCACAGGAACGGAAGGTAAGAGAGTTGATCTCCAGCCTGCCAGCGGCGATGGTTCGCTGGCAGGCTGGAGATGTGTTTTTTTTAACCCCTAACAGGTATATTAGACGCTGTTTTGATAACAGCGTCTAATATACCTGCTACCTGGTCCTCTGGTGGTCCCCTTTGTTTGGATCGACCACCAGAGGACACAGGTAGCTCAGTAAAGTAGCACCAAGCACCACTACACTACACTACACCCCCCCCCGTCACTTATTAACCCCTTATTAGCCCCTGATCACCCCATATAGACTCCCTGATCACCCCCCTGTCATTGATTACCCCCCTGTCATTGATCACCCCCCTGTAAAGCTCCATTCAGATGTCCGCATGATTTTTACGGATCCACTGATAGATGGATCGGATCCGCAAAACGCATCCGGACGTCTGAATGAAGCCTTACAGGGGCGTGATCAATGACTGTGGTGATCACCCCATATAGACTCCCTGATCACCCCCCTGTCATTGATTACCCCCCTGTCATTGATTACCCCCCTGTAAAGCTCCATTCAGACGTCCGCATGATTTTTACGGATCCACTGATAGATGGATCGGATCCGCAAAACGCATCCGGACGTCTGAATGAAGCCTTACAGGGGCATGATCAATGACTGTGGTGATCACCCCATATAGACTCCCTGATCACCCCCCTGTAAAGCTCCATTCAGATGTCCGCATGATTTTTACGGATGCACTGATAGATGGATCGGATCCGCAAAACGCATACGGACGTCTGAATGAAGCCTTACAGGGGCGTGATCAATGACTGTGGTGATCACCACATATAGACTCCCTGATCACCCCCCTGTCATTGATTACCCCCCTGTCATTGATCACCCCCCTGTAAAGCTCCATTCAGACGTCCGCATGATTTTTACGGTTCCACTGATAGATGGATCGGATCCGCAAAACGCATCCGGACGTCTGAATGAAGCCTTACAGGGGCGTGATCAATGACTGTGGTTATCACCCCATATAGACTCCCTGATCACCCCCCTGTCATTGATTACACCCCTGTAAAGCTCCATTCAGATGTCCGCATGATTTTTACGGATGCACTGATAGATGGATCGGATCCGCAAAACGCATCCCGACGTCTGAATGAAGCCTTACAGGGGCATGATCAATGACTGTGGTTATCACCCCATATAGACTCCCTGATCACCCCCCTGTCATTGATTACCCCCCTGTAAAGCTCCATTCAGACGTCCGCATGATTTTTACGGATCCACTGATAGATGGATCGGATTCGCAAAACGCATCCGGACGTCTGAATGAAGCCTTACAGGGGCGTGATCAATGACTGTGGTGATCACCCCATATAGACTCCCTGATCACCCCCCTGTCATTGATTACCCCCCTGTCATTGATCACCCCCCTGTAAAGCTCCATTCAGATGTCCGCATGATTTTTACGGATGCACTGATAGATGGATCGGATCCGCAAAACGCATCCGGACGTCTGAATGAAGCCTTACAGGGGCGTGATCAATGACTGTGGTGATCACCCCATATAGACTCCCTGATCACCCCCCTGTCATTGATCACCACCCCTGTCATTGATCACTCCCCCTGTCATTGATCACCCCCCTGTCATTGATCACCCCCCTGTAAGGCTCCATTCAGACATTTTTTTGGCTCAAGTTAGCGGAATTTTTTTTTTTTTTTCTTACAAAGTCTCATATTCCACTAACTTGTGTCAAAAAATAAAATCTCACATGAACTCACCATACCCCTCACGGAATCCAAATGCGTAAAAATTTTTTGACATTTATATTCCAGACTTCTTCTCACGCTTTAGGGCCCCTAGAATGCCAGGGCAGTATAAATACCCCACATGTGACCCCATTTCGGAAAGAAGACACCCCCAGGTATTCCGTGAGGGGCATATTGAGTCCATGAAAGATTGAAATTTTTGTCCCAAGTTAGCGGAAAGGGAGACTTTGTGAGAAAAAAATTAAAAATATCAATTTCCGCTAACTTGTGCCAAAAAAAAAAAATTTCTATGAACTCGCCATGCCCCTCATTGAATACCTTGGGGTGTCTTCTTTCCAAAATGGGGTCACATGTGGGGTATTTATACTGCCCTGGCATTATAGGGGCCCCAAAGCGTGAGAAGAAGTCTAGTATCCAAATGTCTAAAAATGCCCTCCTAAAAGGAATTTTGGAACCTTTGCGCATCTAGGCTGCAAAAAAGTGTCACACATCTGGTATCGCCGTACTCAGGAGAAGTTGGGGAATGTGTTTTGGGGTGTCATTTTACATATACCCATGCTGGGTGAGAGAAATATCTTGGTCAAATGCCAACTTTGTATAAAAAAAATGGGAAAAGTTGTCTTTTGCCAAGATATTTCTCTCACCCAGCAAGGGTATATGTAAAATGACACCCCAAAACACATTCCCCACCTTCTCCTGAATATGGCGATACCACATGTGTGACACTTTTTTGCAGCCTAGGTGGGCAAAGGGGCCCATATTCCAAAGAGCACCTTTAGGATTTCACAGGTCATTTACCTACTTACCACACATTAGGGCCCCTGGAAAATGCCAGGGCAGTATAACTACCCCACAAGTGACCCCATTTTGGAAAGAAGACACCCCAAGGTATTCTGTGAGGGGCATGGCGAGTTCCTAGAATTTTTTATTTTTTGTCACAAGTTAGTGGAAAATGCAGATTTTTTTTTTTTTTCATACAAAGTCTCATATTCCACTAACTTGTGACAAAAAATAAAAACTTCCATGAACTCACTATGCCCATCAGCGAATACCTTGGGGTCTCTTCTTTCCAAAATGGGGTCACTTGTGGGGTAGTTATACTGCCCTGGCATTCTAGGGGCCCAAATGTGTGGTAAGGAGTTTGAAATCAAATTCTGTAAAAAATGACCTGTGAAATCCGAAAGGTGCTCTTTGGAATATGGGCCCCTTTGCCCACCTAGGCTGCAAAAAAGTGTCACACATCTGGTATCTCCGTACTCGGGAGAAGTTGGGGAATGTGTTTTGGGGTGTCATTTTACATATACCCATGCTGGGTGAGAGAAATATCTTGGCAAAAGACAACTTTCCCCATTTTTTTATACAAAGTTGGCATTTGACCAAGACATTTATCTCACCCAGCATGGGTATATGTAAAAAGACACCCCAAAACACATTCCTCAACTTCTCCTGAATACAGAGATACCAGATGTGTGACACTTTTTTGCAGCCTAGGTGGGCAAAGGGGCCCATATTCCAAAGAGCACCTTTCGGATTTCACTGGTCATTTTTTACAGAATTTGATTTCAAACTCCTTACCACACATTTGGGCCCCTAGAATGCCAGGGCAGTATAACTACCCCACATGTGACCCCATTTTGGAAAGAAGAGACCCCAAGGTATTTCGTGATGGGCATAGTGAGTTCATAGAACTTTTTATTTTTTGTCACAAGTTAGTGGAATATGAGACTTTGTAAAAAAAAAAAACATTTTCCGCTAACTTGTGACAAAAAATAAAAAGTTCTATGAACTCACTATGCCCATCAGCGAATACCTTAGGGTGTGTACTTTCCGAAATGCGGTCATTTGTGGGGTGTTTGTACTGTCTGGGCATTGTAGAACCTCAGGAAACATGACAGGTGCTCAGAAAGTCAGAGCTGCTTCAAAAAGCGGAAATTCACATTTTTGTACCATAGTTTGTAAACGCTATAACTTTTACCCAAACCATTTTTTTTTTTACCCAAACATTTTTTTTTATCAAAGACATGTAGAACAATACATTTAGAGCAAAATTTCTATATGGATCTCTTTTTTTTTTGCAAAATTTTACAACTGAAAGTGAAAAATGTCATTTTTTTGCAAAAAAATCGTTAAATTTCGATTAATAACAAAAAAAGTAAAAATGTCAGCAGCAATGAAATACCACCAAATGAAAGCTCTATTAGTGAGAAGAAAAGGAGGTAAAATTCATTTGGGTGGTAAGTTGCATGACCGAGCAATAAACGGTGAATGTAGTGTAGGTCAGAAGTGTAAAAAGTGGCCTGGTCTTTCAGGGTGTTTAAGCACTGGGGGCTGAGGTGGTTAAAATTGCATTTTTGATGGTCTGAGCCATGGGGGAATATTCAAATGTCAACACTGCCCTAGTAACATCCTGCGATATTTCTTCATGATGCGTTTTTTTCTTTTTCTTCTTTTTCCATAGATCCTTACTTAGCCTACGTGCATATGCTCTTATAAGCTTTATCTATTAAGGAGGGCGGATATCCACGTTGTAAAAATCTACTTTTGAG
Organism: Bufo bufo; assembly: GCF_905171765.1. Classification (NCBI taxonomy): domain Eukaryota; kingdom Metazoa; phylum Chordata; class Amphibia; order Anura; family Bufonidae; genus Bufo; species Bufo bufo. The sequence continues at coordinate 68,350,750 of NC_053397.1, read as the reverse complement.
ATCTCTACTCTGATTCTCAAACTCTATATCATTTTTAATAATCCTTGCAAGTCTAACAAATTGACCATATGGGACAGCTGCAGCTACATGTGGCGGGTGAAAGCTGTCATAATGCAAGAGAAATGGCGTCCCTTCCTTTTTAGAGGATAACAATGATTTTCTGGAGGCACTCAGAGAAACTATATGGCAAAAAGGTTATTTGCTTGCAACAATTGACGTTGAGAGTCTATACACAAAAATTCCCCAAGATTTAGGTGTAGCAATCATTGGCGATTTATTGACTAAAATAGGAAGAGATAGATCCTACACTGAGTTTGTCACCGAAGCATTGTCCTTTGTGTTGAAAAATAATACATTTATGTTTAATAAACAGTGGTATAGCCAGACATCTTGAACTGCCATGGGGACACCAGTTTCCTGCACTTTCGCCAATCTGTTTTTAGCTCAATTTGAAGAGAAGTACTTATTCACAATAAATAACCCTTTTGTACAATACATCAAAAGTTTTTTTAGGTACATCGACGATGTATTTATTATATGGGTAGGAGATCGACATCAATTTAGTCTGTTTGTTCAGTATTTAAATGATAACAATATGAACAGGAGTTTTACTAGCAAGATAGAAGAACAGGCTATTGAATTTCTAGATGTACAAGTTAGGATCATCAATGAGGAAATCGACACCACCATATATAGAAAACCTAGCTTGACAAATTCCCTCTTGCATTATGACAGCTTTCACCCGCCTCATGTAGCTGCAGCTGTCCCATATGGTCAATTTGTTAGAATTGCAAGGATTATTAAAAATGATATAGAGTTTGAGAATCAGAGTAGAGATCTCAAAAGTAGATTTTTACAACGTGGATATCCGCCCTCCTTAATAGATAAAGCTTATAAGAGAGCATATGCACGTAGGCTAAGTAAGGATCTATGGAAAAAGAAGAAAAAGAAAAAAACACATCATGGAGAAATATCGCAGGATGTTACTAGTGTTCACATTTGAATATTCCCCCCATCAAAAATGCAATTTTAAACAATTGGCATATGCTCCAGAGAGATGAGCAACTAATCGATAAAGTGAAAAACAAACCGATTGTTAGCTTTAAACGGGCGAAAACCATGGGAGATATTGTCACTAGTACTAATCTTCCAGACACAGGTCACACCTGGTTGGATAGATGGAGTCCCATAGGGAATTTCAAATGTGGACACTGCGCAATGTGCAACTTCATGCGCACGGGGACACAGGTTAAGATAGGACATATAACGCACACTATCAGGCAATTTATCAACTGCAAATCGACTTATGTGGTGTATGCGATTTTTTGCCCATGCAAAAGATTTTATATCGGTAAGACCCACAGACACCTGTACGTGCGATTTAGAGAGAATAAAAGATCGATTGTTACAGGTATTGGAGCTACGCGCCTTATAGAACACATTAAAGAGGAACACCAGGGTAACAAAGAAGTAAATTGTGTAGGCATTGAGAGAGTTAAGCTACCAGCTAGAGGTGGTGATAGAAAGCGTATTTTATTACAACGAGAAGCCCAATGGATCATCAAAACTAATGCCATGGGAGGTTTAGGCTTCAATGCCAAAAACGACCTTGCTGGCTTTGTATGATTTTAACCTTTTACTTTGTATACGAAGGTGATCCGAAGATTTGATTGATGCACCTGTTCAGCAGTGACGTGCAGGGAGGAGACAGGTATATTTGCCGCTCCCCTTTCACGTCACAGCAGGCTTGACAAAGTGCGATTGTTGCGCGAAACGGCTGTTGCCTTTCCTTCTGTGATGTGTGACCCGCACACACTATGTTTTTAACTGAATAAAGCTACGATTTGATGAAGATTTGGTGAGTGCCGCCCTTTTTTTTCTTTTTTCTTCTAACGTTGATGACATTTGGCCATTCACTCAGGCAGAGCACCACTTGATTTTTTGCATGGTTGCTGAGAGCAAGTCACCTGCACCGTACCGCGTTCAGTAGTGCCGGCTGTGTTTTCTCCTTAGTATTGTGAAAAAAATAAAAAATTACTTCGCTGCTCCCCTACTCATCCCCCCCCAAATCCCCCAGGTCCAACCCCCACCACAGTCCGTTAATTCAACCATCTCTGCCACCTAGTGACAAACATGTGTTTTTTCTTGGGTGATACTAGGTGAAATTCCTCTCCGACAAGTGAGACTCTAGTCAGGTTCTCCCATTCTCTAACTTTAGTTATGGTGCTATCTCCCCAATGTGCTACAATACATTTCCTCGCGTAAAATAGTAATTTGGATGCTACTTCTCAATCTTTAAGATTGTCTATTTTATCGGTCATGCCCAGAATACAGGTCTCATTCACTATCCCCCAAAATTTCTGAGTCTTTATACATGTCCAGAGTATATGAACATCATCTACCTCTACTTCCCCACATTTTTTACAACTAAATTGTTTGGATTTGTAATATTTCATTAAGGTCTTGGGGGAATAATACAAACAATATAATATATTAAATTGGGTGATTCTATGGGCAAAACTAATAGACACTCTATTTTTTAACTGTATAACCTTTTCCCAAAATTCTTCTCGTTGCATGTTTAAGACATCTTACCATCTATGATTTAAGGTGGCGGTAGCTTTATTTTTTGTCTTCCGATATAACAGACATCCGTATATTTTAGAGATCAATTTCCTCCCTGCTGCTGAATTCACAATATTAGCTAAAATTGGTGGAAAAGGGGCAATTTGCGTTCCTTTCCCTATCTCTGCTCGCATGGCTTGTTTCAATTGTAAATAAAAAAAAGCTCAGATCTTTATCTTTTACGTATTCGTTTTTAAGTTCTTGATAAGTAATTATATCTCCACATCTGGCCCAATTTGAAAATTCCATATTTCCACCAGACTTTTTGTTCAATTAATTTTAGTTCCTTTAACTGAATATTATCCCATAACAAAGTGTCTGAGTGTATTCCCTTTTGTAACCAAAGTTCTTTTACCTTGTTCTAAGATTTAGTCCACATATCCAATAAGGGCATTTTCTTATCTTGTTCTTGAAACAAAATACCTGCTTCTATTAGTTGAAAAATATTACAGTTTTCCAGACCTTTCTTAACCACGGCTACCATGGTCTTGTATCTATGTGAGGGGCTCCATATTATCATGTTTCTAATCTGTCCAGAAATAAAATACAGCTCTAGATCCAGAACTGACAAACCACCCTCTTTCTCATAAATATACAATATCTGTGCTCTTATTCTCGGTTTTTTGCCTCGCCATACCAAATCTGTTATTAGGGTGGCTGTTATTTAAAAAAATTTTTTAGGAATTATCATTGGTGCATTGCCATTCTTGAGTGGGACTCGCAGACTCCTCCCTCCTCCCATTGCTAGCGTGGTCACATGCTGGAGGTAACTGGTGAGTTGTTTGTGAGCCGGCCTCATGCTCCTGTAATTTGCCCACTGGCTCCTGGTATTGCCCACATAGGCCCAGGTAGGTGAGTCTTAGGTCCCCGAGCTACTTGAGAAACCTTGGCGCGGTGCTCGGCCTCAGACATGTCCTACACCGTAGGATATGTTGGCTAATCTCTCAATTTTAAAATCAGTTTGAGGGTTTAGTAAGACCGCAGAGTGCACCTGTCTTTGCTATTATTTTGTTATATTGCATTCCATAACATATAGTTTAAGTTAGGTAAGATACACATTTTCACCAGTGAAATACGTCCTGCCATCGATATATGAATTTTTTTTCAGACTTCTATTTTCTTCCGCATCTCTTGTATTTTTGGGAACACATTCAACTGTAAATAGTCCCTGGGATTAGATGTTATCTGAATATTTAACTGATTCTTGCTTCTCTTTAATTTCAAGTGGCCCCGGTACAAACCCATTTAGGGGATCAATCGGGATACACGCTGACTTGGACCAATTTATGTTCAGTCCAGTATATTCACTATAGTCTTCAAATATCTGGAAGATCTTCATCAGTGAACCATGAGATCCCACAAACAGCATAATGTCATCTGCGTACAGTGAGATTTTGTCCTCATAAGCCCCAAACCTAAAACCTTCAAAATCCTTAGCTTGTCTGATCATATCTGCTAAAGGTTCCATAGCTATGGCGAATAGTAAGGGGGATAGGGAACAACCCTGTCTAACCACCCTAGCAATATGTATTTTCTCTGAATACTCGCCATTCAATATTAGGCTTGCGGAGACTTCGGTGTATAATAACTTAACCCAAGATACAAAATAGTCTCCGAATCCCATTCTCTTCAGTGTAGCGAATAAAAAGGGCCATTCTATCGTATCGAAAGCTTTTGAGGCATCTATGGTTACAATCATACGTTCTCCACAATTCATAGGTTCCAGCTGGGTGCCCATGAAGTATCTGATTACAGTATGTTGTCGCTTGTAGTTCTTCCTGGCATAAAGCCCGACTGATCCCCTTGAATGATCCTAGGCGCCACTTTCCCAAGTCTATTTTATTATCGGTGTTAATTAATGAGATAGGGCAATATGAATCCGGAATTTCCGGATCTTTCCCTGGTTTTAGTATTAAGGTTATTAGGGCTTCTCTGACAGAATCTGGGAGTTTTCCCACTTCCCTCGAAGACTGTCCACATTGTGAGCAATTTTGAGATTAATACTTCTTTATATTGGGCGTATATTTCGAATGGGATACCATCTGTTCCTGGGGTCTTATTCTTGGTTATCTTAGACAGTATTATCTCTACTTCAGCCGAATCTAGTGGGGCTTCTAGGGTCTCTCTCTGGTCTGTAGTTAATTTGGTGATAGTAATTTCCCCTAAGATTGTTGTAATTCCACCACACTCTTATTTACCTTGTTACTGTATATATCTTCAATGTATTCCCTAAGAAGCTCCAGTTTTGCCGTTTGTTCAACAGTTTTATGGCCATATTTATCTGTCAGACAGTGAATATATTTATTGTTTTTGGTCTGAGTTGCCACCAGGGCAGCCAACTTTTTACCAGGTATATGCGCAAAAATATAGTTATCCCTTACATAGTTCTCTTTTTGTTGTTCGGCAAATAGTCGCAAATCACTTTCCAGTTTGGCGCTTTATCTGTCCATTCTTTGTAATTTTGTACTGTGGGGTTATTGATATATTTATTTTCAGATTTTTCTACTTCAGTTTTCAAGTCAGTAATTTTTTCCTAATTCCCTTGCGGTATATTAAAGTGTATTTAGTGACAATCCCTCTTATATAGGCCTTTGCGGCCTCCCACACCATATTATTTCCAGCTGAACCCTCATTTATCTCAAAATATTCCCTAATCTCTGTACCTGAGTACCCATTATATTGATCCATCCTATAGTTATATTCATCCCTCTATTTATTTTTTTTCTTTATTTTTGTGTTTATAATAAGTGAATTATGGTCTGAAATCCCCTGTTGTCCATACTTAAACTGTTCAATATCTTGTGCCCCTTTATTATCCGTAAAAACTAAATCAATCCGTAACAAACACCTATGAGTTTTGGAAAAACATGAGTATCTTTTTAATTTTGGGTACATTACCCTCCAGATATCGATCCAACCCAATTCTGTTGTAATATCTTTTCATTTAGACCCTGAGTTATTTGGTTGAAGATTATTTATTCTACATCTGTCCATTTGACCATCCATTACGTTATTAAAATCTCCCATTATTAAAAGTGATTTGTCGCCTGCCTTAAGTACAAACTCGTTTATTTTTAATAATACATCTACTCTAAAGGGAGGAGGTATATATATATTTGCGATAATCCAGGCTCTACCTTCCAATATACAGTCCATAAGAACATATCGACCTTCCTTATCTATTACTGTTTTTATTATTTTAATGTCTATGTTTCTATGAATTAATATGCTCACCCCTCTAGCATACGATGACAAAACTGAGTGAAAAGCACACTGCATCCAAGGCCTAGCCACCCCAATTATCGTCTCACTTGTCAGATGCGTTTCTTGTAAACAGACTATAGCAGGGAGGAACCTATGTATTGCGTCAAAAACTGCCACTCTCTTTATTCCCTTACTCAACCCTCAACTCTAGTTAGTAATAGTTGGTCCTGAGAGCAAGAACACTCCTGGACCATGCCGTGTTTTGCGGTCTGTAAATTGCGGATCCGCAAAAAACGGATGCCGTCTGTGTGCGTTCTGCAATTTGTAGAACGGAACAGGCCACCCATAATAGACAAAGTGGACAAGAATACGACATGTTCTATTCTTTTGCGGGGCCACGAAATGGAGCAACAGATGCGGACAGCACACGGAAGTGCGGACCCAAACAAATTTCGTGTGCATGAGGCCTTAGACTGCGTTCACACTAGTGATGGACGAACATCAGCCGGGACGGTTCGCAAACACGTGTTCGTGATCAAATGTTCCCGAACTGCGTGTATCCGGCGGGCCCCATTGTCTTTAATTGCAGGCAAACCTGAAAAACCTTCAGGTCATATTTGCAGCGACCAAATACTTACTAGAAGTGCATAAATAGTCCCACAACATGAACAGTGACATACCATAGGGGGATCATTGGCAAAAATTCCCACAAAAAATATGTATTTTAATCAGGGGCCATTTTTATGCCTCTTAAAGGGAAACTCTCAAAAATGTGCCCTGCTGGAGCCTAGAAAATTTTTATTTTAGGCCACGAGAGTAGAGGCCTCAAAAATTTGGCATTCACCTGACAGAAAAGAACTTGTGATTATGTGGCTGGAGGTACATTAGGCAGTCACTGACTAAAAATTTTACTGTAGGCCAGTACAGGCCTCAAAAATTAGGCATTAACCTGACAGAAAAGAACTTGTGATTATGTGGCTGGAGGCACATTAGGCGGTCACTGGATAAAAATTTTACTGTAGGCCACTGGAGTACAGGCCCCAAAAATTAGGCATTCACCTGACAGAAAATAACTTGTAATTATGCAGCTGGAGGTACATTAGGTGGTCACTGGATAAAAATTTTACTGTAGGCCAGTACAGGCACCAAAAATTAAGCATTCACCTGACAGAAAAGAACTTGTGATAATGTGGCTGCAGGTACATTAGGCGGTCACTGGATACAAATTTTACTGTAGGCCACTGGAGTACAGGCCCCAAAACGTAGGCATTTACCTGACAGAAAAGGCCTTTTATGCCGCTGTATATACATAAGACAAGGACCATTCTTTGTTCTGTGTGGTGGCGGATATGTGTGGGGCTGGCATGAGGAAATTCAATTACACGTGGTTGTCACAGGTGTCTGTGGTCATCTGTATCTTGGCAACGACACTGTGTGCAAGAGATATATTCACTTGCCGCTGAACATGGGCATATAGGTCTCGGATGCCCTTCTGGGAGAAATATTTCCTTCCGAGGACCTTCCATTGTGGTGTGCCAATAGCCACAAATTTTCTAAAGGCCTCCGAGTCCACCAGTTTATATGGCAGTAGTTGGCGGGCTAGCAGTTCCGACAAGCCAGCGATCAGCCGTTGGGCAAGAGGGTTATCCGACGTCATCAACTTTTTATGCTCAAACATTTGGGCCACGAAAGACTTCCTTCTGCCAGATGAACACGACGACGGCACGGTGGAAGGTGGAGTGAAGGATAAATGGGGGGAGAGAGGAGAAGGAGAAGAGGCAGGACATAGAGCACCGGGAGTGTGGCTTTGTGGGTTCTGACGGCATTGCTCCCACTTGGCTCAGTGATGGGAGGCCAGGTGCCTTCTTAAGGCAGTCGTCCCTAGTTGAGTGTTGGGCTTACAACGATTTATGCGTTGACAGCACAGGCTGCAGATGGCAACACTATTGTCAGCAGCTGACACGTTAAAAAAAGCCCACACTGCGGAGCCATGTGCCGGCGTCCTGGGAGCGCCAGAGGTGACTGTGCATGGTGGATGGCTCGCTCCAGATACATTTGCAGTCTGCTTTTTTCCTTCTGTGCCCTGCAAGCTCTGCCTGATTATCCTCCCTCTCTGCTGCTCTGTCTCTCTCCCTGAACTCCCCTCCTCTTCCTCTCTTGTGGGCACCCACATGCGTCCATCGACACGTCATCATCGTCACCTTCACCACCACTGACATGTGAGATCTCGGAGTAGGCAGCAACAGTGGGGACCTTCCTCCTTGGGCTGATCTGGGTACTGTTGTCAGACCGCTGGGTGGCGGCCGTTGCTACCTCCTCTTCCTCATCCGATGTCAAGAATGGCTGCACATCGGTAAGGTCTGGGAATGGATGGGAAAATTATTCCTCTGACTCGAGTGGAGGGGCTATGGTGGTGGTTGTGTATTTGGGGGTGCACACAGCAGAGAGTGAGGAGGGTGCAGATACAGAGGATGAGGGGGTGCAGAAGCGGGTGGCTGAGTAAGCTACTCAACCAACTCTGGGGCGCCCTTTGAAGTAATCGCACGCGCCTTCTCCAACTTCCCACTTAGGCTCCGGCCTGGTACGCCTGCCCAAACCCTACCACCCCTGCGGAATGGCCTGCCTCTTCCTGTGCCTGTCATTTTCAAAATGACCCTGTGCCTAAGTCCCTAGAGAAGAGTAGTATTTGTGGAAGCAGGTATATCGCAGCCCTCCATCAATATTTGGTCGAAGCAGGTATATCAAACCCCGTAATCAGTATTTTGTGGAAGCAGGTATATCACACCCCTCAATTATTTTTTTTGCCACAACAGTTATATCACACCACCCTGTTTATTTGGGGCAACAGGTATATCACACCCCTCAATCAGTATTTTTTGGGCAACGGGTATATCACACCTGTTGCAATTAGTTGTTCCAATAGCGTTTGTCCCTCTATATAGCTGCGGTATTGCAGCAGAACCGCACACAACTGCTGCACAATACAAATGCAATATACAAACTACAGATCGGCGTGGTATTAAAAAGCAGGAAGTGCTCAACCCCATATGCAGTGGTGCATCTATACAGGGTGGCAGATACTGCACTTGTGGTCCGCTGCTAATGGCAATCCCCAGCAACATTGCATACAATGGAGGATGCCTGCAGCGGACCATAAGTACCACAATGGACATCCTACACAGGATAGCAAATGTGTGGATGTGATAAACAGTAAAAATATTATAACAAAAACAATGACAGGTGCACACTGCAGTCTTACTAACCCTCGTACTGGTGTAAAATTTTGAGATTAGCCAACATGGAGGACTTGTCTGAGCCCGAGCACCGTGCCAAGGTTTCTCAAGTAGCTTGGGACCTAACGCTAAACCTACCTGGGCCGTATGGGCAATACCAGGAGCCAGTGGGCAAATTACAGGAGCGCAAGGTCCGACTCACAGTCAGTCTCCCAGTAACCTCCAGCATGTGACCATGCATGTAGTGGAAGGAGGGAGAGAGCTCTGAGCCCCACCCAAGACTGGCTGATATAGCCCGGGCCTCACATGTGCACCAGAATGCTGCCTGTGGCTGGAAATGAAGGCACATTCAGACTAGGAATTTCTACACCTCCAAAAAATTCAATATACAAACTACAGATTGGCGTGGTATTAAAAAGCAGGAAGTGCTCAACCCCATATGCAGTGGTGCATCTATACAGGGGGGGCAGATCTTGCACTTGTGGTCTGCACCTATCGATAGCACACCTATACCAGTCCTTAAAAGGACTTTTGTGGCCCTATTAGCTAGCGTTTGGTGTCCCTAACAGCCTGTCCCTGCTCGACAAAGCAACCTCTACCTACACTGGCAAAACACAGAATGTAAAATAACTGCCAGATCGGGTTCTTTTATAGGGTGGGGGTGTGTCCATGTGCTGAAACATCTCAATTGGCTGTCCTGTCCCACCTGATGGATGTTTAATGGGTCAAAGTTCGGCGCAATGCAAAAAGAATATGGCGCCGGCGGACATCACCATATATTCGCATGTTCGGCCAATCGCGAACGTGCAAAGTTCGCCGCGAAACGACCTCCGGGCGAACAGCAAGGCCATCTCTAGTTCACACTTCATTTATTTGGTCAGTTATTTCCATCAGTTATTGTGAGCCAAAACCAGGTGCCAGTCAAAAATACTTTCCATTATACCTGCTCTGTGTAGGGTTAACTACTGGTTTTGGCTCGCAATAACTGATGGAAATAACTGACCAAATAACTGAAATGTGAACTGGACCTAACTGCAGTGACACCAAAAAGACGTTGCCGCAGACTGACAACCTACATTGTCCACCATCAAAAGAGGGTTTAAATGTAAAGTTCTGGATTTTGTAGTTGAAGTGTCTTTGCAATACATTCCATCTGCACCACACTGACACATGGGGAACACTGCCAGTCTCAAGTTTACAGTTGCTCCATTTTCCTGTGTACTTTATTTGGATGTGTTCTTTCGTGACTCTTTGTTCCATCTTGTACCAATGATCAAAGAACATTTTCTAAAGAAAACATCTGGTACTGGGTATGTATATATTTTTTTGACAAAAATCAGATGGTGGGAAATAGATGTACTGTGCAAAATTAGAAGTGACAGGGCTAGGATGTTTATTTGATTGTCTACTACTGGACGTACTCATATGTCTAAATCAGATAACATTGTTCACTTAGAAAAACATAACCCATATGGTTCATATATTATGGACGTCACCTTCTTGTTCATGTCCGTAACACTAAGTAACTGCAATATAGTAGTACATTTTATAAAAGCTATCATGCCGTAGAGATAAAAGAAACATAGAGTAAATATATAAAAGAGGCAAATTTGTCATATAAACACTTCTTTTATTCAGAAAGAAAACAGTTAAATGATATAAAGAATATCAGACTCCAAATGACAATACAAGACCCGGCAGAGCACCACTACTGATATAAACAGATAAGCAGTAATAAAGGATCTCTAAACATAGAAAAATGCAAAAAAAAGTGATTGTATTTCACCTAATAGTACAATTAAAACTCAGATACCGTACATAAAAAAAATCTTCTCTATGTGTTCCAGATCAGCCATATCATCCTCTTCCTCCTTACTCTACCATGTATTAGTACAAAATAGTTAAGCTCCACCCCTTTGGCTAATCCCGACTCCTTCAGCCAACCACCAGTTGATAATGGAACAGGTCAGCAAGAGGTTAATGGTGTTATCTGGTTCTTTTAGATAGGTCATCAGTAGGGTTGAGCGAATTGATGTATCCGAAGTGGACTTCGATCCGAATTTATGGGAAAATTTGACTCGCCACGACGCTGAATTTCCTAATGCTTTGTGGTAACGAATCAATTTTCCCTGACATGGTGGTAAAAAAAAAATGCATACTCTGCGTGAAGAGCTTTTGAAGATCCTGCACTGAAATCTCGTGTGTGTCACGAGATGCCGGCCAGCATGATGACGTCATCATGCCCCACGTGAGATTTCGCGTGTGATCTTGAATCAAGATGGCCGCAGGGGCTTCTTAGAGCTCAAATAGATAAAGTATTATTATATATTTTTCTATGGTTTAACCCCTGAAAGCCCTAATTTTTAATCCCAGATGCCGCAATCTGAGGGGTTCAATGATGGGGGGTGGCGCAATCGCTGTTCCCCGTCATTGTATCCGCTACTTACAAAGAAATGCGCTTCGTGTTGAAGTCATTTTTCACAAGGTGAATTTTTTGTGAAATTCAGGGAAACAGCCGAATCTAATTTTTGTAAACTTCTCTCATAACTAGTCATCAGTATCAGATTGGTAGGGGCTGATACCTGGCCCCCTTACCAATCAGCTACTCAGGGTAAGCCACCTGTGGCAAGAAAATATACAGTGGATGGAGCCGGAAGCAGATTGCATCATCCACTTGTAGGCTCTGGTGCTGGTGTACTACAGCTCAATAGTGATCAGCGTCAGGGGTCATATTCAAATTAGCGATATTTCGCGAATATTTCGTAGAATATTCGTTGAATATTCGCAAATTCGAAAATTCGTTATATTCTACATTTTTTACTCGAAAAATCGGCAAGGTAATGATCGTGTAATATGCGAATATTCGAGAATTCTTGAATATTTAGAATATAGTGATAAATATTTGTAATTTTGAATATTTGGGATTTTTTTTAAATTAGTACACATGATCCCTCCCTGCTTCTAGCTTGTGGCCTACAAGCTAGAAGCAGGGAGGGATCATGTGTACTAATTTTAAAAAAAATTCGAATATTCGAAATTACGAATATATATCACTATATTCTAAATATTCGCAAATTCTCGAAGTGCCGATATTTGCAATAAAAATTCACAATTAGAATATTCGTGATCAACACTACAGCTCAGCTCTTAGAATAGGAGGTAAGCTGCTGTATGCCGGCATGGCCACTCCACAGTGGAAGGAAAGCCTTCTGCTTTTGGTTTGTTTCGTGCACTTCTCCGGAGAGGTGATTGAGGATAGTGCTAGATATTGGCCCCCACCAATCTGATATTGATGATCTACCTTGAGGATAGGTCATCAATATGTAGGTACCGGAAAGCCTTTTTACATGGGGGTTCTCCAACTTTAGAAAACATGGTTGCTTTCTTTCTCCTGAAAAGTGCCACACCTGTTTATAGGTTGTTTGTAGTATTGCAGCGCAACCCCATTCGGTTCAATAGAACTGAGCTGCCATACTAGCCAAACCTCATGGACAAATGTGACACTGTTCCTGGAAGAAAGCAATCATATCTTTGACATCCTAGACAACCCCTTTAGGCTACTTTCACACCTGCGTTAGGTGCAGATCCGTCTGGTATCTGCACAGACGGATCCGCACCTATAATGCAAACGCTTGTATCCGTTCAGAACGGATCCGTTTGCATTACCATGTTTTTTTTTTTTTCATGATAATGCAAACGGATCCGTTTTGACTTACACTAAAAGTCAATGGGAGGCGGATCCGTTTTCAATTGCACCATATTGTGTCAGTGAAAACGGATCCGTCCCCATTGACTTACATTGTAAGTTAGGACGGATCCGTTTGGCTCCGCATCGCCAGGCGGACATCAAAACGCTGCAAGCAGCGTTTTGGTGTCTGCCTCCAGAGCAGAATGGAGGCGGAACGGAGGCAAACTGATGCATTCTGAACGGATCCTTATCTATTCAGAATGCATTGGGGCTAAACTGATCCGTTTTAGGCCGCTTGTGAGATCCCTGAAACGGATCTCACAAGCGGACCCAGAAACGCCAGTGTGAAAATAGCCTAAACCCCTGTGTTCTTTGCAGGACATCTTCTACAAGTTTGTTTCAGGAACATGCATAAAATGATGCAGACCGACCAACTTGGGTGGGGGGCATGTTTGTCTCTAGCAGGTTAAGCTTTAGAAACCCCTTGAAATAGAGCTACTGTATGTGTGGCCAAAGCACAGCCTGAACATACATGTATGACCACTGCCAGGGAAAATGTAGTATTACGTGCTGACCAGTATGACTTTTCATGTAATATAAAGCTCTGACTTATAAGGACCCCTGTCTATGACCCCTGTCTGCCCAATTACATCACAATCATTAAAAAATTCATCACAACACGATTATTTTTTTTATGGATTTGGGGAATACTATCTCTCCTAAGGGAGAGCACCTTAATCGGCGTGAGGAGGCTTATAACCTTTTTATGGAGTCAGTTTTTAAATGTTTTATACAATCTCAGTCAGATTGTTTTCTTTTTGCAGAGTAGGAAAAATCACTGAAAATAATGCACTAACACAACAGATGCAATTATTATACATTGACATTTTTTTTATTTTGTAAAGTAGAAGATAAAGCAGAACTCTTTAGAAATAAGGCTTAAAAAATCCCCCAAATCGCCAAAGGAAAGTATGAGTAGTGTTCAAGAAGCAGAGAAATAAAAAGGAAATAAGATAAAAATGAAGACAATTGCCACTAGGTCTCTGAGGTTGGGTACGTGAGATGTGGAAGAAGATAGACTGTTGCTCCTAAAGTTGAAATATTTGGAAGTAAGCAAAAGCAGTATCTATGCTGCTAAAAAAATTAAAGACCATTTGAGTTACGACTTACGAGTGTCTACAAGCAAAAGTAAAGCATGGTGAAGGCTCAGTTTTGAGTCTTCGACTTTCTCACAGTAGTGTATATACACAGACATACAGTTAGGTCCATATATATTTGGACAGAGACAACATTTTTCAATTTTTTTTGTACATTACCACAATGGATTTTGAACGAAACAATTCAGATGCAGTTGAACTTCAGACTTTCAGCTTTAAATCAACGAGTTAAACAAAATGATTGCATAAAAATGTGAGGAACCAAAGCATTTTTTAAACTCAATTCCTTCATTTCAGGGGCTCAAAAGTAATTGGACAAATTAAATAATTGTAAATAAAATGTTTATTTCTAATACATGGTTGAAAACCCTTTGTTGGCAATGACTGCCTGAAGTCTTGAACACATGGACATCACCAGACACTGTGTTTCCTCCTTTTTAATGTTCTGCCAGGCCTTTACTGCAGCTGTTTTCAGTTGCTGTTTGTTTGTGGGCCTTTCTGTCTGAAGTTTAGTTGAAATGCTCTATTGGGTTCGGATCAGGTGACTGACTTCGCCATTCAAGAATATTCCACTTCTTTGCTTTAATAAACTCCTGGGTTGCTTTGGCTTTATGTTTTGGGTCATTGTCCATCTATATTATGAAACGCCGACCAATCAGTTTGGCTGCATTTGGCTGGGCAGTATGTCTCTGAAAACCCCAGAATTCATCCAGCTGCTTCTGTCCTGTGTCACATCATCAATAAACACTACGGACCCAGTGCCACTGGCAGCCATGCACGCCCAAGCCTTTACATTGCCTCTGTGGTGTTTTACAGATGATGTGGTATGCTTTGGATCATGAGCTGTAGCATGCCTTCGCCAAACTTTTTTTTCCTATCATTCTGGTTGAGGTTGATCTTGGTTTCATCTGTCCAAAGAATGTTCTTCCAGAAGTGTGCTGTTTTTTTATTATGTTTTTTTTTAGCAAAGTCCAATCTAGCCTTCTTATGCTTGTGGCTTATGAGTGGCTTGCACCGTGCAGTGAACCCTCTGTATTTACTTCCATGCAGTCTTCTCTTTATGGTAGATTTGGATATTGATACGTCTATATCCTGGAGAGTGTTGTTCACTTGGTTGGCTGTTGTGAAGGGGTTTCTCTTCACCATGGTAATTATTCTGTGATCATCCACCCACCATTGTCTTCCGTGGGGGTCTTGGTCTTTTTGCATTGTTGAGGTCACCGGTGCTTTCTTTCTTTCTCAGGATGTACCAAACTGTAGATTTTGCCACTCCTAATAGTGTAGCAATTTCTCGGATGGGTTTTTCTGTTTTCGCAGATAAAGGATCGCTTGTTTCACCTGCATGGAGAGCTCCTTTGAGAGCATGTTTACTTCTCAGCAAAATCTTCAAAATGCAAGCACCATAACTCAGATCAACTCCAGGCCTTTTATGTGCTTATTGAGAATGAAATAATGAAGAAATTGCTCACACCTGCCCATTAAACAGCCTTTGAGTCAACTCTCCAATTACTTTTGGTTCCTTTAAAAACAGGGTGCCACATGTAAAGGAGCTGAAACTCCTAAACCCTTCATCCAATTTTAATGTGTAACCCTCAAATGAAAGCTAAAAGTCAGGATTTTCTGTCCATGTCCATTATATAACTATAACTTGAATATGTTTCAGTAAACAGGTAATAAAACCCAAATTTGCATCAGTGTCCATATATATATGGACCTAACTGTATATATGTATTTAGTTATATGGCTGAAAACAGTCCATAATTTGCCCTGTAAGAGGTCTGAAAACATCCCTAGCCCCTCTAACAAAGAAGAGCTGTATCCTTAAAATTGGGCGTGAATTACAATTTTACGCTGCTGCGATGGTCAGTGAACTCTTGGACTAATATAATCCTAGACACAAAGAAAAACTGAAGAAAAAAGAGGTCCAAGGATTAAACACTTCCAAAACAATAATCCATGTGTTCCAGTGAACATAAAGGAACATCCGCCTTTATTTGATACAGTGTATCACCATATAAGTCCAATAGGCAACACATTTTGGGGTTAAAAACCCATCATCAGGTCAAATAGACATATATGTGATAGGAATAGGTCAAAATTTGGTGGCTCACTCACTGATAATACAATGGAATAGGTGCGCTGCCACACAGCACTCCCTGTTGCTGTTTGAAGTACAAATTTGAATAAAGAGGATTTGGCGTCACTCAGTATCCGGCATCAATATAGGCAAAGCAAAAGACAGTGTTCAAAAAGTATTATTTAATAACTCACAACATGTTGTATAAAATAACAAATAAAATGACAGATAAAATACTTGAAATAAAACACACTAAAAATTGCACATATAGCCTGTTAGGACCACTATATTGAGTTATATATTCAGTCTCTAATGTCCATATTATTTCAAAGTTCGTAATACGTCATATGGTGATCACCAGGTAGAGCCAATAACAGTTCGTGTTGGTTTAAAGCACTTTGAATTAATTGTAGGTGTACTTTACCACTCCTGTTGGCCGTGCTGCTGCTTGGCTGTGGGCTGCAAGGATCACTCCTGTTGGCCGTGCGGCTGCTTGGCTGTGAGCTGCAAGGACCTTTGGAGGCGAACTCGCCTATCGACAATTCCCCGTGTTGCTGGATATTACAATCTGCTCTGACCTTCCAGGACCTAACCGTGGCATCCCACGTGGTTTAGTCGGGTAGGTCAGGTGACTTCCTGTTCCAGGCGGGGTTTTCAAATAAGTACAGCGTTCACTTGTAATTATAAGTGTCTTCCTTATATCGTCCCACAATGTGCAATATAGGGAATGCTTCCATATATCCTTACCACCACCCTCAACTCATACTGAGTGTTTTTAGCAAAAAAACGCACTAAAAACGCACCAATACCGCAGGTGCGTTTTTTGAAAATTTCTGAATATCGGGAGTTTTTATCATATATAGACATGTTTTTAATACAATATTATTAATATTTATTATTTTAATTGGATGAATGTATCAATATTGAATGTTTTCTCTATATACCAAATACTGTATGTACAAACTTAATGTTTCTGATGAGAAAAGCCTGACAAACATATGAAACTATTGATTTAAAAATAATATCATTGATCTACCATTATTTTTATATGTTTTTAATAATTTGGTGCAAATCCATTGAAGACGCATCAAAATCGCAGGTGCGCATATGCGTTTTTATATATGTCATATTTAATAAATTAATGTATTTTATATGTTTTGTGTAATTGTAATATTATCCATATAGCATTATACTTTGAAAGGATTAACCGAGATTATATATACAATATTGAAATCGTCGTTTCCTGTATGAAAGTATATATATCTAAATGATCACGAATGAACTATTATTAAAAATCCATATCCTGGTCTTCCAAGTCCCCCACTGTCCCAGCATGCACTTCATCAATTAAAGATGATATAAAAAGGACATTCTAATCCCACTGTCTGTACCACTGAGGAAGGGACTTTATCCCGAAACGCGTATGGTCGGCAGACAGTGTGGGACGATATAAGGAAGACACTTATAATTACAAGTGAACGCTGTACTTATTTGAAAACCCCGCCTGGAACAGGAAGTCACCTGACCTACCCGGCTAAACCACGTGGGACGCCACGGCTAGGTCCTGGAAGGTCAGAGCAGATTGTAATATCCAGCAACACGGGGAATTGTCGATAGGCGAGTTCGCCTCCAAAGGTCCTTGCAGCTCACAGCCAAGCAGCCGCACGGCCAACAGGAGTGATCCTTGCAGCCCACAGCCAAGCAGCAGCACGGCCAACAGGAGTGGTAAAGTACACCTACAATTAATTCAAAGTGCTTTAAACCAACACGAACTGTTATTGGCTCTACCTGGTGATCACCATATGACCTATTACGAACTTTTAAATAATATGGACATTAGAGACTGAATATAGAACTCAATATAGTGGTCCTAACAGGCTATATGTGCAATTTTTAGTGTGTTTTATTTCAAGTATTTTATCTGTCATTTTATTTGTTATTTTATACAACATGTTGTGAGTTATTAAATAATACTTTTTGAACACTGTCTTTTGCTTTGCCTATATTGATGCCGGATACTGAGTGACGCCAAATCCTCTTTATTCTAATATGTGATAGGATTTATCGAATAAAGACGGATGTTCCTTTATCGTCATTGGAATAGGGGAAGTATTGTTTAGGAAGCACACCATCCTTGGACCCCTTTTTTCTTCAGTTTTTCTTTGTTTCTTGAATATCTGACCCAGAGAGTCCTCCCCAGACGGTGGTTTACTGGTAGCTGCATTCATCATTCTCATGCCTGGGTGGGCCTCCATAGTACATAACAGTTTTTGTGTTGCACACAACCCTCTCAGATGAGCACCTTTCATAGCGGGAAATTGGGTTATATCACCATACTGTGTGGACATCATCACCTTAGGAAGCACTGTGTCTTTTTTTCTAGTTTGTAATATAAGAGTAGAGCTTGCATAATTATGCCAATATGTTTGATTCACCTGTCCACACTAGAAAGTGTCACCTATCTTGCATAATTGCATGTTGGACATGGAATTTAATGTTACATATGTGTTATGTGGGTCTTATGCCGCTGAGGAAATGCCAGCTGAGTTGCTACAATTGAAGGTACTGCACCAAGGTAAAAGGCCCTTGTGACGAGACCAATCTCGCCACATTGCATTGGAGAAGCCTGGTTCCCCGCCTGCTTCCTTTAGACTATGGCCCCATGTTGAAACTCTTGATTTTCCCCTGCAAAGACATGAAAGCCGTGTCATTTGATACTTGCCCTATTTGCACAGTGATTCCCCAGATAGCTATGCCAGATAGCTATTCTACTGTATTCGTTTAGTCTGAGTGCCATTCACCTAATAATATTTAAATCTCCGGCGGTCTCAGTTAAACGGTACACTCCCGAAATCCATTAGAATAGCAACAATAAGGAGTGCGAAAAAACACCATATTTTAATGATAAAATATATAAAGTTTATTGATATCAGTTTAAAAAAGATAAATCACAGTACATGCTTGTGAATAAGCGGGGACAAAACACAGTAGCACACCACCTAGTTGATATCCCCTGAAGCTATAATAATAAGCAGCAATATAACAATGACCTCAGCAGATGAAAATAGCAAATTCCAAACTGGGTAAAGAAGGTCATATACATATAAAGTGCAAATGCAATGACAAGTATGACATAAAAGTGACCAGTGCATAGGGAACATAGCAAGAAAGCCAAACAGGTATATTAGCTATAAAGTTCCTATAACAGAAATGGCGACATACCAATAGAGCAGGGGAAGAAAAACCTGGTGGTGGCGCAGAAGCGAGTAGCCCTGCGGATGCCCTTCCTGGAAGAGCAGCCCCAGGAGGAATGGGTAAAGAAATTGGAACACCTAGTATGGCAGGAGCTTTGGCTGGAAGATGCCTACCAGGCGCTCTGGTGGTATGGGGCACAGTACCTACCCAGGACAGCTGAGAATGACAAGCCAGAGGGAGAGGAGTTTGATGGTCCTGGCTTGTTATGAGAGACTTTTTCAGAGCTGGAGTTTGGGAGCCCTACACAAGCCCGGTTCCATGATCTCTTTGAATGGAGGGAGAGCAGGTATGACTGGGACGACACTCATGAGATTGAGCAGTACCTGCTCCACCTGGTGACCCGGGAGATGGAGCTGGAACAGGGCTACCAGCAGCTGTTCCACTCCAGTGAGAAGGCTCAGCAGGAGAGCAGAGTGACAGACCCAGAGCCAGACCCCTTCAGCTGGGTAGATATTGTGGAGGTTTACTGGGAAGAACCCCAGGGGGCCGGTGGAGATGGGACCGAGGTCTCTCCACCGGTCCTGCAGGGAATTGGGAGCCCAGTCTCCATTCCCCAGTGGCAGGCTGAGTTACAGGGGGCAGAGACAGTCGGTCCTGTTCCCCAGCGGCAGAGTGTCCTACAGGGAATAGAGAGCCCAGTCTCTAGCAACAGGACACTGTATTGGGAGCAGAGACAGTCATTCTCCCTCCCCAAAAGCTGAAAGTATGTATGGGAGAGGAGCTTGCTACCCCCTCTCCCCAGCGGCAATGTGATTTATTGGGAATTGGGAGCCCAGTCTCCATTCTCCAGCGGCAGGCTGAGTTACAGGGGGCAGAGACAGTTGGTCCTGTCCCCCAGCAGCAGAGTGTTTTATTGGGAGAGGAGAGCTTTGTCCTCCCACCCCAGCGGCAGAGTGTCCAGCAGGGAATAGAGAGCCCAGTCTCCTTTCCCCAGCAGCAGGACACTGTATTGGGAGCGGAGACGGTCGGTCGCCCTCCCCAGCGGCTGGAAGTATGTATGGGAGAGGAGATTGTTACCCCCTCTCCCCAGCGGCAGCTTAACGTACCAGGGGGAGACAGTAAGCCCCACAACAGTGCAGATGGGACCGTCGTCTCTGCACTTACAGCACAGGGGGTAGGGACAGTCGGTCCTGTCCCCCAGCAACAGGGCTGTCTAGCCAAAGGGGAGACAGTCGGTCTCCCCCATCAGCAGCAGAGCTGTGTATCTAATGGGGAGACAGTCGGTCTCCCCCTCCAGCAGCAGAGCTGGGTATCCAAAGGGGAGACAGTCGGTCTCCCCCTCCAGCAGCAGAGCTGGGTATCCAAAGGGGAGACAGTCGTTCTCCCCCTCCAATAGTCAGGCTTTAACCAGGCTTCTTCCGTGGTAGCGCTGGCACCAGGGCAAAGTACCGGTGGTCTCTGCACACTCAGCAACCCACCAAGGCAGTCTACCAGTCCCCCACACAGCCGTAGTGAGGCACCTGGACATGGACAGGTTTCTCCCTTGATCAGGTGTAGTAACCATTTATTGTGGGTGGGCTGTACTGCTGTTTCTGTTTTGTGGGTGGGCTGCTGGACTAACAAGGGCACTGACTGGCAGGAAGTCAGATACCCTGTTAGTCTGTTTGGAAAAGAGGAGAGATGTGACAAGACCAATTTCGCCACATTTCATTGGAGAAGCCTGGTTGCCCGCCTGCTTCCTTTAAACTATGGTCCCATGTTGAAACGCTTGATTTTTCCCTGCAAAGACATGAAAGCCGGGTCATTTTGTACTTGCCCTATTTGCACAGTGATACCCCAGATAGCTATGCCATGGAGCCCATTCGGATAACGAAAGACTATGTGAAAGACTTTGGCTCCATGGCGATTCTACTGTATTTGTTTAGTCTGAGTGCCATTCACCTAATAATATGCGCTCAGACCTGAGCTATCTGGGGATATGTTAAATGTCTATGTTTTATGCAATAGCTGCACAGTTAAATATTCTTATGTATTTTATTGTCTTTTGCTACCATGTGGCTAATGGAGTTTTGCCTCTGCCCTTGGATATAAATTGGATTACTTCTCAATTGTCTCCAGGACAGAAGACATTGTGTAATACTGTGTATTCTCCTGCCTGTGATAATTACATTAACCCATTGTGTAAGGTAATTGTATCACAGGCAGAGGGGAGGATTTTGTGTGGGAGTGTCTGAGTGTATTGTACGAGGTTACTGGTTGTTTTACAAAACCCTGTGGGTGGTACTAATTTGTAAGAATGTGTATATAAGAACAATAAACACACAGCTCTGGCTGTCCCCTGCTTTACCCTCAACACAGAGCTTGGTCTCGTTCTTGGGGGGGAATGTATGCTGTTCCAGTTCGACTGCTAGGAGTGTAAACCTTTCATATGGTTTTTCCTATTCGGCTGTATGCAGCATTCATATGGTTTCCAGTTCGGGAGATTAGTGTCTGTAGTAGCTGCCTTTGCATCTGGAAAGGGAATATATCTTAAACGGCGTTTACCCCCTTTTATGCACAGGGTGCCGTTACAGCCCTGAATATAGCTGTGAAATGGTGGTAAATGATGAAGGTAGCCACTCTTTGATTGGGCAGGATGTAATGGACATTGCCCTTTTTTTTCTTCTAAAAACCATATCAGTGTAATTAAAATGTTATTAAATGTTATTTAAAAATTTTGGATTATCAAAAACTTTGCATTATAGCAAAAGCATTTTAAAGTAAAAAGGCAATTTTTATGCCAGTTATTAAACTCATATTTAAAAGACATTTTACCACAAACACTGCATTGTTTTATCTATATTATTAAACACATCAGACTAGTTCAATCATATTTGACCACAAAAATTGCATTCTTATACCCATAATATTGTAGTTCAAAAACATTTTACCACAAACCTTGCATTGTTATACATTACTGCATCAAACCATGTAGTTCAAAGACATTTTACTATAAAAATTGCATTTTTATACCCGTGCTATTGAACACATAGTTCAGACATTTTACTGTAAACATTGAAGTTACTTCCGTTGAATTGAATGTATTACTGCATCAGACCATGTAGTTCAAAAACATTTTAGTATAAAATTGCTTTTTATACCAGTGATATAGAATGCATAGTACATAGACACTTTACTGCCAACATTTCATTATGTCTGTGTTATTATATTTATTACTGCATCACACCATGCAGTTCAAAGATGTTTCACTGCAAAAATTGCATTGTTTTACCCGAGATATTGAAAGCATATTTCAAAGAAATATAACTGCAAACATTGAATTTTTTTTAATCTGTGTTATTGAATGCATTACTTCATCAGACCATGTAGTTCAAGGACATTTCACTACAAAAATTGCATTGTTATACTTGTGATATTGAAAGCATAGTTAAAAGCAATTTTACTGCAAACATTGCATTGTTAAATCCGTATTATTAAACACATTACTGCATTAGGCTGAATGCACACGGCCGTGTTCCGCGGCTGAGAGCGGTCCATGGTATGCCGGGCTGGATTCCTGTTCAGAGCAGGAGCGCACGGCGTCATTGGTTGCTATGACGCCGTGCGCTTCATGTCACCGCTGCACTACAGTAATACACTATACGAGTGTATTACTGTAGTGCAGCGGCGGCATGAAGCGCACGGCGTCATAGTAACCAATGACGCCGTGCGCTCCTGCTCTGAACAGGAATCCAGCCCGGCATACCACGGACCGCTCTCGGCCACGGAACACGGCCGTGTGCATTCGGCTTTAGACTGTGTTGTTCAAAGATATTTTACTACACAATGGCATTGTTATTCCCATGATATTGACATTTTGCCACATATATTGCATTGTTTTATTGAATGCATTACTTCATCAGACCCTGTAGTGCAAAGACATTTCACAGCAAAAGTTGAATTGTTATACCTGTTTTATTGAATGTATAGACATTTTAAAGCAAACATTGCATTCTTATATTCATGTTATTAAACACATTACTGCATTAGGGTACTTTCATACTTGTGTTAAACTTTTCTGTCCTAGCGGCTCAATACCGGAAAAAAACTGATCAGTTTTATCCTAATGCATTCTGAATGGAGAGCAATCCGTTCAGCATGCATCAGGATGTCTTCAGTTCAGTCACTGTACGTTTTTTGGACGGATAAAATACTGCAGCAGCAAATTCCGGAACACTTGCCGAAATGCCGGATGAGGCATTATTTTCCATTGAAATTCATTAATGCCAAGTGTTACAGAAAAACGGATACCGAATCCGTTTTTCGGGATTACAACCGGAGAGACGTATTGCAATTCATTTGCGAGACGGATCCGCATCCGGATCCGTCTACAAATGGCATCCGTTTGCATACAGAATGCCGGATCCAGCAGGCAGTTCTGGCAACGGAACTGCTTGCCGGAATCCTACAACGCAAGTGTGAAAGTACCTTAAGACTGTGTTCTTCAAAAATATTTTACTAAAGAAATTGCATTATTTTACCCATGATATTAATTGTATTGTTCAGACAACCGCAAACATTGAATTATTACCAAAGTAAATTTTCAATACCAGTGTGCAATGTATTTTTAGAAGGGGTGATACATTTAATTCCACCTCTGCCTTTATATTATAGAAAACACACTTGCAATTTTGCTAGTAGTGTTTAAAAATCTGTGTACCAACCCCACTGCTTTTCATTAATAGGCCTCTTAATAAAATGTCTGTAAAACGGAAGAGTGCAAAACAAAAGATTCAGGCTTGTCACTTGAGAGTCAGAATGTGGGTAGTAGCAGCACCAGCCGTCCAGCTAGTAGTAGTAGTAGTAGTAGTAGTAGGCCACAGTCATCCCTGGCTTTTTATAGGCAGCACATTATTGAGGACAAAGAGGATGAGATTGCAGACTGGATGGATCACTCCTACTCACAGGATGATGTAGATATCACCTCTGAGCCTAACTCCATGCCTCAGAGATGGATTGGGATTCTGTGAAGGAGACATCAGAGGGGTGGTGGCCATGGTAGAAATATAGAGCAGAGGTTACGTGCATCTAAAACTTCCAAAAGAACTGTCAGGGTCATATCTGCTTCTATTGTGGTCTTTTCGGTGATGCAGTTAATACTGTGAGTACAGACCTAGGCCAAGCTCAGCTGCCCCTAACACTGTGCAAGAAACTTCCATATGCCATTTTTTATTCACATGGCCAGAGAAAGAATTTGACCAATCAGACTCAAATAGCATTCAAGAAGTTCTCTAATCTCTATATGGATGCATGGGACCTTTTGGCCATGTGACTTTATTTATTCATGTCCTTAAGCTTTAGTCAGAGCACAGTACTGGAAGGAACACAAAGTGCAAGCCTAGGTTAAAGAGGTTGGACTTGTTGGGGCTTTTTAATATTGATGACCTATCTTTTATGCACGGGGTGCCGTTACAGCCCTGAATATAGCAGTGAAATGGTGGTAAATGATGAAGGTAGCCACTCTTTGATCCGGGGGAGTTGGGCAGGATGTGATGGAAATTGCCCTTTTTTTTCTTCTAAAAACCATATCATTGTAATTAAAATGTTATTAAATGTTATTTAAAAATGTTGAATTATCAAAAACTTTGCATTATAGCAAAAGCATTTTAAAGTAAAAAGGCAATTTTTCAGGATAGGTCATCAATATCAGATCGGCGGGGGTCCGACACCCGGCACCCCCCCTGATCAGCTGTACAGGAAGAGGGCTACCGTCTCCCATCTCTCTTCCTGCTGACCGCTGCTATCCCATAGACATACAACAACAGACAGGAAGAGAGAAAGGAGATGGCATGTGCAGGGTGCCGAGTGTCGCACCCCCCTCAATCTGATATTGATGACCTATCCTCTGGATAGGTCATCAATATTAAAAAGCACGGACAATCCGTTTAAACAAGCAACCCTCAGGTCAGACATAGGAGGGGAGAAGTTTTGGTCCACGTCCGATCAGCATTTATTGTGGATCGCACATGGACCCATTCATTTCTAGGTCTGCAAAATTTGTGGCCAGCACACAGATGTCATCCGCAAAATGGATATAGTCATGTGTTTTGTTATGTAGTGGATCAGTTCTCTTCTTATATGCAATATATACAGTTGGATATAGAGCTAAGCAAAGTTTTGAAAAATTCAATTCGACAAGAAATTCGATTAGTTACAAATGAATTTGTCACGAATCGCTATAAATCAGGTATACCCAGGCCAATCTGCCTAAGGCCTTTTGCACACGAACATTTTTTTTCCCTGTTTCAGTTTAGTTTTTTGCTTTCCATATACAGACCGTATACGGAACTATTCATTTCAATGGATCCGCAAAAAAAACGGAAGGTACTCCGTATGCCTTCCGTTTCTGTATTTCCGCTCAAAGATAGAACATGTCCTATTATTGTCCGCATAACTGACAAGGATAGTACTGTTCTATCAGGGGCCAGCTGTTCCGTTCCACAAAAAACGGAATGCACACAGACGTCATCCGCAAAAAACGGATCCGCAAAATACTGAAAAAGCCATACGGTCGTGTGCAAGAGGTCTAAAGGTAATAGTCGCCTATAATACTGACGCACAGTAACTCTACAGCTAACAGAATGGATTAACTATGAATGTTGGTGCACTTGACAGTGATGTACACGGCGATATATTACACCTGCCTTTAATACTGAGGCACAGTAACTATTGCTAACAGAACAGATTTAACTATGAATGTCGGTGCACTGCACAGTGATACACATGGCAATACATTCTCCCTGCACTCTCTCTCTCCAATACTGTTCTTTAAAACTGTTTGCAGCAACACTGTCCCTAGTGCATGAGCGCTTGCCACATCTCTCCCTATGCTCAGCTCACATTGAAATGGCGGAGACCATACAGGATGAGGGTTTTATAGGGCGTTGGCATCACAAGTGATGGCTACCTGCGGATTGACTGGCTGCACGGCATTATGGGTGATATTGCATTCCCGGGCTTTTCTCCTCTATACTTACTTTCACTTTCTAATACGTGCAGCCGACATTTTAGTTAAACTGATTCATTACACAAAGTTCAGATTTGTTTAGAATCAAAGTATTCCTAATAATTAGTGTTGCTCACGAATATTAGAATTTCAAATTTTTATCGCAAATATCGGCACTTCGAGAATTCGCAAATATTTACAATATAGCGATATATATTCGTAATTTCAAGATTTTTTTTTAAATCAGTACACATGATCCTTCCCTGCTTCTAGTTTGTGGGCCAATGAGAAGGCTGCAATATCTTTGACTTTAGGAGTAGTGTTGATTGCGAATTTCCGTAATGCAAATTTTCGTAATGCAAATTTTTATTGCAAATTTTTCATTTGCCGATTTCCACAATCAAGAAAATAATGACTGGAGATAACGAATTATCGAATTCACGAATATATGGCGAATATTCGCCCAAATATTTGCGAAATATCACGAATTTGAATATTGCCCATGCCGCTCATCACTACTAATAATACCAAATAATACCTGCACACACAGTGGTAGGCACAGCAAGACAGAAGATGATTGATTATGGGATCCCTGCAGTAACTTCAAGAAGGCAGGTCCGAGGGGAAAGGAGATACTGGTTGGTGTGCCTCTTTGCCTAGAAGTCTTTTCCATCACCCGATACATCTTTAAAGGCATTCTGTCATGAGATTTTACCCCTATAACCTAAACATATGCTCATGTCCGGAGTAATAATAAGAATCCTAAGCTGGCATTATTAAACTTCACTGTGGCTCTATTTGCACAAAAAACACATGTTTTTTATAGCCTGTCAATCACTCACTTAAAGTGCCCAAGGGGAGGTCCGTTAATACAGGGTGCCTGGCCGAACCCCTCGCCGTCCGGTGCCCAGCGCCGCCTTCCCTAGCTCAGCGCCACCTCCGCAATCCTACCCGTCCCTCTGCCAGATCCCGCGCCTGCACACTAGGCTCAGCCTGATGCGCCGCGGATTCCTGGCAGTGGCTTTGTTGAGCAAAGTGCGCATGCGCATCAGTCGGTGCATGCACTCTTCGCTCAACTAAGCCACTGCCAGGAGTCCGCTGAGCATCAGGCTGAGCATAGTGCGCAGGCGCGGGATCTGGCAGAGGGATGGATAGGATTGCGGAGGCACCCTGTATTAACGGACCTCCCCTTGGGCACCTTAAGTGAGTCATTGACAGGTTATTAAACCTGTTTTTTGTGCAAATAGAGCCACAGTGAAGTTTAATAATGCCATTAGGATTCTTATTATTATTCCGGACATGAGCATATGTTTAGGTTATAGGGGTAAACTCTCACGACAGAATCCCTTTAATAATAAACTGAATAGTATCTAAAATAATCTACCCATTTTTTTATATTTTTTTTATATGGATGCATAGTCTACTTGAGATATATAAATTGCCTATTCGTATGTAGTGTAGTCAATCTACTATGCCATGTGCCACTTGTGCAAGAGGCGGAGGACTGGTGAGTGACCTTGCTCGGGGGCCCACCAGGGGATTCACCTGTTCTCCTGTGGGCCAGTCCGAGCTTGAATCCATAGATCATAGACATCACTAATAGGATATTCTCATATGTATTGTTGATCACTTTGGCTAAATTTCCTCTATAACTAGATCATGCAGCCATATAACATATTACTAACTTCCTGTGTATTTTTATCCTCATTGTTTGTCATCCAAATGTTCCCAAGCAACAATTCTTTCTCCTGGGACAAATGTGGAGTTTTTTTTGGCCACCACTGTTTTGTGTTACAATTGTGGGCAACAAAACAAAGACATTCTTATTAATTTGACATGTAAATATGGATGCTTGTAATTTAACATTTGTACAAAGTGAAACCATATGTTCAGTTCTGCTATTATGTCATGACTTGAGGAGAACAAAGGTATTTTTCTGTACTGGAGGTCTATGCCTTGGGTCCTGGACTTTTGCTCTAATTCAGTACATGTATTTTTATTGTGTGTACTCACTGTGTAGCTTTGCTGTGAGAGTCACTTACACTAAAATCAGTCTAAACACATAAGGTCAAGTTTACTAATCCTATTTAAACTGTAGCCCATGTGCCCCATTGTATGCCAACCTCCTCCTGGGCTGGTGGGAGGACTGGGTAGTCTATGTTATATAGATAGCATATTGATCTTATGCTTTGGTACCAAACAGGACTTTGAGTGTTTTGTCCATATTGTTAACAAAAATAACATTGGCTTAAAGAGGTTGTCAGGTCCCAAAATCAAAATTCTTTTTATGTGCCCCTAAAATCCCTCACCATGCATATATAAGCTCCAATACCCAGTGTCAGACTGGCGTGCCTAGGGCCCACCAGTAAAATGTATTTTGGGGGCCCACCGTATGGATACATTCAAATATAATAAATAATCTAACAAGTTTTTAATACTAACACAGGCTGGTTGAGGTGCTGTACATTGAATATATGTATGTAGTGCAGTAAGTCTACTGTGTTATGTGCCACTTGTGCATGGGTGGGAGACTAGGGGCCCACCTTGCTCAGGGGTCCACTGGGGGGTTCCCCTGTACCCTGTGGGCCAGTATGAACCTGCCAATACCTGTTTTTCATGCTTTCCTTTTTTCCCCCTGTCTGAACTTCAGACTATCCTGGCAGGTCTGGTTATATTGACAGCCTCCAGTTTACATGGCTGCTCTGCAGAGTGATGAATCATGGGCTGACCCCGCCCCACACTGTTCAGTCTGCATACATGAATCCTCAGTCTATAGCCTCATGCACACGGCCCTGTTCCGCATCCAAGAGTGGTCCGTGGTAACCCGGCCGGGATTCCTGCTGACAGCGCTTCATGCCGCCGCTGCTGTACAGTGATACACTGGTATGATCTATACGAGTGTATCACTGTACAGCAGCGGCGGCATGAAGCGCACGGCGTCATAGCAACCAATGACGTCGTGCGCTCCTGCTGTCAGCAGGAATCCCGGCTGGGTTACCACGGACCGCTCTCGGCCGCGGAACACGTCCGTGTGCATGAGGCCTATATCTTACTCCATATCTAAATCATATCACTGACAGTCCAAAGCCACCTCCCTGAACATGCAATAAACAGATTGAATAAGCAAGCACATTAACCCCTTAAGGACCCATGACGTACATGTACGTTATTTCTTTGCGGGACTTAAAGACCCGTGACGTACATGTACTTCATGGGGATCAGGCGGGTGCAGGAACTGCGCCTGCCCAATCTGCAGCAGGGGTCCGGAAGTCACCGATGCCGGTGCAGTAAGCCATAATGTGCCGCGGACAGCGCTGACTGCAGCACGTGCGACGGCCGGCGGGGATCGGCGCTGCCATCAGGTCCCCGTGCTGCTGTGACGGGGACCAGATGGCATAGAAGGCAGCCTTCCATGCCTTCCAGGAAGCTGTATGAGTAATACACACTGTAGAAGTATTGGAATGCATTGTAAAGGGGATCAGACCCCCAAAAGTTGAAGTCCCAAAGTAGGACAAAAAATTAAGTGAGTAAAAAAGTTGAAAAAATTTTGTTTTCCCACAAAAAATTTAAAGTTTCAAGTAAAAAAAACAACAAAAAACCCAGTCATTTTCCCCAAATAAAGTTAAAAAAATTTAGTAAAAAATAGGGAAAAAAAGAAAAGTAGACATATTAGGTATCGCCGCGTCCGTATCGACCGTCTCTATAAACATATCACATGACTTAACCTCTCAGATGAACACCGTGAAAATAAAAAAATAAAAACTGTGCTAAATAAACCATTTTTTCGTCACCTTACATCACTAAAAGTACAACACCAAGCGATCAAAAAGGCGTATGCCCGCCAAAATAGTACCAATCTAACCGTCACCTCATTCCGCAAAAAATGAGTACCTACCTAAGACAATCGCCCAAAAAATAAAAAAAAATATGGCTCAGAATATGGAGACACTAAAACATCATTTTTTTTTGTTTTAAAAATGCTGTTATTGTATAAAACTTAAGTAAATAAAAAAGTATACATATTAGGTATCGCCACGTCCGTAATAACCTGCTCTACGATTTATGTTTCATGTGGCTTTACTTGCAGTGAATTGAGTTGCATGACTTTTCACATTTATTTTTCAGTTAGGCCAGAAAGTGTTTCATTTGGTGCTTTTATACACTTATATAAACAGTGCAAAGAAAAGGCTACTCAGCTAGGAGAAGGTTCACCTTTTACCAGACCTCAATGGTACTTTGCTAGGAGAAGGGTTACCTTTTACCAGACCTCAATGGTACTCAGCTAGGAGAAGGGTTACCTTTTACCAGACCTCAATGGTACTCGGCAAGGAGAAGGGTTACCTTTTACCAGACCTTAATGGTACTCGGCAAGGAGAAGGGTTACCTTTTACCAGACCTCAATGGTACTCGGCTAGGAGAAGGGTTACCTTTTACCAGACCTCAATGGTACTTGGCAAGGAGAAGGGTTACCTTTTACCAGACCTCAATGGTACTCGGCAAGGAGAAGGGTTACCTTTTACCAGACCTCAATGGTACTCGGCTAGGAGAAGGGTTACCTTTTACCAGACCTCAATGGTACCTGGCTAGGAAAAGGGTTACCTTTTAACAGACCTCAATGGTACTCGGCTAGGAGAAAGGTTACCTTTTACCAGACCTCAATGTTACTCGGCTAGGAGAAGGGTTATTTTCTACCAGACCTCAATGGTACTCGACTAGGAGAAGGGTTACCTTTTACCAGACCTCAATGGTACTCGGCTAGGAGAAGGGTTACCTTTTACCAGACCTCAATGGTATTCGGCTAAGAGAAGGGTTACCTTTTACCAGACTGCGCACAATACTCCAAATGAGGTCTCACTAGTGCTCTGTAGAGCGGCATGAGCACCTCCCTCTTTCTACTGGTAATGCCTCTCCCTATACACCCAAGCATTCTGATAGCATTTCCTGCTGCTCTATGACATTGTCTGCCTATCTTTAAGTCTTCTAAAATAATGTGGATCCCTAAATCCCTTTCCTCAGATACTGAGGTTAGGACTGTATCACAGATTTTATATTTTGCTCTTGGGTTTTTACGCCCCAGGTGCATTATCTTGCACTTATCAACATTAAATTTTAGTCGTCAGATTTTTGATCATTCCTCTAGTTTTCCTAAATCCTTTTCCATTTGGTGTTTCCCTCCAGGAACATCAACCTGTTACAAATCTTTGTGTCATCAGCAAAAAGTGTCATCAGCAAAAAAACACCTTACCATCGAGGCCTTCTGCAATTTCGCTGATAAAGAATTTAAACAATATGGGTCCCAGAACAGATCCATAAGGTACCCCCCTGGTAACAAGACCATGGTCTGAATATACTCCATTGACTACAACCCTCTGTTGTCTGTCCCTCAGCCACTGCCTAATCCATTCAACAATATGGGAGTCCAAGCCCAAAGACTGCAATTTATTTGCTTCTAAACTTCTAATCCTTCTAACGTCCCCAAAAAATAAAATGGCATTCACAAAATGATCCAAACATGAAGTAGTAGACATATGGGGAATGTAAAGTAATAACTATTTTTGGAGGTATTACTATCTATTATAAAAACTAGAGAAATTGAAATTTGGAAATTTGCTTATCTTCCAAAATTTTTGGTAAATTTGGAATTCTTTTTATAAATAAAAAAAAAATTGACTCAATTTTACCACTGTCATGAAGTACAATATGTGACGAGCAAACATTCGCAGAATGGCCTGGATAAGTAAAAGCATTTTAAAGTTATCACCACATAAATTGACACACTCACACTAATTCTATCATTTGCGATACTGTCTGCTGAGCCTGTAACATAGCAAGTCATGTTCTATAGAAGTGATTTGTTATGCTGCCTTCTGAGGCATTTTTTTTTCTGGAGAAATTTTGGCAGCGTCCGCTTGTCATGGAGTGACGGTTTAAATCTGCGGCTGTGCTGAGGAGAGACATGTCCACCACCACCAAATGTGTGGACCCAGCCTCCTATAGGTGAGATGTGTGTATATATATATATATATATATATATATACAATACAGACCAAAAGTTTGGACACACCTTATCATTCAAAGAGTTTTCTTTATTTTCATGACTATGAAGGCATCAAAACTGTGAATTAACACATGTGGAATTATATACATAACAAACAAGTGTGAAACAACTGAAAATATGTAATATTCTAGGTTCTTCAAAGTAGCCACCTTTTGCTTTGATTACTGCTTTGCACACTCTTGGCATTCTCTTGATGAGCTTCAAGAGGTAGTCCCCTGAAATGGTCTTCCAACAGTATTGAAGGAGTTCCCAGAGATGCTTAGCACTTGTTGGCCCTTTTGCCTTCACTCTGCGGTCCAGCTCGCCCAAAACCATCTCGATTGGGTTCAGGTCCGGTGACTGTGGAGGCCAGGTCATCTGGCGCAGTACCCCATCACTCACCTTCATGGTCAAATAGCCCTTACTTTCAAAGTTTTCCCAATTTTTCGGCTGACTGACTGACCTTCATTTCTTAAAGTAATGATGGCCACTCGTTTTTCTTTACTTAGCTGCTTTTTTCTTGCCATAATACAAATTCTAACAGTCTATTCAGTAGGACTATCAGCTGTGTATCCACCTGACTTCTCCTCAACGCAACTGATGGTCCCAACCCCATTTATAAGGCAAGAAATCCCACTTATTAAACCTGACAGGGCACACCTGTGAAGTGAAAACCATTTCAGGGGACTACCTCTTGAAGCTGATCAAGAGAATGCCAAGAGTGTGCAAAGCAGTAATCAAAGCAAAAGGTGGCTACTTTGAAGAACCTAGAATATGACATATTTTCAGTTGTTTCACACTTGTTTGTTATGTATATAATTCCACATGTGTTAATTCATAGTTTTGATGCCTTCAGTGTGAATCTACAATTTTCACAGTCATGAAAATAAAGAAAACTCTTTGAATGAGAAGGTGTGTCCAAACTTTTGGTCTGTACTATATATATATATATATATAAAATAGTGCCATCCACAGCGCCTCCATAACAGTGGCATACACAGTGCCGCCATAAGTGACATAACAGTGACACCCAGTGACTGCAACAGTGCCTCCAAAACAATGACATGCACAGTGCCCCCTGTAATGCCGTGGGCTCCTATGACCAGTTTTGAAGAAAGGCAGGGACACAACAAAGTCTCTTCAACATGGTTTATTGCTTGTTTAAGCCAACTTACAGTTCAGTTACAGCCGGGTCAGGTAATCAGTCCACAGGCCAGTGTTTGCTTCACACGTACCTTGCAGTGTGTGATCTGCAGCCTCTCACACAACAGACACACCCTGCTTCCTGCTGCTCACTTTTAAAACGTGGACATGAGCCACGTATAAGCCCCAGAGTGGATGGTGGGGAGTAAGCACCCACCCAGCTCTTTGCTTACTCCCAGTAAAAGCCAGGCCCGGATTACCTGTTACCAGCTATACTAGGTAACAATAGTGTCCACTATCTACCTTAGTGGACACTCTACTTAGTGGCTTCCACTCCACCAAGGCCGGGTACCTTGGTGGCATGTCTCAGGTGCATCCCCTCTAATATGTTTCCTGCACCATTCTCGGAGACACATACCTTCCTTCGTATATGAGGCCTGTCACTGCCTCATACCCCATAACAGTGACATGCACAGTGCCCCCAAAACAGTGACATCCACAGTACACACATAAGGGCTTGTTCACATCACTGTTTTGCTTTCCATTCTTCTGATCCATCAGTTGTCATCCGTTTGAGCCATTTCCGTCTGAGATCTGTTTTTTAGATGGGGAAAAAAGTCCTGCAACTGATGCAACAGGATCAGTTTTTTTTACTGGATCCTGTTTTTTTCTCTCTCTTCTACTAAAGGATCAGAAGAACGTAAACTAAACAGTGATGTCAACTCACCCTAAGTGACATAACAGTGACATCCACAATGTCCCCATAACAGTGGCATACACAACACCCCATAAGTGACATAACAGTGACATCCACAGTGCTCCCCATAGAAATGACATCCACAATGCCCCTATAATTGACATAACAGTGACAGCCAAAGTGCTCTCCATAACTGACATCCACAGAGCTCCCCATACTCAACACCATAAATGACATAACAGTGACAACCAGTGACAACACAGACAACACAGCGCCTCGATAACAGTGACACCCACAGTGCCCTCATAACAATGACATGCACAATGACCCCATAAGTGAGATAACAATCACATCCAGTGACAGCTCCAGTGCCCCCATAACAACGATATCTACAGTGCTCCCCATAATAGTGACATCCACAGTGGACCCCATAACAGTGACATCACCTGAGGTTATGTAGTGTAATTGACTGTGACACAAACAATCATATTTATAGATTTGCGCCTTAAAAAAAAAAAGTCACTCTCTGGGGATATAAACCCATAACAATCTGCATGAAAAGCCAATACTCTAACCACCGAGGTACATAACTTATTACTGGTAGGAATGATGTATTCTCTGGTTAAAAACCTCGGTAGACATTTCCCATCTATTATGTATTCATATATAGTAGTATATAAGTAAGTATCATTTAAAAAAAAAAAAATTATAATTGCAAAAAAATATATGGCACAAAACAAAATTACAATAAACACAAAACTGTAAGGCTCCATTCACACGCCCGCACCTATTCCGCAATTGTGTGGAACGGGTGCAGACCCATTCATTCTCTATGGGGACGGAATGGATGCGGAGAGCACACTATGTGCTCTCCAAATCTGCATTTCCGGAGCGCGGCCCCAAACTTCCGGTCCGCAGCTCCGCAGCTCCGCAGCTCCGCAGCTCCGCAGCTCCGCAACGAAATAGAGCATGTCCTATTCTTGTCCGCAGCTGCGGACAAGAATAGGACTTTTCTATTTACTGCTGGCCATGTGCGGCCCGGTGTATTGTGGATCCGCAATACACCACGGACGTGTGAATGGACCCTTATACAGTAGAAGGAAAATATTTAAAATAACGGAAGAGCCATCTCTATCAAATTACAGAAATGAACATTACAGAAATGAAGTTTTTTACGCTATTATTATGTGCCATAGATTTTTTTGTAATTACTAAAAATATAAAATGATACTTCTGCTACAAACCGGATTCCAAAAAAGTTGGGACACTATACAAATCGTGACTAATATTTAGAACATAAATCACGGAACAAAAGTTTAAACTGAGAAAATGTAGCATTTTAAGGGAAAAATATGTTGAATCAGAATTTCATGGTGTCAACAAATCCCCAAAAAGTTGGGACAAGGCCATTTTCACCACTGTGTGGCATCTCCCCTTCTTCTTACAACACACAACAGACAACTGGGGACCGAGGAGACCAGTTTCTCAAGTTTAGAAATAGGAATGCTCTCCCATTCTTGTCTAATACAGGCCTCTAACTGTTCAATCGTCTTGAGCCTTCTTTGTTGCACCTTCCTCTTTATAATGCGCCAAATGTTCTCTATAGGTGAAAGATCTGGACTGCAGACTGGCCATCTCAGTACCCGGATCCTTCTCCTACGCAGCCATGATGTTGTGATTGATGCAGAATGTGGTCTGGCATTATCTTGTTGAAAAATGCAGGGTCTTCCCTGAAAGAGATGACGTCTGGATGGGAGCATATGTTGTTCTAGAACCTGAATATATTTTTCTGCATTGATGGTGCCTTTCCAGACATGCAAGCTGCCCATGCCACACGCACTCATGCAACCCCATACCATCAGAGATGCAGGCTTCTGAACTGAGCGTTGATAACAACTTGGGTTGTCCTTGTCCTCTTTGGTCCGGATGACATGGCGTCCCAGATTTCCAAAAAGAACTTCGAATCGTGACTCGTCTGACCACAGAACAGTCTTCCATTTTGCCACACTCCATTTTAAATGATCCCTGGCCCAGTGAAAACGCCTGAGCTTGTGGATCTTGCTTAGAAATGGCTTCTTCTTTGCACTGTAGAGTTTCAGCTGGCAACGGTGGATGGCACGGTGGATTGTGTTCACTGACAATGGTTTCTGGAAGTATTCCTGAGCCCATTCTGTGATTTCCTTTACAGTAGCATTCCTGTTTGTGGTGCAGTGTCGTTTAAGGGCCCGGAGATCACGGGCATCCAGTATGGTTTTACGGCCTTGACCCTTACGCACAGAGATTGTTCCAGATTCTCTGAATCTTCGGATGATGTTATGCACAGTTGATGATGATAGATGCAAAGTCTTTGCAATTTTTTGCTGGGTAACACCTTTCTGATATTGCTTCACTATCTTTCTGCGCAACATTGTGGGAATTGGTGATCCTCTACCCATCTTGGCTTCTGAGAGACACTGCCAATCTGAGAAGCTCTTTTTATACCCAATCATGTTGCCAATTGACCTAATTAGTGTTAATTGGTCTTCCAGCTCTTCGTTATGCTCAAATTTACTTTTTCCAGCCTCTTATTGCTACTTGTCCCAACTTTTTTGGGATTTGTTGACACCGTGAAAATTGGAATCAACGTATTTTTCCTTTAAAATTATACATTTACTCGGATTAAACGTTTGATCTGTCATCTACGTTCTATTACAAATAAAATATTGACATTTGCCATCTCCACATCATTGCATTCAGTTTTTATTCACAATTTGTTTAGTGTCCCAACTTTTTTGGAATCCGGTTTGTATATATGAATATATATATATTTGTGGTCACGGCTACGGAAGAGAACTAGTACCCTGAAGAACTCGGACCTAACTGACTAACGGCTTCCTGACCTAACTAAATGGCTGGCAGGCTGCCCTTAGCCATGCCGTGGGTAGGCCTATAAGTATCAAACACATAGTGCAACAGCACTCTACAAACCAAATAAAGTACAAAGGTATATTGTATTGCCAATGCTATGCTAATAAATTAGAGATCCCCCCCTCTTTTGTTTTGTGGGTAGGCCTATAAGGGGGAATACCCTGAGGAATATGAAAAGAAAAGGGGAGGGAGGATGGGGCACCGGAAACGCACGCAAGCAGGTGAGGGGTGCCTCCGTTTTATGGGTGCCTGCGCCCCTCCCACAAATGCAGGCTGACTTGTCAGCCTTACCTATTTGTGGTCACGGCTAAGGAAGAGAACTAGTACCCTGAAGAACCCGGACCTAACTGACTAACGGCTTGCTGACCTAACTAAATGGCTGGCGGGCTGCCCTTGGCCATGCCGTGGGTAGGCCTATAAGGGGGCAAAAAACAAACCAAGTAGAGTAGAGAGTAACTTTATTGAAGCTGTACCAACTCATAAAGCCAAACTGCGAAAGGCCTTGGATATCTCGGCCTGGGGATTCGGGATATAACGCGCAAAGCACGAGGAGTGCCAGCGGCCCATTTTACGAATAACATTGCCGGAAGGAGTGCCCTGAAATTGCCTTGGGGTCGAAGCCCAAACCAGATGCCAAGATACGAATATGTGAGATGAACTGGGAAGTCGTGATGGCCTTGACTTTAAACGGGAGCAAAGGACTGTCCGGGGCGGAGTCTCCCAAAACTGACAGCAAACTCCTGAGAACTTGAACTGGGCACCATGCGTTCAAAGTCTGAAAGTACTTCACCTCCACTGGTGGCCCTACCTGAGAGGTTTTGGACGTCAGAAGGTATAGGGAGAAATGGTTGCTGCGCCATACCAGCTGATCCCTAGTTAAGCCCTTTGCCTTGGCCGAAACGCTGGTGAATTCGTCGGTCTTAAGAACCCATAGAAGCTAAGGTACATGGCCGCCTTAATGACTGTGCTGGAATGGAGCCCAAAAGGAAGACCATCTAGGGAGGGAGAAAGCTTCCTGAAGAGTTCCCCTGACATCGGCTGTCTGCTCGGAATGGCCCCTTCGCTACTCTTCTGAACACCTCTGAGTGTCGCTCTAACTGCCTGGGACAAGAAAACCGACCTACTTTCTGGATCCTCCAACATGGAAAAATGCTGGACCCCTGCCAAGTACAACTTGATAGTGTTGTAGGACAGTTTGAGGTCAGTATGACAGTAAGCTATGAAGGCTGTGATGTATGTGGTCCTGTCAGTATCCTTTCTTGGATGAAGGAGTGTGAAACTGTTGACTGCCCCTAGCGATGATTTTCTACCACTATCTGGTTGTCGGTGATGAAAGCTGAAAGGATTTGGACCTTTCTGGACCTCTACGACTACCTTGGTTTGATGTCACTGACGTCAGGAGAGATATTTCTCTGTTAGCAATAACATGACACACACACACACACAGGTATCACTGAGAAATACTCTAACTTTATTATGCTATCGCTTGGCCTTATATAGGCAGTAGAAAAGTTTGCATAACAACAGCCTTAAACCAATCATAAAAGATAAACATTGGTGCTCATACACATACTACCGGAACATCCTTATATGGTATGTGTACGTGCAGTAAGGAAAAAGAATAGGTTTTAATCAGTCACATATAAGAATGTACGCAGTTGTGCCGAATGACCCTGAATAAGGCAAGAACGTTTGTACTAGTTCTGGGAGATTCACAGAATCTGTCCTGGGACAGATTAGCGAACCTAACTCACAGCGGGGGAACTTGAAACAGTGCGTGGGTGAGATGTTATAACAATTCTTTACATATTTAGAAGAAACAAGATGGAGTCACATTTCTCTTCAATCCCCTCTTAGAACCAAATTTCTTAGATAATATGGTTCTTACCCTTGCCCTTTTCCCTGTATACCGCCAGATATTTTCTATATCCTTAAGGTGAGTTGCCTTCAGGATTAGGCAGAAGAGTCTCATAAAATGACATATTTGATACTCCTTTCATTATCAGTTTCCGTACACATGGTATGATACATGTTGCAACTATTGCTATTACTATAATAATTATCAACTGTACAAGTGCCTGTTTCCAGTTAGTGAACCAGCCAAAATACTGATCCCAAGGGTTATCGATACCTGAGTTTCTTTTGAGCTCGATTGATAAATCCTCAAGTCTCTTTATTGCCACTGTGACCTTACCATTAGGGCCGGTGTTGTTTGGTATGAACGTGCAGCATGATGAGGGGTCCGTCAATACCTTACAGACACCACCTCTTTCTGCAAGTGTCATATTGAGTACCATGCGGTTTTAAAAAGTCATAATGGAATCTGCCTGGAACTGTTCTGCTACACCCTGTAACGCATCCCTGGTGTAGTTTACAAACCTTTGTTGATTATAGTAAATATCGTTGATCCAGTCTACATTTTTGTTGATTGTTATATGGGGAATTTATGGATTTAAATCGTGCTGCCACATGACCTCTGGCCTTGAATTCATCAGGGACCCCTCTTGGGACGCCTATTGCGTCTATATACACATGAGGATAAAAACTACCCATGGGGAGTGATCTTTTGGTCCTTGTCACTCTTCCTACACTAGGGGTCTCTTGTTCACTAAATATGTGTATATTCATTATGGCTTTAGCAAGAGCACATTCACCTTTCCAGGAACCCTCTAGTCTAGATCTTATCTTTCCATCCCCACAGATCCAATATACATCTCCAATTGAGTATACTTGATTCTGTGTGAGGGAGGTATATGTTTCATTGTAAGTTGCACAGTGTCCTTCAGTGAAATTACCCAGGGATCTTCCTTGATCTCCCCCTCTGTGGCAGGTATAGTTACCAGGATAGATATGTATACCTGCACCAGGGCGGGGAATTTTTATGAGGAGTGGGTATTTTTGCTTCCATTCTTCACATGCAGACTGGTTACTAGATGAATTTGAGAATAATTGCAAAAAACATTCCTCAACACTAGAGGGCAATATTAAGGGCACAGTACCTAGGTGAGGCGCGGTCCCACATATATAACAATTACTTTTATTTACTGAAGCTGCACTGTACTTCACCCATTCTAACCATAGGTTGGCATCAGAGAACCCAGTTTCTGCTGCCAGGGTATCCTCATAGGTAGGGTCAGAAATAGCCAGTATGTTTCCTAGGGACTGTATATGGGTTTTTAGAGGGTATGTTTGTTTCTGAGGGTATGTCCATTCTGAGGATTGACACATATCTCTTATTTCAAAGTGTTTGGTGACCATTGAAATCTCTGCCCCCCCATGTTGTGAAAGTATCATCCCAGCACGTAATCTCCTTCATCACCTTTGTTGGAGTTTTCTATGTTTATAATTATTTTCATCTCAGACACCATCTTAGAGCATGCCCACTGAAGAGAAATGTGAATCCATCTTGTTTACCTTAAATATGTAAAGAATTGTTATAACATCTCACCCACGCACTGTTTCAAGTTCCCCCGCTGGGAGTTAGGTTTGCTTATCTGTGACTGATTAAAACCTATTCTTTCTGCTTACTGCACGTACACATACCATATAAGGATGTTCCGGTAGTATGTGTATGAGCACCAATGTTTATCTATATGATTGGTTTAACGCTGTTGTTATGCAAACTTTTCTACTGCCTATATATGGCCAAGCAATAGCATAATAAAGTTAGAGTATTTCTCAGTGATACCTGTGTGTGTGTCATGTTATTGCTAGCTGAGAAATATCTCTCCTGACGTCAGTGACATCAAACCAAAGTGGTCGTGGAGGTCCAGAAAGGTCCAAATCCTTTCAGTTTGGGGGCTCCCTCCGGGATAGAGAAGGCCATCCTTGTGTCCGGTAAGAGAGCACTGGCCACATCTCTACCCGTGAGTTTTTTTTTATTATGTATCCGGGATACATTGTTAAGCCTTAAAAATAGACTCAGGGAGTTTATAATAAGTACTTGGAGTACTTTCATGAATGAGGCCGGCACTTGGAGTGCCACGCACGGCAAAGGATCTCAGGGAGATCTATCCGTAAGTTGTTTTGTGTCAGGGACACACCATAGGATCTCAGGGAGATCTATTTACTTTATCTAACTGTCGACATTGATTTTTTAGTACCAGGGGTACATGTAAGAGAACAGTCTCGGGGAGACCTGACTTACCTTGGTTTGACGCATACCTATATTTAGAGTATAAGATACATAGAGTGTTAAGATTCATCTGTTTGTGTGAGAGCTATTGTTCTGGTGGTAAGTGTAAGAACATATCTCACTGTAATATTATCACTCTGTCATTTGGTGAATTTGCTTACTGTGGGTGGAGGAAAATCTAAGTGGGAGTTTCCCCCTCCTAACATAGGGACTGCAGACTGCAAATAGTGACAGCCTAGTTCTGGAGCCCCGCGCGCCAGTATACATGCACAGCTGGGGACAAGTACGTACAATTAACATCTGATTGGTGTAGAGAGCCTGTAAATAGATGATTCACAGTGATAGCGTTACCCCCGGACGAAGGCACGCCGAAACGCGCGTTGGGGTAACGCCATCCTGGGTGATATAGCACACGGTCTTTTCTTTGCTTTCCATTTTTACCTATACGGCATTAGATTCAAGTTATTTTGATACCTGGTCATCATTGGGGTTTGCTTTCACTTCGCTTATGCTGCACTCGCATGCAAACCCTGTTCCATTTTTTGCCGTGTAGGTTCTCCTTTGATTGCTGACTCAACTGTCACTCATGCTGCATTTTTGGTCAATGGCTGGTCACTGTACCATGTATAATCAATTTAATTGATCATTATCTTTTATATTTGACACGTGTGCTATCCCAGGGTGGCGTACTTTTTCTGCTTCTTTTCACTTTTTAATGGCATATTACTTATTGCTTTATATTTTAATCATGTTACAATAAAATCAG
This sequence comes from Bufo bufo, assembly GCF_905171765.1. NCBI lineage: Eukaryota > Metazoa > Chordata > Amphibia > Anura > Bufonidae > Bufo > Bufo bufo. The sequence goes on along the minus strand of NC_053397.1, from coordinate 68,308,901 downwards.
ATTTTTATATACGGTACTATGAGCTCCATTTCCTTGTTTTTTTTCGCTTGTTTCACTCGTGAGCTAGTACCGAGTTACAACTACGGGTGTCCTTTTGGTTGCCCCGTGTGGACACTGTCTTCCACTTTTTGCCAATTGGCCACCTTTGGCCTTTATTGTTTTTTCTAATCAGTTTGTACTGTGTATTTTCACAGATCCTTGACCTCGAGATCACTATGGATTATAAGGCCAGAGAACTATCCTGGCTTTCCCAACTTGATGCCGTCTTCAAAGATGAAGGAGCAGTGGTTGGTCCCAGCGGTGGCATGATTAAGGAAACCCAGAATTCATTTCAACAACTATTACACAGAAGAGCACGTACATGGTGGAATAAGGCATTCCTGGAAAAATATCTCCAGAGAGGCCTTATTCCCTGTGGACTTAGGATACAGGTCTTTCCCTCTTTTCCCATAGAGGATGACAATTTTGTCTCCAAATGGGAAGAAACCTGCAATCAGGGCTCCTTTAAATTCATGGACCTCATGGATTGGTCATAACAAATAAAGCTTGGAGAAGATGGTCATTGAGATTGATCAATTACAGGCACATCTGTCTAGTGATTGTAGTGTAGAACTATTGAAAAATTTCCAGGAACAACTAGATACAAAATATCCTATCTGGGAAAAGTAAATTCATGATGAAAAAGTAAAGAAATTCGCTAGAGATAGAAATGATGTGCAACAAAATCACGTCTATAAATGGAAAAACAAAGAACTAAGTGAAATTGAGGAAAAAGTTGCTTGTAAGTCTCCTTGTCTTTCACAGGAACCAACTCACCCATTCCAAGTGGGAGATATCATGTTGATAAAGTAATTAAAGAAAGGAAAATGTGCAGGAGACTTCACCTACGGACCACTACAGTGGTAGCCGTGACCCGCACAGCTGTACTTACAGAAGAAGCACCTACCTGGGTCCACGCCACCAGAGTAAAACTGGTAAAGGAGGCACCACAAAAGGAGGTAATAACGGGGACAGACAGTCCTGACTTCGAAAAAGGACAAAAGGAGGTAATAATGGAGACAGACAGTCCTTACCTCGAAAAAGGACAAAAGGAGGTAATAACGGGGACAGACAGTCCTGACCTTGAAAAAGGACAAAGTGAGGTAGTAACGGGAGCAGACAGCTCTGACCTCCACCAGGATGCACTCCCTCAATTCTGGAAGATGACACAGACGGTCCACTTGGACTGTGGGATTACTGATGATCCTAATGACTCTGCCGGAGGATAACAAAGCTGAAGTTCCTATAACTCAGAAAGGTGGAATCACTACCTTCTGGTACAATTCCTCCAGTACTCACGTTGCAACTTACTCCTTCTGTTTATGCAGCATAATGAAGTGCATTCCTTCCACGAGATGCGGCAACCACTATAAGAATGGACAGGCTTATATCTGTATTACTGACCCTTATTGGGGTGCATACTGGGGGTCAGTAGGATGAAATACAGGAGAAGACTGGGGGTATAAACCACAGAATGCCCTTAATCGAAAGGGTAAGAATGGTAAGTCCTTGAATAGTAGAATGACAATTATCAACGGAGGGGACTGTCACATAGATGTTAGCCTATATCCTACAGGGTGGGTGAAAGGATTTGGACCTTTCTAGACCTCTACGACCACCTTGGTTTGATGTCACTGACGTCAGGAGAGATATTTCTCAGTTAGCAATAACATGACACACACACAGGTATCACTGAGAAATTCTCTAACTTTATTATGCTATCGCTTGGCCTTATATAAAAAGTTTGCATAACAACAGTGTTAAACCAATCATAAAAGATAAACATTGGTGCTCATACACATACTACCGGAACATCCTTATATGGTATGTGTCTGTGCAGTAAGCAAAAAGAATAGGTTTTAATCAGTCACATATAAGAATGTACGCAGTTGTGCCGAATGACCCTGAATAAGGCAAGAACGTTTGTACTAGTTCTGGGAGATTCCCAGAATCTGTCCTGGGACAGATAAGCGAACCTAACTCACAGCTGGGATACTTGAAACAGTGCGTGGGTGAGATGTTATAACAATTCTTTACATATTTAGAAGAAACAAGATGGAGCCACATTTCTCTTCAAAAGCCACGGAAGAATTGGCCCATTGCCTGCCCCAAACTTGGACAGCCGCCACAATCGGGTAGAACTCCAACAACGGAGAAGATTTCAAAGCAACTTTGGCTGATGAAATCTCTGATGGCTAAGTGCCCGCAAACCACTGATTGCTGCGAAACCCCCGGAGCCGGCGGCGTCCGAGAAAATCAAAGTGGATGCTGGCCCCAGTTGTGGAACGAACAGGGAGACTCCGTTCCATTCGGCCAGAAAGTCCCTCCACATGGTCAGGTCGGCCATGGCTTGGGCATCTAAACTGTAAACTGCAAGCAAATTGTACCTGAAGAAGGGGTTAAACCCCGAAACGCGTTGTACCACTTGCTCAAATAAATAATAACCTATATCACTCCAATTACTGGGTGGTTTTTGCGCCGTGGGATATCTTTTCTTTTACTTGAAATAGCTGGAGAGTAGACATGGAGACTTGCTCCAAGTCTGGGGCTGCTGGTTCAGTCATCAGAAGTCTGTATAATTCTGCCTTCCGGGCGGAAGCAGGATGTTGAATCCCTCTCCTATTTAGCTCTGCCATTAATATTGGAATTGTCCAGTTCCGTAATGATAAAATGCTGGCCTGCTCGGATGCGGGGGTTTCAGGCACCAACGAGGCCTCCTTAATGTTGGACATGTGCGACATACTGCAACTGCGAGATGACAAACAGAAATTAATAGCGGAGCTGGAGGTCCCGCCGTTTGGAAAAGAGCCCCAAGCCGTGAATGGTGGTAGAAAGAAACTAGTGAGTTGGGCGAGTGCCTGGTGCTTGATGGAAAACGGCCGTTACCGTGGATGACCTGGGCAGACTAGAGAGTGAAATCGCCTGGGGAAGCTAAAGTGACGTGGCGACAAACAGGAAGGTTAGCTGAAAGGATGAAAAAAAAAAAAAACGAACACCAAACCTGAAATCGTACCGGAGAAAAAGGAAATGGAAGTGAGCCTGAAACGTGACAGGCAACAGACATGGTAATCAATTAACGTAAGCCTGAAATGTAACAGGCAACAGACATGGTAATTGATAAACGTAAGCCTGAAGCGTAACAGGCAACAGACATGGTAATCAATAAACGTAAGCCTGAAACGTAACAGACAACAGATATGGTAATTAATTAACGTAAGCCTGAAGCGTAACAGGCAACAGACATGGTAATTCATGAACGTAACAGGCAACAGATAGGGTAGTTAATAAACGTAAGCCTGAAACGTAACAGGCAACAGACATGGTAAACAATAAACGTAAGCCTGAAACGTAACAGGCAACAGACATGGTAATTGATGAACGTGAGCCTGAAACGTAACAGGCAACGATACGGTGACTAATAAACATGAGCCTGAAAACGCCACAGGCAACAACCTGGTGATTTGGAAAACAAGAGCCTGAACGGCAGGCACTAAACCTGGTGGCTACTAAACCCTAGGGAGGCCAACAGTGGCTGATCACGACATTCACAACTTACGTAGGACTGAAAGTAACGGAATGAGTATGTGGGAAGAAGAAACGTAGTTACCGAAGTGTCCGCAGATGTAGCGGAGTTGAATAGGCGGCTGTCACGACCATGGTAATGGTCGTGACTCCTGAACCGCATGCTGTTGCCTGCAGTCTGGTTTGGTTGTTCAATCACAGGTGAGGGCCTCTAGTATGTTGCCTCACTTGTGGTTGCCGCTGGCAACATTAGGTATGTGGCAGTAGAGCAGCTGGAGCTGGTTGCTCGGCTGCTCGCTGTCATAGCAGGCGGTTGTCTCAGGCAACTTGTGTTATATGTGTGCACTTTCCATGTTTGGTGTGCACGGGGTTGTTTGTGTGTTCACTTCCCCTTTAAGTTGCTGTCTTCCCTTGTCTGGTTTTGGAAGGGTTAATTCCCTTCTCTGTCTGTGAACACTGGGTGTGTCTGAGTGTGGGTGTGGCTAGTTGGGCCTATATAGCCTGAGAGCAGTAGTCAGAGGGGTACTTCAGCCATGGTCTGCTGGAGTTATCCTCATACTTAATACCATCTGCCAGTGAGGGCCACCCTTGTGGTCATAGCAAATGTTATGTGATGTTAAGTTGATGTTTCTTTCCTTTTGTTATTTAATGCAGCTATGGATCTGGGTTCCTGTCTGTATGTGTGTTGGCTGTGTCTTTTTAAGTATTGTGTGGACGTCAGCGTGTCAGCACAGGGATCCAGTCAGCAAGGCTGTGGCAGGTAGATGGAACTTGTGCAGTTCACCTGCCATATCCATAGGTCTGTTTTTGTATCCTGTTTCCTTGCAGCTTGGCAAGTGAGAATCCTGTTCATCCGTGTCCAGGAGGAACGGGCTGTCTACCCACTTCCTAGCTCAGGGATCGGCGGAGGGTCAGTAGGGATCCGAGGTTCCTGAGCATGAGCCGTCCTACCTTCAAGGTTGGCTCATGCAGCTAGCAGTCAGGGTCAGATTAGGGAAGCTCTAAGAGGTGACCTGCTCCCTATTTCTGTCGTCCTGGCCGAGCAGCCACTAACATCTTCTAGCATCGCACGGCTGAGGGTTTTCCCCATCCTCAGCCGTGACAGCGGCGGTCAGATCAGACGGATCAACTGAGTGACTATTGGCGAAAAACTCGGCTGATGGTATTGGTTGGGTCAGGGGAGCACCCAGAGCCTGTAAGACAATCAGGATCGTGAAGACCAGGCCACGTGTAATTTAAGTACAGTATTTATATATATATATATATATATATATATATATTATTTTTTTCTCTTGAAGAGCCAAGAAATGTAATGTAATTAACCATTTATAAATTTTTATACATTGCTCATTAGTGACTTTCTTTTGATCTCATCATCCACACATAGACATGACGTACTGTGCAGTGATTATATGCTGTGCCTGCTTGTATTTGATATGCATCGTATACTGTAATTTAAAGCACATATTCACATTCTAAAGCTTTTTAGAAAATGGGCTGAATGGGACCATATGTAACGGCCGCCCTAACCGGAAAGCAGCCCCAGGCCCTGTGGAAGCAGCCGGAGACCAAGCAGGCGCCGCCGCACCGAAAGAACCCCCATTGCATCAATGGCTCTTCCCCCCCACCCCGCAAGCGTTGGGGCCAGAGATGGAACCAGCGATGCGACGAGAGCTGGAGAACACATAGCCTTACACATGCTGCGCCGAGGTCACGTGTCCGCAGGCCAGGGACGCAAACCCCGTTGCTGGGGAAACAGGATGCCGAGTGGCCAGCCACGGACCTAGCATCCCACGTGACCCTGCAGCGCTGGCAAGCAGGAAGTGCGGCGGAGCCCGGCAGGAGCGTGGGCGGTTATACGAGGAAACAATGAGGCCATGGGATAAGGAACGAGGAATCGGAGAAGGGGTGCACTTACCCTGCAAGTCAGACGGAGGTGGCGGTGGACGAGAGGGACCCCGAAGGGCCCTGCTTACCTCGAATGGCGCGCTGTGACGGGGGGCGTGACGCTCGTGGTGGGAGTTCGGCACCGGAAACGCACGCAAGCAGGTGAGGGTGTGCCTCCGTTTTATAGGTGCCTGCGCCCCTCCCACAAATGCAGGCTGACTTGTCAGCCTTACCTATATATATATATAAGGCGAAAAAGGTAGGACTGCACTCCGGAATGGTAGTGAAATAAAAGATTTTAATCACCCATAGTATGGCAAACTTGCGACGTTTCGGCTCATAAGAGCCTTCCTCAAGCATAGAAACAGTGAAAGTGAATGCATATAAAGGCATATCATAAGTGACCAACCAATCACGGTGTGGTTACAATCAAAGTTAAATTGGATACATCTGTTACAAAATAAACAAAGTGCATGTGCATAAAGTGACATGTGCCGTATGATCCACAACCTTAGGATAATAACCCTTTATGTAGATCAAACAACATATAAATAACATTAGATTCATATTAATTTAAGTCATACTCGACATTATAATAAAGGTGATAGTGAAATGGATGAGGATCATAGAAACTAGACCTTACGGAGCCATGGCGCCCACATAGACCATCGCGTTCATAGAGCGTCTCAATCTCTTCAAAGCGAATGTCCAGACGAACGTCATCATGTATGTCATAGTATTTGGATGTGACGCATGCGCTCTGCAAAACCAAACTGAAACCGCCATTTTACTTGAAGGCAAATTGCCCTACGGTTCCATTCATATTGATTGCATAAATATTGGCTGTACCGAATGTCCTCCGAATGAAGTATAAAGCCGCAGTAGGGATCTCCTACATGAACCAGCATATGGATCAGGATCCATCCCTGCCGAGAGGGACACCAAACCATAGGGACGTAAGTGTCAGAGGGGGACATCTCCATGAGCCCCGCCGACACCGACAGCCCAATTGCTGGCAATAACACAGCCGTAGAGGGGTTCTTCCTCAACAATACAAGGACAGCATCACATCAAAAGAAAATTACATGTCTGGAATTGCGTATAAAAGAGAGAACGCTGATGTCACCGCTGGGCCGCATCGCTTCCAAAAGGCAGAGTTCAGGGATCCGCATCCAAAATTGTGCAGGTTAAAATTTCTAAAAGGCAAAGAGAAAATCATACATTAGTTTCTAAATAAATGTTGTATTATATTTGAATTACACGTTGTACTTTCACAATTCTCCTGCACTATCATACATGTATGAAAGAGGCAAAACACATATACACAAAGAAAACCAAAGTAAACCCCAAATCCACAGGCTCTCACCTGAACTCAACATTAAGGCCTCCAGGGTGCAAGCTATCCAGAACATATATCCATCGCAACTCTCTTTTCTTTAATGTTGCTAAACGGTCGCCACCTCTTCTGGGAAGTGTAATCTGGTTGATAATCCAGCATCTTAGATCCTGTTCAGTATGTTGAAGGGAACTAAAATGTCTGGAAACTGGTAAATCAGTGCTTTTTTTCCTTATTGAATTTCTATGATTGTTCAACCTCAATTTCAATTCTGTTGACGTTTCTCCAACATATATTAGATTGCAAGGACAAGCCAACACATAAATTACATATGATGAAGAACAGGTCAAATGAGATTTAATGTGATATTCTTTACCTGTAGATGGATGTGTAAAGGACCTGGATTTACAAATGTAGCGACAATTCACGCAGTTGAGGCATGGGAAACATCCCAGCCCCGAGTGCGTCAATGTTCGCTGTATACTGATTTTTTTAGGACCTACATCCGCTCTGACCAGATGGTCTTTGATGTTTCTATTTTTGCGATATGATAAAAGAGGAGGGAGTCTGAACTCAGGAACATCTTTAATAGATCTGCTTAAAATACTCCAGTTATCTTTCAAGATGCGTCCTATCGCCATACTACAATCAGAGTATGTAGACATGAACGGTATCCTTTGTTTTTTTTTAGAAGCAGTATGTACTTTTACTGTATTTGTATGTAGGATTTAACTTTTTTGTTCATCTAACAGTCTACGAGGATACCCCCGTTCCTTGAATTTACCTGCCATCATTTCTAATGTATTTACTAGCTCAGCCTGATCTGATACAATGCGCTTCGTACGCAGGAATTGTGAATGAGGGAGATGTTTGACTAAACTACGGGGATGGTTGCTTTCGAACCGTAAAATCGTGTTCCTGTCTGTTGACTTAACAAACAAACCCGTACAGATTGAACCATCAACCAGTTTGACATTGGTATCCAAAAATGACAATTCTATTTTGGAATAAGATACTGTGTATTGTAGATCCGGATCAATACCATTAAGGTATACATGGAATTCACTCAATTGAGTTCTAAGGTAAATTGGTTTAATTTGGAAATGGATTTAAATGATTTTTTTCGTTCTATCAAGTTAAAAATGTTTTTTAAGGGAGGTACTGCTAGTACACAGATATGTTCGAGTGAATTATCACTTAAAAAATTGGGTTTAACTAACAAAAGTGCTTTTTTTCCTATTGTGGATGAGCCTGAGATAGAGGCCTATATTTCTGCAGTTAAAAGAGATGTAAGAGAGTTAAAATCCCTTTCAGGGGATACAGATAGATTAAGAAATCCCAACCTTACCACTGCAGAAATTGAGGCTCTGTCTCAACTCAAGAACAACCCCCACTTAACAATCAAACCGGCCGATAAGGGCGGAGGGGTAGTTGTACTTGATACATGTAACTATATCAGGGAAATTGAAGGCCAATTGAGTGATACAAATGTGTATGGTATGTTACATAGTGATCCAAAATTTCATATCATGAACATTATTAAAGAGAGCCTATCCGATGCGGTGGTCGGGGGTATTATAGATGAGGGGTTAACGGAGTACCTGATGGTACCATCCCTATTACTCCAGTTATATACATACTGCCTAAAGTCCACAAAAGTCTTGTGGACCCCCCTGGCCGCCCCATCGTATCGGGTACAGATTCTGTTTTCAGCAGAATAGCTATTTTCCTTGACAAGGTACTAAGAGATTTTTCGAAAGCTGGAAAATCATACATCAAAGACACAGGGGACTTTCTGCAACAATTAAGAGCAGTTGATGTCAGTGATATGCAGTCCTTAACTCTTGTGTCCTTTGATGTTGTATCGTTATACACATCAATAGGACATGAGAAGGGTATTGCTGCAGTCAACAAATATCTGGATGATTCACCTATAACACAGAATACAAAGTATTTTATAAATACTCTGTTAAGATTGATTCTTGAGAACAATTATTTCTTGTTCCAAGACACTTTCTTTAATCAGAAAAGCGGCGTAGCGATAGGGTCCAATGTGGCCCCAACGTACGCAAATATATATATGCGCCACATGGAGGAGGACTTTATCTATGTATTCCACCACTTTCAACACGTGCTTAGGTGGTGGCGATACATAGATGACGTCATCCTCCTGTGGACCGGTACGGAAACTCAATTGAGTGAATTCCATGTATACCTTAATGGTATTGATCCGGATCTACAATACACAGTATCTTATTCCAAAATAGAATTGTCATTTTTGGATACCAATGTCAAACTGGTTGATGGTTCAATCTGTATGGGTTTGTTTGTTAAGTCAACAGACAGGAACATGATTTTACGGTTCGAAAGCAACCATCCCCGTAGTTTAGTCAAACATCTCCCTCATTCACAATTCCTGCGTACGAAGCGCATTGTATCAGATCAGGCTGAGCTAGTAAATACATTAGAAATGATGGCAGGTAAATTCAAGGAACGGGGGTATCCTCGTAGACTGTTAGATGAACAAAAAAGTTAAATCCTACATACAAATACAGTAAAAGTACATACTGCTTCTAAAAAAAAACAAAGGATACCGTTCATGTCTACATACTCTGATTGTAGTATGGCGATAGGACGCATCTTGAAAGATAACTGGAGTATTTTAAGCAGATCTATTAAAGATGTTCCTGAGTTTAGATTCCCTCCTCTTTTATCATATCGCAAAAATAGAAACATCAAAGACCATCTGGTCAGAGCAGATGTAGGTCCTAAAAAAATCAGTATACAGCGAACATTGATGCACTCGGGGCTGGGATGTTTCCCGTGCCTCAACTGCGTGAATTGTTGCTACATTTGTAAATCCAGGTCCTTTACACATCCATCTACAGGTAAAGAATATCCCATTAAATTTCATTAGACCTGTTCTTCATCATATGTTATTTATGTGTTGGCTTGTCCTTGCAATCTAATATATGTTGGAGAAACGTCAACAGAATTGAAATTGAGGTTGAACAATCATAGAAATTCAATAAGGAAAAAACACAGGGATTTACCAGTTTCCAGACATTTTAGTTCCCTTCAACATACTGAACGGGATCTAAGATGCTGGATTATCGACCAGATTACACTTCCCAGAAGAGGTGGCGACCGTTTAGCAACATTAAAGAAAAGAGAGTTGCGATGGATATATGTTCTGGATAGCTTGCACCCTAGAGGCCTTAATGTTGAGTTCAGGTGAGAGCCTGTGGATTTGGGGTTTGCTTTGGTTTTCTCTGTGTATATGTGTTTTGCCTCTTTCATACATGTATGATAGTGCAGGAGAATTGTGAAAGTACAACGTGTAATTCAAATATAATACAACATTTATTTAGAAACTAATGTATGATTTTCTCTTTGCCTTTTAGAAATTTTAACCTGCAGACCTTTGGATGCGGATCCCTGAACTGTGCCTTTTGGAAGCGATGCAGCCCGGCGGTGACATCAGCGTTCTCTCTTTTATGCGCAATTCCAGACATGTAATTTTCTTTTGGTGTGATGCTGTCCTTGTATTGTTGAGGAAGAACCCCTCTACGGCTGCGTTATTGCCAGCAATTGGGCTGTCGGTGTCGGCGGGGCTCATGGAGATGTCCCCCTCTGACACTTACGTCCCTATGGTTTGGTGTCCCTCTCGGCAGGGATGGATCCTGATCCATATGCTGGTTCATGTAGGAGATCCCTACTGCGGCTTTATACTTCATTCGGAGGACATTCGGTACAGCCAATATTTATGCAATCAATATGAATGGAACCGTAGGGCAATTTGCCTTCAAGTAAAATGGCGGTTTCAGTTTGGTTTTGCAGAGCGCATGCGTCACATCCAAATACTATGACATACATGATGACGTTCGTCTGGACATGCGCTTTGAAGAGATTGAGACGCTCTATGAACGCGATGGTCTATGTGGGCGCCATGGCTCCGTAAGGTCTAGTTTCTATGATCCTCATCCATTTCACTATCACCTTTATTATAATGTCGATTATGACTTAAATTAATATGAATCTAATGTTATTTATATGTTGTTTGATCTACATAAAGGGTTATTATCCTAAGGTTGTGGACCATACGGCACATGTCACTTTATGCACATGCACTTTGTTTATTTTGTAACAGATGTATCCAATTTAACTTTGATTGTAACCACACCGTGATTGGTTTGTCACTTATGATATGCCTTTATATGCATTCACTTTCACTGTTTTGCTTGAGGAAGGCTCTTGTGAGCCGAAACGTCGCAAGTTTGCCATATTATGGGTGATTAAAATCTTTTATTTCACTACCATTCCGGAGTGCAGTCCTACCTTTTTCGCCTTATATCATCGGGTATTGCCTTTACCCTACGTCGGACCGTGCACCCATATCCTGGTTGGTGCTCCCGCTGGATTTCCCTTTCTATTGAGTGGTCCCTAACTCTTGTTCCTACCTGTTCATGGGCCATGACAGCCACATAAAATCCAGGGAATGCAGGTGGGTTCAGCATGCATGTTGGTACTTGCATCCCTGGATCCGATGAAAGCTGTAATGGCACCGGACGGGGTTACAAGCAAAGTGTACTTGGCTTGCATGCTGACCTGCATTCCCTGGATTTTATGTGGCTGTCATGGCCCATGAACAGGTAGGAACAAGAGTTAGAGACCACTCAATTGAGACGACCTTGACGCGGTGAGTGGCTTACTATGCTTTGGCCAAAATATAAACCAATGTCTCATCCAGCATGGAGGGCAGAGTGCTGGATGCAGTGTGCGATCACATATATATATATATATTATTATTTAATCTAATAAAAGTTAAAACAAGCTTTCAGTATACTTGGGGACACCCTTGTATTTTTACCTTCATCTTCACAGGCACTAAGTCCATATATGTACTGTACACAGCCAGGGCCATTTATGCCATGAGGCAAGATGAGAATCTCGCCTCTCGCAGCAGTTTTCAGTATTTTTGAGGGGGCGGCATCCACACAGCAGTAAAACACTGCTGGTGGATGCCGCCAGTGTTCCCTTTAAGCTTCGCCCCCCCATCAGCTGGGATCTGCGGTCCTGTCACTCACCAACCGCTTAGCTCCCCGTGCTCCTCCCCTCCTTCATGCCAGCAGCGCACAGAATGGTGAAGCAGGTAGACTTCTACCTGCTCCACCATTCAGCCTGCAGGCACAGATCGCGCTGCCGGCCTGTGTGGAAGGAGCCTGCAGCCCGGGAATCTGCATAAGCTCCTTCCACACAATGCTGCAGAGCGTTCTGTGTCTGCAGGGGAGAGAGGACAGTGAGCTTCAGGAACCGGACAAGGTGAGTAGGTATTGTGTTTTTTTGTTGTGTGTTTGTTTTTTAACACAGAGAGGAAATTACTACTACAAAGGGGGCACAGAGGAGAAGGTATTCCTACTACAAAGGAGGTACAGTGGGTATTACTACTACAAAGGCAGCACAGAGGTCATTACTACTACAAAGGGGGCACACAGGGCATTACTACTACAAAAAGGGCACAGAGGAGAGGGCATTCCTACTACAAAGGGTGGCACAGAGGGCATTACTACCATAAAGGGGCACAGAGGGCATTGCTACTATAAAGGGGGCACAGAGGGCATTGCTAGTATAAAGGGGCACAGAGGGCATTGCTACTATAAAGGGGGCACAGAGGGCATTGCTAGTATAAAGGGGCACAGAGGGCATTGCTACTATAAAGGGGGCACAGAAGGCATTACTACTATAAAGGGGGCAAAGAGGGCATTACTACTATAAAAGGGGCACAGAGGACTTTACTACTGTAAAAGGGGCACAATGGGTTTTTCTACTATGAAGGGGGCGCAATGGGCATTACTATTGTGAAGGGGCACAGAGGGCATTACTGCTGTGAAGGGGGCACAATGGCCATTACTACTATGAAGGGGGTACAATGGGCATTACTACTGTGAAGGAGGCACAGAGTGCATTGCTAATGTGAAGGGGGCACAAAGAGGGCATAACTACAGTGAGGGGGGGCATAACTATTATAGGGGGAATGGAGTGGGCATTACTACTGTGAAGGTGGCACAATGGGCATTACTACTGTAAAGGGGCCACAGAGTTCATTACTACTGTGAAGGGGGCACAGAGAGGGCATAACTATTGTGAGGGGGCACAAAGAGGGTATTACCACTGTGAAGGGGGCACAAATGTGTCTGTCCCTGTGTGTATGTGTCTCTGTCCCTGTGTGTGTGTGTGTGTGTCACCATCACCATGCCCACAGAGATCCTATGTCTTGACGCAGCTGCATCACATTGGTCTGTGCAGAGCAAGAAGAAGGAAGAGGAGGCAGCACCACCAGCATGGAGTCCCGTGGGAGAGGCACAGGGAGGCACACTAAGGACATAGGTAACACTACCACATGATCTACACTAGTGTTATCTGTGGTTTTGCATAGGACTGCAGGTAACACTACCACATTATCAGCACTAGTGTAATCTGTGGTTTTACATAGGACTGCAGGTAACACTACCACATGATCTGCACTAGTGTTATCTGTGGTTTTGCATAGGACTGCAGGTAACACTACCACATGATCTGCACTAGTGTTATCTGTGGTTTTACATAGGACTGCAGGTAACACTACCACATTATCAGCACTAGTGTTATCTGTGGTTTTACATAGGACTGCAGGCAATACTACCACACAATCTGCACTAGTGTTATCTGTGGTTTTACATAGGACTGCAGGTAACACTACCACATTATCAGCACTAGTTTTATCTGTGGTTTTACATAGGACTACGGGTAACACTACAACATGATCTGCACTAGTGTTATCTGTGGTTTTGCATAGGACTGCAGTTAACACTACCACATGATCTGCACTAGTGTTATCTGTGGTTTTCCATAGGACTGCAGGTAACATTACCACATGATCTGCACTAGTGTTATCTGTGGTTTTCCATAGGACTACAGGTAACACTACCACATTATCAGCAGTAGTTTTATCTTTGGTTTTACATAGGACTGCAGGTAACACTAACACATGATCTGCACTAGTGTTATCTGTGGTTTTACATAGGACTGCAAGTAACACTACTACATTTCCTGTATTTAGATAGCCATCACTGTGTTATCTGTGCTGTTACATAGGACTGCAGGTAACTTCTACTATAGTATCTGTACTCAGAGATTTATCACTGTGTCACCTGTGGTGTTACATAGGACTGCAGGTGATATCTACATTATCTGTACTTGTACCGCCCCAGATCTGGCAGGATAGTTCGGTGGCTACTTGAGTTTCATACTATTTTTTAAAGGGAGGGGGCGCCATTTGAATTTTTGCCTCAGGCAGCAGAAGAGCTAGAATCGGCCCTGGACACAGGGACTCCCAAAAGCACTGACTCCATATATGGACACAGAGAAAGGACTCCTAAGCCATATATGGAGCCAGAGCAGGGATTCCTAAGAAGCAGGGATATTAGCACTTTGCAAGCAGTGAACAAAGCTGTCAGTTCACACGTTGAGTTCACTGAAAAGTGGCTGACACTGGCTCAATACTATGATAGTGCAAGCCTCCCTACCCCCCGGGAAAACGTTCCGTCAAATGCAGCAGCAGGAACACACGGGGCCTGGCAGGCAGGGGCATACATAGAAATCAATGGGCCCCACAGCAAGAATCTAATTTTGGCCCCATGCCCCTTTCTTAGCCCCTCCCACTACCCATTATTGGCCCCTCCCCTTGCTCCATGAACTGTGTTCATCTGTGAACTCTGTACATCATCCACATATGATACTGCATAAAAATAATGGTGCGCAATGCACACTCATACTTACCAACATTTGAGTTGGTAAAATCGGGGCATATAAGCCCCGCCCCAGGAACACCACAAACGTGCCCTAAAACACAGATTTGGGAGCAGGGTTTGTGTTAGCCCCACCCATTTTCAGTGAGGGACAGCGCAAATTTGCCAGGACTGACTAAAACCAGAAGTGGAGCCTCCACAATGATAAGGTATAGTCAAATGACTTGCATCTGCTATGTATTCTGGACCAGCTCTTGGTTTTGGCTCACGATTACTGATAGAAATTGATTATCAGGTGGTCAGGTGACTTAATCACCCTGCTATTTAGACCTATGTGCAGTTTGCCTGGCAGTGAGTCTGTCCACAGGAATGCTGAGTGTAGGGTGTTTTCTATCCTGACCTGTGTCTTTGTTACTGTACCCTGACCTGTGTGGTCAGCCTGGTTATCAATCATTGTCTTCTGTCCTAGTCTGTCTGTGAACACCATGCTCCCTGTCCCGCATGGGTTTCAGGCATGCTTGTATGATTCTGTTGTGTCCTTGTTTGTATGTCTGTCTGTGGATGCCATGCTCCCTGTTCCACATAGGTTCCAGGCATGTTTGTTTGTCTGTCTGAACGCCATGATCCCTGTTCCGCATGTGTTCCAGACATGCTTGTATTTCTCTGATTATTTTCTAATCCGTCTATGTTCGCCTTGCTCCGTATATCCTTATTTGCATGGGTTCCAAGCTATGTGGCTCTGTCTGTGATCCTTCTTTCTGGTCTTGTGTCTAAACATTGTGCTATATTGTATGGATGTATTGCTGTTGCCATGTACCAGCATCTAAGTTTCTTTGCAGGTCAGCTGCCAAGTGTAACTGGACCATCCCAGAGGTAATGGTCTGGTGTTCCCCCCACCGTCTGAGTCAAAGATTAGATCTCTGTATAGGGGTTAAAGGGTGAAAATCAGGGAAGCACCAGAGATAACACCCTTATGGTTTGGCCCAAAGTCAAACCGGTCACTTGACACAGTGGTTGAACTTCTGCCACTGATCTACCTGATCCGTACTGCTTACACATTGTGTCAAGTACTTTTGTTTAATAAAAATTCATTTTAGCTTTCTCTGGATCTTGTTGTCTGTTTGGCAAATGCTCGAGATAAGTTCATGGGGTTCCTGACCCCTGATCATGACAAGTGATAAATAAAATTTTGAGATTCAATTCCAAAGCTAACCTCCTATTTAACAATTTTCTTCTGTTGTTCCCTCCCCTCACTGGTCCGAATAGCCTCTCTAATCCTATGAAATGGAAATTGCTTGTGTCCAGGGGGGGACATGTACTTCTTTAAAATTGTTGGATAGCATACAGATATTGGAAGTGTTATTACCCCTCAGCCTCAGACAAGTGAAGTCTGGTTTTGACTTTTAAGGGGGATGTGGTGCATCCGACATATTGTTTTTGACAACTAGAACAAGATGCTAGATACACCATATTAGCATTGTTGCAATTGATGTACAGTGCCTTGACTTTTTTTGTATTTTGGTGCCTCACAACCTGGAATTAACATGGATTGTTTGAGGATTTGCATCATTTAATTTTCAGAACATGCCCACAACTTTAAAGATGTTTTATTTTATTTTATTGTGAAGCAAACAACAAATAGGACAAAATAACAGAAAAAGTAAATGTGCATAACTATTCACCCCTCTAAAGTCAATACTTTGTAGAGCCACCTTTTGCGGCAATCACAGCTCCAAATTGCTTTGCACAAGTCTCTGAGAGCTTGCCACATCTTACCACTGGGTTTTTTGCCCATTCCTCCTTAGTAAACTGCTCCAGCTCCTTCAAGTTGGAGGGTTTGCGCTTGTGAACAGCAATCTTTAAGTCTGACCACAGATTTTCTATTGGATTGAGATCTGGGCTTTGACTAGGCCTTTCCAACACATTTACATGTTTCCCCTTAAACCACTCAAGTGTTGCTTTAGCAGTGTGTTTGGGGTCATTGTCCTGCTGGAAGGTGAACCTCCATCCTAGCCTCAAATCACACACAGAGTTGTACAGGTTTTGCTCAAGAATATCCCTGTATTTAGTACCATCCATCTTTCCCTGAACTCTGACCAGTTTCCCAGTCCCAGCTGCTGAAAAACATCCCCACAGCATGATGCTGCCGCCACCATGTTTCACTGTGGGGATGGTGTTCTTTGGGTGATGTGATGTGTTGGGTTTGCACCAGACATAGCTTTTTCTTTTATGGCCGAAATGTTCAATTTGAGTCTCATCAGACCAGAGCACCTTCCTCCATACATTTTGGGAGTCTCCCACATGCCTTTTCGCAAAGTCACAATGTGCCTTTTAGTTTTTAGCTGAAAGTAATGGTTTTCTTCTGGCCACTCTGCCATAAAGCCCAACTCTATGAAGCGTACGGCTTATAGTCGTCCTATGTACAGATACTCCAGTCTCTGCTGTGGAACCCTGACTTGTATTTCTCAACAACATTATCGCTTACTTGTTTGGAGAGTTCCTTGGTCTTCATGGCAGTGTTTGGTTAGTGATGCCTCTTGCTTAGATGTTGCAGCCTCTGGGGCCTTTCAAAAAAGGTGTGTATATGTAATGACAGATCATGTGACACTTATATTGCACACAGGTGGACATTATTTCACTAATTATGTGACTTCTAAAGGTGATTGGTTGCACCAGAGCTTATTATGGGCTTCCTAACAAATGGGGTGAATACATAAGCACATGACAATTTTCGGTTTTCTATTTCTAAACAATAGTTTTATTTATATATTTTTCTCATTTTACTTCACCAACTTAGACTATTGTGTTCTGATCCATCACATAAAATTCAGATTAACAAAACATTGAACTTAAGGTTATAATGTAAAGTCAAGGGCGGTGAATACTTTTGCAAGGCACTGTAGCTCTTGATATTGTATGATTTCTGGTTGACAAAAGATGAAAAATATTTTTCCACTTCCGTTAGGTGGCAGGTTCTGCATTTTTGTGGCCACATGTGTGAAGAAAGCCATGTTTTATTTTTTTAGCAGTTACAAATGTCTAAAAAGAGACTTGGAGATAAGATTGAACCCAAAGTGGAGACTTTTTTTTAGCAGCAAATGTTACTGCTGACGAAAAAATGGTTCTCAAGCTGTCATCCTGATATAATAGAGGGATGTACAGTTGTGGCCAAAAGTTTTGAGAATGACACAAATATTAGTTTTCACAAAGTTTGCTGCTAAACTGCTTTTAGATCTTTGTTTCAGTTGTTCCTGTGATGTAGTGAAATATAATTACATGCACTTCATACGTTTCAAAGGTTTTTATTGACAATTACATGACATTTATGCAAAGAGTCAGTATTTGCAGTGTTGGCCCTTCTTTTTCAGGACCTCTGCAATTCGACTGGGCATGCTCTCAATCAACTTCTGGGCCAATTCCTGACTGATAGCAACCCATTCTTTCATAATCACTTCTTGGAGTTTGTCAGAATTAGTGGGTTTTTGTTTGTCCACCCGCCTCTTGAGGATTTACCACAAGTTCTCAGTGGGATTAAGATCTGGGGAGTTTCCAGGTCATGGACCCAAAATGTCAACGTTTTGGTCCCCGAGCCACTTAGTTATCACTTTTGCCTTATGGCACGGTGCTCCATCGTGCTGGAAAATGCATTGTTCTTCACCAAACTGTTGTTGGATTGTTGGAAGAAGTTGCTGTTGGAGGGTGTTTTGGTACCATTCTTTATTCATGGCTGTGTTTTTGGGCAAAATTGTGAGTGAGCCCACTCCCTTGGATGAGAAGCAACCCCACACATGAATGGTCTCAGGATGCTTTACTGTTGGCATGACACAGGACTGATGGTAGCGCTCACCTTTTCTTCTCCGGACAAGCCTTTTTCCAGATGCCCCAAACAATCGGAAAGAGGCTTCATCGGAGAATATGACTTTGCCCCAGTCCTCAGTAGTCCATTCACCATACTTTCTGCAGAAGATCAATCTGTCCCTGATGTTTTTTTTGGAGAGAAGTGGCTTCTTTGCTGCCCTTCTTGACACCAGGCCATCTTCCAAAAGTCTTCGCCTCACTGTGCGTGCAGATGCGCTCACACCTGCCTGCTGCCATTCCTGAGCAAGCTCTGCACTGGTGGCACTCCGATCCAGCAGCTGAATCCTCTTTAGGAGACAATCCTGGCGCTTGCTGGACTTTCTTGGACGCCCTGAAGCCTTCCTAACAAGAATTGAACCTCTTTCCTTGAAGTTCTTGATGATCCTATAAATTGTTGATTGAGGTGCAATCTTAGTAGCCACAATATCCTTGCCTGTGAAGCCATTTTTATGCAACGCAATGATGGCTGCACGCGTTTCTTTGCAGGTCACCATGGTTAACAATGGAAGAACAATGATTTCAAGCATCACCCTCCTTTTAACATGTCAAGTCTGCCATTTTAACCCAATCAGCCTGACATAATGATCTCCAGCCTTGTGCTCGTCAACATTCTCACCTGAGTTAACAAGATGATTACTGAAATGATCTCAGCAGGTCCTTTAATGACAGCATGGCAAAGGACTATGCAATTCATCTGATCACTCTTCATAACATTCTGGAGTATATGCAAATTGCTATTATAAAAACTTAAGCAGCAACTTTTCCAATTTCCAATATTTATGTAATTCTCAAAACTTTTGGCCACGACTGTACATTTGTACACTCAGTTGGACTTAATGATATTGCTTGCTCTATCCTATAACAGTGCCATGTTCTTGTCTATCATCTTTTAGGGAGGAACATGATAGATTATTAATTAAATCCTCCCTATCCAGAAATTCTGCCCTGCAATTTGCAACATTCAAAATTTCATTGTGATTACCCCGGGCTAGTAACCAGTTATACAGGTGAAACTAGAAAAATTTTAATATTGTGCAAAAGTTTATTTATTTCAGTAATGCAACTTAAAAGGTGAAACCAATATATGAGATAGACTCATTACATGCAAAGCGAGATATTTCAAGCCTTTATTTGTTCTAATTTGGATAATTATGGCTTACAGTTTATGAAAACCCCAAATTCACAATCTCACAAAATTTTAATATTACATGAAATCAATAAAAAAAAGGATGTTAAATAGAAAAATGTAGGACCTCTGAAAAGTATAAACATGCATATGTACTCAGTACTTGGTTTGGGCCCTTTTTGCATCAATTACTGCCTCAATGCGGCGTGGCATGGATGCTATCAGCCTATGGCACTGCTGAGGTGTTATGGAAGAGCAGGATGCTTCATGTCTCTTATCTTACTCTTGGAAATACCGAATAGATTCTCTATGGGGTTCAGGTGTCACGGACGTACCGAGACATACGGACATCCCGGCGATTGTGAGTGGCAGGATATCTGTGAGACTGACAAGACATGGTTTGATCTGACAGGTTTTCCTTGTGGATCAATAGCTGTCTGTGTTTTTTCTGGTAATGGCCACACCCCTTGCCTCCAGGTGTTGCTTATGTGGTCATTTAACCTTCCTTCTTATAGTTGCTTCTCCTACCATGCTGTGCGGTTTATAGCTTCTGTGCCTGTGGATTGTTTGTGGTTGGATCTCGGCTGAGTTCCTGGTGCTTCCTAGCCTCGTTGAAGTTAAGTCTTTCCTTTCCATTTTGTATTTTGTTTGGATTCTGTGTGTTGCATTTCCCTATTGTTTGTATTAGGCTTGAAGTAGACTCCTGTTCATCCTTCCTTATGGAGGAACAGGTAGTCTCATCCCTGCCATTTGTACCAGGGTCCTATAGGGACAGATAGTATTCTAGGTATTCCTGCGTATGAACTCACCTTTCTTTGGGGTCTGTTCATACTGGTAGTCAGTCAGGATTTTGGTTAGGGTTTTGACTAGGAGGTGTCCATCTTCTTAACCTAGTTCTCAGGCCTGATTCCCTGTTTCCCCCTTCCCTCCTATGCTCAGCGTGGTGTTTCGCTCTCACACCGAAGTGTGACATCAGGTCAGGCGAGTTTGCTGGCCAATCAAGCACAGTAATCCCATGGTCATTGAACCAGGTTTTTGTACTTTTGGCAGTGTGGGCAGGTGCCAAGTCCTGCTGGAAAATGAAGTCACCATCTCCATAAAGCTTGTCTGCGGAAGGAAGCATGAAGTGCTCCAAAATCTCCTGGTAGACGGCTGCATTGACTCTGAACTTAATGAAGCACAGTGGACCAACACCACTAGATGACATGGCTCCCCAAATCAACACAGACTGTGAAACTTCACACTGGACTTCAAACATCTTGCATTATGTGCCTCTCCATTTTTCCTACAGACTCTGGGTCCTTGGTTTCCAAATGAGATGCAAAAGTTTCTCTCATCAGAAAAGTGTACCTTTGACCACTGAGCAACAGACCAGTTATTTCTTTCTTTAGCCCAGGTAATACACTTCTGATGTTCTTTGTTGTTCAGGAAAGGCTTGACAAGAGGAATACGACATTTGAACCCCATGTCCAGGAGCCGTCTGGGTGTGGTGGCTCTTGATGCACTAACTCCAGCCTTAGTCCACTCATTGTGAAAGTCCCCAACACTTTTGAATGGCCTTTTCCTGACAATCCTCTCCAGGCTGCGGTCATCCCTGCTGATTGTGCACCTTTGTCTTCCACACTTGTCCCTTCCACATAACTTTATAATTATGTGCTTTGATACAGCACTTTGGGAACATCCAACTTCTTTTGCAATTACCTTTTGAGGCTTTCCCTCCTTATGGAAGGTGTCAATGATGATTTTCTGCACAACTGTCAGGTCAGCAGTCTTTCCCATGAGAGACAATTTAAAGGCTCAGGAACCCTTTGCAGGTGTTATGGATTAATTAGCTGACTAGAGTGTGACACTTTAAGCCTAGAATATTGGACCTTTTCACAATATTCTAATTTTATGAGATTGTTAATTTGGGGTTTTCATAAGCTATAAGCCATAATTATCCAAATTATAACAAATAAAGGTTTGAAATATCTCGCTTTGCATGTAATGAGTCTATATTATTTTCATCTTTTAAGTTGCATTACTGAAATAAATGAACTTTTGCACAATATTCAAATTTTTCGAGTTTCACCTGTATAAAGGAGATGAGTCAGTGGAAAAATCTCTTTAGTTCTATTCTTAGATTAACTCATTTACCATAAGGAATATTGTTAATTACAAAAAAACAGAATTCCCTGCTGTAACCCTCCTAATTCCTTTAACCTGTACCGTATTATTGCAACCGATGGGTTTTATGTCCAGGAAAGAAATACTTTCCCTTGCAAAACTGGCTGTAAATTTTAAATTCATACAGTCCTGATCAAAAGTTTAAGACCACTTGAAAAATGGCAAAAAAATCATATTTAGCATGGCTGGATCCTAACAAGATTCCAAGTAGAGCTTCAACATGCAACAATAAGAAATGGGAGTGAGACAAAACATTTTTTGAGCATTCAATTTAATGAAAACAACGAATAAATTGAAACAGGCTGTTTTTCAGCTGATCAAAAGTTTAGAACCACACCTCCAAAAAAAAAAATAAACCCCCCCAAAACAGAAATCTAACTTCCAAACATGAACTCAGTAATGAGTAGCTCCGCCGTTATTGTTTATCACTTCCAAAATTCGTTTCGGCATGCTTGATGCAAGCGTTTCCATGAGGTGAGTGGGAACATTTCTCCAAGTGGTGAAGACGGCCACACGAAGGTCATCTACTGTCTGGAACTGTTGTCCATTTTTGTAAACTTCCCTTGCCATCCATCCCCAAAGGTTCTCAATTGGATTTAGATCAGGGGAACACGCAGGATGGGCCAAAAGAGTGATGTTATTCTCCAGGAAGAAGTCCCTTGTCCTGCGGGCATTGTGTACTGTAGCGTTGTCCTGTAGCATTCTGCATAGGGTCCAGGCATCTGCCTGTCTTGTCTTATCAGCTCTGTCGGTGACCATCATGCATCCGTTCTGCATGGGGTCCAGGCATCTTGTCTTGTTTTCTGGTTCCCTTATGTCCTGTATTAACAGTGTCCTGTGTTTTTGTTTGGGTTCTTGTTTATGTGCCTGGTTTTCAGTTTGTCTCATGTTTGTCTGGACTGCTGGTGCCTCTACTAGCGTTAGTATCTGCAGGTATGTGTCCAAGTACACCGGGACCATCCTGGAGGTGTGATCAGTGAGCCCTTGGCTAAGTTAATCCCTACCATTAGGGGCTCTGTGAAGAGCAGGGCTCACTGAGTCTCCTCCCTCTGGGTTTGGCTGTCAAACTGGTTCATTTGGTCCACTGGTATTACCTGCCACTATTTCCTTACCTGCTGGTCCAGCTTTCTGTCATGTCTGGATTTCTGTTAACAAATTACTCATTTTGTTCCTTGCCTTGTCTGTCTGCTTTCCTTGGTGTTGTATGCCTGTGAGATGTTCTAAGGGTCCATATGACCCCTGCTAGAACATGACAACATACATAAGAACTCATTTAATTCCGACTATACACGCTATATTGATCCAATGATGTTGCAAACACATTAAACTCAAATCATGCAGGATTAAGGAGTGAAGTGAAGTACAACCACATCAAATGTGGCCCAGCTGAACTCCTCCTCAGAGATCATATTATGCATGTGCCCAAATACATGCTTAGTATCCCTCATGTAAGTGGGTAATTTACAAACTAAAGGTTGTAGATAATGGTCAACCCATTGTCCCATTTGCTTTCCCAATGAGCCAATACCTGCCACAATTGGACACATAGGGAGCAGAAAAATCTTTTTAGGATTTTCGGGAGAGAGTGGATGACTAGGGTGACAGGAGAATCCATAAAGACAAATTAAGTTTATTTTGTGGTGATGTGTACGGTATAAGTGCTGGAAGGTGTGTATATCCCACCCAGATACCTCAGCTGGGTGAGATAAATAAAATCCAGAAAGCTGCAGGGGTTTCAGAAAAGCATAGTTTGCTAAAACAGTTTTGTTTACATTTTGTTCTGGGCTGGATTTCATTTGGACTGGTGGATAGGTTTGGTAGTGGGATCTGCCAGTCCCCACCCTTCCAGTCCGTGTATTGTCTTTTACCTGAGGTCATCGCAGGTGAGGCCTGCTGTAATCAAGGAGGGATAAAACCAACCCTCTGTGTGTCAGTCTTGGAAGAGAGGACTTGTAAACAGAGGCCTAGTGAGGCTCTGGGTGGTCTCAGCCAGGAGGGCTGAGGGGCCACGAGGCTTTGTAAAGTCTGAAGTTTGGGGGGCCCAGCGACGACTACGGAAAGAGGGTTGCACGGTCAGAGCCGGGAGGACTTCTGGACCATTTCCCCCCAACAGTGCTGGTGTGGTCACAGCCTGGAGGCTTCTGGACCGTATATGGCTATATGTAGCTGGAACTCTTCCCCGTATGGACTTGTGTTTGATGACCGGATCTGTTAAGACTTGGAGCCTGAGACCCTGGGTGTAATCTGTGCTTAGAGGTGAGTCAGGGAGAACTACTGTGTATTATTAAAAAAAAGAGTGGCCGAGCACATTGCGAATATTAAAAAGGGGTACGATAAACATTCCCTATCGAAACATTATAAAGATGTGCATAAACAGGATCCATCTAGTTTGATGGCTGTGGCACTGGAGAAGGTAGAGAAACACTGGAGGGGCGGAGACTTCATTAGACAAATGTCTAGGATAGAATCCAGACACATTTATGAATTTGGATATCTGCAACCGAAAGGACTCAATGCTGAGTTGGAGATTTTTCGGATTTATGTAGGTTGGGTGTCTTGCGGCCGACGGCACGTCGCATGCCAGGCCGTTTATCGGTGCTGCGACGTGTCCTTGGCCTCTAAATACCCATCCTCTTTTCTCCATCAAATTGCCCAAATCTCCAATCCTCACAATTCCTCAAATCCCTCGAATGTCATAATTGTTAGGGATTATTCATAGTTTTATGTATTTTATGTGTATTTTAACATTATTGATATATTTAGTCACTTTTTAAAAAATAGGATTTTATAATGTTAGCAACCAGATACAAAGTTTATACTATATACAGCAGTATATTGCACCGATTGGGACATCTGGGCAAAAAAACGCATGCGTTCCCAAAAAAACGCATGAAAACCGCAAAGAGAGAAAAAAGGATAATGCTATATAGGACTACTCCCTGATTGTTTGGGAACAGCATGAAGAGCAGGTGCTTGTCATTTTGGAAGCAATTAAGGAAAGGATAAAAATGGAGGCAAAGCAGGCAGACACTTGACCACTGAAAACGCGTATGGTGAAACAAGTTATGTACCTGCATTGAAAAGCCTACGATAAACCTGTATGGCCATACAGAAAAAACCTCTACAGGAAAGGTATATATATTCTTTGTTGAAAGCCGTACCGAAGGAAATTGCGTAACAGAGTGTTAACTCCCGCAATCTTTGGAACTCCCGCGGAATTCGAAATAGCTTGCCTCAAGGAGCGATCAAACAAGCCGGCGAATACTTAAAGCTCCGTTCAAGCAATCGGGAGACAGCAGACAGCAGACATCAGACGGTAAGCCGAACATTGATTCTAAGTTTACCTTTATTCATAAAAGAAATGCCATAAGAGACTCTAAGCTGAATATTATCGGATTCCTGTGGACGCCACATGAGCATATTGCGCTCCCAGGGAAAATGTACCTCAACATTTAAAGTGACATTCACCTTCTCAATCTGGGATAGAGTTATAAAGGAAATACCTTCCTCTTTGCAAAAACAGCACATACAAAGCCTGGGTATTACTTGAAGATTTTCGGTGCGATTTATAATATTGACTACTATTGATTATTATCGAACTTACCGACTATTTATCGATTATCTATCGAACATATATCGATTATACCGACCATTTAGTATATATGTGATTGCTTTTTAATATATGTTATTGTATTTTATGGTATTGTTATTACTATTTTTATCACTTTATTTTTATGGGGATTTAACATTAAATATTTTCTGCACATCTCAATTTGGTTGGCAAGTGTATGAGTGCCCGCTCATTCTTTAACTTTTACATTTACCTTTCAATAGAGGGTTGGGTGATTCCCTCCATATGAGCTTGTAGCACCATACCACAACTACTAACGAGTGAGCCACCACAATCCATTATTACATATTATTAGTTATAGCCCAGACGGGCAGGTGCTTATTACATTTTGATGCTTATGTTTGTGTGGGTATTGAAGTGCCACAATAAAGCACCAGTTTGGACATTAAATCCGGTTGTCTGCGAAGAAGTCTGTGACTGCGACCAGCTGAGAGAGAGCGATCCCTTACAATTTGTTATCTAAATGTCTCAAATGGTAACCCTCTTCCAGCTGCAAAAGAAAGCCAGGTGTGGAGTCACTATGTAATACTTGATATGTATCTGAAACATTCAAAATAGCTTCACTTAGTTTTTGGTGTAAACCTGCATTAAGAACAATGTTGTCCCCTCTTTATTTGCTTCCTTTTAAGGTCAGGGATAAATTTCAAATCTTTGATAGCCAGCCTTTCAGCAAAAGTTAAATTAGGGTACTTTCACACTAGCAGCAAGGAACTCCGGCAGGCATTCCGGCGGGTGAACAGCCTGTCGGATCCGTGCTGCTGCTAGTGCAAGCGTGCCCCCGGACTACCGCTCTGGCCCTATTCACTATAATGGGGACGGGCCGGAGTTCCGGTGGCAGCACGGCAGACATGCAGAGAAGTGGCTGGAATAAAACCACGACATGTCGTAGTTTTATTCAGGCCGCCTCTCGGCATATTTGCCATGCTGCTGCCGGAACTCCGGCCCACCCCTTTTATA
Organism: Bufo bufo; assembly: GCF_905171765.1. NCBI lineage: Eukaryota > Metazoa > Chordata > Amphibia > Anura > Bufonidae > Bufo > Bufo bufo. The sequence continues at coordinate 68,282,592 of NC_053397.1, read as the reverse complement.
GTAAATAGGGCAGGAGCGGTAGTCCGGGGGCACGCTTGCACTAGCAGCAGCACGGATCCGACAGGCTGTTCACCCTCTGGAACAGCCTGCCGGAGTTCCTTGCTGCTAGTGTGAAACTAGCCTTGGATCGACACTTGTGCATAAGGGAATCAAGATCTAACTATGACTGTACCAATTCCTTCTCAACCAATTCCAGAAATGTATTCAGAGCTGGATTCTGGAGAACACTTGATAAAAACCAATATTCCTAGTACAGAATTTGCCAGCTATGATCCACATTATGGACCAGGGGGTCTCAACCAAGGATGTATGGCCTTCAAAAATAATAAATGTACACTTTTTTGGGCCGCATTAATTTCAAATATCTTAGCGTTACAGATGTATACATACTCTAATCAGTTTTCAAAAACAAATTTCACATGGCTGAACAACCCCTTCTTAATACAGACCCCACATGAGGCCCCAAAATGAATACACACTCCCATACCCTAAAATGAATACAGATCCCAAATTCAAACAGACTTCTAGACAGACCCCAAAATTAATACAGACCTTCACAATTAATACAGACATCCAGACCAGACCCCTAAATTAATGGACTGCATATCAGCCCCCAAATTGATACACACCCAGATTAGATCCCAAATCAGCCCCCCATTTTATACAGACTGCAGATCAGCTCACAGCTTCATGCAAACCCCAAATCACTCACCAAATTCATACAGACCTTATATAAAAGATCCAATATAAAGCTCCAAATCTGCCCCTAAATTCATACTGACGCCATATCAGACCCAAAAATTTTTAAGACCCCAGATCAGACTCCAAATTTACACAGATACTAGATAAGACTTCAAATTTACAAAAACCCCAGATCAGATCCCAAATTTATTCAGACCCCAAATCAGACTGCTGTTGCTCCCTATAAGTCTTAGCCAATCCCTCCGTGCCCTGAATGCAGATCTCACAGCGGACAGAAAAATACTTCTCTATCCCCTTCTCGTTTGAGCGCTGACACCTGGCTCTAATGCTATGCTGTGTCCTGATATCACACAGCTTCAGGTCGTAGTGTGTGCCTACACCTGCTAGGTTCTGAAGATGTACACTGTGCAGTGCCATTGTCGGGTACACCTAGTGCAGTGCCATTGTCGGGTGAAAGAGGATCAGCGAGTGGTGAGTAATGCCATCACATTGATAGCTGTGCCATACTTACCGCTCCCTTTGCTCTATGTCTTGTACTAATGAGTGCTTCCACAATGGAAGCACTCGTTATTTAGCAGATCACTTTAGACGCTGTAGACAGCACAGCTTAAAGGCATGGCCACACGATAAGATTGCTGCATGCAATTTTGAAAGCCAAAACCAGGAGTGAATTAAAAAAAGAGAAGTTATATCTGTTATAGTTTCTTTCCTTTTATGATCCAATCCTGCATGCAAAAATCTGACCGTGTCGCCGTACCTTAAGGGAATATTCATGGGCCGCAGACAACTGCCTCAGGGGTCTATGCAGTGCATGGGCCTCGTGTTTGAGACACTTGCTCTAGAGTTTAAAATGCTAATAAATGCGTTTGCTCTTTGATATCAATAATTTTTTGGTATTACACATAAACCATATTTGCTCCCTATATGTCCATCACAATTATCATTACTAGATATGGCCAATCCAGAAGTAATCAAACAGGTATACTGATGGCTGCTCAAATCTGCTGTAACACCATCTCCTTAAAGGGAATCTGTCACCTGCTTTTACCATTTTAAGCTGTTACCATCGCTATGTTCACTAAAGTACCTTATTTCCAGCAGTCTTCTTTTTACTTTATTTTGTTTTGTCCTTTTGATATAAAAGCCCTTTTTATGATATGCTAATGAGGCTCCAAGGTGCCCAGAGGGGCGTTTTTTTCCCTCTCCGGTGCCCAGTGACGCCCCCCTGCAGTGCCCAAGAACGCCTCCTGATCCTGAAATAACCTCCCACAGCCCGGCAAACTGTTCCGCCCCCTCCCCACGTCATAGTCTACCTTCTAGAAATGCTGCGTCCTTCTTCCTGTCGGCGGCCAGAAAACTCACGCAAGCGCAGTACCGCCTGCGGCCTGCGCGATCATCAACCTCCTCAGGGCAACAGCGCTAAGGTTACCTCACTGGGCTCGGCGCATTCCCAGTGAGACTTTTGAGGCTGTTGCCCTCCGGAGGTTGATGATCGCGCAGGCCGCAGGCGGTACTGCGCCTGCGCACGTTTTCTGGCCGCCGACAGGAAGAAGGACGGGGCATTTTTAGAAGGTAGACTATGACGTGGGGAGGGGGCGGAACAGTTTGCCGGGCTGTGGGAGGTTATTTCAGGATCAGGAGACGTTCTTGGGCACTGCAGGGGGGCGTCACTGGGCCCCGGAGAGGGAAAAAAACATCCCTCTGGGCACCTTGGAGCCTCATTAGCATATCATAAAAAGGGCTTTTATATCAAAAGGACAAAACAAAATAAAGTAAAAAGAAGACTGCTGGAAATAAGGTACTTTAGTGAACATAGCGATGGTAACAGCTTAAAATGGTAAAAGCAGGTGACAGATTCCCTTTAATAACAAACATTTTGGGTGCTGTTCACATTAGGCATGTGAAATCGCTTCTTCACAGTCAAATTCCAGTGAATCTGTTAACATCCAGAATTGTCTTGAATATATCATGGCTCCATTTGTGCTGAGGATACCACTTTCCACTGCTTATGTTTTCAGCACATGCACCGCTCATCCCACTGGTTTATCCAGAGGGGCCAATCTATTTGACCCCAATCCTCTGGATGTCAGTGCTGAGGTCATACTGTAGATGCAGAAGAAAAGTCAATTAAATCCTCATCAGTGCTGAGGTCATACTGTAGATGCAGAAGAAAAGTCAATTAAATCCTCATATGTACTGTATATACAGATAAATCCTGAGATATGGCAATATCCAGGAAGCTTACATTAGACTTGGAAAAAAAAAGAGAAAGACTGATACTCCATAGTGTAAACCATTCAATTTGGTGTTGCAACCCAGAGTACTCTAAGCACTTACCAGAAAAAGTAATGAACAGTGTATCTCAGAAAAGTTTATGCCGGTATTTGAACTCACAAACTTTTGCATTAGAGGCAAGGCACTTAACCACTCAGCTATAATAGCTGCATAGCCAGTTACTTTAAAAAAAATAAATGAGACTTCTACTGTACTGTACTTCTACTGTACTGTACTTCTACTGAGACCTATACAGTAGAAGTCTCATATTTTATTTTTATTCTTTAAGATACTGGCTATGCAGCTATATAGTGTAGTGGTTAAAGTTTTGGGCTATGATCAGGGGCGTACATAGAAATTACTGGGCCCCATAGCAAAAATCTGAATTGGGCCCCTTAACCCCGCCCACTACCCACCATGGTCCCTCCCACTTCCTGACCTGGCTTCTCCCATGCCACACCCCCATTAAATACATTTATACATGACCTACTGAAACTGTTAGGGATAAACATTTTTATTTTATTATTAACCAACTTTGTTGCAGTAACGTATAAAATGTACATGTATTTTTACCCCTTTAACTCCTTAAAACTTAACTCTTTAAACTCCTTAACTCTTTTAAACCCCTTTAACTCTTTGCTGCTGATGCTGAGTGTGCACATTCAGCATTAGCAGCAAGGAGTTAGAGGGGTTAATATCCATCCAACCCTGCCTAATGTCCTCCAAAATGCCCGGGGGGGGTTGTTAGGAAGGAGTAGGTAGGTGTAGGAGGAAAGGACACTGTCCTCTATGAGCCCCCCCAACCTCTAATGCCCCCAAAAAAATCTCAGGACAGTGTGCTTTCTTCCTACTTCTCCCCCATGGGCATTTTGGGGCTCATAGAGGACAACAGGACTCACTGGAGTGGGATTGAAGCATGTCCCATGTCGTGGTTTGATCCTGTCTGATTCCGCCGATTGCGGAAGAATAGTTGGCTCATAAAAGCAGAGCAGCCGCATAGCGCTATAGGCTGCCATGAGTGGGCGGGGCCAAATAGTGTTGGCCGGGCCTTCTCTTTGCTCCGGGCCCCCCTGTGCCGCGGGCCCCATAGCAATGGCGTGGTCTGCCTCTATGGCAGGATTTGAACTCACAGCTTCTGCATCACAGCTCAGAACTTTAACCACTACACTATAAAGCTACATAGCCAGTTACTAAAAAAATAAATAAAAATATGAGACTTCTACTGTATAGGTCTCAGTAGAAGTACAGTACAGTAGAAGTCTCATATTGTTTTTTTTTAAGTAACTGGCTATGCAGCTATTATAGCTGAGTCGTTAAGTGCCTTGCCTCTAGTACAGAAGGTTGTGAGTTTGAATCCCAGCAGAAGCTTTTCTGAATTACTAGCTAAATTAGATTTAAATACACTGTGGTGTCCCCAAGCACTGACTCCATATATGGATATAGCTATATAGGGAGTCAGAGCATAGACTCCTAAGCCAAATTAGAGTCCTGACACCCTCCCCTCTTCAGAGCAGGGGATGCCAGGGGTTTTCCCATTGACTTCCAGTGTGCTCGGGTGATTGGTAGAACACCCGAGCATCGCAAAGTGTTCTACTCGAGCACACAAGCACTTTGGTGCTCACTCAACACTATTTATTATGTCTCTGCTTAATGTGAATATTATAATATGTGTTATATTTACACATATTGGTAATTCTTAAGCGTTCTGTTAGTCAAATTTTACAACAGGACAGTCTCTATTAGGATAGCACAAATCACTCCCTCCCTATTTGTGGTACTTCACCGTGGTCTCTGTGTGTGTATGCTGTTCTCCCACTGTTCAGCTCCCTCATGCAGTGAGTCACAGCCATGTACAGTCCATTTAAATTCTGGCTCCAATTCCGGATTCTCTGTAGATGCTTTGGGGGTTATTTATCAACCTGAAATACTCCTATATTAGGCGTATTTCAGGCGCAGATTATGCTTGTTTTAGGAGTAGTAAATGGTCTAAATGTAAGACAGCTCGGAAGCTATCTTACATTTAGAAGCAGCTCTGGATGCGCCAAAGTTATGTAGAGGTCTGCACCTCTACATAACTTTGGCTGATCCACTGCCAGAGGAGAAGCTTTATTTAGACTGGCGTCTAAAACGCCGGTCTTAATAAATGACCCCCTTTGTTTGTAAGCTGGTCAGATGGTAAGGAGATATCTACTTTTGATAATAAAGTGCTCCAGTGCAGTTAACAACACAAATACTGGGCAATCTCTGCACCTTCCTCACTGGTTATTATTTATGAGAATATTCCTGTTTCAATTGGATGATGTCCACATCTAAATCCAGGGAGTGGATTGTGAAGGAACGGTGTAGATTTGTTTAAAAACCTGGAATGGATTGTGAAAAATATAGCTTAGAGCACTTTTTCTAAAAATGATAATTATTAAGTACTATTGGAATGATAAATGTTAATATTGTAAATGAAATGTGGTATAGGTAGAGACTCACATTTCTCCTAATTCTTTTATTCCTAAAGTGACCCTTATCTTTCAAGCTAATTAGGTCTATATTTACACGATTCCTTATCTAGGTCGATATTACAACAGTTGAAACTGTTGATTGATATAATACTCTAAAGTTAACATTACATATAATTACATTTTCTATAGTATATTACCTAAGTGTATAATTGCCTTAGTGTATAATTATGTATTAATAGTGAATAACCCTGTATATATTTTTTTTATTAGTTTTTGTTATAATCTAGAAAAATTATATAAGAAATAATCTAGAACAGGCACGCTCAACCTGCAGCCCTCCAGCTGTTGTAAAACTATAACTCCCACAATGCCCTGCTGTAAGCTGATAGCTGTAGGCTGTTCGGGCATAATTGGGAGTTATAAACATAGAAACATAGAAACATAGAATGTGTCGGCAGATAAGAACCATTTGGCCCATCTAGTCTGCCCTATATACTGAGTACTATGAATAGCCCTTGGCCCTATCTTATATGAAGGATGGCCTTATGCCTATCCCATGCATGCTTAAACTCATTCACTGTATTTGCAGCTACCACTTCTGCAGGAAGGCTATTCCATGCATCCACTACTCTCTCAGTATAGTAATACTTCCTGATATTACTTTTAAACTTTTGCCCCTCTAATTTAAAACTATGTCCTCTTGTAGCAGTTTTTCTTCTTTTAAATATTCTCTCCTTTTTTATTCCCTTTATGTATTTAAAAGTTTCTATCATATCCCCTCTGTCTCGTCTTTCTTCCAAGCTATACATGTTAAGGTCTATAAATCTTTCCTGGTAAGTTTTATCCTGCAATCCATGTACTAGTTGAGTAACACTTCTCTGAACTCTCTCCCAGTCCAAACATTCTCATTTTATATACTAACCCTTTATGTGGTACAGTGTCAAATGCTTTGGAGAAGTCAATATATACGACATCCATTGATTCGCCGCTGTCAAGTCTAGAACTTACCTCCTCATAGAAACTGATTAAATTAGTTTGACATGACCGATCCCTCATTAAGCCATGCTGATATGGTGTCATTTGCTTATTTTCATTGAGATCCTCCAAGCTAACATCTCTTAGAAAACCTTCAAACTGTTTACCCACGACAGATGTTAAACTTACCGGACTATAGTTTCCGGGCTCTGTTTTTGGACCCTTTTTGAATATTGGCACCACATTTGCTATACGCCAATCCTGTGGAACACTCCCTGTCAGTATAGAGTTCTTAGATATCAGAAATAAGGGTCTGGCTATGACATTACTTAATTCTCTTAGGATACGGGGGTGTATGCCATCCGATCCTGGCAATTTGTCTATTTTAATCTTTTTAAGACACCACTGTAATTCTTCCTGGGTCAGACAGGACACTTTTAATGGGAAATTAACTTTTACATTTTGCATTTCATCTGACAGTTTATTTTCCTCAGTGAATACAGTGGAGAAAAAAATATTTAATAGCTTTGCTTTCTCCTTATCTCTCTCTGCAACTCCCCCCTCATTACTCTGTAGAGGGCCGACACCTTTAGATTTATACTTTTTACCAGTTATATAATTGAAGAACATTTTAGGTTTAGTTTTGCTCTCTTTGGTAATTAAACTCTCAGTCTCTAGTTTGGCTGCTTTTATTTGTTTTTTACATATTCTATTTTTTTCCTTATAGTTTTTTTTGTGTATTCTCGCCACCCTCCTGTTTTAGAGATTTAAATGTTTTTTTTGTCATTTATTGCTTTCTTTACAGTTATATTTATCCACATTGGTTTCTTCTTGTTCCATAACCTTTTATCACCATAAGGTATGTAGCTCTCACAATTAGATTTTAGGACGCTTTTAAAAATATCCCATTTTGTGGCTGTATTTTTTTTTTTGAGGACTTTGTCCCAGTTAGTTTGGCCTATGGCCTCTCTTAGTTGGCTAAATTTAGCTTTCTTGAACTCTGGTATTTTTGTTCCTCCCTGAAGAAACACTCTTTTGAATGATAATTATAATTGGAAGGTTATTACTTTATGGTCACTATCTCTCCATAATTCATTTGCAGCACTTTCAGAGTGCAAGAGCAACATGGAGGATGGCTCAAGCACAGTGGGCGAGGAACAATCATCTCCCATGCCTAAAGTATGCAAGACTGCAGCCAAAGACAAAAAGGAGAAGGTGAGGATTGATAGTAAGCTGCTGTTGGTGGGCGATTCCATCATAAGAGGTGTGAAGTTTGAGGAGAATGGTGTTGTGAGATGTCTCCCTGGTGCTACTGCTAGCAGGGATAGACGACGGATCCTTAATATTGTTAGGCAAGCAAAGCAGGAAAGGGAAGTGGATGTTATTGTCCATCTTGGGACAAACAATCTGGCTTGCAATGAGGTTTCAAAGGTGAAAGAAGCTTTTCACACACTTGGAAAGGATATACGGGAGGTTGCATCAACTGTTTCATTCTCTGCAGTTTTGCCTGTGCATAACCTTCAGCATGACAGGAAGATGCGCATTCAGGAATTCAATGTATGGCTTGGTGAATGGTGTCTGAGCCAAGGGTTTGGCTTTGTGTATCATGTTAGCTCTTGTTGGAATGGAAAAGAACTGTACAAGAAAGATGGTTTGCATCTTTCTCTCAAGGGAACGAATGTCCTCGGTGAATAGTTCCAAGTATTTGCTAAGGAGCATTTAAACTAGGAAAGGGGGGCAAAAGAGTGATAATCCAGCAGTCCGACTGCCCCCTGGAACAATGCCAGAAGATGCCAGTAGCACAAAGGTTAAGAAATGACAAGCTCAGATTCTTGTCTACAAATGCTCGCAGTTTAGGGAATAAGATCAATGAACTTGAGGCTATAATGGCATCTGAGAATATAGATGTAGTGGCTGTTACTGAGACGTGGTTCAATGGGAGTAATGACTGGGATATATCAATACCAGGGTTCTCTCTATACAGGAAAGACAGAGAAGGCAAGAAGGGGGGAGGGGTGGCCCTGTATGTGAAAGATGGCATAAAATCTAATTTGATACAAGTTAGCGAGAACAATTTAGAGTCAGTTTGGGTTACTTTGCAGCTTGATAATCATAAGGTAACTCGTGTAGGTGTGATATATAGACCACATGTCACGGAACCATGAACCAGACGTACAACAAGGGATAAGTGAAAATAAGAAGGCTTTATTGAAAATAAAGCTGTAAAGCAAAAGTCCAAACGGATGGCGAAACCGAAGCAGAGTCTTTGCGAAGCCAGAGGTCAGGAACCAGAAGGGTAGTCAGACGAAGCCAGGATCAGGAACCAGCAGGGTAGTCAGACGAAGCCAGGATCAGGAACCAGCAGGGTAGTCGGACGAAACCAGGATCAGGAATCAGCAGGGTAGTCGGACGAAACCAGGATCAGGAACCAGAAGCAGCAGCAGTCTAGAAGCATGTGAACACAGGAGGACCAAGCAAGGAACTGAAGCCACAGACCTCCTATATATATGAGCTAGGCATCCAGCTCCTCCCAGTGGGAAGGAGGAGCCGCAGGGTGGGAGGCTACAAGAAACCCAGAAACCAAGATGGCCGCCAGCACATGTCAAACGAAGGAGAACAGCAAGAAGGTAAGACCATGACAGTACCTCCCCCTCAAGGGCCCCTCCTCCGCGGAGTAAAGAACGGTTTCTGAGGGAAGCGTGCGTGGAAGGCTCGGAGCAAGGCAGGAGCATGGACATCTGCGGAGGGAACCCAGGAACGCTCCTCTGGACCATAACCACGCCAATGGACCAAAAACTGCACCCGACCGCGGACCAGGCGTGAGTCCAGGATATTGCTCACCTCATACTCCTCACGATTACCCACTTGGACCGGACGAGGCCGAAGAACCGAGGAAGTGAAACGATTACACACCAGTGGCTTCAACAGGGAGACATGAAACACGTTGGAGATCCGCATGCCAGGAGGAAGCGCAAGGGCATAGGCTACCGGGTTTACCCTGCAAAGCACTCGGAAGGGACCAACAAAGCGAGGCGCCAGCTTGGGAGTGGGCACTCGAAGGTTGAGGTTGCGGGTGGACAACCATACACGGTCTCCAACCTGGTAGGAAGGAGCAGGCGCTCGTCTGCGATCAGCCTGGAGTCTCTGGCGCTGCGCAGAGACCTCAAGGGACTTCTGGATCAGTACCCAAGAAGCACGTAGGACGGAAAGGTGATCCTCCACAGCCGGAATATCCTGGGGAGAGAATACCTCCGGTAACACGGCAGGTTGGAACCCATAATTGGCCATGAAGGGAGACGTCCCAGAGGAAGAGTTCACCGCCGTGTTCCTGGCAAACTCAGCCCAAGGCAGAAGGTCAACCCAATTGTCTTGGTGATCGGAGACATAGCAACGAAGTAATTGCTCCAAGGCCTGATTGGATCGTTCTGCGGCCCCATTGGACTGAGGGTGGTAGGCCGAGGAGAAGGAGAGATGAATCCCCAACTGGGAGCAAAAGGCGCGCCAGAACCTGGACACAAACTGACTCCCCCGATCCGACACAATCTCCTTGGGCAAACCGTGCAACCGGAAGACCTCCCTGGCAAAAATCGTGGCCAACTCTTGTGCAGAGGGTAACTTCTTGAGAGGAACACAGTGGCACATTTTGGAAAACCGATCCACAATCATGAGAATGACCGTATGGCCTCGGGATGCAGGGAGGTCCACAATGAAATCCATCCCCAGGTGTGACCATGGGCGCTCCCCGGTGGCTATGGGTTGCAGAAGGCCCAACGGAAGGTGCCGAGGGGACTTACTCTGGGCACAAACGGAGCATGCCGCTACATATGCGGCGATGTCGGAACGTAGGGAAGGCCACCAGAACAGACGTGAAACAGCCCAGGACAGCTGATTCTTTCCAGGATGCCCCGCGGTCTTGGAGTTATGGTAGGTTTGCAACAACCGAGTGCGCAACTCCTCAGGCACAAAACATCTGCCGTTGGGTCTCCCAGAGGGAGCACCAGATTGAGCCGCCAAAATCTGCTCACCCAGGGGAGAGGTCAGGCTGGTGCGAATGGCGGCCAAGATCTGATTCGGAGGTATGACCGAAGTCGGAATCGACTCCTCCCTGGACAGCTCGGAGTACTGCCGTGATAAGGCATCCGCCCTGATGTTCTTGGAACCGGGTAGGTAGGAGACCACGTAATTAAAACGTGACAAGAACAGAGCCCATCTGGCCTGACGTGGTGTCAATCTCTTGGCCTCAGAAAGGTAGGTCAGATTCTTGTGGTCCGTCAGGATGAGGACCGGAACCACCGAACCCTCGAGCAAGTGCCTCCATTCTTTAAGGGCCTGCACGATGGCCAATAACTCCCTGTCACCAATCTGATAGTTGCACTCCGCGGAAGACAGTTTCCGGGAGTAAAACCCACAAGGAAGCAGAGGACCCTCTGGTGTTCTACGCTGAGACAGAAGGGCGCCTACTCCCGTCTCAGACGCGTCCACCTCGAGGACAAAGGGCAACCCAGGGTTGGGATGCGACAGAATCGGAGCTGACACAAAGGCGGACTTTAGAGCCTCAAAAGCTCGGATGGCCTCGAGCGGCCAGACCTGGGAATTACTGCCCTTCCTGGTCAGATCTGTGAGAGGCTTGGCTAGCATGGAAAAGTCCCTGATGAACTTCCGATAATAATTGGCGAAGCCCAAAAAGCGCTGCAGGGAACGAAGACCACTGGGCTGGGGCCACTGTAAGACAGCCGAAACCTTCTCAGGATCCATGGAGAACCCCTCAGCGGAAATGATGTAACCTAAGAAGGTTACCTGGGATCAGTGAAATTTGCATTTCTCAAGCTTACCGAACAGCTTGTTCTCTCGTAACCGTTGCAACACTCGTCTGACATCCAGAATGTGGGCCTCCATGGATTCAGAATATACCAAGATGTCATCCAAATAGACCACCACACACTGCTGCAACAGGTCACGGAAAACATCGTTGATGAATTCCTGAAAGACTGCGGGCGCATTGCACAACCCAAAGGGCATAACCAAGGATTCATAATGACCGATCCTGGTGTTAAACGCGGTCTTCCACTCATCGCCCGCCTTGATCCTTACCAGGTTATATGCCGCCCTCAGGTCGAGTTTAGTAAAGACCGTGGCCCCTTTAAGGCGATCGAACAGCTCGGAAATCAAGGGTATCGGGTAAGCGTTCTTGATCGTGATGCGATTGAGACCCCTGTAATCGATGCAAGGCCTCAACTCACCGCCCTTCTTTTTCACAAAGAAAAATCCAGCCCCTGCCGGGGACGAGGATTTGCGAATGTGTCCGCGTGAAAGCGCCTCCCTCACGTACTCCTCCATGGCCTCATTCTCCGCTACCGACAGTGGATAGACTTTGCCACGAGGAGGAACGGCACCAGATTGTAACTCTATGGCACAATCGTATGGGCGGTGCGGAGGTAGGGCAACCGCGCGCACCTTATCGAATACATCCCGGTACTCCTCGTATTCAGGAGGCAACAGAGAGTCCGAGGAAGTACACAGCAACTTGACAGACCCATGGATGCAACTAGCCCCACACTGCGGTGACCACGAGAGGATCTCGGCCGATCTCCAATCGAAAGTCGGATTATGCTTCCGGAGCCAGGGGTACCCCAAGACCACCGAGTAGTGTGGAGACGAAATAACCTGGAGGCAGACCGACTCTCTGTGAACGGCACCAATGGCTATCCCCACTGGAAGGGTCTCATGAGTCACGTGTGGCGGCAGAAGGGGTCTGCCGTCTATCGCCTCAAGAGCCAGTGGGGAACCTCGAGCCTGCAGAGGAATGGAATTGGCGGCAGCGAACACATTATCAATGAACAAACCACCAGCACCAGAGTCCACCAACGCCTGGGTCGTCACCGAGCCCCCGACCCAGGAGAGGACAACAGTGATCAGTGGTTTGTCAACACGGGAAACCGGGGACGAGGAGACTCCACCCAAGATCTGCCCCCGACAGGATCTCAGGTGCGAGCGTTTCCCGGACGGTTCGGACATGCCAACCGAAAATGCCCACCGAGACCACAGTACATGCATCGGCCCTCGCGTCTCCGGAGTACCCTCTCCCCCTCGGACAGGCGAGCAAACCCCAGCTGCATGGGTTCACCCCCAGACAAGTCATCCCCAGGAGGCGTGGGAGGAGAGGGAGGCACGGGTGGGACAGCAAACGTAGGCGCCAATCTGTTAGAAAACCTCCGCAGGCTCTCCTTAAAGGAAGGTCTCTCCCTGAGTCTGGTGTCAATCAAAATCAGGAAAGAAATAAGAGACTCGAGCTCCACTGGTAGGTCCTTAGCTGCAACCTCATCCTTCAAGGCATCCGAGAGACCATGAGAGAAAGCAGCGACCAGAGCCTCATTATTCCAGCCCACCTCTGCTGCCAGGGTACGAAACTCAATGGCGTATTCAGCTACGGATCGTGAACCCTGTCTGATGGACATAAGGAGCTTCGCAGCAGAGGCAGCACGAGTCGGCACATCGAATACCTTCCGAAGAGAAGCAACAAAACCGGAAAACTCGGCAACCACCGGATTGTTGTTCTCCCATAAAGGGCTGGCCCAGGCCAAGGCCTTGTCCGAGAGCAGCGAGATCAAGAAGCCCACCTTTGATCTCTCAGTAGGAAAGGCATGTGGCAGCAACTCGAAATAAATGCCCACCTGGTTAAGGAAACCTCGGCACTGAGTTGGCTCTCCCCCAAAGCGCTGTGGAAGAGGGGCAGAACCGGTCATACCCCGAAACACCGCAGGTGCAACAACAGGTGTCGGGGTAGACTCTGGCGCAACAACCGGAGCGGCAGTAGGAGCGGGCCCAGGAGCGACAACCGACCCATCGGCAACGGGAGCGAAATGAGCCGTGCGTTCAAGCAGGGTTTGCAACGCCACAGCGAACCGACCCAACAGGTGATCCTGCTGATCAAGTCTGGCAACCAGCGTGGGTAGCGAGGATGGCCCTGTACCGTCAGAATTCATGGCTTGGTCCTAATGTCACGGAACCATGAACCAGACGTACAACAAGGGATAAGTGAAAATAAGAAGGCTTTATTGAAAATAAAGCTGTAAAGCAAAAGTCCAAACGGATGGCGAAACCGAAGCAGAGTCTTTGCGAAGCCAGAGGTCAGGAACCAGAAGGGTAGTCAGACGAAGCCAGGATCAGGAACCAGCAGGGTAGTCAGACGAAGCCAGGATCAGGAACCAGCAGGGTAGTCGGACGAAACCAGGATCAGGAACCAGCAGGGTAGTCGGACGAAACCAGGATCAGGAACCAGAAGCAGCAGCAGTCTAGAAGCATGTGAACACAGGAGGACCAAGCAAGGAACTGAAGCCACAGACCTCCTATATATATGAGCTAGGCATCCAGCTCCTCCCAGTGGGAAGGAGGAGCCGCAGGGTGGGAGGCTACAAGAAACCCAGAAACCAAGATGGCCGCCAGCACATGTCAAACGAAGGAGAACAGCAAGAAGGTAAGACCATGACACCACCTAGCCAAGTCAAAGAATTAGATGATCTACTAGTTGAGGAAATAGCTAAAATGACATTGAAGGGGGAAGTTATCATTTTGGGAGACATCAATCTTCCAGATGTAAACTGGAAAACCAAAATAGCTAGTTCTGCCAAGAGTACAGATATTCTAAATTCCCTACTGGCATTATCTCTACAGCAAGTAGTTGAGGAGCCAACCCGGAAGGAGGCCATTTTAGATTTAGTATTCACAAATGGGAATTTGGTATATGATATTACTGTAGGGGAAAGCTTGGGATCTAGTGATCACCAGTCAGTGTGGTTTACTATAAGTACAGTGACTGAGTCACACCACACAAAAACAAAAGTTTTAGATTTTAGAAAAACTGACTTTTCTAAAATTAGATTAGTGGTATACGAGTCCCTATCAGATTGGAACAGTTTCATTGGAGTCCAGGAGAAATGGGACTACTTAAAAGTGGCACTATTGAAGGCAACAGAAAATTGCATTAGGCTTGTCAGTAAAAGCAAAAAAAGGAAGAGACCACTGTGGTAGTCAGCAGAAGTGGCCAAAATCATTAAAAATAAAAAGATAGCATTTAGGAATTATAAAAAAAAACAAAAAACGAGGATGACAGGCAAATTTATAAGATTAGGCAGAGAGAGGCCAAACAAGTTATAAGAGCTTCTAAAGCACAGGCAGAAGAGAAATTAGCTCAGTCAGGGAAAAAAGGTGATAAGGCATTCTTCGGATACATAAATGAAAAAAGGAAACTAAAACAAGGAATTACCAAATTAAAAACAAAAGAAGGAAGGTAAATGGAAGAAGATAAAGAACTAGCTGACTGCCTCAATGAATACTTCTGTTCAGTTTTTAAAATGGAAAATAAAGGAAAAGGACATCAGTTAGGAAAGAAGACTAATAAATCTTTTGATGCATGTGTCTTTACAGAGGAAGAGGTTCTAAGTCAGCTGTCTAAAATTAATACAAATAAGTCACAGGGGCCTGATGGGATACACCCAAAGCTATTAAAAGAGCTCAGCGGTGAACTAGCAAAACCATTAACAGATTTATTTAACCAATCACTGGCAACAGGAGTCGTCCCAGAAGATTGGAAATTAGCAAATGTTGTGCTCATTCACAAGAAAAGTAGTAGGGAGGAATCGGGCAACTATAGGCCAGTAAGCCTGACATCAATAGTGGGGAAATCAATGGAAACCATACTTAAGGAGAGGATTGTGGAACATCTAAAATCCCTGGATTGAAAGATGAAAAACAGCATGGGTTTACTTCAGGGAAATCATGTCAAACTAATCTTATTGATTTTTTTGATTGGGTGACTAAAATAATAGATGGAGGAGGTGCAGTAGACATCGCTTATCTAGACTTTAGTACGGCTTTTAAAACTGTCTCACATAGAAGGTTTATCAATAAATTGCAGTCTTTGGGCTTGGACTCCCATATTGTTGAATGGATTAGGCAGTGGCTGAGGGACAGGCAACAGAGGGTTGTAGTCAATGGAGTATATTCAGACCAAGGTCTTGTTACCAGTGGGGTACCTCAGGGATCTGTTCTGGGACCCATATTGTTTAATATCTTTATCAGCGAAATTGCAGAAGGCCTTGATGGTAAGGTGTGTCTTTTTGCTGATGACACAAAGATTTGTAACAGGGTGGATGTTCCTGGAGGGATACACCAAATGGAAAAGGATTTAGGAAAACTAGAGGAATGGTCAAAAATCTGGTAACTAAAATGTAATATTGATAAGTGCAAGATAATGCACCTGGGGTGTAAAAACCCAAGAGCAGAATATAAAATCAGTGATACAGTCCTTCAGTCCCAACCTCAGTATCTGAGAAAAGGGATTTAGGGATCATTATTTCAGAAGACTTAAAGGTAGGCAGACAATGTCATAGAGCAGCAGGAAATGCTAGCAGAATGCTTTGGTGTATAGGGAGAGGCAATACCAGTAGAAAGAGGGAGGTGCTCATGCTGCTCTACAGAGCACTAGTGAGCCTCATTTGGAGTATTATGCTCAGTACTGGAGACCATATCTCCAGAAGGATATTGATACTTTGGAGAGAGTTCAGAGAAGAGCTACTAAACTGGTACATGGATTGCAGGATAAAACTTACCAGGAAAGATTAAAGGATTTTAACATGTATAGCTTGGAAGAAAGACGAGACAGAGGGGATATGATAGAAACTTTCAAATACATAAAGGGAATCAACAAGGTAAAAGAGGAGAGAATATTTAAAAGAAGAAAAACTGCTACAACAGGACATAGTTTTAAATTAGAGGGGCAAAGGTTTAAAAGTAATATCAGGAAGTACAGGGCCGCCGCCACCAGTAGGGCGATCTAGGCAGTCGCCTAGGGCGCCATTTAGCAGGGGGTGCCCGTTGCGGTTTAAAAAACAAACAAAAAAGTTGGCTCTAAAGAATCTCCGGCCGCCGGCTCAGTGTTGCGCAGCCTGCCTGCGCCTGCTGTCTCTGTGTCTGCTCTGTGCTGTTGTTAATGTAGCGTGGCCGAGCTCTGTTCGGTCCGCGGTACAGGAGCTTTTGTTTCCTGTACCCGGCCGGACTGACAGGAAGTACTCACTTAGTGAGCACTTCCTGTCAGTCCGGCCGGGTACTGAAACAAAATCTCCTGTACCGCGGACCGAACAGAGCTCGGCCACGCTACACTAGAGGTGGGAGGGGGGGTAAATGAGACTGACAAGGGAGGGGGGGAAGTAAATGAGAGTAACAAGGGGGGGGAAGTAAATGAGAGTGACAAGGGGGGGAGTAAATGAGAGTGACAATGGGGGGAAGTAAATGAGAGTGACAAGGGGGGGAAGTAAATGAGAGTGACAAGGGGGGGAAGTAAATGAGAGTGACAAGGGGGGGAGTAAATGAGAGTGACAAGGGGGGGGGGTGTAAATGAGAGTGACAAGGGGGGGGAGTAAATGAGAGTGACAAGGGGGGGAAGTAAATGAGAGTGACAAGGGGGGGAGTAAATGAGAGTGACAAGGGGGGAAGGAAATGAGAGTGACAAGGGGGGGAAGTAAATGAGAGTGACAAGGGGGGGAAGGAAATGAGAGTTATATGGGGGGGAGGAAATGAGAGTGACAAGGGGGGGAATGAGACTGACAAAGGAGGGGGGGGAATGAGAGTGACAAGGGAGGGGGGTGGAGGAAATGAGAGCGACAAGGGAGGGGGGGGGGAGGAAATGAGAGTGACAAGGGGGGGAAGAGAGTGACAAGGGAGGGGGGGAGAGAGTGACAAGGGAGGGAGGGGGGGAGAGAGGGACAAGGGAGGGAGGGGGGGAAGAGAGTGACAAGGGAGGGAGGGGGGGAAGAGAGTGACAAGAGAGGGGGGAGAAGAGAGTGACAAGGGAGGGGGGAGAAGAGAGTGACAAGGGAGGGAGGAGGGGGGGGGAGAAGAGAGTGACAAGGGAGGGAGGGGGGAGAAGAGAGTGACAAGGGAGTCCCCAGAGCCAGACCAAGAGCCAGACTGCAGCCAGAGCCCAGATCATCTTATTGTCCTGGTGGTAAGTAGACAATGCAATGTTTATTATTTAATTGTTTAGTTATTAATACTACATTGGAAACTAATTTACCTCACATTTAGGATCCATTCACACATCCGTGTGTGTTTTGCGGATCCACAAAACACAGACAGCGGCAATGTGCGTTTCGCATTTTGCGGACCGCACATTGCCGACACTAAGAGAATATGCCTATTCTTGTCCGCTATTGCGGACAAGAATAGGACATGTTCTATTTTTTTCAGGATCGGAATTTCGGATCCGGGTCCGCAACTCCGGATCGGGGCCGCACGTCGTGCGGCTCCGTAGAAATGTATGGGTCCGCAATTCCATTCCGCAAAAAGAGACAGCTACAAGAAGCTTGATTAACCCTAAGGGAAACAGCAGTTCTTTTAATTTAAAAGCTGAGAAAGGGGTGGAACATATGTGATGTCATGATATGGGCAGATCATCTGATAAGGGAGGGGGGGGGGGGGGCGGCAATTTTTATCTTGCCTAGGGCGGCAAAAATCCTTGCACCGGTCCTGAGGAAGTATTACTTTACTGAGAGAGTAGTGGATGCATGGAATAGCCTTCCTGCAGAAGTGGTAGCTGCAAATACAGTGAAGGAGTTTAAGCATGCATGGGATAGGCATAAGGCCATCCTTCATATAAGATAGGGCCAGGGGCTATCCATAGTATTCAGTATATTGGGCAGACTAGATGGGTCAAATGGTTCTTATCTGCCGACACATTCTATGTTTCTATGTTTAGACAGGACTTTATATAAAGGCAGAGCCCTCCCCCTCTCCGGTTTTTGTGATCCTTTCTAAACATACTGTAACCCTGTACATTAACTGCCCAGTCATAGCTATCATCCAGCCATGTCTCAGTAATAGTCCTCCTCACACATCACTAATTCCAGTTCCCCACAAGAAAACACAAGGAAAACACAATTATAACATAATAAAAACAGAAGATAGATTATAGACAATATCTATGTGAGGGAAATTATTATTTTTTCTAGATTATTTCTTTGATATTTTTCGAGATTATAACCAAAATGAATAGAAAAACTGGAGTAAACATATATACAGGGTTAAATATTTTATTATACATTAAGGTAATTCATAATTATACACTAAGTCAATTATGCATTGAATTAATATACTGAAGAATATATAATTATATTTGGAGTGGCCACTTCTGGTAATGATAACTTTGATGGACATATAGGGAGTAATGAATGTTCATCTGTAATACTGAAAACACTTGATTCGAAAGAGATTATAAAAAAAAAAATCTAGAGTTTTTTTTATTTTTTTTTACAAACTTTAATTTGTAAAATTCTTACTTATATAAGCAATTCCAAGCAGGTATTAGCTCTCATGAATAATATGATCTCTGAGGAGTTCAGTTGAGCCACATGTGATGTGGTCACCTTTTACTCCTTAAAGGGGTTGTCTCATCTCAGACAATGGGGGCATTTCGCTAGTATATGCCCCCATTTTCTGATAGGTGTGGGTCCCTCACCTATATCGAGAACGGAGCCCTGAAAGTGTTGGAAGGCGTACTGCGCATGCACACCCACCCTCCATTTATTCTCTATGAGGCTGCCAAAAATAGACGAATGCTGGCTAGGCTTTTTCCGTTGGGCCCATAGAACTGAATGGGAGCGGTGGTCGGTCATGAACGGTGTGCTCCCATTCACTATGGGGAGAGCGCTTGGTGGTGGCCGAACCGTAGTTCTCCAGCCACCACTTTGCAGGGCTCCGTTCCTGATGTAGGTGTGGGTCCCGGAGGTGGGACCCACACCTTTAAGAGCTAGTGATATGCCCCCATTGTCTGAGAAGAGACAACAACTTTAATCCTGTATGACTGGGATGCAGACTGAACGGATGCAGACGGTTGTATTATCTGAACGGATCCGTCTGTGCAGATCCATGACTGATCGGTACCAAACGCGAGTGTGAAAGTAGCCTTATGAGTCCCAGGCTGGCCAGGCCCCCCACTCTGCTCTGCCTGCAACAGCTACACCCACTACAACTCCTGTGTCCATCTTTCTGCACCCAGACATGAATCTACTTCTCACCCAGTGTCTACATCCCATCACTGACCGTCCACAGGCTCTGCCCTCACATGTGTATCTAATCCTATCCTGTGTGATACAGCCTGCTGAGCTGTGTATCTAATCCCATCACTGACCGTCTGAAGGCTCTTCCCTCACCATCTCCAGAGAGTGAAAAACAGCTGGAATCAGCAAGCGTATCCAAACACATCTGTATCTAATTCTATCCTGTATGCGTGCCAGACACACATCCTGTTGTGTGCGATACTGCCTGCTGAAGTGTATATCGAATCCCATATTCTATGATACAGCCTGCTAAACTGTGTATCTAATCCCTTCTTGTATGATTCAGCCTGCTGAGCTGTGTATCTAAACCCTTATGCACATGACCATATCCATTTTGCGATCTGCATTTTTTGCACTCCCATTGAGTTCTATGGATTTGAGGTCCTCATTTTGAAGACCAGAATAGGACATGTTCTGTCTTTACTGGAACTGACGTCGTCCAAGTGCTTTCCACATCCGTATGTCAGTTCTGCGAAAGATAGAACATGTCCTATTCTGGTCCACATAATGCAGATCTAAAACCCATAGAACTCAATAGGACTGCAAAAAAATTTGAATCGCACACGGACAGTAACCTTATTTAGTGGATTTGCGACTTGCAGATCGCAAAACAGATACGGTTCTGTGCACGAGCCCTATCACTTATACTCAGCGCCCATACAGTAACAGTGACATCTACAGTGTCCTCATAACAGTGACATCCACAGACCCGCATAACATACACCAAACAAGTAACCACGCATAAATAAGTAATGAAAAATATACACTCTTTATTTATCACACGAATTACAAAATATAATAATAATATCAATGCGGTTAAAAGCAGATCCTAAGCAGCAGCATATGGTCGGTCAAACATCAACACAGCAGTACATTCATGTGAATATTGTCAATCTTATACCACACAAAAGCCCCAGTATATCAATAGGACTGAGGCCCCTCAAACCAGTCCCATGCAGTACTAAAACTGCAGAAAGTGCAAAGTGGATGAAACATAACCGACCACAGGCATATTATCAATGTTATTCCACACAAAGGCAAAAGTATATCCATAGGACTAAGGCCCCTCAGACATGTCCCATGCAGTGGTAACACTGCAGAAAGTGCAAAGTGCACGGTGGATATAACATTAAATAAAGATATACAATACCGACCGCAAGCTGATGTGACCTCCAAAGACTCCCCGATGCGCGTTTCGCCTGATGGCTTCTTCAGGGGAGCGTACTAGCCTAGTCATGGGGGCACTCTATATGGTCCAAATTCATCTGTGTCGGAGCTCAATTACCCTATCTGTGTCTCCCTCATCATAGTCCCTGCCCCATTCCCCCCGTGCACGCCCAGAGCGCCGCGATCAAAGTGCGAGCGAAAACTCGTGAGATCGCGGCGGCCTGCGCATGCGCAGTCAGGGAGGAAGGAGGGGAGGTGGCGTATTGGAAAAGGTCAGATGCCGTCTGGATATCCATCATTGCAGTCCCTCCCTCATACTTCGTGCCGATATACCATACACATCACCATCATAGCCATGACAATAGGAGCCCCAAGATATGGGAGGACGTTGAGGTATAATGTATAGAGACAAACGAAATAACTACAAATAATGTATATATAAAACCTACAGCAGGGAAAGCCATAAATATAATGATACCATAATGAAAGTGACAATGTATACAATAATATAATGGCAATAGTGTAAAAACAATAAGTGCAAAATACCACGTGTAAGAAAAAATACCCTAAAACCCTCAAAAAAGGAATGAATGCATCATATTGACAAGTGTATGTATATATAAAATTATATAATATAACTTATATCCCTCAATACCTATATTGCAATAATATTAGATTGTGAACAATAATGTGCTAGAACACTGTTAAGAAGTACATATGAAAATATGAAAAATTATATATTAAAAACATCCCATATTTCATGTGTAACAAACTTATAAAATTATGAACCATAATAAGAAGTGCTTGGTGCAAAAAATTTATAAAAAAAAAATAAAAAATTTGATATTCTATAAATAAAATCAATATCTCCAACAACCCTTCCATCTTCATAAGGCTCCATAGTTGTCATGATTCTTCATATTTCCATAACATTACAGCATCTCGGACAGGTTAATACACTGCTCCAAATTAGATAGATAGATAGATACGTGCATGCACGGCGAGAGAAATAACACTGACACTCTATATAAGGTCAAAGCATAACTCTAATTTATTAGGTGGGGGCTTCACATTATATACCCTCCATATACTGTAAGTGGGAGGAGTGGGCTCACATGATTGGCCTTTTAGCAAGAAGGAATGTAAACAGGAAATAAGTTTAAGGCATATGTATGATAGACTTAGAGGAATTCCTGACAGTTTCAAGTCTTTGCTGCAAATACAGGGAGTGCAGAATTATTAGGCAAATGAGTATTTTGACCACATCATCCTCTTTATGCATGTTGTCTTACTCCAAGCTGTATAGGCTCGAAAGCCTACTACCAATTAAGCATATTAGGTGATGTGCATCTCTGTAATGAGAAGGGGTGTGGTCTAATGACATCAACACCCTATATTAGGTGTGCATAATTATTAGGCAACTTCCTTTCCTTTGGCAAAATGGGTCAAAAGAAGGACTTGACAGGCTCAGAAAAGTCAAAAATAGTGATATATCTTGCAGAGGGATGCAGCACTCTTAAAATTGCAAAGCTTCTGAAGCGTGATCATCGAACAATCAAGCGTTTCATTCAAAATAGTCAACAGGGTCGCAAGAAGCGTGTGGAAAAACCAAGGCGCAAAATAACTGCCCATGAACTGAGAAAAGTCAAGCGTGCAGCTGCCAAGATGCCACTTGCCACCAGTTTGGCCATATTTCAGAGCTGCAACATCACTGGAGTGCCCAAAAGCACAAGGTGTGCAATACTCAGAGACATGGCCAAGGTAAGAAAGGCTGAAAGATGACCACCACTGAACAAGACACACAAGCTGAAACGTCAAGACTGGGCCAAGAAATATCTCAAGACTGATTTTTCAAAGGTTTTATGGACTGATAAAATGAGAGTGAGTCTTGATGGGCCAGATGGATAGGTCCGTGGCTGGATTGGTAAAGGGCAGAGAGCTCCAGTCCGACTCAGACGCCAGCAAGGTGGAGGTGGAGTACTGGTTTGGGCTGGTATCATCAAAGATGAGCTTGTGGGGCCTTTTCGGGTTGAGGATGGAGTCAAGCTCAACTCCCAGTCCTACTGCCAGTTTCTGGAAGACACCTTCTTCAAGCAGTGGTACAGGAAGAAGTCTGCATCCTTCAAGAAAAACATGATTTTCATGCAGGACAATGCTCCATCACACGCGTCCAAGTACTCCACAGCGTGGCTGGCAAGAAAGGGTATAAAAGAAGAAAATCTAATGACATGGCCTCCTTGTTCACCTGATCTGAACCCCATTGAGAACCTGTGGTCCATCATCAAATGTGAGATTTACAAGGAGGGAAAACAGTACACCTCTCTGAACAGTGTCTGGGAGGCTGTGGTTGCTGCTGCACGCAATGTTGATGGTGAACAGATCAAAACACTGACAGAATCAATGGATGGCAGGCTTTTGAGTGTCCTTGCAAAGAAAGGTGGCTATATTGGTCACTGATTTGTTTTTGTTTTGTTTTTGAATGTCAGAAATGTATATTTGTGAATGTTGAGATGTTATATTGGTTTCACTGGTAAAAATAAATAATTGAAATGGGTATATATTTGTTTTTTGTTTAGTTGCCTAATAATTATGCAGAGTAATAGTCACCTGCACACACAGATATCCCCCTAAAATAGCTAAAACTAAAAACAAAGTAAAAACTACTTCCAAAAATATTCAGCTTTGATATTAATGAGTTTTTTGGGTTCATTGAGAACATGGTTGTTGTTCAATAATAAAATTAATCCTCAAAAATACAACTTGCCTAATAATTCTGCACTCCCTGTAGTTTCAATCATAGAATGCATACTGGGGGTTGTATCTCGGACAGACACCATTTTGTAAGTGACAAGCAAGTGCAGTAAGTCGGATTGGAATAATGCACTCTGACGCTATATTATGCAATGACTGGGTCAGGTGTAAATGATGGTTAATAGTTTTGTTTGTGACGCCAATTGCAGCGTGCGCAGGGTACAGTCTCAGGGCCCTTTAACGGTCAACGGTGTCTCCTACCTGGGTACAGCTGGACTCCTGGATCCTGGCTCACTTGCAATAAAATGAGTGTGCTGCTAGTAGGAGTAATTGAGGGATTTGCAGCAATGATTGAGATCCAGACTTGGAATAAAGTTCAAACTTGTCTTTACTATATGCAGCTTTCATCCAAGTGAAATACAGCAATAGTCTTGGGTCCCAGCAGGTATTGGCAATATGTGGCAGGGATCTGTCTTCTGCTTCTTTCATGTGCCTGGAGCTCTCTGCAGGATAAGTCGTCTGCTTATGGCTCTGTAATATGGCAGGAATTACTATCTTCTGCACTATCTTCTGCTGTATTGGGGACTGACTAGCTGAGGAGGAATTTGGCTTCTCCTGGTCTCTGGACGTTACTCACAGTTGTGCTCACAGGGTATGCTTCTTCCTGGAGTTCTGGAGGTGGCTGCTTGCTTTCTACCAGCTGAGGCTGAAGGGCTCAGACTGGGAATGATGATCTTTTGTCTCAGCCGAGACAAGATTCTGGCTTGGGATCCCTAGAACTGGGAGCTCCTACTTGCACAGCCTTCCCCTAGCCGGGGGTGGCTGGCACACTAACTCAACTTCCTTCCCCACCCATGAGGCAGGATGTGGGAACATTCCACACCTCCTCAAATAGGGGGGAGATAAACTGGAATGTGCTATTCCAGTCTAGATATGCTAAACTGAACTAAGTCCCTTCTAAACACATTGCTGCCACCTGCTGGTGAACATAGAAATTACAGCAAATACATTTAACAAGAGTTTCAATGCACATTAGTGAGGATGTGATGCTAAATTACACAGGATGACAATGCAGATACACTTAACAGGTTGTAGCGGGGTAAAAGAGTTTCGTAACATAACTCTGGGATGTTACACAAGTGTCCATTATATTCCATAACAGTCCCCCCTTGGATTCTTGATTGTAGAACTTTCCCTGCCTAGTGAGCCCCTGGGAATACTATTCGCAATCCTCTTGACCCACAGTGGCGACAACCTACCTCTTTTTGGTAGACTCCCGGTTAATCGGACTTATGATAGTACCCTGGGATTCATCTTTCCCTATCTCGGTACGACATCGTAATTGGTGGAGGAACTTGTGTTGAATTCTTTGGTTTCCATTTCTTCTTCACCATATAGCAGCATGATGGGCTGTTCAGTAGTTGAAGTCACAATTTTTTTACCTATTTTTCGGACACTGGGTACAATGCAACATAACACTACTGACATTAATATTAGCATCAAGACTATCACCATACCAATCTGGGTGAGGGAGGATTTCCAATTTTTTAACCATCCAAAGTACTCATCCCATGGGTCTGTCATCCCTGAGTTACGTTTTAATTCCTCTGAGAGGTTAGTAAGCTTGTTTATTGCTTCAGTTTCCTTCCCTTTGGGGCCAGTGTTATCTGGGATGTAGGTGCAGCAAGTTTCCCCAATCAATTTACAAAACTCCCCCAGTCTCAGCTAGGATCATATCTAGGGCCATCCTGTTCTGAAAGGCCACAGCAGAAGTAACCTCTAACTGTTCTGCAATTCCTTTTAGGGCATCACGGGTGTAGTTTACAAATCTTTGCTGATTATAATATATGTAGTTTATCCAGTCGACGTTCTTGTTAATTATCACCATTGGGAGTATGGATTAAAATCCAGCTGCCACCTGATCTCTGGCCTTAAACTCGTTGAGGACCCCCCTTAGGACTCCTATTGCGTCTATATATACATGTGGTTCAAAGCTCCCCTGTGGGGAGGCCTCCCTTTTTGACCTCCCTAAATAGGTTTTTTTGAGTATACCCTCTAACTGTGGGGTCATCTTCTAGTATGTGCAGGGGCATTATGGCTTTCGCTATGGCGCATTCACCGGACCAATTGCCTTCTAACTTAGTTCTTATTTTTCCGTCTCCACAGATCCAATAGATGTCCCCCAAAGATACCCTCTGTTTCTGTGTTTTAGTGGAAAGGTTGCTGTAGGATGAGCAGTACCCCTCTGTGAAGTTGCCCAAGAATCTCTGACTGCCAGGGTTGAAGTAACAGGTGTAGTTACTGGGGTATATGGTTATGCCTTCACCTGGTTTGGGGGTTTTTATTACCAGGGGGGATTTTCTCTTCCACTTTTCACAGGCAGAGTCATCTGCCTAAGGGAGGTAGTGTAGGGTTTGGACAGACCCTGCTCTATCTTTCTGAGACTATGTAGGTCTTTCAGGTGGAACATGCCTATGTCCCCAGCAGGTGTCTATAAGGTATGTCCCTGCATCATTGGGGCTGGGGTTTTCTATTGTGAGGGTAACTGGCATGTTGGAGCCTGTCTGTCCACTTGGGTGGCATCTTCCACTCTTAAACAGTCTCATGCGGGTAAGCAAGGATTTACCCATTTTGTCTTTTTTGTCTTGGGCACTCTGAGGTCTGTATCCCCATGGGTCACCCGTGTTCCACCCAACTTCTCCCCACGAGTTACACTGTGCCCTATACTTTTTATCAGTGACACAGATGTATGTTGATCTATGGCTGCCCTTTTGGTACATGCTACATTGCCATGCTGGCATTGGGCACAATACTAGACCGCAGTAATGAATTTGAAGGTAGCTATGTGAGTACTGGAGGAATTAAACCAGAAAGTGGTCAATATGAAGCCATCCTTCTCTTTTTGATGGGTGATGGCCACTTGTCCTCCTGTCTTTGGAAGATTCTGTGAATATGTGACCGTGTAGGTGTAGACAAAAAGTAGCAGAGCGATAACTGTTGCAAAAGGCATCATGCAGATTCAGCGGTGGTTTCCTCAATATCTGGAGCTGGCACTCGTATTCTTTTGCAGTGTGATGCGTGGATCCAGTTAGGTCTCCCCTCGAGTTTTACAGAAGTTGGGGTGGTCAGCAGCACCTGGTAAGGTCCCTCGTATCGTAGTTCGAGGGTGCTTCTGATATGCTTCTTGACCACCACCCACTCTCCAGGTTTCAGAGTGTGGCTTCCTTCTAGGGAGTTAGGATCTGGAATGGAAGAGAAAACTTGTGCATGTATGTTAGACAATTGTTTACTCAGAGCTATCACATATTTAGCAACAGATTCATAATGCATTTGCAACTGTTGAGGGAAATACTGTCCCATTCTAGGTATTGTCCCAAATAGGCCTTGTCCCAAATAGGATCTTGTATGGCGTCAGTTTGTGTGGAGGCCTTGGTGTGTGCCTAACAGAAAAGAGTGCTATAGGCAAGCACTGAACCCAATTGAGCCCTGTCTCCCTGGTCATCTTCAACATTTTTGACTTCAACACCCCGTTTAATCTTTCAACTTTGCCGCTGCTTTGGGGCCTGTATGGGGTGTAATACGCCAGGTGCGACCCTACCATTTCCCAGACTTCTTAGGCTAATCTGGCAGTGAATGCTGGGCCCTGATCACTCTCAATGATCTCAGGTACTCCGAACCTACAGACAAGCTCCTGCTTCAGGTTTTTTTTTGCAGTAGTAGTTGCTGTCTGATTTCGGACGGGGTAGGCTTCTGGCCACCCAGATAACAAGTCTATCACTACCAGCACATATTGAAACCCTTGGCACATTGGCATCTGGATGTGGTCGATTTGTATCCTCTGAAAGGGATATAAGGCCTTTGGGAGACATTTCCGGGGTGTGGGCTCGGTTCTACCTGGATTACACTCTGCGCAGATGAGGCACACTTGAGTATGTCTCACCAGGTTGGGGGTGATCCCTGGGGCCACCCATATTTTATAAATTAGCTCTTTAATGATGGTTTTGGATAGGTGGTTGGGCCCATGAGCTATTGCGGCTATTAGGGCATAGAGAGTTCTGGGTAGGCATACTCTCCCTGTGTCCAGAGTCCGGATTCTTATTCGAGGGCTGACTCTTTCAACCAGGTTTCCTTTTCCCTGGGAGTGGCCTGTTTCTGCATTTGTTTCAGTAGGTCCCATGTGACTTCCTCTTGCTCTAGATCTTCTTGTACTGTCAGGATCTGTTCTGTCTGGGCTCCTTCCTCTTCCATTGCTGTTCTCTTCACTGTTTGATCAGCTACGGCATTTCCTCTGGCCTCAGGAGTGTCAGTTCGTGTATGGGCTTTTACCTTGATCACTGCCACTTGAGTGGGCAGGAGTACTGCTGCCATTATGGCCGCTACTGCTGAGGCATTTTTGATTGGGGTTCCTGCGGCTGTGATGTAATCCCGTGCCTTCCATATTAGTCCAAAGTCATGAACCACTCCAAAGGCATATCTGGAATCCGTGTAGATATTAGCGGTGGAATCTTTTGCCATGAGGCAGGCTTCAGTGAGGGCAATGAGTTCAGCCTCCTGTGCTGACTGGTCTGGGTGCACTTCACGCTCACTAGTGACTGCCATGCCTGTATGAAATTTCCCTTTGTCATCGGCGTACCTTGAGCCGTCAACAAAGAGAATCCAATAACGGTTTGTCAGAGGAGTGTCTTGGACCGATGGTGGTGTCCCTACTTCAGCTTCCATTATTGTTATGCAATCATGATCCTGTTCCTGGTAAAGAGAGTCAGTTGAGGTCCATAGTTCTTCTTCCTGAAGATCGTCTTCAGCATGCAGATCAATAAAATCTTCAGAAGCTTCTACTGAATCTCTAGTATACTTCCCCTTAGAAGAGGAAGGAGTGCAATAGGGTTAAGGATGTGACATTTCTGAATGGTGACATTATCTGGCAGGAGCAGACTACACTGCAGCCGGAGGTGGCGTTGTGCAGTGAGGTGTTTGGGTTGTGTCTGCTGGAGGATGGCAGAGATGTAATGCGGAGCCAAAATAGTGAGGGGGTGCCCAAGCACAACATCAGATGTGACGTCCAGAAGAGAGCTGGCAGCATGGACAGCTCTGACACCGGAAGGGGCAGTTCTGGCTTCAGGGTCAAGGTGCTTAGAGTAGTAGCCCAGCGGTCTGTTGCGTCCACCATGAGTTTGGGTAAGAACTCCAGTAGCGTGACCTTGATGTTCCATGACATACAGCCTGAAGGGAAGGCTGTAGTTAGGAATCCCAAAGGCCGGAGCGATTGCAATTGCTGTCTTCAACTTGTCAAAGGACTCATTAGCCTCTCTTGTTAACTGGAATGGAGAGGTTGCATTCCGGGGAAAACAGTCATATAGGGGCTGCATCAGCACTGAGGCATCGGGGATCCAGGGTCGGCAGTAGGAAATGAGGCCTAAGAAGGTCTGCAATTGGTGTGGAGTGTCTGGTATCCGTATGTTTGAAACGGCCTTTTTCCTGGAATCCGTCAAGTGTTTACTACCTTAGGAAATACAGTGGCCAAGAAAGACTAACTTGGGTAAACACAATTGGAGTTTGGTTTGAGATACTTTGCAGCCTGATTCGGCCAGGAACTGTAGGAGAGAGATTGAGCTGGCCAGACATTCCTGAAAGCTTGAAGCACAAAGGAGGAGGTCATCCACGTATTGTAGGAGTTCGGCTTCCGGGTTGTCTGCCTGCTATGGTTGGAGCACGGAGGACATGGCTTTGCTAAAGCATGAGGGGCTATTCTGTGCTCCCTGAGGCATCACAGTCCAAGTGTATTGCTTTCCTGCATGTGTGAATGCGACAATCTTCTTTTAATTATCTCTTTGGCCTTGCAGACAGTGTTCTCGCTTATCACACATGCCAATGTCATGACGTCACTCCTCCCTTCCAGCTATGGCCCCCTGTCTCTCACTCTATATTCACCGATCAACAGAGACACGCATGGTGCGGGGCACACAGGCACACAATGCTTCTTAAGTTTCTCCAGAATGATGTCTCAGCATTCTCCAGTTTTGTTCTCTACTATACTTTGTAGATCTGACCACGTACACCCATATGTCTTGTATATTTGATCTAATTTACGGTAAAACGGCATGGGGTGGGTCTCGGGGTCCGGCAACTGACTGACAATTGAATACAGCTGATTTTGTGACCATCACTTGAACAACCTGCTGTGGCAGACTGAATGTACCATCAGGATTTATCATGGGATAAAGTGCTTGAACTTGTGGGCTTACAGGCAGGACGGAGGGATCTGGGTTACCGGGTGTTAACAGTCCAGCCGTGGGCGTCGGCTGGGAATATGATGGTGTCTCATGCAGAGCTGTGGGTAGGAGGTGTGGGGAGCTACAGGAATGTGGCTATGTGGGTGTGAAGAACCACATGCGAGGCACGTAACACGGGAGGGAGGATTCTGTTGCCCAGATACGGCACAGGTCCACCCCCCCTTCTTCTTGATGACACCATTATTATAAGGTGGCTGCTGCCTGGGCATACAGTAATATCTTCCTGTCTTTTCGTTATATGTCTGTTCTCCCCCCGTCCATTCAAATTCTTTGCTGCAGTCAAGCCACGCCTCCACTGCACTTACTATCTTTTCATCAGTAAGTTTACCTTTCTTATCATTTAACAATGCTCTCCATGTATCAACACAAAGAGTGCCACCTTTACACATCTCATAATGTTTCTCCAACCTGGGTAAACACCTTACGAAGCGTTTCCCTCTCTTGTCCGCTACGTACTGCTCCGGTGAGCAGCATCCCTTCGGGACACTTTCAACATTTCCCATAATGTAATATCTCCCGGAGCCGTCTAGTCCGTAACCTGTGCTTGCACCCTGTGATCCTGAACTACCTGAGATCTTCTTTGAGTCAGACATGTATTATACCTTTGGACTGGTTCTGACCGCCTCCTCCCCTTCTACTATCCGGACAGACGCCTCTGGCTGTACCGCGATGTAGGCAAATGAGGTAGGCTTCCTTATTTTGTAACTCGGTAGTTTATACACAGGTGCTCAAGGTCATAACAACGTCAGAACAACACATAAAGCACAGTGTATCAAAATCTCATCAATTATTGTTGAGTTCTTACTTGCGTGCCCTCAAAGGCGCTCCAACTGCTGCCGCACCCCTTACTCAGACAGATGACAAGAGTCTACACCAGGGGACACAGTATAGGCAAGATGACTCTGTTTTCTTAACTCATATCACGGGTAGTGATCCCGCTGTCCATTGGTGAACCCCTCCTATGTCTGATCTCCGGGGGTACAGGAAGAGGGGTGTCCAACCTTTGAGCCCCACGTTGGGCGCCAAAATGTTCTGGTTCTGATCAATGGTCAGGTAGGTTGATACACTGCTCCAAATTAGATAGATATGTGGATGCATGACGAGAGAAATAACACTGACACTCTATATAAGGTCAAAGCATAACTCTAATTTATTAGGTGGGGGCTTCACATTATATACCCTCCATATAAGTGGGATGAGTGGGCTCATATCATTGGTCTTTTAGCAAGAAGGAATGTAAACAGGAAATAAGTTTAAGGCATATGTATGATAGACTTAGAGGAATTCCTGACAGTTTCAAGTTTTTACTGCAAATTGTTTCAATCATAGAATGCATACTGGGGGTTGTCTCTCGGACAGAAACCATTTTGAAAGTGACAAGCAAGTGTCCATTATATTCCATAAAAATCTTAACATTAAACTTACGTTTAGGACAAGCAGAAGCGAAATCGACTTCCTGGACATTCGATTGAAAGTGGAGGATGATGGAAGGATATCCTCTGACCTATACAGAAAGGAGACCTCGGTCAACTCTGTGTTACATGCGACATCTGCACATCCGAAGAATTTGATCAAAAATATACCGGTGTGGCAATTTCTGAGAATCAGGTGGATATGTTCAACTGATGAGGCTTTCGAAGGACAAGCGGATGTATTATGGAGACAATTCCAACTGCGGGGATATATGGAAAGAGACATCAGGATGGCGTATGAAAGAGCAAGTTCCATAGAACGTACTGCACTCCTATATTACCGAGGGAGAGCTGACAATGGGAAAAAGGATGAGAAGGTGAGGTTTATTACTGAATTTAATGAGGGATCTAAGGAGATCAGAGAAGCTCTAATGAAACACTGGGACATCTTGGGTCTCGATGTCCAACAAGACACGATGATTGGCCCAACTCCTTCCGTAACATTTCAGAGGGCTAAAATTTGCGGAATATATTGGTGAAAAGCCACTACATGGGACCAACCAGCGGTTGGATCTTTGATTCTAGAGGCCCTAGATGGGGTTTTAAACCTTACGGCAGTTGCTTCGCTTGCATTAATGTGGATAGAGCAGATCGATTCTGGGACACATCAGAAACACGTCAATTTAGCATTACACATACAATCACCTGTACTACTATAGAAGTGGTCTATTGGGCAGTTTGCCCATGTAAGAAAATCTATGTGGGAATGACCTCAATGCCCTTTAAAAGGAGAATACTGGAGCACATATTGGGAATTAAAGCAGCTAAGGACGTCACGTGAAGGATGTCGATACGTTACTGTCTGTCCCCAAGCACTTTTATGATCAGTACAATTCGGATGGGTCACTTCTGAGGTTTAGAGGGATCGACTGAATTATGGAAATCTGATCTCACCCCGGTGAGGGAAGGGGGGCAACTGGAAGAGATTGTTTGCACAACGAGAAACTAAATGGTTTTATCTCCTAGAAACGACGGTACCGAAGGGACTGAATGAGGCTAATTCATTCGTCCCCTTCTCATGATCCCTCTGGCTATGTATAGTGTATGACATACTGTTATATATAAGGAAATGTAGATATCTTTATGCCTTTTATGTCCTCTCCCCTCTTTTTAACTGACACCATACGCTTATTGTTTTTAATATTTTATTTTATTTTAACTATGTTTTAGTATCTTGGGGGCACATTTAAGACTATTTATGTGAGGAGTTTGTGACTTACCTGCCTTCTCTTCTTTTTGAGGTCTTCACTGTAGTGGAGGTCATGCGTGCCCGAGATGCTGTGATGTTATGGAAATATGAAGAATCATGACAACTATGGAGCCTTATGAAGATGGAAGGGTTGTTGGAGATATTGATTTTATTTATAGAATATCAAATTTTTATTTTTATTTTTATAATTTTTTTGCACCAAGCACTTCTTATTATGGTTCATAATTTTATGTTTGTTACACATGAAATATGGGATGTTTTTAATATATAATTTTTCATATTTTCATATTATGCACTATGTACTTCTTAGCAGTGTTCTAGCACATTTTTGTTCACAATCTAATATTATTGCAATATAGGTATTGAGGGATATTAGTTATATTATATAATTTTATATATACATACACTTGTCAATATGATGCATTCATTCCTTTTTTGAGGGTTTTAGGGTATTTTTTCTTACACGTGGTATTTTGCACTTATTGTTTTTACACTATTGCCATTATATTTTTGTATACATTGTCACTTTCATTATGGTATCATTATATTTATGGCTTTCCCTGCTGTAGGTTTTATATATACATTATTTTTAGTTATTTTGTTTGTCTCTATACATAACCTTATCGTCCTCCCATATCTTGGGGCTCCTATTGTCATGGCTATGGTGGTGATGTGTATGGTATATCGGCACGAAGTATGAGGGAGGGACTGCAATGATGGATATCCGGACGGAATCTGATCTTTTCCAATATGGAGCCTCCCCTCCTTCCTCCCTGATTGCGCATGCGTGGGCCACTGCGATCTCGCAAGTTTTTGCTCGCGCTTTGTTCGCGGCGCTCCAGGCGTGCACGGGGGGGGGGGGAAATTGGGCAGGGACTATGACAAGGGAGACACGGATAGGGTAATTGAGCTCCGACACAGATGAATTTGGACTATATAGATTGCCCCCATGACTAGGCTAGTACGCTCCCTGGAAGAAGCCATCGGGTGAAACGTGCGTCGGGGAGTCTTTGGAGGTCACATCAGCTCGCGGTCAGTATTGTATAACTTTATTTAATGTTATGTCCACCGTGCAATTTGCACTTGCTGAAGTGTTACCACTGCATGGGACATGCCTGAGGGGCCTTAGTCCTATGGATATACTTTTGCCTTTGTGTGGAATAACATTGATAATATGCCTGTGGTTGGTTATGTTTCATCCACTTTGCACTTTCTGCAGTTTTAGTACTGCATGGGACAGGTTTGAGGGGCCTCAGTCCTATTGATATACTGGGGCTTTTGTGTGGTATAACTTTGACAATATTCACATGAATGTACAGTCGTGGCCAAAAGTTTTGAGAATTACATAAATATTGGAAATTGGAAAAGTTGCTGCTTAAGTTTTTATAATAGCAATTTGCATATACTCCAGAATGTTATGAAGAGTGATCAGATGAATTGCATAGTCCTTCTTTGCCATGAAAATTAACTTAATCCCCAAAAAACTTTCACTGCATTTCATTGCTGTCATTTAAGGACCTGCTGAGATCATTTCAGTAATCGTCTTGTTAACTCAGGTGAGAATGTTGACGATCACAAGGCTGGAGATCATTATGTCAGGCTGATTGGGTTAAAATGGCAGACTTGACATGTTAAAAGGAGGGTGATGCTTGAAATCATTGTTCTTCCATTGTTAACCATGGTGACCTGCAAAGAAACGCGTGCAGCCATCATTGCGTTGCATAAAAATGGCTTCACAGGCAAGGATATTGTGGCTACTAAGATTGCACCTCAATCAACAATTTATAGGATCATCAAGAACTCCAAGGAAAGAGGTTCAATTTTTGTTAAGAAGGCTTCAGGGCGTCCAAGAAAGTCCAGCAAGCGCCAGGATCGTCTCCTAAAGAGGATTCAGCTGCGGGATCGGAGTGCCACCAGTGCAGAGCTTGCTCAGGAATGGCAGCAGGCAGGTGTGAGCGCATCTGCACGCACAGTGAGGTGAAGACTTTTGGAAGATGGCATGGTGTCAAGAAGGGCAGCAATGAAGCCACTTCTCTCCAAAAAAAACATCAGGGACAGATTGATCTTCTGCAGAAAGTATGGTGAATGGACTGCTGAGGACTGGGGCAAAGTCATATTCTCCGATGAAGCCTCTTTCCGATTGTTTGGGGCATCTGGAAAAAGGCTTGTCCGGAGAAGAAAAGGTGAGCGCTACCATCAGTCCTGTGTCATGCCAACAGTAAAGCATCCTGAGACAATTCATGTGTGGGGTTGCTTCTCATCCAAGGGAGTGGGCTCACTCACAATTTTGCCCAAAAACACAGCCATGAATAAAGAATGGTACCAAAACACCCTCCAACAGCAACTTCTTCCAACAATCCAACAACAGTTTGGTGAAGAACAATGCATTTTCCAGCACGATGGAGCACCGTGCCATAAGGCAAAAGTGATAACTAAGTGGCTCGGGGACCAAAACGCTGACATTTTGGGTCCATGGCCTGGAAACTCCCCAGATCTTAATCCCATTGAGAACTTGTGGTAAATCCTCAAGAGGCGGGTGGACAAACAAAAACCCACTAATTCTGACAAACTCCAAGAAGTGATTATGAAAGAATGGGTTGCTATCAGTCAGGAATTGGCCCAGAAGTTGATTGAGAGCATGCCCATTCGAATTGCAGAGGTCCTGAAAAAGAAGGGCCAACACTGCAAATACTGACTCTTTGCATAAATGTCATGTAATTGTCGATAAAAGCCTTTGAAACGTATGAAGTGCGTGTAATTATATTTCACTACATCACAGAAACAACTGAAACAAAGATCTAAAAGCAGTTTAGCAGCAAACTTTGTGAAAACTAATATTTGTGTCATTCTCAAAACTTTTGGCCATGACTGTACTGCTGTGTTGATGTTTGACCGACCATATGCTGCTGCTTAGGATCTGTTTTTAACATTTTTCCATGCAGTGCCCCCTTGTTTGCCATCTAGTGCCCCTATATTTGCCATCCAGTGCCCCCGTTTGCCATCCAGTGCCCCCTTGTTTGCCATCCAGTACCCCCTTGTGCCATTCAGTGCCCCCTTTGCTGCCCTCCAGTGCCTATGTTTGCCATCCAGTGCACAGTTTGCCATGCATTGCCCCCTTGTGCCATCTAGTATCCCCATTGCGCCATCCATTGCCCCTTGTGCCATCCAGTTCCCCCCTTGTGGCATCCTTTGCCCCCTTGTGCCATCCAGTGCCCTCATTGTGCCATGCAGTACCCCCTTGTTTGCCATTTAGTGCCCCCTTGTTTGCTATCCAGTGCCCCTTGTGCCATTCATTGACCCCCTTGCGCAATCCAGTGCTCCTGTTTGTTATCCAGTGCACCTGTTTGCCATCCAGTGCCTCCATGGGCCATATAGTGCCCCATTGTGTCATCAATTTACCCCCTTGTATAATCCATTGCCCCCTTGTGCCATCCATTACCCCATGGGGCCATCCAGTGCCCCTTGTTTGTCATCCAATACCACTTGTGCCATCCAGTGTCCCCTTGTGCCATCCAGTGCCCCTTTGTGCCATCCAGTGCCCCCTGTTTGCCATCCAGTGTCCCCTGTTTGCCATCTACTGCCTCCTGTTTGCCATCCAAAGTGCCCCCTGTTTGCCATCCAAAGTGCCCCCTATGACATGCACAGTATAGCGATCAGCCTCTGTGGCTGATTGCCATGATGTCACTGCTGCACAGTGCTTACATCGAGCTGTGCAGGAGTCAGTACAGGCTTCACATGGAAGCCTGTATGATACAGAGACTGACAGTGTTCAGTCTAGTGTGCTGTGAAGACTGACGGCCGGTGCTTTCTCCAGCAGGAGGCGGTGACATCAGTCGTGACGATACGTCTCCTGCTGGAGAAAGGAAGAGAAGACAGGAAGACAAGAAGACGGGGAGGTGGATCTCCAAACTGGCAGCACTCTGGAAGCTAAGTATAAGGCCAATAACTGTGTAAGGTAAGTATAAGGCCACTAACCTTCCCTTCACAGGTTAGATTTAACCAGCAATTAATAGGTTTGGACCGGAGAACCCCTTTAATCTTTCTTCATAACTAAGACCCTCCATGCCACTTATCAGTTTAGTTGCTCTCCTTTATACTTTTTCCAGCTGCAGTGCGTCCTTTCTATGGACTGGTGCCCAGAACTGAGGTCGCACTAACGCTTTATCCTGGTGGCCTTAGAAGCAGCTGATTGACATTGTATGCTGTTATTTAATCTACCATCTACAAGGACACCCAAATCCTTCTCTATAAGTGACTCTCCCAGTGTTACATCACCTAGGACATATGAAGCACGGAGATTATTACTACAAAAATGCATAACTTTACATTTATCCACATTGAACCTCATTTGCCAAGTTCAAGATTGTTCAAGTCAGCTTGTAGTTTATGGACATCTTCCATAGACTGTATAGTACTACACAGCTTGGTTTCATCAGCAAAAATAGAAATGGTGCTATAAATCCTGTCCTCAATATCATTAATAAATACATTAAATAATAAAGGGCCCAGCACTGAACCTTGGGGTACACCACATATAACCCGGGACCATTCTGAATAGGAATCATTGACCACAACTGTCTGGACACAGTCCTTCAGCCAGTTTTCAATCTAATAACAAACTATACTTTCCAATCCTATAGACCTTACTTTACCTTTTAAACGTCTATGAGGGACAGTATCAAAAGCCTTTGCAAAATTCAGAAACACTACATCCACAGCCGCCCCTCTGTCCAGGCTACTACTCACCTCCTCATAAAAACAAATCAGGTTAGTCTGACAACTTCTGTCCTTGGTAAACCCTTTGTCCTTTGTAAACCCATGTTGGTTATCACTTATAATATTATTTACAGTCACATACTACTGTATATAGTCACTTAAGAGTCATTCAAACATTTTTCCCACAGCACAAGTTAAACTAACTTATCTATAATTACCTGTGAAGGACCTAGATCCTTTTTTTGAATATGGGCACCACATTTGCCTTGCACCAATCAGTTGGCACTGTACCAGTACCTAGAGAATCTTAAAAAATTATAAACAGGGGCCCAGCAATGACTGAACAGACCTCTTTAAGCACTCTTGTGTCTAATCCATCTGGACCCGAAGCCTTGTTCACATTTACCTTATTTAACCACCTCAGCCCCCAGTGCTTAAACACCCTGAAAGACCAGGCCACTTTTTACACTTCTGACCTACACTACTTTCACCATTTATTGCTCGGTCATGCAACTTACCACCCAAATGAATTTTACCTCCTTTTCTTCTCACTAATAGAGCTTTCATTTGGTGGTATTTCATTGCTGCTGACATTTTTACTTTTTTTGTTATTAATCGAAATTTAACGATTTTTTTTGCAAAAAAATGACATTTTTCACTTTCAGTTGTAAAATTTTGCAAAAAAAAACGACATCCATATAGAAATTTTGCTCTAAATTTATAGTTCTACATGTCTTTGATAAAAAAAAAATGTTTGGGTAAAAAAAAAATGGTTTGGGTAAAAGTTATAGCGTTTACAAACTATGGTACAAAAATGTGAATTTCCGCTTTTTGAAGCAGCTCTGATTTTCTGAGCACCTGTCATGTTTCCTGAGGTTCTATAATGCCCAGACAGTACAAACACCCCACAAATGACCCCATTTCTGAAAGTACACACACTAAGGTATTCACTGATGGGCATAGTGAGTTCATAGAACTTTTTATTTTTTGTCACAAGTTAGCGGAAAATTATGATTTTTTTTTTTTTTTTTTTTTTTCTTACAAAGTCTCATATTCCACTAACTTGTGACAAAAAATAAAAAGTTCTATGAACTCACTATGCCCATCAGCGAATACCTTGGGGTCTCTTCTTTCCAAAATGGGGTCACTTGTGGGGAAGTTATACTGCCCTGGCATTCTAGGGGCCCAAATGTGTGGTAAGGAGTTTGAAATCAAATTCTGTAAAAAATGACCAGTGAAATCCGAAAGGTGCTCTTTGGAATATGGGCCCCTTTGCCCACCTAGGCTGCAAAAAAGTGTCACACATCTGGTATCTCCGTACTCAGGAGAAGGTGGGGAATGTGTTTTGGGGTGTCATTTTATATATACCCATGCTGGGTGAGAGAAATATCTTGGCAAAAGACAACTTTTCCCATTTTTTTATACAAAGTTGTCATTTGACCAAGATATTTATCTCACCCAGCATGGGTATATGTAAAAAGACACCCCAAAACACATTCCTCAACTTCTCCTGAGTACGGGGATACCAGATGTGTGACACTTTTTTGCAGCCTAGGTGGGCAAAGGGGCCCATATTCCAAAGAGCACCTTTCGGATTTCACTCCTCATTTTTTCCTGAATTTGATTTCAAACTCCTTACCACACATTTGGGCCCCTAGAATACCAGGGCAGTATAACTACCCCACAAGTGACCCCATTTTGGAAAGAAGACACCCCAAGGTATTCCGTGAGGGGCATGGCGAGTTCCTAGAATTTTTTATTTTTTGTCACAAGTTAGTGGAAAATGATGATTTTTTTTTTTATTTTTTTTTTTCATACAAAGTCTCATATTCCACAAACTTGTGACAAAAAATAAAAACTTCCATGAACTCACTATGCCCATCAGCGAATACCTTGGGGTCTCTTCTTTCCAAAATGGGGTCACTTGTGGGGTAGTTATACTGCCCTGGCATTCTAGGGGCCCAAATGTGTGGTAAGTAGGTAAATGACCTGTGAAATCCGAAAGGTGCTCTTTGGAATGTGGGCCCCTTTGCCCACCTAGGCTGCAAAAAAGTGTCACACATCTGGTATCTCTGTATTCAGGAGAAGTTGAGGAATGTGTTTTGGGGTGTCTTTTTACATATACCCATGCTGGGTGAGATAAATATCTTGGTCAAATGCCAACTTTGTATAAAAAAATGGGAAAAGTTGTCTTTTGCCAAGATATTTCTCTCACCCAGCATGGGTATATGTAAAATGACACCCCAAAACACATTCCCCAACTTCTCCCGATTACGGAGATACCAGATGTGTGACACTTTTTTGCAGCCTAGGTGGGCAAAGGGGCCCATATTCAAAAGAGCACCTTTCGGATTTCACAGGTCATTTTTTACAGAATTTGATTTCAAACTCCTTACCACACATTTGGGCCCCTAGAATGCCAGGGCAGTATAACTACCCCACAAGTGACCCCATTTTGGAAAGAAGAGACCCCAAGGTATTCGCTGATGGGCATAGTGAGTTCATGGAACTTTTTATTTTTTGTCACAAGTTAGTGGAATATGAGACTTTGTATGAAAAAAAAAAAAAAAAAAAATCATCATTTTCCACTAACTTGTGACAAAAAATAAAAAATTCTAGGAACTCGCCATGCCCCTCACGGAATACCTTGGGGTGTCTTCTTTCCAAAATGGGGTCACTTGTGGGGTAGTTATACTGCCCTGGCATTTTCCAGGGGCCCTAATGTGTGGTAAGTAGGTAAATGACCTGTGAAATCCTAAAGGTGCTCTTTGGAATATGGGCCCCTTTGCCCACCTAGGCTGCAAAAAAGTGTCACACATGTGGTATCGCCGTATTCAGGAGAAGTTGGGGAATGTGTTTTGGGGTGTCATTTTACATATACCCATGCTGGGTGAGAGAAATATCTTGGCAAAAGACAACTTTTCCCATTTTTTTATACAAAGTTGGCATTTGACCAAGATATTTCTCTCACCCAGCATGGGTATATGTAAAATGACACCCCAAAACACATTCCCCAACTTCTCCTGAGTACGGCGATACCAGATGTGTGACACTTTTTTGCAGCCTAGATGCGCAAAGGTGCCCAAATTCCTTTTAGGAGGGCATTTTTAGACATTTGGATACCAGACTTCTTCTCACGCTTTGGGGCCCCTAGAATGCCAGAGCAGTATAAATACCCCACATGTGACCCCATTTTGGAAAGAAGACACCCCAAGGTATTCAATGAGGGGCATGGCGAGTTCATAGAAAATTTTTTTTTTTGGCACAAGTTAGCGGAAATTGATATTTTTAATTTTTTTCTCACAAAGTCTCCCGTTCCGCTAACTTGGGACAAAAATTTCAATCTTTCATGGACTCAATATGCCCCTCACGGAATACCTGGGGGTGTCTTCTTTCCGAAATGGGGTCACATGTGGGGTATTTATACTGCCCTGGCATTCTAGGGGCCCTAAAGCGTGAGAAG
The DNA here is from genome assembly GCF_905171765.1 of Bufo bufo. Taxonomy (NCBI): domain Eukaryota; kingdom Metazoa; phylum Chordata; class Amphibia; order Anura; family Bufonidae; genus Bufo; species Bufo bufo. The sequence goes on along the minus strand of NC_053397.1, from coordinate 68,242,007 downwards.
AAGTCTGGAATATAAATGTCTAAAAAATTTTACGCATTTGGATTCCGTGAGGGGTATGGTGAGTTCATGTGAGATTTTATTTTTTGACACAAGTTAGTGGAATATGAGACTTTGTAAGAAAAAAAAAAAAAATTCTGCTAACTTGGGCCAAAAAAATATCTGAATGGAGCCTTACAGAGGGGTGATCAATGACAGGGGGGTGATCAATGACAGGGGGGGTGATCAATGACAGGGGGGGTGATCAATGACAGGGGGGTTGATCAATGACAGGGGGGTGATCAGGGAGTCTATATGGGGTGATCACCACAGTCATTGATCACGCCCCTGTAAGGCTTCATTCAGACGTCCGGATGCGTTTTGCGGATCCGATCCATCTATCAGTGCATCCGTAAAAATCATGCGGACATCTGAATGGAGCTTTACAGGGGGGTAATCAATGACAGGGGGGTGATCAGGGAGTCTATATGGGGTGATCACCACAGTCATTGATCACTCCCCTGTAAGGCTTCATTCAGACGTCCGGATGCGTTTTGCGGATCCGATCCATCTATCAGTGGATCCGTAAAAATCATGCGGACATCTGAATGGAGCTTTACAGGGGGGTGATCAATGACAGGGGGGTGATCAGGGAGTCTATATGGGGTGATCACCACAGTCATTGATCATGCCCCTGTAAGGCTTCATTCAGACGTCCGGATGCGTTTTGCGGATCGGATCCATCTATCAGTGCATCCGTAAAAATCATGCGGACATCTGAATGGAGCTTTACAGGGGGGTGATCAATGACAGGGGGGTGATCAGGGAGTCTATATGGGGTGATCACCACAGTCATTGATCACGCCCCTGTAAGGCTTCATTCAGACGTCCGGATGCGTTTTGCGGATCGGATCCATCTATCAGTGCATCCGTAAAAATCATGCGGACATCTGAATGGAGCTTTACAGGGGGGTGATCAGGGAGTCTATATGGGGTGATCACCACAGTCATTGATCACGCCCCTGTAAGGCTTCATTCAGACGTCCGGATGCGTTTTGCGGATCGGATCCATCTATCAGTGCATCCGTAAAAATCATGCGGACATCTGAATGGAGCTTTACAGGGGGTTGATCAATGACAGGGGTGTAATCAATGACAGGGGGGGTGATCAGGGAGTCTATATGGGGTGATAACCACAGTCATTGATCACGCCCCTGTAAGGCTTCATTCAGACGTCCGGATGCGTTTTGCGGATCCGATCCATCTATCAGTGGATCCGTAAAAATCATGCGGACATCTGAATGGAGCTTTACAGGGGGGTAATCAATGACAGGGGGGTGATCAATGACAGGGGGGTGATCAGGGAGTCTATATGGGGTGATCAGGGGTGATCAGGGGCTAATAAGGGGTTAATAAGTGACGGGGGGGGGGTGTAGTGTAGTGTAGTGGTGCTTGGTGGGACTTTACTGAGCTACCTGTGTCCTCTGGTGGTCGATCCAAACAAAGGGGACCACCAGAGGACCAGGTAGCAGGTATATTAGACGCTGTTATCAAAACAGCGTCTAATATACCTGTTAGGGGTTAAAAAAAACACATCTCCAGCCTGCCAGCGAACGATCGCCGCTGGCAGGCTGGAGATCAACTCTCTTACCTTCCGTTCCTGTGAGCGCGCGCGCCTGTGTGCGCGCGTTCACAGGAAATCTCGCCCATCGCGAGATGACGCATATATGCGTGACTCTGCGCAGGGCTGCCACCTCCGGAACGCGATCCTGCGTTAGGCGGTCCGGAGGTGGTTAACTTATCTTGGACCATATCTACAGTTAGCCAATTTAGTATATTACTGGATGTACTAACACCAGCACCACAGATATCAGCTCCTTTCTCTTCTTTTGTATATACAGAGCTACAAAACCCATTTAGTAACTCTGCCTTATCCTTATCTTCAGTGACTACCCCCCTTTACCATTATTTAGGGGACCTACCTGCTCAGACCTTGTTATTTTAACATTTATATATTTATAGAATTTTTGGGGATTTGTTTTGCTCTCTTTTGCCTCCTGCTGTTCGTTTTGTATTTTTGTTAATTTTATCTCCTTTTTACAGATTTTATTAAGGCATTTGTAATCTTCAAACGCTACAGCTAACCCCTCAGATTTGTATTTTTTAAATGCCCTTTTTTGTCTTTCATTGCCCTTTTTACAGTAGCTGTAAGACATGGGGGGTTTAATTTTAGCTGTTTATACTTGTTACCTGGGCTTCCAAATATGCAACATGATTGTATCTAGTGCAAATGTATTCACACTCGAATGGCTCTTCAAGGCACGCATACATTGCACAGGACACACACTTAGTAGCATTGTCCATGGATCACATGTTTAAATGGGGATGAACAGTAAAGAAGGAAAACAGTAGGTATGAGTTAGAATTAGACCCTGTCTGCTGTAGTTGGAGGACTAGCTAGAATTAAGCCAACAACACTCAAGGAAAATCTATCAAACCTTGGTTTCTTGCTCCTTGTCTTAAACTTCGATTCTTTAAACTCCACTTATTCACAAGCCCACTTAGTACAGCAAGACCAGGTAGAGCAAAATTGAAAACTCAACCCACATAGCGTGTCCTTTATTGGTAAAGAAATCATTTGCTCTCCCTTCAGAGGTGGCAACTGGGATCAAAGAATACTTCAGAAAGAGCTACAGTGTATATATTGCCTCCACTTGTCTAATCCAGGAGGTCTCAGTAGAGCTATGTTCTTTGCGTGTTACCTTTCAATGTATTTAAAGTGGCACTGAGCTTTCAACAAATTTTGCATTAATCAGTAATACAGTGTGTACACGAGGAATAACACTACTTCTGTCATTTTAAGCAGTTTTCCTCTATACTTGCTGAACATCTAGTTTTGAGTCCTCTCAAACATGGTGTGTGGAGACTAGCTGCCGTCCACTGCACAGGCAGTAAGTTGGGGAAAATCTTCTCCCTAACTGTGTCACAGTCACTCAGACCAAAAATAATGGCTGACATTACAGAGAAGTACTGATCTGCATTTTTGTGACTGAAGCTCTTCTGACGAGCAATAACCTTTCTATGTAGCTGTGTAGTCTCTCTGACTGCCTCTTTATTAAACTTTGACAGCCTATTGAAGCAAACAGCTTTTAGTTGTTCCATAGCATAGGTATACCTTAATAATGGGAATAAATCAGTGGAGACCAGAGACATGGCTTCCCTCCAAGATTGAGCAATTAACAATCTCACCACATGGATTATATGAGAAATTAGGGTGCGACCTGACAACGTGACTCCAAAAATAATAATGCTAGGGTTGGGTTTGAAGCTACCTGAAGACTTGGCAAAATTTAAATAAATAAATAAATAGTCTGTCAAAATTAGCAAACAAATAAGGCCTCCCCACCACATGTAAAATAAAGTACTTCGGTGCCCGCAACCTCTCCAACAGAGATCAGGGTAACTTGGATCAGATTTGGAAATCTGCGCTGGCATAAGATACCCTCTGATCACAATATTTCGATACAATTCTCAAATAACAAGTCCCTTATCAAATTTTTTTGGCCATTAAACTGCTCTTTTCCAATCGGAAGTATCATAAGAGCATTTTAGATCTTGTTCCATCACAAAATATGAGGCAATTTGTTAAATTTGGGCTCAGATACAGCTGAGGAATGAAACATAGAGATACCCTTTAAGCTCTTTATCAAGTCACTGAAACACATAATGAAGGTGTTTGATGGGTAGCCTAAGGTCGGGCATGGGATGTTTCTGTAGAATATGCTGCACTCTAAGGTAAGTTTAAAGCTCACTCTGAGGTAAGGAGAACTGAGTTTGGAGAAATGAAAAACTCAATAGGTGGTACCCATCAACAGTGCCTTGAAAAAAAGTATTCATACCCTTTGAACTTTTCCCCATTTTTCACTTTTTCACACCACATCCACAAACGTAAATGTATGCTATTGGGATTTTATGTGATAGTTCAACACAAAGTGAAAAGTATGAGTGAAGTGAAAAGAAAATGATACGTGGTTTTCAAATTTTCTAATAAATAAAAATCAGAAAAGTGTGGTGTGCATTTATATTCAGTCTCCCTAAATAAAATGCACGGTGGCCAATTGCTTTCAGAAGTCACCTAATTAGTAAATAGAGTCCACCTGTGTGTAATGTATTCTCATTATAAGGGTCCATTCACGCGTCCGCAATTTTGTTCTGCATTTTGTGGAACGGAATTACAGACCCATTCATTTCTATGGGGCAGCACGATATGCTGCCCTGATCCGGAATTGCGGATCCGTGAATCCGCAAAACACACACGGACGTGTGAATGGACCCTTACTATCAGGGGCATAGTTATAGGTAGGGGTGTTGCTAGAGTCTCAAAAGATCCAGGGCCCAAGCCCCAATACATATGTGCCATATTCTCAAAGTATCTGCCCTAAACACACACAAGTTCTCCCTAGGACTAAAGACATATTTTACATGCTGCCTGGACACTAACAAACATACAGCACTATATACCTCTCACATCCAGTACCTCCCAGGTGATGTCTCCTCTGATGTACAGTAGACGTTTTCTTTCCCCATCTTCTCCATTCAGGCCAGACAGCTTCTTTCAACCGCATCTAGTCCAAACAGTCATCTTAGGTTCCTCTCTTTTCTAATATCATCATCCTCCCCACCCTGCTACCCCAACAGTATTATCCTGGTGTTGCCCAGAATACTGTGCCTACTGTGCTCCCCAATGCCCCTAAATACTATACCACAGAAATTATACTGCTATACAGATAAGACCACCTATAGTAAAATAAAAGTCCTACTTATAGCAATAATTCCCTCCCAGAGTCCCCTTCTTAGTAATACTGACCCCTACAATGCCCCCAATAATGATACTACTCCCCAAGAGCGCCCCTGTTAGTAATAGTGCCCTCAATATTGTTCCCAATAATAATGGCCACCATAGTGCATCCAGCAGTAATAGGGCTCTCTATAATATTAATAAGGCCCCCCTGCAGTACTTATCCACCATTATAGTGTCCCCAGTAGTTATAATGTTGGGGGCACCACAGGAGGGCATCTCTGCGCGATGCGCGTGATTGAGAGATTGTATAAGTGTTCGGTAAAACTACAAGAATACAAATAACATGTATAAGTATTAAGCATAGCGTAGCATGTACTATAACATTACATTAACACTGAAGCATATGGTAAAATGGCTGCCTGTACATGAGATTGCATGTCTAGGCATGTCTGCTGGGCAGAACATATAGTGTCCCCTATAAGACCCCCAGTGGTTACTGTCTAATGCCCCCTATAGTGCCCTGTAGTTATAGTGCTCCCCTGTAGTGCCCCAGTAGTTTAATGCCCTCCTGTGGTGCCCCAGAAGGTATAATTCCCTCCTGTACTGCCCTAGCAGTAAGAAGGCCCTCCTGTGGTGCCTCTATAGGAATAATGCCCTCCTGCAGTGCCCCAGTACTAATAATGCCCTCCTGTGGTGCCCCCAATAGGCATAATATCCTTCTGTAGTGCACCAGTAGTAATAAGGACCTCCTGTGGTGCCACCAATAGGTATAATAGTTTCCTGTAGTATCCCGGTAGTAATAAGGCCCTCCCGTGGTGCCCCAAATAGGTATAATATCCTCCTCTAGTGCCCCAGTAGTATTAAGGCTTTTCTGTGATGCCCCGTATAGGTATAATGCCCTCCTGTAGTGCCCCAGAAGGTATAATGCCCTCCTGTAGTGCCTTAGTAGTAATAAGTCCCTCCTGTGGTGCCCCAAATAGGTATAATATCCTCCTGTAGTGCCCCAGTAGTAATAAGTCTCTCCTGTTCTGCCCCATAGGTATAATATCCTCCTATAGTGCCCAAGTAGTTATAAGGCCCTCCTGTGGTTCTCCCTATAGTTATAATACCCTCCTATAGTGCCCCAGAAGGTATAATGCCCCCTGTAGTTCCAGAAATACTTATAGTGTCCCCAACAGTTATAATATCCCCCACATAGTGCCCCCATTTAAAATGACCCCTTCAGTGTCCCCAGTACTTGTAAAGGCACATGTAGTTATAACCAATCTTTCAGTGGCTCCAGCAGGTATAATGCCAACATTTAGTGCCCATAGCATTCACAAAGCCCTCACTGTGGGCAAGATATGAAAAAATACTCACCTGACTTCCCACCGCCGGAGGTCCAAGTTGCAGGCTTCTGGATTCAGATGGGCATGTTGAAGTCATCCTTAGGTTGGTGAGGCAGTTATATAGCTGCCAGCAGTAACATTTGGGGCCCTGTACAAAACATCAGGGGCTCAAGCCCGAATGTTTTGACCTAGTGATGCCCCTGGCTATAGGGGAAGCAGGATTAGGACTAAAAGATTTTAATATCAAGGCCCCTTTAACAGTATTATACACCAGTGGCGTAGCATCGGGGGGACAGCGATACAGAAAGAGGTGCTGTGGCGGGGCAGGGGAGAGGCGTCTCCCTTTCCCGTTCCTCTGATAGGCTATCAGAGGCTCGGATGCGGACTCAAACAACGGCCGTGTGCATGAGGCCTTATTCTGTAGTTTACAGAAACACCCCATTTGTGATTGAAAACTGCTGTACGGGCACACGGCAGGGCGCAGAAGGAAAGGAGCACCATGTGGTTTTTGGAGGGCAGAGTTCACTGGGATAATTTTAAGTTGCCATGTCACATTTGAAGACCCCCTGATGCACCCCCTGTAGAAACTCCCCATTTTGGAAACTACGGGATAAGGTGGCCGTTTTGTTGGTACTATTTTAGGGTACAAATGATCTTTGGTTAATCTATATTACACTAACAAAAAGGTAACAAAAAAATAGCTATTTTGGCACCATTTAAATTTTTTGATTTTTACAATGTTCTTCTGACAGGTTAGATCATGTGCTATTTTTATAGAACAGGGTGTTACAGACGCGACAATACCAAATATGACTGGTTGTTTGTTTCAGTTTTACATAATAAAGTATTTTTGAAAAAAAATATTTTTTTGTGTCTCCAAATTCTGAAAGCCATATTTTTTTTTATTTTTTGTGCGACAGTAGGGACTCATTTTTTTCGGTATGAGATGACTTTTTGATTGGTACTATTTTAGGGTGCATATGAATTTTTGATCGCTTAGTATTACATTTTTGTGATATAAGGTGACAGTTTTTTTTGTTTGTTTTTTACGGTGTACAACTGAGGGGTTAGATCATGTGGTATTTTTATACAGCAGGTTGTTACGAATGTAGCAATACCTAATATGTATACTTTTTCTAAACTTAAGTTTTACACAATAAATGCATTTTTGAAATAAAAAAAATCATGTTTTAGTGTCTCCATATTCTGAAAGCCATAGTTTTTTTTGGGATGAAGTCGGTTCAATAGGTACTATTTTGGGGTGCGTATGACTTTTTGATCGACATGGTATTACACTTTTTGTGATGTAGGGTAACATAAAAAGGACTTTTTTGACACCGTTTTTTATTAAAAAATTTTACGGCGTTCACCTGAGGGGTTAGATCCTGTGAGATTTTTATACAGCAGGTTGTTACAGACACGGCGATACCTGATAGGTTTACTTTTTTATTTTTTTCACTTTTAACACAATCAAAGCATTTTTGACTTTTTGATCAATTGGTATTACACTTTTTGTGATGTAAGGTAAAGCTACTTTCACACTAGCGTTCGGGTGTCCGCTCGTGAGCTCCGTTTGAAGGGGCTCACGAGCGGCCCCGAACGCATCCGTCTGGCCCTAATGTATTCTCAGTGGAGGCGGATCCACTGAGAAAGCATCCGCCTGCCAGCGCTCAGCCTCCGCTCCGCTCAGTGAGCGGACACCTGAACGCTGCTTGCAGCGTTCGGGTGTCCGCCTGGCCGTGCGGAGGCAAGCGGATCCGTCCAGACTTACAATGGAAGTCAGTGGGGACGGATCCGCTTGAAGATAACACCATATGGCTCAATCTTCAAGCGGATCCGTCCCCCATTGACTTTCAATGTAAAGTCTGAACGGATCCGCTCAGGCTACTTTCAGACTTAGAAATTTTTCTAAGTTATAATGCAGACTGATCCGTTCTGAACGGATGCAAACGTCTGCATTATAGGAGCGGATCCGTCTGATAAAACATCAGACGGATCCGCTCCGAACGCTAGTGTGAAAGTAGCCTAACAAAAATTTTTTAGTTTTTAGCACAGTTTTTATAAAAAAAATTCTACAGCGTTAAGGGGAGAGGGTGGATCATGTGATATTTTTAAAGAGCAGATCGTTACGGATGCGGAAATACCCAATATGTCTGTTTTTTCTTTTTGTTTTTTTTTTACAATTCTATGTGTTTTATTTTGGGAAAGGGGCTTTTTTTTCTACTTGAAACTTTTTTTTTTTCGTTTACACGTTCCTTTTTCTGCGTTCCGTATACGGTCCGTATACGGAACCAATAATTTCAATGGGTTTGCAAAAAAACCGGAATGTACTCCGTATTGTGGTAATGTGAACAGTGCTTTGAAGGTGTGTTGTCCCACTTCAGGTACCTCAGATGAGAGAGACAGATAAAATCCAGAGAGTGGCAGTAGTCTCAGCAAAGCATAGTTTGCTGAGACATTTCTGTATACATTTGTTGGGCTGGATTTTACTTGGACTGGTGGCTAGACTTGGTAGAGTGAGTTCCCAGTCCACACCCTTCCAGTATGGGTTTTCCTTTCTACCTGAGGTGATCGTAGGTGAGGCCTGCTGTAATCAGGCTTGCATAAAGCGCCTCAGAGTAGGTCATTCTGAAGAGGGAGAAGTGTCTCTGATACTGGAGCAGAGGCTCTGTGTGTGGTCTCAGTCAGGAAGACTGAGGGGCTACAAGGCTATGTGAAGACTGATCTCTCCCCTGTGTGGACTGACGCTTGATGAGTGGAACCTGCTAAGGCTTGGAGCCTGAGACCCTGACACTAGGCGGTACTTAGAGGTGAGTCAGGGAAACCTATGTGTTTAGGTAGAGCCCAGACGGGAAGGAGTTTATTTTGTACAACTGTTTATGTTTACGCGGACGTACCGCAATAAAACACAGTTTTGGCCCTTAAATCCTGGTGTCTGTGAGTGTGACCCCCTGAAAGAGAGACGATCCCTTACAGTATGCATTCCATTTCCGTATTTTCGTTCAGTTCAAAGATAGAACATGTCCTATTATTGCCCGCAAATCACGTTCCGTGGCTCCATTCAAGTCAGTGGGGCTGTAAAAAAAAGTAACGGATACGTAATGCATCCGTGTGTCTTCCGTATCTGTTCCGTTGTTGCGGAACCATCTATTGAAAATGTTATGCCTAGCCCAATTTTTCTATGTAATTACTGTATATGCCATGATTCCGCTTCCGTTTGCAATCCGCAAAAATCGGAAACGGAACGGAAACACTACTGAAACGGAAAAGCGGATCCATTTAAAATGGACCGCAAAACACTGAAAAAGCCAAATGGTCGTGTGCAAGGGCTGGATTTCACAGGCTTTCGTAGGTGGCAAGTCTCGATGCCTATGGAAGGCATCGGGCTTACCTTCTCTGCCACTGGGACCCCACCTTTGCAGCGCGGGTACCCGATGGAGATGCGGCGGGCACGTGTCCCCTCCGCATGCTGCGGTCAGCTTTGGTTGCAGCATACAAGGGGTTAATATGCTGGCATCGGTGTCTTCATCGATGCTGGCATATGCAGCAGGAGCCCGACTGTCAGTGACTGCTGGGTCTGTGCCGCTCATGTACGGCGCTGGTCTGTACTAGCGCCGTACATGTATTGCGGGGGTCCTTAAGAGGTTAAATTCCTGCTACATTTATTTCCCCCCACCTCTCAGATATAAATAAGAGTCAGTAAGGCAACCTGCTACTACTGCTATTCAGACTTTGTTGTGGTAAGGGACACCATTAAGACACCCATCACAGTTGGACATATCCTGATTAGATATGTCTTTAATACCGTTTTCCTACAGTGGATATTACAGCCATTATTGCCAAGGTACCGTTGTCAGCCATAGATTCCATTGATAGAGACTTTAGCAAGATACTGGTGTAGAACTGGTGTAGGATGGAGGGGTTTGGGTTCCTGGAGAACTGGGCCGATTTTTCTATCGGCAACAGGCTCTATCGTAGGGACGGGCTGCACCTCAATGGGGAAGGGGCAGCTGTGCTGGGGAGAAAGATGGCTAGAAGGTTGGAGGAGTGTTTAAACTAGGGACTGGGGGGGAGGGGAATTACGTTATAGGAGGGGAAGATAGTGCAGATAGAGACCGGGGGCAAGGTAATAAGAATGGGGAAGGAATGGAAGGAGGGACTAGAACAATTCAGAAGGAAAGGTGTAGGGTAAAAAATATACATAAACCTCTCAAATGTATGTATACTAATGCCAGAAGCCTGACTAATAAAACTGGTGAACTGGAATTAGTGATGTGTGAGGAGGACTATGACATAGTGGGAATAACTGAGACATGGCTGGATGATAGCTATGACTGGGCAGTTAATGTACAAGGTTACAGTCTGTTTAGAAAGGATCGTCAAAACCGGAGAGGGGGAGGGGTCTGCCTTTATATAAAGTCCTGTCTAAAGCCCACAGTCCGAGAAGATATAAGTGAGGGACATGAACATGTGGAGTCACTATGGGTAGAGATACATGGAGCTAACAACAACAATAAATTACTAATAGGAGTTTACTATAAACCACCTAATATACCAGAGTCCACAGAAAATCTACTACTAAACGAGATAGACGAGGCGGCAAATCATAATGAGGTGGTTATTATGGGGGACTTCAACTACCCAGATATAGACTGGGAAACTGAAACTTGTATATCTCATAAGGGAAACAGGTTCGTGGCTATAACCAAAGACAATTACCTCTCCCAACTGGTTCAGGACCCGACTAGAGGGACGGCCATACTGGACTTAGTATTAACCAATAGACCTGACAGAACAACAGACGTGCAGGTCGGGGGACACCTGGGAAATAGTGACCATAAAGTAGTAACCTTCCAATTATCATTCAAAAGAGCGTTTCTACAGGGAGGAACAAAAATACCAAACTTCAAAAAAGCTAAATTTAGCCAACTAAGAGAGGCCATAGGCCAAACTAACTGGGACAAAGTCCTCACAAATACAGACACAAAATGGGATATCTTTAAAAACATCCTAAAAACTCATTGTGAGAGGTACATACCGTATGGTAATAAAAGGTTAAGGAACAAAAAGAAACCAATGTGGATAAATAGAACTGTAAAGAAAGCAATAAATGACAAAAAGAAAGCATATAAAACACTAAAACAGGAGGGTTGCACGGAAGCACTGAAAAACTATAAGGAAAAAAATAGAACATGTAAAAAACAAATAAAAGCGGCCAAACTAGAGACCGAGAGATTAATTGCCAAAGAGAGTAAAACTAACCCTAAAATGTTCTTCAATTATATAAATGTTAAAAAGTATAAAGCTGAAGGTGTTAGCCCTTTAAAGAGTAATGAGGGGGAGTCGCAGAGAGCGACGAGGAGAAAGCAAAGCTGTTAAATATTTTTTTCTCCAATGTATTCACTGAGGAAAATAAATTGTCAGATGACATGCAGAATGCAAAAATAAATTCCCCATTAAAAGTGTCCTGTCTGACCCAGGAAGAAGTACATCAGCGGCTTAAAAAGATTAAAATAGACAAATCGCCAGGACCGGATGGCATACACCCCCGTATCCTAAAGGAATTAAGTAATGTCATAGCCAGACCCTTATTTCTGATATTTGCAGACTCTATACTGACAGGGAATGTCCCACAGGATTGGCGCATGGCAAATGTGGTGCCAATATTCAAAAAGGGGCCAAAAACAGACCCTGGAAACTATAGGCCGGTAAGTTTAACATCTGTTGTGGGTAAACTGTTTGAAGGTTTTCTGAGAGATGCTATATTAGAGCATCTCAACGGAAATAAGCAAATAACGCCATATCAGCATGGCTTCGTGAGGGATCGGTCATGTCAAACTAATTTAATCAGTTTCTATGAGGAGGTAAGTTCTAGACTTGACAGCGGCGAATCAATGGATGTCGTATATCTGGACTTCTCCAAAGCATTTGACACTGTACCGCATAAAAGGTTGGTATATAAAATGAGAATGCTCGGACTGGGAGAAAACATCTGTATGTGGGTAAGTAACTGGCTGAGTGATAGAAAACAGAGGGTGGTTATTAACGGTACACACTCAGATTGGGTCACTGTCACTAGTGGGGTACCTCAGGGGTCAGTATTGGGCCCTATTCTCTTCAATATATTTATTAATGATCTTGTAGAAGGCTTGCATAGTAAAGTATCAATTTTCGCAGATGACACTAAACTGTGTAAAGTAATTTACACTGAAGAGGACAGTATACTACTACAGAGGGATCTGGATAGATTGGAGGCTTGGGCAGATAAGTGGCAGATGAGGTTTAACACTGATAAATGTAAGGTTATGCACATGGGAAGGAAAAATGCAAGTCACCCGTACATACTAAATGGTAAAACACTCGGTAACACTGACATGGAAAAGGATCTAGGAATTTTAATAAACAGCAAACTAAACAGCAAAAACCAGTGTCAGGCAGCTGCTGCCAAGGCCAACAAGATAATGGGTTGCATCAGAAGGGGCATAGATTCCCGTGATATGAACATAGTCCTACCACTTTACAAATCGCTAGTCAGACCACACATTGAGTACTGTGTACAGTTCTGGGCTCCTGTAAACAAGGCAGACATAGCAGAGCTGGAGAGGGTTCAGAGGAGGGCAACTAAAGTAATAACTGGAATGGGGCAACTACAGTACCCTGAAAGATTATCAAAATTAGGGTTATTCACTTTTGAAAAAAGACGACTGAGGGGAGATCTAATTAATATGTATAAATATATCAGGGGTCAGTACAGAGATCTATCCCATCATCTTTTTATTCCCAGGACTGTGACTGTGACGAGGGGACATCCTCTGCGTCTGGAGGAAAGAAGGTTTGTACACAAACATAGAAGAGGATTCTTTACGGTAAGAGCAGTGAGACTATGGAACTCTCTGCCTGAGGAGGTGGTGATGGTGAGTACAATAAAGGAATTCAAGAGGGGCCTGGATGTGTTTCTAGAGCGTAATAATATTACAGGCTATAGCTACTAGAGAGGGGTCGTTGATCCAGGGAGTTATTCTGATTGGAGTCGGGAAGAAATTTTTTATTCCCCTAAAGTGGAGAAAATTGGCTTCTACCTCACAGGGTTTTTTGCCTTCCTCTGGATCAACTTGCAGGATAACAGGCCGAACTGGATGGACAAATGTCTTTTTTCGGCCTTATGTACTATGTTATGTTACTATGTTATACAGGGGAAAGAGGGCCATCACTCCCATCCTGGTAAGCATCCGACTGTATAAGGAGGGTGATTAGGGACTGATGGTCCCCCCTCCCCTTTCCCCCTTAGGGCATTTAGGGAGCTGGCCCCATTACATTAGTGCTTAAGAAGGTGGTTGTTTAGGGCCATTAAGGGTTAATGCACTGGGGAGCCTTCTTAGACAGGATGTGGGTGGTTCAGGGGATCATGGAGATACATGTACTCCCTCCCGGTGCTGGCACTACCTCTTGCCAGTGGAAGCAGATTGGCCCTCCCTCCCTCTGTGGTGATCCTTGGGAGACAGATCAGGGTTCAGGGTTATGTTTGGTTATGGAGACTTGGTTGTTCTGTTTTTGTTTTTTCTATTCTTAAGAATCCACGCTGGGAGTCCAGCATTTTGGACATCGCTCCGATGATTGCGCCTTTGGAGAAAGACGAATTATGGTCAAGTTTATGAAGTCACAGCTGGCGGCATTTGAGTTCAGCAGAGATATGGTGGTGGTATATGGCGTACGTGCCTGCTGGGAGTCCGGCGTTTGGCATATCGCTCCGATATTATGGTTTATTAAGGTTTGCCGCTTTAATAAAGAAGCTGTGGCCGATCACCACCCAGCAATAAAAGTGACAGTTGTCAGTGTTTTTGTTATGGGTCAAGGTCTGGTAAAGGGGCCAGAGGTGAGTAAATGGTGGTCCCCCTTCCCCTTCTTCCCTAGATACCAGCAGTCTTACATAAATCCATAAATTGCTATTTTCGAGAGAATTGTGTACAGTTGGAACTGTGTTTTGCTATAAGTTGAAGTACTACAACTCCTATTTTGCACTACATTAAAGAGAGTCATTTATTCTACCACTGGCCTGGTTTTCTGATCCCTACATCATATGCTGGCCATTGCACTCCATATGCCTTGCCTTGCACCCATCCAAACACCTAACATCACAGGCACCCCAGCTACCATCAGGCAGGTGTGGCCCGAGGGAAGATAGGGTGCACCCTCCTTTCACTGCACGCTGTGGCAATGTGAACATTGAGGTGTTGTTTCCCCAGGTTCCAGTCCGGGACTTGAGGCATGCTCATGTCCAGGGATCCTATTTAATCCTGCTACTGGATCTTGGGTGTGGCTCACTCTGGAGTGTTTGGTGAAACAGAGTCCTGGTGAGGCTCTGTGTGAGTGGTCTCAGCTGGGTGGGCTGAGGGGCCACGAGGCTAGGCGATAGCCTGAACTTTGGGGGATGCGGTGACGCGTGTGAAACAAGGATCACGAGGCCAGAGTCGGGAGGACTACTGGGCCACAATCCCCCAAAAGGTATTGAAGTGTCACAGCCTGGAGGTTGCTGGACTGAATGGCTGAGGAAAGCCGCATTTGTGTTTCATGTGTGAACAGGGCTCTCTAGGTGAGTCAGGGATACGCTTATGTGTGTGTGACCCCCTGAAAAGAGACGATCCCTTACAATTGGTGGAGGATGCGGGCTAGTTGTCCATGAGAGAAGGGCAACGGTCGGTTGCTAGGGGCAACACTGAGACTGCAGGTGCTGCTAAAAGCAGTTTTTTTTTGCCGTGTGAAGTTAAAGGGCCGGAAGCTTTTTATTGTCCAGTGGAGTAGGTGCTGCTCATAAGAGTGTGGACTATTTTGCTGTGGTGCAAGTAAAACTGCAGTGAATTAAAGGGTCAGTAGCCCAGCAAAAGTGGACTTGTGGCTGAAAGTTTTTTCTGCTACCATGGGTCTCTGGGAAGAGTACGTCCGGCGGCGCTGGCGCATACAGCAGGCAGAAGAAATGGCCATAGCAATTGGCTACACTAAAAATGAATTGGCGAAATTTAATGCAGAGTGAGAGGCTTTGGAGGCACAGTTGCAGCTGGCCTTGAGAAATGGGTTCTCAACACTGTATGGACCCTGTACAAAGTTCCAAGAGGTTGGTGGTGTGCCGGGTTGCCAAGGGCAACCGTCGGAAAAGATAAAGAGGGGGAGAGCGGTTCAGCTCTCAGGAGGTCGAATGTTCCCTACCAGTGGAGACAGAGTCCTAGAGAGGATTTGCCGAGGATCTGCGAGACTGTTGCTAAGGGCAACAAACCACAACAGCGTGCAGCTGCCCAGCAGTTATGGAGCGGAGCAAGTGGCTCATATTCTGTGGCTGGAGATCCCAAGGACATGTCTCCCGAGAGTGTGACTCCACATCTGGAAGGAGGATGGAGTCACAGTGTTTCTCGTAGCAACCACTGCAGTCAGGAGGCTGCAGGTGATTTTGTAATGGAGGATCCTGGAGTATGCTTGGATTCTGGGACTGCCGAACCCGTGACATCGCTGGGTAAGATCGTTCCTGTTATTAATTACAGTCATGTGAAAAAATTAGGACACCCTTTGAAAGCATGTGGTTTTTTGTAACATTTTTAATAAATGGTTATTTCATCTCCGTTTCAACAATACAGAGAGATTAAAGTAATCCGACTAAACAAAGAAAACTGAAGAAAAGTCTTTTCAAGATCTTCTGTAAATGTCATTCTACAAAAATGCCTATTCTAACTGAGGAAAAAGATAGGACACCCTTGCCCCTAATAGCGAGTGTTACCTCCTTTGGCTGAAATAACTGCAGTGAGACGGTTCTTGTAGCCATCTACCAGTCTTCGACATCGGTCTGAGGAAATTTTACCCCACTCCTCAATGCAGAACTTTTTCAGCTGTGAGATGTTTGAGGGGTTTCTTGCACGTACAGCCCTTTTCAAGTCACCCCACAGCATCTCAATGGGATTCAAATCTGGACTTTGACTTGGCCATTCCAGGACTCTCCATTTCTTCTTTTTCAGCCAATCTTTGGTTGATTTACTAGTATGTTTTGGGTCATTGTCATGTTGCATGGTCCAGTTCCGCTTCAGCTTTAATTTTCTAACTGATGGTCTCACATGTTCTTCAAGCACCTTCTGATACACAGTAGAATTCATCGTGGATTCTATGATGGTGAGCTGACCAGGTCCTGCTGCAGCAAAGCAGCCCCAAACCATGACACTTCCACCTCCATGCTTCACAGTTGGTATGAGGTTCTTTTCTTGGAATGCTGTGTTTGGTTTACGCCAAACATGTCCTCTGCTGTTGTGTCCAAATAATTCAATTTTAGACTCATCTGTCCAAAGAACATTATTCCAGAAGTCCTGGTCTTTGTCAACTTTATCGCTGGCAAATGTCAGTCTGGCCTCAATATTTCTCTTGGAAAGCAAAGGTTTCCTCCTTGCACACCTCCCATGCAAGTTAAACTTGTACAGTCTCTTTCTGATTGTAGAGGCATGTACTTCTACATCAACAGTAGCCAGAGCCGGCTGTAGTTCTCGAGATGACACTTTAGGGTTTTTGGATACCTCTTTTAGCATCTTGCGGTCTGCTCTTCGGGTGAACTTGCTGGGGCGACCAGTCCTGGGCATGTTGGCAGTTGTTTTGAAAGCCCTCCACTTGTAGACTATCTTCCGGACAGTGGAGTGGCTGATTTCAAAATCTTTTGAGATCTTTTTAAATCCCTTCCCAGACTCATAGGCTGCTACAATCTTTTTTCTGAAGTCCTCTGACAGCTCTTTTGCTCTCACCATGGTGCTCACTCTCACTTCAACAGTCAGGAGCACACCAAACTAAATGTCTGAGGTTTAAATAGGGCAAGCCTCATTCAACATGCAGAGTAACGATCTACTAATTATGTGCACCTGGTGTGATATACCTGTGTGAGATCTGAGCCAATTTAAGAGGGAATACATGTGAGGGTGTCCTATCTTTTTCCTCAGTTAGAATAGGCATTTTTGTAGAATGACATTTACAGAGGATCTTGAAAAGACTTTTCTTCAGTTTTCTTTGTTTAGTTGGATTACTTTAATCTCTCTGTATTGTTGAAACGGAGATGAAATAACCATTTATTAAAAATGTTACAAAAAACCACATGCTTTCAAAGGGTGTCCTAATTTTTTCACATGACTGTATGTGACAGTGAGCCGACGGCAGTGGATACTTGCTGGGACGTGAGTGATAAATCACCGAGGCGAGGAACTGTCTCGGAAGTGTGTGACATTGGAGAAAACACAGGGTCTGAACAGGTGGGTAAGCCTGTAGCGGTTGCTCCCTTGCAGGACTTTGCGGGGGAGAAGGTTGTTGTGTTGCCCAAAATGCCCGTGACCAAGGCTAGGCACAGGGTGGAGAAAATTAGAGACCCTATGATGGCCCGGGTAAGAGGTAGCACAATATGGAAACCTGAGATGAATAAAGTGATAAATATGCTGGACAGACATGCGGTTAATGAGGACTGTCAGGTAGTTTTCACTGAGTGTGAGGCTATAGTGACAGCTGGGACTGATGGACTTGCTGCCGTAAATTCGCCCGTACATGAGAGAAGGTTGTTCCGTGATTTGTGGGGTAGAAACACTTCTGCGGTCGGTCACGTAACTCCCGCAGAATTGGTACCTAGCCCATTAAATGAAGTGACCATTAGAAACAGTGGAGCTGATAAGGTGCAAAGTGATGGTACCATGTTTGCCGAAATGCATAATGAAAACAGTGATGTAGTTGAAGTAAAAAATGAAAATGTGAGGTCATGTGAAGTATATGATGACATGCCTTTTCCCTTTCAGGATGTAATCAGGAGAGAAGTGCCCCCTCCTGGTAAAAATATGTGATACAAAAATGCTGGTTAATGTTGTGAGCCCAGAGGGTGTACCACACGTTCCAGAGGTGGATATGCAGTACCCACTGGGTATTTTGGTTTTTGGTCCAATGTGGGGACTAGCGCATCGGTGCCCCTAGAGGTCAGAACTGATAATGATGACACAAGTAATATAAGTGACGCATGTGCTGTGGCCGATAGCAACTCGGAGAGAGAGGCTGCCATGTCGAGTTCTTGCCAAATTTACGTAGTTACGGGTAGCCACCAGATGATAATTGTACCTGACGTGACTAGAGTTGAGTGGGGAGACGCCAGCCTAGTGTCTGAGACCTAAATTCAGGCAGCGGTAGATGACCTGACCTGTCAGTACAGCTGCAATCATGAAGATGGTTTCTCTCTCTCCACACGGTCCCTAGATACGATAGAGAAGGGACTAGTTGTCATCATAGAGACATTGAAGAAGGCTGCAGAAGGGTGAAGGAGAAGAGGAAAGACTCCAGAAAGACACAGAAGTATGTAGTCGACATCGACAATGGGCTTGAAGAGTCCCTGGGTGGAAATCCCACAAAGTTTTTAAAGGAGAAGGGTGGTACTCCTTCGGCTGATGCCGCAGCAGAACAGAGTAAGACTGGTGGTACTAAATAAGGTATGGGGAGGGGAGAGAAAGGAAGGGGGGGGGGGGACCCCTCCGGGCCCATTCCAACTCAGCCAAAAAAGACTCCAACTTATTTTATCAAAACCAATCCTTTACTGGGTGGTGATCGGCCACAGCTATTTTTTCTTTACCAAAACGTCATCAAAACACCACCTCCGGGGGGCGGAGCTTGACCGTGGACTGGATGGCAGCTTGAGAGAGCTCTCTCCTGCCACGTACTCACACTAACGCTGAAATAGCTCACTAAATCGCCTGAATTATGGGCAAAATAGGGAGATATCAGCCAAGAGAAGGTGAAGGACCTGCCAGGTCAAAGATGAAGCAAGGGGCGGTCACGAAACTCTTTGCAAAGAGACACACGCACTCTCCCGCTTCACAGGCCAAGATGGCGCCGGAGCCAACTGAGCTACGAGAATCTGAGGAGGAACATCGCTCCAGTAGCGAAGATGAACAGGCTCCAGATGAAGCGCTCACAGCAGCACTGAGACCGGTAAGAGATGACTTAGCTGACATAAAGACGGACTTGCATGCCCTTGGGTTCCGGACGGAGGCCCTAGAGTCGACGTGAGCGGTGAGCTCCGAGCGCGCCTCAGGACTAGCAGCCAGAGCAGAGCAGTTGGAGGCCCATGTAAACACGGCATATACACTAATCGAAGATCAGGAAAATAGAAGCCGGCGGAAAAACATTAGAATCAAGGGGCTGCCGGAATCCTGGGCAGGGGAAGCGCTCCCTAAAGTGGCACAAGAGTTATTTGCCGGGCTTTTGGGTCAGGAACGCGCCAACGCGGTTATAATAGAGTGGATACATAGAGCTCTCCTCTCGAAACCAAAGCCCAGCGAACCACCGCGTGATGTAATATGTGTTCTATTATCCTTCGTGGATGCAGCTGCGATTCTTCGCTTGGCTAGGGAAAAAAGCCCGACCTGCTATGAAGGAGTCGAGATCTCCCTGTATCAGGACATTGCTCCCTCTACTCTCCAGAAATGGCGCCTAATGCGCCTGTTGTTAGACAAGCTGACAAAAAACCTTCAATACGCATGGCTATTTCCTTTTGGGATCTCTATAATGAAGAATGACAGGCGGTTCATCATAAAAACGCAGCTGATCTGGAAACCGCATGGTCTGTCCTGGGCATAGAGCCAGTAGAGATACCGTCATGGTCACCTGCGGCGGATCTGGTACGCTTACCTCCCTTGCCACAATCAGAGGAATGGCATACTCTCACTCGTCCAAAGCCTCAAAGAACAAAGATCCTCAACTGGTACCAACTCGCCTCATCGCTGATCCCAGGAACTTACTCCTCTGGATTAATCCTGCGACATGGTCGCACGAGGCACCTGCAATCTGAACATCACTGGTGACTTTATGCCTCACTCGCTGCAAGTGGAACTGACTAATTCGCCACCAAGAAATACTACTTAGGAGATCTTTCAGTTCATCCTTTTTGCCTCAGGGTTTTGTTTTAGTTTGTTTCTTCCCTCTTTGTTCACCTTGCCCTTTCTCTCCCGCCCCTCTTTTTCCTTTTCTTTTCATTTTAGGTCATACAGAGCCTTAAGATGTCTACTAACAATATTGGACTTCCCTACACATATGATCGCAAGAGCAAAGCTTTGGGTCAACTTAGATAACGATATAACTGCGATTGTGAAGAGGCCCTTAAATCTGTGTTAAATATAAGGTATTTGTGCGATGCGATGTTTCATTTTCCCCATACCTCTAATCCACACACTATGTGATAGGGTTGAAGTGCATTGGAGTGGCTCACTGGTTAGATGTGGATGATCTTTAACCACTTAAGGACCACAGGTTTATACCCCCCTAGTGACCAGGCCCTTTTTTTACAAATCGGCCCTAAACAACTTTAACGGTTTATTGCTCGGTCATGCAACTTGGCACCCCAATGAATTTTACCTTCTTTTCTTCTCACAAATACAGCTTTCTTTTGGTGGTATTTTATTGCTGCTAAGATTTTTTTGTTTTTCCGATATATTAATCAAAATAGGCCGCAATTTTCTCAAAGTGTATTTTTAACTTTCTCTGGTTAAATTGTTCAAATATAATTACATTTCTATACAAGTTTGTCAGAATTTATTGTGCTACATGTCTTTTGATAAAAAAAAATCCAATAAGTGTATATTGGTTTGCGCAAAAGTTATAGCATTTACAAACTATGGTAAGAAAAATGTGAATTTCCGCATTTTGAAGCAGCTCTGACTTTCTGAGCACCTGTCATGTTTCTCGAGGTGCTTAGAATGCCAGAATAGTATAAATACCCCCCAAATGACCCCATTTTAGAAAGAAGACACCCCAAAGTATTTGCGGAGGGGCGTGGTGAGTTAATGTATGATTTAATTTTTTTTCACAAGTTAGCGGAAAATGACACTTTCTGAGAAAAAAAATAATAAAGTTTCCATTTCTGCTAACTTCTGGCAAAAATAAATAAAAAATCTCCCACGGACTCACTATGCCCCTCAGTGAATACCTTGGGGTGTCTACTTTCGAAATGGGGTCATTTGTGGGGTGTATTTACTGTTCTGGCATTTTGGGCGGGGCTAAATTGTGAGCAACCCTGTAAAGCCTAAAGGTACTTGTTGGACTTTCGACCCCTTACGCACCTAGGCTGCAAAAAAGTGTCACATGTGGTATCGCCGTACTCAGGAGAAGTAGGGCAAAGTTGTCATTTTACAGAGATATTTCTCACACACAGTATGGGTATATGTAAAAATACACCCCAAAACACATTGCCCTACTTCTCCTGAGTATGGCGATACCACATGTGACACTTCTTTTTTTTTTTTTTTTTTTTTTGCAGCCTAGGTGCGCAAAGGGGCCCAAATTCCAATGAGTACCTTTTTAGGAGGGCATTTTTAGACATTTGGATTCTAGACTTCTTCTCACACTTTAGGGCCCCTAAAATGCCATGGCAGTATAAATACCCCACATGTGACCCCATTTTGGAAAGAAGACACCCCAAGGTATTCCGTGAGGGGCATGGCTAGTTCATAGAAGGTGGTGTTTTTTTTTTGTTTTTTTTTGGCACAAGTTAGCGGAAATTTTTTATTTTTTTTTTTCTCACAAAGTCTCCCTTTCCACTAACTTGGGACAAAAAGTTCAATCTTTCATGGGCTCAATATGCCACTCAGCAAATACCTTGGGGTGTCTTCTTTCCAAAATGGGGTCATTTGTGGGGTGTTTGTACTTCCCTAGCATTTGAGGGTCTCCACAATCATTACATGTATGGCCAGCATTAGGAGTTTCTGCTATTCTCCTTATATTGAGCATACGGGTAATGAGATTTCTTTTTTTCCGTTCAGCCTCTGGGCTAAAAGAAAAAATGAACGGCACAGATTTCTTCTTTTGCATCGATCAATGTGGATGAAAAAATCTCTACCAAAAAATGTGCAAAAGAAAAAGGAGGGGAATTTGGGGGATTTATTTTATTTTTTTTACCTTTTTTAGAGGATAAACCTCTCCTTCCCCATGGGACAATGTGCAAAGCGCAAATCGCCCAGAGATGTGGCGAAGTACATTATGCACTTTGTCCCAGGTGAAAGGAGAGGTTTGTGGCAGCTCTGTGTGAAAGGGCCCTAAGACACCTGTGTGCCTGTCCTGTGTCACGCAATCCCTACACTAATAGTGTACCTGTGTGTGGTACTTGCGGAAACACTCCCCCATGCATAGGGCAGGCTGGTCAGGACAGTCAGGACAAAAAAAGGTGGTGTCACGCCTTATTCCACCCCTGCTACAGACACGACATCTTTTTTTGGGGAACGTTGAGTTGGGGTACCAGGATAGACACTGATAGTGTCTGCCATGTAGCCGGCTAACTACATTAGGGACTTGGGGCACGGACCCTCCTGGATACAGGATTTCCAAAATGATCTCTTCCTGGAATTTTAGGAAGGATCCTGTTCTCCCAGCCTTACTGTAGAGAACAAAACTATTTTATATACAGCCAATTGAATTAAATAAACAGACACCTTCTTATACCATCGTCTGGTGCGGCGGGATGCTAAATAGGGAGCCAACATCTGGTCATTGAAGTCCACCCTTCCCATGTGAAGGTTATAGTCGTGGACAGAGAGGGGTTTCTCAATGACTCTAGTTGCCCTTTCAATTTGCACTGTTGTGTCTGCGTGAATGGTGGACAGAAGGTAAACGTCCCTCCACTTCACCGCTAGCAGTTCTTGGTCACACAAGGCAGCCCTCTCCCCCCCCATGCAAGTCGGGTATTAACGAGCCG
The DNA here is from genome assembly GCF_905171765.1 of Bufo bufo. NCBI lineage: Eukaryota > Metazoa > Chordata > Amphibia > Anura > Bufonidae > Bufo > Bufo bufo. Next base: position 68,219,176 of record NC_053397.1, on the reverse strand, counting down.
CTGGGGGAAGCCCCGGCGACTAGGTCGCGCGGTGCCACAGCATTGAATTCCGACTAGATGTAAGTGCTGAAAGAGGGCCACGCTTGAGTAAAAATTGTCTACGTATAAGTGGTACCCCTTGCTGAGTAAGGGTGACACCAAGTCCCAGACAATCTTGCCACTGTTCCCCAGGTAGTCAGGACATCCGACCGGCTCCAGTTTTGAGTCTTTTCCCTCATAGACCCTAAAACGATATGTATAGCCTGTGGCCCTTTCACAGAGCTTATACAGTTTGACCCCATACCGGGCGTGCTTGCTGGGGATGTACTGTTTGATGCCAAGGCGCCCGGTAAAATGTACTAGGAACTCGTCTATGCAGATGTTCTGATTGGGGGTATACGCATCTGCAAATCTGGATGACAAATGGTCTATGAGGGCCCGAATTTTGTGGAGCCAGTCATAAGCAGGGTGGCCTCTTGGATGACAGGTTTTATTGTCAGCGAAATGCATAAAGCACATGATGACCTCAAAACGTGCCCTGGACATTGCAGCAGAGAACATGGGCATGTAATGTATTGGGTCTTTAGACCAATAGGACCGCAATACATTTTTTTTAGTAAGGCCCAAAAAAAAATTTTATTCAGAAACTGTGACTGGTTTCCACCTGAAAGGCTGGGCACAGTAGCTTTCCGGATTGGCGGTTATATACTGTGTGGCATAGCGGTTGGTTTCTGCCACAACTACGTCATAGAGATCCGCGGTGAAGAACAGCTCAAAAAACTCGAGGGCTGATCCTAAATGAGCTGTCTCCACGTGAACTCCAGACTGGGCGGTGAAAGGGGGCAATACGGGTGTGGCGGAAGCAGGGGAGTGCCAATTAGGATTTGCCAGCACCTCTGGGAGACTAAGGGCTCTACGGGCCTGTGAACATGGTGGCTGCGACGGGGGAGTTACTGCACGTGCCACCGTACCAGCTTGAACTGCCTTTCTGGTGCTCGCCACTTCACCAGGGAATACGGCAGTGCTGTTAGAAGGTCCAGGATGTGCTGCGCTGCTGGTGTATGCCGCACCATAAAAAAGATCAGCGCTAGCACCACTCTGCTGCAAATGAGGCTCATCATGCAGGGTATGCAGAACACTGACATGGGATCGGGTACCCCTGACCGTAGCAGGGACCTCAACCTCGTCATCTTCGCTAGCGGTTAGAGTGCCACTGCTGTCTACAGGTTCATATTCTGAACCACTGGATTCAGCGGGTGAGGCGTCCCCATCGCTTTCATCCATCACGGCCAGAATCCTGTAGGCCTCTTCAGTGGAATACCCCTTGTTTGACATTTTGGGCTCACTAAATTTAGGGGGTATTCCTCTGAGACTACCCAGGAAAAAGAGCAAACCTACAGAGTAAAAAGGAGTGCTTGCGAAGTAAAGCTGCGATCGCTAATAAAGATCCAAAAAGCTCAAAAGTGATCTTTATAGCGGCGCAGCGATTTTACAGTGTTTTTGCAGTGATCAGAAAAAAAAAATTCTGTCACTGCGGTGGGGCGGACTGAACGCAAGTGTGCGCACAAGATAAGTCCTGATCGGGCGAATACTGCGTTTTTTGTAGAGCCTAAGGTGACCCTAATGTACTTATATAGATCTGATTGTGATCAGTCTTGATCACTTACAGATACTATATAGTACTAGTGCTGATTAGCAACAGCGATGAAGCTAATCAGTGACTGCGGTGGGCTGGGCGCTAACTACCTAGCAAGTAGCTAACTACCTGGCGGTGATGAGGGACCCTTACAGGGGGGTGATCAATGGCAGGGGGTGATCAGGGAGTCTAATATGGGTGATCAGGGATTAATAAGTGACGGGGGGTGTAGTGTATGTGTTGTGATTGGTGCTACTAACAGAGCTGCCTGTGTCCTCTCGTGGTAGATCCAAGCAAAAGGGACCACCAGAGGACCAGGTAGCAGGTATATCAGACGCTATTTACAAAATAGCGTCTGACATACCTCTTTGATTGGATCTTTTAAAAATCTACAGCCTGCCAGCCAATGATCGCTGCCGGCAGGCTGTAGATGAACTTCTGAACTGCGCGATCCTGTGAGCGCGCGTTCACAGGAAATCTCGGGTCTCACAAGATGATGCCTTTCGGCATTAGTGTGACCTGAGAGAGCCGCTGCACTCACGCCAAGCGGTTAACACTCACAGGTAGATTATTGCACTACCCTGTGTTTTGCTGTAGTAATAACATATATAGGTGAAACTCGAAAAATTTGAATATTGTGCAAAGTTCATTTTTTTTCAGTAATGCAATTTAAAAGGTTAAACTAATGTATGAGAGACTCATTACATGCAAAGTGAGCTATTTCAAGCCTTTATTTGTTATAATTTGGATTATTATGGCTTACAGCTTATGAAACCCCAAAGTCAGAATTTTGAGGTACCCTTTGCTCAGGGGATATGGATTAATTAGCTGACTAGAGTGTTTGTTTAAAATATGGAAGGGAGTTAGAGAACTGTGGTCGTGCAGTGGGCCTCATGATGATACTAGAATGTGGGATAATATCCATCTTACAGAATTAAAGTGTATTGAACAGAAAATCTGGTGGAAATACGGGATATATAAATTGAGCCACGTATGGAAGGAGGGGTATGTAATTCCCTATGTAGACCTCACAGGTTCCAATTAAATAATATAGACTTGAGGTTTTTTTATATACAACTGAAACAAGCACTAAGGAAAATGTTAAGAAAAGGCACACAAATTACTACCTTATCGACACCACTAGTAAAAATTATGGAGCTGACACCAGGCAAAAAACTAACTTCCAAAATATATGAAATTTTGTTAAATCGAAAGACTAAGAATAGAGCAGTTGACTGCTTAATGCATAAATGGCAAGGGGCTATAAAGCCCCAACGGGAAGAATTCTGGGATTTGGCCATACAGGAAAAAAGTAGGGTCTCAAAAAATTTCTCGCACAGAATTATCCAATTCAGTATATTGTACCGGCTCTACTACTCTCCTAAGATTTTAATGAAGTGTTATAAATCTAAAGAGTTTGGTTGTCAAAAATGTGGAGCGATATACATATACTCTGGACATATGCAAGAATTCAAGTGTTTTGGATAAAGGTAAATGAAAAAATTTAGGAATATCATCGGTTTAAAGTACCCAGTCAATTTGAAAACTGTATTTTGGGGGTGATGGAAGAAGTGGACTTCCCTCAACATCGGGAGATAGCATCTAAACTTCTATTTTACGCTAAGAGATGTATTATTTGTCACTGGGGGGGGGGGGGGGGGGAGAGTTGCCCCCACGGTTGATGAATGGGAGAGGTTGGCCAGTGAGGAATTCCATCTGGTAATTTAAAATAAAAAAAAATCTAGATTTGCCAAAACATGGCAGAAATGGCTAAACTAAAGGAGGTGGAGTGGGGGGGATTGGTGAGAGAAACTATATATATATATTATTTTTTGTTTTCTTTTAGCGGCGGCTTAGGGGGGATTTATATGTATATAAATGAATCAAGTGGTTGTAAGGAAAGAATAGGGTAAAAATTTTCCCTTATATGCATGTAAGTGTACCAAATTGTAAAATCTAGTTTTTTCATTGTTTGTAAAAAAGTTATAATAAAGATTTGGGTTTCCAGAGTCTGACACTTTGAGCCTAGAATATTGAACCTTTTCACAAAATTCTAATTTAAGCTGCATTAATTCAATTCCTTTTAATTTGCATTACTGAAATAAATGGACTTTTGCACGATATTCTAATTTTTTGAATTTCACCTGTATATGCTGGCTTTATTAAATTGAACAATTCCCCAAACTTCTTTTTTTTTCTTTTTATATTTTTATTCAGGAAAACATCAATTAGCAGCATACATATGAAAAAAGACACTTGGCAGATACAAATGTCATTTCCAGATACACGTACAATAGAGTCATATATTGCATAAGATAATATTTTCCATTTTCTCCCACCCACCTCCCCCCTCCCATGAACCTTTGTCACCCCAACTGTGTGCCCCAACATTCGGTCAAGTAAAAGAACTCTCCATCAAAGATGTCTGCCTCACGGCCGTTTGCCGGTGTTCTGAGAAAAAAACCTTACCCTGAAAAAACCTTACCCCAGGTGACTTTCGGGGGGGTGTGCGCCTCCGCGCTTGCACAGTACAACGGGCGACCAGGAACTTGGTGAACTCATGATACAGTGCGCGCCGATTCCTGGGTGCGCGCGAGAATACAGCGCCTGCACACAGCCGCGCATGTGCCGTCAGGGTAAGGCCTCTTTCACACTACAGTATGTCCATTTCAGTGTTTTGCGTTCCGTTTTTAACAGATCCGTTCCGTTTTTTTGGTTCCGTTGTGTTTCCGTTCCGTTTTTCCGTATGGCATATACAGTAATTACATTGAAAAAATTGGGCTGGCCAGAACATTTTCAATAGATGGTTCAGAAAAAAACGGAAGACATACGGATGCATTTCCGTATGTGTTCCGTTTTTTTTTTTTGCGGACCCATTGACTTGAATGAAGCCACGGACCGTGATTTGCGGGCAATAATAGGACATGTTCTATCTTTCAACGGAACGGAAATACGGAAACGGAATTCATACGGAACACATTCCGTTTTTTTTTGCGGAACCATTGAAATTAATGGTTCCGTATACGGAACGCAAAAAAACGGACCGCAAAATGGAAAAAAAAAAACGGTAGTGTGAAAGAGGCCTTAAGGAGATTTCAGTCTTTCGACATGCAAAACCACTCCTTAGGCCTCATGCACACGACCGTATTTTTTTGCGGTCCGCAAAACGGGGTTCTGTTTTCCCGTGATCCGTGACCGTTTTTTCGTCCGCCTGGCCGTGCGGAGCCAAACGGATCCGTCCTGAATTACAATGCAAGTCAATGGGGACGGATCCGTTTGACGTTGACACAATATGGTGCCATTTCAAACGGATCCGTCCCCATTGACTTTCAATGTAAAGTCTGGAGTCCCTTTTATACCATCGGATCGGAGTTTTCTCCAATCCGATGGTATATTTTAAACTTCAAGCGTCCCCATCACCATGGGAACGCCTCTATGTTAGAATATACTGTCGGATATGAGTTAGATCGTGAAACCTCATTTCCGACAGTATATTCTAACACAGAAGAGTTCCCATGGTGATGGGGACGCTTCTAGTTAGAATACACTACAAACTGTGTACAAGACTGCCCCCTGCTGCCTGGCAGCACCCGATCTCTTACAGGGGGCCGTGATCAGCACAATTAACCCCTCAAGTGCCGCACCTGAAGGGGTTAATTGTACTATCATATCCCCCTGTAAGAGATCAGGGCTGCCAGGCAGCAGGGGGCAGACCCCCCTCCCTCCCCAGTTTGAATATCATTGGTGGCCAGTGCGGCCCCCCCCGCCTTCCTCCCTCTATTGTAATAATTCGTTGGTGGCACAGTGTGCGCCCCCCCGCCCCCCCCTTCCCCCCTCTATTGTAATAAATCGTTGGTGGCACAGTGTGCGCCCCCCCCCCTTCCTCCCTCTATTGTAATAAATTGTTGGTGGCACAGTGTGCGCCCCCCCCTTCCTCCCTCTATTGTAATAAATCGTTGGTGGCACAGTGTGCGCCCCCCATCGGCCCCCCCTCCCTCTATAGCATTAACAACATTGGTGGCCAGTGTGCGGCCTCCCATCTCTCCCTCCCCCCCTCCCCCCCGATCATTGGTGGCAGCGGGTTACTAGCAATAGTACAATAGTAAAAGATTCATACTTACCTGGGAGCTGCGATGTCTGTGTCCGGCCGGGAGCTCCTCCTACTGGTAAGTGACAGTTCATTTAGCAATGCGCCGCACAGACCTGAGGCTGTCACTTACCAGTAGGTGGAGCTCCCGGCCGGACACGAACATCGCAGCAGCAGGTAAGTATGAATCTTCTACTATTGTACTATTGCTAAGTAACCATGGCAACCAGGACTGTAGTAGCGTCCTGGTTGCCATGGTTACCGATCGGAGCCCCAGCGATTAAACTGGGACTCCGATCGGAACTCCGCTGCCACCAATGATGGGGGGGGGGAGAGATGGGAGGCCGCACACTGGCCACCAATGTTGTTAATGCTATAGAGGGAGGGGGGGCCGATGGGGGGCGCACACTGTGCCACCAACAAATTATTACAATAGAGGGAGGGAGGGGGGGGGCGCACACTATGCCACCAACGAATTATTACAATAGAGGGAGGGGGGGGCGGCACTGGCCACCAACCTATTATTACAATAGAGGAGGGGGGCCGCACTGGCCATCAATGATATTCAAACTGGGGAGGGGGGGGGGGGGTCTGCCCCCTGCTGCCTGGCAGCCCTGATCTCTTACAGGGGGATATGATAGTACAATTAACCCTTTCAGGTGCCGCACCTGAAGGGGTTAATTGTGCTGATCACGGCCCCATGTAAGAGATCGGGTGCTGCCAGGCAGCAGGGGGCAGTCTTGTACACAGTTTGTAGTGTATTCTAACTAGAAGCGTCCCCATCACCATGGGAACGCTTCTGTGTTAGAATATACTGTCGGTTCTGAGTTTTCACAAAGTGAAAACTCAGCTTTGAAAAAGCTTTATGCAGACGGATCTTCGGATCCGTCTGTATAAAAACTAACCTACGGCCACGGATCACGGACACGGATGCCAATCTTGTGTGCATCCGTGTTCTTTCACGGACCCATTGACTTGAATGGGTCCGTGAACCGTTGGCCGTGAAAAAAATAGGACAGGTCCTATTTTTTTCACGGCCAGGAAACACGGATCACGGATGCGGCTGCAAAACGCTGCATTTTCCGATTTTTCCACGGACCCATTGAAAGTCAATGGGTCCGCGAAAAAAAACGGAAAACGGCACAACGGCCACGGGTGCACACAACGGTCGTGTGCATGAGGCCTTACCCTGACACTGTGCACGCGCGGATTTTCCACACTACACAGCGCTCATTAGATTATATTAATTGCTGGCTTCTAGCAGGGGGTGCGGTTGCAGCATATTGGGGGGCAATGATTAAAACAGGTGGGGGTGTGCAGCATTTTGGGGGACAGGGGGCAATGATTAATACAGGTGGGGTGTGCAGCATTTTGGGGGACAATGCTTCAAAGGGGATGCAGCATATTTGGGGGGCATTGTGTACTCCACCAGGTGTGCGCAGCATATTGGGGGGCATTTCTCCATCCAGGCAGTGTATACAGCATATTGGGGGGGCATTTCTCCTTCCAGGCGGTGTGTGCAGCATATTGGGGGGGGGGGCATTTCTCCTTCCAGGCGGTGTGTGCAGCATATTGGGGGGGGGGCATTTCTCCTTCCAGGCGGTGTGTGCAGCATATTGGGGGGGGGGGGGGCATTTCTCCTTCCAGGCGGTGTGTGCAGCATATTGGGGGGGGGGGGCATTTCTCCTTCCAGGCGGTGTGTGCAGCATATTGGGGGGGCATTTCTCCTTCCAGGCGGTGTGTGCAGCATATTGGGGGGCATTTCTCCTTCCAGGCGGTGTGCGCAGCATATTGGGAGGGCATTTCTCCATCCAGGCGGTGTGCGCAGTACTTTGGGCGGCTTTGCTTCATCCAGGCGGTGTGTGCAGTATTTTGGGAGGCATTGCTTCATCCAGATGGTTTGTGCAGCATTTTGGGGGACATTTCTCCATCCAGGCGGTGTGCGCAGTACTTTGGGGGGGCTTTGCTTCATTCAGGCGGTGTGTGCAGTATTTTGGGGGGGGGGGGGGCATTTCTCCATCCAGATGGTGTGTGCAGCATATTGGGGGGCATTTCTCCATCCAGATGGTGTGCAGTATTTTGGGGGGCTTTGCTTCATCCAGGGAGTGTGTGCAGCATTTTGGGGGGGCATTTCTCCATCCAGATGGTGTGTGCAGCATATTGGGTGAGTGCTGCCCATTCCGTGCCCTTTTGAATTAGAGTGTTTAAATAATACATTAAAACTTAGTCATATGTTTGCTATGTTATTTGCAGCTTTTTGATGTTTGTATAAGCTGTGTTTAGGCAGACATAAATTGCATTCCGTTTTGATCTAGTATAAAGTAGCATTGTATTTAAATTCCGTTATCTTTGTGCATTTAACTTTTACTGGGACAGTGGTTTATAGATTATGCCCTGTAGTGCAGGTACTTAATCATTAAACATTGTTATCACATGATGGTCATCATAATACATCAGACAGGGGGAAAACAATGAAACCAGTAAACAGACTCCATCCTCTGTACATAATTAGGGAGACAGAGCGGAGTCTGTTATCTGGTTTCATTGTTTTCTCCCTGTCTGATGTTGGCTAGCTTTTGATAATATTGTGTTAGGCTACTTTCATACTGGTGATCGGTGTGGATCCGTCCTGTATTTGTACAGACGGATCCGCACTGAAAATACAAACAAATGCATCAGTTTTCAATGGATCCCTTCGTATTGTATTAGGAAAAAAAACAAGTCCCAACACAAATCAGTCCTGACTTACATTGAAAGTCAATGGGGAACGGATACGTTTGCAATTGCACCATTTTGTGTCAATGCAAATGGATCCGTCCCCATTGACGTATATTGTAAGTCAGGACGGATCAGTTTGGCAACACATCGCCATGCGGACACAAACGCTGCAAGCAGCATTCTGGTGTCCACCTCTAGAACGGAACGGAGGTGTACGGAGCCAAACCTATGCATTCTGAACGGATCCACATCCATTGAGGCTGAACGGATCAGTTTGGGGCCGCTTGTGAGATCCTTCAAACGGATCTCACAAGCGGATCCCCAAATGTAGGTCTGAAAGTAGCCTAACCCAAACAGCTGTGTTTTGCATATGTAACGTGAATATGCTGTGCTATGTATAACATTTTGCTATACCTAACATACTACTGCATTGTACTATAGAACACACTGTCCTAAGTTGTACCCATATAATGTTGATACAATTTAAAATCCTTTATAATTAAGTATTTATTGTCCACTTGCAGGTTTTGCATTTGATTCGCTCGCTCGCCTTCAGTGTCCGGTCTCATCAGACTACCCCGACGGTGAGTAATACCCACATCTTGGTGTGATATAGTAAGAGAAGTTCCAGGAAACAAATCACAAAAGCACGCAGGAAACGGTTAAGTGTGACAGACAAACAATTTTTTGTGCGCGTTGAATTAACACAGTACCGATTCATGTCTTAAATACTCTGTGCACCGTCTCCTGTTAACATAGCTTGTATACCATAAATTATGTAGTTCATTTGTAAACCAGATAACCAAGGGAATAACCACTTATAAAGCGTCTTATATATTACTTTTATTCATTTTTAGCTTTACTCCACATAAATATTCTTGGCATCCCAGTACATATTTCCTGACCCCTGATCATGTATAGCTTATCCTATATTAGTTCATGTGTCTCTGAGACGTTTATAAGGTCTGCCACCTTCCTTGCTGTCCATCATAATACCCAATTAACAATTGTATGATATCTCGACAAGTATTTCCTAGAAGAAAATATATATTTCATTTCTGCATAAGAGGAACTACTGCAGTTTTTAACCATATGTGTATCAAATGTTTCTACTGCATCCTGTAGCCTGTAATACAATAAAAAATATGAACGTAAAACTTTATTTGGTTTGTTTTTTTATGTTTTCAGTTGCACTGTAGTGTTCACACTGCATGGTGGGGCCTAGTTTATTTTATTGTTTGAAAGTTATATTTAATTTTTTTCTTTAAATATGTAAATTATGGTTTTATGTCATTTTGTATTTAATTTAAAGACTTGTAGAATGATAACTGTGTGTTTTAATTTTATAGAAATGGAGACAAAGTACAATGACATCTTGAAATTCCTCATAGCTGGAGAATACCCATCCTGGTGTACTAAAACCCAGAAACAGAATTTCAGGCAAACGTGTGCAAAATTTACATTAAAGGGTGACTATCAGACATACAGTCAATCTGATTATTTTCTTTTTAACATAGCTTTGCAATGAATGTTAATCCTAATTTTTAACTTTCATTACAGAAGGAGAGATTTTCTTTGGAACAAGAAGAGTTATCAATAGGGATGAGCGAACCCGAACTGTATAGTTCGGGTTCGTACCGAATTTTGGGGTGTCTGTGACACGGACCCGAACCCGAACATTTTCGTAAAAGTTCGGGTTCGGTGTTCGGCGCTTTCTTGGCGCTTTTTGAAAGGCTGCAAAGCAGCCAATCAACAAGCGTCATACTACTTGCCCCAAGAGGCCATCACAGCCTTGCCTACTATTGGCATGGCTGTGATTGGCCAGAGCAGCATGTGACCCAGCCTCTATATAAGCTTGGGTCACGTAGCGCTGCACGTCACTCTGCTGATTCAAGCATAGGGAGAGGTTGCTGCTGCGACGTTAGGGCGAGATTAGGCAGATTAACTCCTCCAAAAGACTTAATTCAGTGATCGATCTCCAGCTGTGGATCATTGAAGTGCTAATATTGAATTGCTCACTTTTTTTAGGCTGCCCAGAGCGTTTTTAGATCACTTTTTTCTGGGGTGATCGGCGGCCATTTTGTGGCTTGTGGTGCGCCAACACAAGCTACCACCAAGTGCATTTAACCATCAATAGTGTGGTTATTTTTTGGCCATATCCTACATCAGGTGCAGGCTGAGCCTGTGTCACCCAAGTGCATTTAACCATCAACAGTGTGGTTATTTTTTGGCCATATCCTACATCAGGTGCAGGCTGAGCCTGTGTCACCCAAGTGCATTTAACCATCAACAGTGTGGTTATTCTTTGGCCATATACTACATCAGGGGCAGGCTGAGCCTGTGTCACCCAAGTGCATTTAAACATCAATAGTGTGGTTATTTTTTGGCCATATACTACATCAGGGGCAAGTTGAGCCTGTCACCCAGCGCCTAAAAAATAGACCTGACATTTATATTCCTCCAAATCAGTACTGTTTTAGCTGGTCAAGTTATTTGTAGTGACCGTAAAAGCACAGTTTTTGTTCTGGGTTGAAAAACTATTCCCAAATTTGCCATTCTCAAAATTAGTAGTTTCTGCTATATCAGGCCTACTTTAAATCTATCCCAAAAAGGATATCTTAGATTCAAGGTGCTGATAGTGTAATTCTGAAAAACTTAACACACACGCTACCGTGCAGATACAAGTCTAATTCTGTGATTAAAGGTATATCTGTCACACAGCGCGAAAAAAAATAGGCCTCACATTTATATTCAACCAAATCTGTACTGTTTTAGCTGGTCAAATTATTTGTAGTGACCGTAAAAGCACAGTTTTTGTTCTGGGTTGAAAAACTATTCCCAAATTTGCCATTCTCAAAATTGTGGTGAACGGGAACAATGAGGAAAACATCTAATAAGGGACGCGGACGTGGACATGGTCGTGGTGGTGTTAGTGGACCCTCTGGTGCTGGGAGAGGACGTGGCCGTTCTGCCACAGCCACACGTCCTAGTGCAGCGTACTCAAGTTAGGTTTAGAAATGTTCCTGGGTGTTGTAGTGCAATAGACACTAACCTGAGACGGCTGACTCTCTGCAAGGGCAGGTGATGATGAGAAATGTTTGTGACGCCAGTGCCAATTAAACGGTGGCACGCCGTTTGCTGATAGCAGGAATAACTGAGGAACCACGTGATGTTAAAACAGAATTCAAACTTTAGTAGTCATCATTTAGGGACATTGACGGAAGCGCAGTTCGTTTGCAGACAGTTGGTTGCAGTACATTTGATGCAGGCAATATATATATATAGCAAGGTGACTTCAGAGTGTTAAACACAGGACTTGCAGTACAGGAGGCTTGCACTCTATTCCTGACTGATCCTGGAACATAGAAACTCTTCTCCAAGGCCCAATGCCCTAGCTCTGGCGTATATCCTTGGTTTTATCTCTATCAAGTACCTCCTCTGTTGTCTTGAGTACCCCTTGCTTTCCTTGACTTGCCTCTGTCTCTCTCTCAGCTTCCTCAGGCTCTGGAAACTTCTGAACTCTTTCAGTGTCCTCAGGCTGATTAGCTGTGGTGTTCCTGCTTCTGCATATATATATTCAGGAGGGGAACCTTTTCCTTGGATCTGGAACCCGGTTACAGGGACTGCATTACCCTCTCCTGGTCCACAGGCTTCAGGCCTGGACTTGACTTCAGACTCCAACCACAACTTTAGACTGACTTATTCTTCCCTGACTGGGCCTTATATAAACTAGGGCTCCCTAGCTCCCTCTAGTGACTAAGAGCTGGAATGACACCCCTAGCAGGCCTGTACATGCACATTTTACAGCAACAGGGAAATACATAGCATTACATTACATTAAATTTTATAAAGATGACTTATACCAACTTCCCCATAGATAAGGGGGACGACAGCACACAAGTGACCCTTCTGTAGTGACGGGCATTACAGTCCCCGTACACTACACTAGTGTACCAACTACCTCAGGTCCCAGTAGCCGCCAGAATTTACAGGGATATTTGGTGGGGCCCAATGCCGTTCTAAGGATGGTAAGGCCTGAGCAGGTACAGGCATTAGTCAATTGGGTGGCCGACAGTGCATCCAGCACGTTCACATTATCTCCCACCCAGTCTTCTGCAGAAAGCGCACAGATGGCGCATGAAAACCAAGCCCATCAGTCTGTCACATCACCCCCATGCATATCAGGGAAACTGTCTGAGCCTCAAGTTATGCAGCAGTCTCTTATGCTGTTTGAAGACTCTGCTGCCAGGGTTTCCCAAGGGCATCCACCTAGCCCTTCCCCAGGGGTGGAAGAGATAGAATGCACTAACGCACAACCACTTATGTTTCCTGATGATGAGGACATGGGAATACCACCTCAGCACGTCTCTGATGATGACGAAACACAGGTGCCAACTGCTGCGTCTTTCTGCAGTGTGCAGACTGAACAGGAGGTCAGGGAGGAAGACTGGGTGGAAGACGATGCAGGGGACGATGAGGTCCTAGACCCCACATGGAGTGAAGGTCATGCCACTGACTTTCAGAATTCGGAGGAAGAGGCAGTGGTGAGACCGAGCCAACAGCGTAGCAAAAGACAAAGAGGGAGCAGTGGGCAAAATCAGAACACCCGCAGCCAAGAGACTCCGCCTGCTACTGACCGCCGCCATCTGGGACCGAGCACCCCAAAGGCAGCTTCAAGGAGTTCCCTGGCATGGCACTTCTTTAAACAATGTGCTGACGACAAGACCCGAGTGGTTTGCACGCTGTGCGATCAGAGCCTGAAGCGAGGCATTAACGTTCTGAACCTTAGCACAACCTGCATGACCAGGCACCTGCATGCAAAGCATGAACTGCAGTGGAGTAAACACCTTAAAAACAAAGAAGTCACTCAGGCTCCCCCTGCTACCTCTTCTGCTGCTGCCGCCTCGGCCTCTTCTGCTGCTGCCGCCGCCTCAGCCTCTTCCTCCGCCTCTGGAGGAACGTTGGCACCTGCCGCCCAGCAAACATGGGATGTACCAACAACACCACCACCTGCGTCACCAAGCATCTCAACCATGTCACACGGAAGCGTTCAGCTCTCCATCTCACAAACATTTGAGAGAAAGCGTAAATTCCCACCTAGCCACCCTCGATCCCTGGCCCTGAATGCCAGCATTTCTAAACTACTGGCCTATATAATGCTGTCATTTTGGCTGGTGGACACAGACAGCTTCAAACAGCTCATGTCACTTGCTGTCCCACAGTATGTTGTTCCCAGCCGCCACTACTTCTCCAAGAGAGCCGTGCCTTCCCTGCACAACCAAGTGTCGGATAAAATCAAGTGTGCACTGCGCAACGCCATCTGTGGCAAGGTCCACCTAACCACAGATACGTGGACCAGTAAGCACGGCCAGGGACGCTATATCTCCCTAACTGCACACTGGGTAAATGTAGTGGCGGCTGGGCCCCAGGCGGAGAGCTGTTTGGCGCACGTCCTTCCGCCGCCAAGGATCGCAGGGCAACATTCTTTGCCTCCTGTCTCCTCCTCCTCCTACTCAGCTTCCTCCTCCTCTTCTTCCACCTGCTCATCCAGTCAGCCACACACCTTCACCACCAACTTCAGCACAGCCCAGGGTAAACGTCAGCAGGCCGTTCTGAAACTCATATTTTTGGGGGACAGGCCCCATACCGCACAGGAGTTGTGGCGGGGTATAGAACAACAGACCGACGAGTGGTTGCTGCCGGTGAGCCTCAAGCCCGGCCTGGTGGTGTGCGATAATGGGCGAAATCTCGTTGCAGCTCTGGGACTAGCCGGTTTGATGCACATTCCTTGCCTGGCGCATGTGCTGAATTTGGTGGTGCAGAAGTTCATCCGCAACTACCCCGACATGTCAGAGCTGATGCATAAAGTGCGGGCCGTCTGTTCGCGCTTCCGGCGTTCACACCCTGCTGCTGCATGCCTGTCTGCGCTACAGCGTAACTTCGGCCTTCCCGCTCACCGCCTCATATGCGATGTGCCCACCAGGTGGAACTCCACCTTGCACATGCTGGACAGACTGTGCGAGCAGCAGCAGGCCATAGTGGAGTTTCAGCTGCAGCACGCACGGGTCAGTCGCACTGCGGAACAGCACCACTTCACCACCAATGACTGGGCCTCCATGCGAGACCTGTGTGCCCTGTTGCGCTGTTTCGAGTACTCCACCAACATGGCCAGTGGCGATGACGCCGTTATCAGCGTTACAATACCACTTCTATGTCTCCTTGAGAAAACACTTAGGGCGATGATGGAAGAGGAGGTGGCCCAGGAGGAAGAGGAGGAAGAGGGGTCATTTTTAGCACTTTCAGGCCAGTCTCTTCGAAGTGACTCAGAGGGAGGTTTTTTGCAACAGCAAAGGCCAGGTACAAATGTGGCCAGATAGGGCCCACTACTGGAGGACGAGGATGAGGAGGAGGTGGAAGAGGATGAGGATGAAGCATGTTCACAGCAGGGTGGCACCCAAAGCAGCTCGGGCCCATCACTGGTGCGTGGCTGGGGGGAAACACAGGACGATGATGATACGCCTCCCACAGAGGACAGCTTGTCCTTACCTCTGGGCAGCCTGGCACACATGAGCGACTACATGCTGCAGTGCCTGCGCAACGACAGCAGAGTTGCCCACATTTTAACGTGTGCGGACTACTGGGTTGCCACCCTGCTGGATCCCCGGTACAAAGACAATGTGCCCACCTTACTTCCTACACTGGAGCGTGATAGGAAGATGCGCGAGTACAAGCGCACGTTGGTAGACGCGCTACTGAGAGCATTCCCAAATATCAAAGGGGAACCAGTGGAAGCCCAAGGCGAAGGCAGAGGAGGAGCAAGAGGTCGCCAACGCAGCTGTGTCACTGCCAGCTCCTCTGAGGGCAGGGTTAGCATGGCAGAGATGTGGAAAAGTTTTGTCACCACGCCACAGCTAACTGCACCACCACCTGATACGGAACGTGTTAGCAGGAGGCAACATTTCACTAACATGGTGGAACAGTACCTGTGCACACCCCTCCATGTACTGACTGATGGTTCGGCCCCATTCAACTTCTGGGTCTCTAAATTGTCCACGTGGCCAGAGCTAGCCTTTTATGCCTTGGAGGTGCTGGCCTGCCCGGCGGCCAGCGTTTTGTCTGAACGTGTATTCAGCACGGCAGGGGGCGTCATTACAGACAAACGCAGCCGCCTGTCTACAGCCAATGTGGACAAGCTGACGTTCATAAAAATGAACCAGGCATGGATCCCACAGGACCTGTCCATCCCTTGTGCAGATTAGACATTAACTACCTCCCCTTAACAATATATTATTGTACTCCAGGGCACTTCCTCATTCAATCCTATTTTTATTTTCATTTTACCATTATATTACGGGGCAACCCAAAGTTGAATGAACCTATCCTCTGTCTGGGTGCCGGGGCCTAAATATGTGACAGTGGCCTGTTCCAGTGGTGGGTGACGTGAAGCCTGATTCTCTGCTATGACATGAAGACTGATTCTGTGCTGACATGAAGCCAGATTCTCTGTTACGCGACCTCTCTCCTCTGCCTGGGTGCCTGGGCCTAAATATGTGACAGTGGCCTGTTCCAGTGGTGGGTGACGTGAAGCCTGATTCTCTGCTATGACATGAAGACTGATTCTGTGCTGACATGAAGCCATATTCTCTGTTACGCGACCTCTCTCCTCTGCCTGGGCCTAAATATGTGACAGTGGCCTGTTCCAGTGGTGGGTGACGTGAAGCCTGATTCTCTGCTATGACATAAAGACTGATTCTGTGCTGACATGAAGCCAGATTCTCTGTTACGGGACCTCTCTCCTCTGTCTGGGTGCCGGGGCCTAAATATGTGACAGTGGCCTGTTCCAGTGGTGGGTGACGTGTAGCCTGATTCTCTGCTATGACATGAAGACTGATTCTGTGCTGACATGAAGCCAGATTCTCTGTTATGGGACCTCTCTCCTCTGTCTGGGTGCCGGGGCCTAAATATGTGACAGTGGCCTGTTCCAGTGGTTGGTGACATGAAGCCTGATTCTCTGCTATGACATGAAGACTGATTCTCTGCTGACATGAAGCCTGAATCTCTGTTACGGGACCTCTCTCCTCTGCCTGGGTGCCTGGGCCTAAATATGTGACAGTGGCCTGTTCCAGTGGTGGGTGACGTGAAGCCTGATTCTTTGCTATGACATGAAGACTGATTCTCTGCTGACATGAAGCCTGAATCTCTGTTATGGGACCTCTCTCCTCTGCCTGGGTACATGGGCCTAAATATGTGACAGTGGCCTGTTCCAGTGGTGGGTGACGTGAAGCCTGATTCTCTGCTATGACATGAAGACAGATTCTCTGCTGACATGAAGCCTGAATCTCTGTTATGGGACCTCTCTCCTCTGCCTGGGCATAAATATGTGACAGTGGCCTGTTCCAGTGGTGGGTGACGTGAAGCCTGATTCTCTGCTATGACATGAAGACTGCTTCTCTGCTGACATGAAGCCTGAATCTCTGTTATGGGACCTCTCTCCTCTGCCTGGGTGCCTGGGCCTAAATATGTGACAGTGGCCTGTTCCAGTGGTGGGTGACGTGAAGCCTGATTCTCTGCTATGACATGAAGACTGATTCTCTGCTGACATGAAGCCAGATTCTCTGCTATGGCATGAAGAGACTGATTCTCTGCTGACATGAAGCCAGATTCTCTGCTATGGCATGAAGAGACTGATTCTCTGCTGACGTGAAGCCCGATTCTCTGCTATGGGACCTCTGTCCAATTGATAATTTTTTTTTATTTTTTTTTTATTTTAATTCATTTCCCTATCCACATTTGTTTGCAGGGGATTTACCTACATGTTGCTGCCTTTTGCAGCCCTTTAGCTCTTTCCTGGGCTGTTTTACAGCCTTTTTAGTGCTGAAAAGTTCGGGTCCCCATTGACTTCAATGGGGTTCGGGTTCGGGACGAAGTTCGGGTCGGGTTCGGATCCCGAACCCGAACATTTGCGGGAAGTTCGGCCGAACTTCTCGAACCCGAACATCCAGGTGTTCGCTCAACTCTAGTTATCAACAATGAGGAAGAAGCAAAGAGGATCTTTCTGGAATTGCATGCATCGGCCATTGGAGGACATACAGGCATAACTCGAACACAATTGGCTATCTCCTCGCGGTTCTTCTGGCATGGAATGACCATGGATATTAAAAAATGGGTACACACAATAGTAATCTTTAGATATAACAATAATTATGAACGCTTTTCACAGGTTAACAACTTTTTCCCAACAGATCAACGAATGTGATAATTGCCAGAGGTTTGGAAAGCCTTTATCTGCTCCACAGCCGTTACAATGTATTAAGGTAAATATCTACTGTAGTATTGCGTAACATGTTAGAACATTGTTTTATTAAAAAATAAATATTTGTTTCATGACATTAGGTCTCTGATGTCTAGGAGCTTGTTGGAATTGACCTAACGGGTCCTCTCGCAAAGACTCTGGACGGTTTCCAGTACATTCTGACGGCCACAGATTATTTTTCAAAATGGGTGGAGGCCTTTCCTCTAAAAACAAAAAGTGCTGCTGAGGTGGGACGGCATATTTGCGATATGATCTACCGTCATGGTTGTCCCAAACAAATACTTTCAGACCAGGGCAGAGGCCTGGATGAAAAGACTAATGATAACATAAAAAGACTAGTATACTTCCCTTTTTTTTTCGTCATGCTTTTAGTAACACTATGCTGCATAGGTTTACTTTGACAGTTTGTCAGGTATACAAAAACATGTATTTCTGAAACATGTGTACAACTATATATAGCTAAGAGCTATTAATTCAACATAATTTGTGAGACTGTTGTAAATGTGTCTTTTTATTTTATTCCTTATAGAGCTCTCACTAAATTGGTTAATGACAAGCAAGATAACTGGGACTTGTATTTACATGCCACCTTATTTTCATGGAGGTCGAAAGTCCAAACAACAACAACAAAATTTTCACCCTTTCGTTTGATGTATGGAAGGGAAGCCGTTTTCCTGTGGGAGGTTCCAGTTGAAATGCTGGTGTGTTATTTTTTTTCTGTCTCCTCTAAAGTAAATAATCTTGTCCTCGTTCTGCTTGCTTTATGTGGCACTTATGTTAAATAAATGTGTCATGACATTGAAACAGAAATAGGTTGGTAGTTAGCTATTATATGACACAGTTTTCGTCCATAACTTATTTTTTTATATAGTGCACATGCTTATTAAAAAAAAATTTTAGTTTATTTTTAAACATTATAATCTTAATAATTAGCTAATTTGATTTCTATTAATAGCTATACGACTGTAAAACAAAATGATTTTATCAGTCAAAAATTGAATTTATTGTATAGTTTACTATTTATTGGAAAATTTGGTGTGTGTATTTGTGTTTTCTGAATGTAAGGGCGTCCTAACGTAGAAAAGGTGGTGTATGAGTCACATTGCAGAGTTATGGCTTGTATATGGCCCTGTTGCCCTTGCTTCTGAGTGTTTAAGCCTGAGGAAGGTGCTCCTGTTTACCGTTAGGGATCGACCGATATTGTTTTTTTAAATTTTTTTTTTTACAGACGATACCGATATTCTGTGAACTTTCAGGCCGATAGCCGATTATTTATATATATATATATATATATATATATATAATTATTTACAAATTGTTCTTAATAGCTGTCAAACATCATTTTTCCGGAAGAGAAGAGTTATGTTACATTTGACACTAATAAGATAACAGCGATGGAGAAGATACAGGAAACAACGAAGAAAAATATTGAAACATCGCAGGAAAAACAGAAGATGCGTCATGCCAAGAAAGTGCTGAAGAAACACAAGAATGTAGTTTACTGTGTAGGCGATGAGGTCCTTCTGTATAATATGAGGAAGCGTGGTAGAAAAGGCGGAAGGATAGAGAGCGACTTCTCTGGTCCTTTCATTATGAAGGAGCTGTGTGGCAAGGTGGTTAAATTCGCACTGAGTTACTTTAAAGAAGAAGATCAGTGTTGACCACATCAAGCCATACAGGAGGGGTGAGAAAAGCAATCCCCAAGGTGAAGTTGAAATTCTGAAGGAAATTGGCACCTGTGTGTCCTCCGTACCACGAAGGACCTCGGTCATCTGTTTTGCTGCACCGAAAAAGAGCACTTATGAGGTACAAACACATTTACTAATATATACATACTATATATATATATATATATATATATATATATATATATATCTCTATCTCTCTATATATATATATATATATCTATCTATCTATCGAGAAGGATCTCTAGATGTATAGTTTGCCTTGAGATATATATATATATATATATATATGTACCTTGTTATTTTTCTTCATCCATACTTCCTTTACGTAGTAATTTAATTGAAAAGTAATGGTAAATTAATGTGATTAACATTAATCTTTAATTTTTTTTCAAAGAAATCTGTATCTTTGACTGTCATGCAAAGTATAGAAGACAGAGGTAGCAATTACTGGGTTATAAGTTTATAATTTGACCCTGTTGGTCATTTGTTTGGCCATGCCCTGTTGGTTTGGCCTTTCACTCTATTGCCCATTTTGGCACATTATTATAAATTTTTGTCAGAAGTTGCCACTGCTTGGCTTCCTGTTCTATCAGTTCTTGTTATCAGGAATCTTACAAGCTTGATATTATACCAAAGAACGTATACAGGTTGAGTTATGACCTTGTCAGTAATGCCTGTTAACATAAGTGAATTGAATTTATAAATATTCGCATATATAATGAAATTTATTGGAAATTGGATGTTCTATTTTGGATGAATTTTATTTTTTATTTTTTTGGGTTCCATAATTAATTTACAGATAAAGCATACTCAACCTGTATAAGCTTTGACTCCAGGGTGTAAGGTGTAAGAACTAGAGTTAACTTTTATTGCTTTATATTTTTAGTTAAAATGCTGTGGGAAGCAGAAGATGACGGTTCTGTGCAAGCAGTTGTGGGACCGTACAAGCTGTATGTTTCTTCGTTCCATACTCTGCGTGGCACCGAATGGCTGATGAGGTAAGAAAATATTTTTAAAAATTCCAAATCTGAAATAATACATTTTTTTATTAATCAATTGATTTAATTCACTGCAGGTGATTGATGCATACATTCATCATCTGATTGTAAAGCATCAGGCAAGTGTAAATTAATTTTATTCTTTAGTTATGTTTGTTGTGTTAGTTGGCATCATAACTTTTAATCTATTGAAACAGGAACCTGTTTGATGCAGTCCTGTCATCTGCGTTATTTTCCGGTCAAATCCATAGGCTTGGAAAGGTTAGTGACTATTTACATTTATATATTATACAGTACAGATATAATATATATATATATATATATATATATATATATATATATATATATATATAATATCTCATTACAAATTGATTAGTATTTTGTCTTTTTTATTTATTTTTTCAGATTAATTTTCCAGTTGAAGATCTCTGGTTATGCCCTGTTAACTTTGGATTTCACTGGATTTTATTGGTATGTATTATAGAACTCATTTCTTTTACCTTTCTTTACTTATGTTGTCATGCCCTATTATATTCTATGCAATTAATATCTTAAGTACAACTCTATTACATCACAATGCATAAGCATTGTGATGTAATAGAGTTGTACTTAAGATATTAATTACATAGAATATAATAGGGCATGACAACATAAGTAAAGAAATGTAAATGAAATGAGTAATTGCTGTATACAGGTTAAAACAAAAGTTAGTGTACAGTAGAATCACTATAATAGCTGTAGAATCCACGTTTTTTTGTCTTATATCCACTATTCTTTGGAACTAACACAGATCTTTACATGCATGAAATGTAAAGCACACTTTATGTTCATTACACTGTGTTTCTACTTTTGGTCCACCAGTAATATTAAAAACATCAAAATAATCTACAAACTTGTATGCTTTCCCAATGTATTTTGTTAGGTCGTCATCTTGTCCAGGAAGGTTGTTGTGTTGATGGATCCGATGGGAAATGAAGACTGGTATATTGA
Organism: Bufo bufo; assembly: GCF_905171765.1. Taxonomy (NCBI): domain Eukaryota; kingdom Metazoa; phylum Chordata; class Amphibia; order Anura; family Bufonidae; genus Bufo; species Bufo bufo. The sequence continues at coordinate 68,197,767 of NC_053397.1, read as the reverse complement.
AAAAGTGATACACAATTGGAAGTAAGTGTGGAAATTGAAAACTGTTTTAATTTCTATTTAACTTGGCAAAAGCTTCAGTGAAATATTGCTTATGTTTTTTTGTTTAAATATATATATTAATTTTTTATGTATCTTCTTGAGGAATTATAAACTTGAGGACCAGGGAACACAATGGAGCATATAGATAATGGATCACAGCAACCAGCAGGATTCCAGTAGCTGTGGAGTTTTATTCTTGATGGTAAAAACATGTTGTAACTTTGTAAAATCCACTCATATGAAGTGTTAAAGGGATTCCTATAGTGGCTGAAAAATAAATACAGTTTAACTGCCACTAAAGGATTAATAGTTCACCCACATGACTTACCAAACTACCCCCAACCATTTACATTGCAATAAGTGAAAAAGGGTCACCGCACCCAGACCACTGCAGATAGCTTAAATTGTCTGGGTGCCAGTGTACCTTTTAATTGCATTAACAAAAATGAATGGTTCTTTTACAGTTTGCCAAGGAGTTCCTACAAACAAGAACAATATGTGAAGTGAAGACATCAGCAGAATATGTAAAGGATGCAAGACTGGAAATAGCTTCTGCCCTACTCCAGAATAAAGGTGATGTTTATCACACAATACATGAAAGCTTTTTGGTGAAAAAAAAATTCTTTACTCTAAATTCACAAAGATAAAATCATTTACCCGAAAACATGTGTTTATTTTTTATGTACTCAAAAACCAAATGTTAAAATACACACTCACTAATATCTAATAACATGCTTTACCAGAAAGTAACATACATTATCTTTATAGGTGTTGGATGAGTCACATCAGGAGGTGGTCCTATAATGAATTGAGCTAAAACAAGCAATAAGATGAGTATAATGTACGGAAATTTAGAATTAAATGAAATATTAATTAGACCACTCTATTTATAACAATATTCTTGAGAAACTTTAAGGGGTGCAGGTTATTTCAAGAGTCAAGTAGGACAGACAAACTTAAAGGGAACCTGTCACCAGGATTTTGTGTATAGAGCTGAGGACATGGGCTGCTAGATGGCCGCTAGCACATCCAAAATATCCAGTCACCATAGCTCTATGTGCTTTTATTGTGGAAAAAAACCTATTTGATCCATATGCTAATTACCCTGAGATGAGTCCTGTATGTGAGATGAGTCCAGCATGAAGGAGCCCAGCACCGCCCCGCATCTTCAGAATCTCCTCCTCGCTCCCCGACGTCAGACAACCAGAGAGCCGTAATCTTGTCATGTGTGAGCTAGCGCATGCGCAGTTCCTTCCCTGAGGCTGATGCCAGCACAGGGAAGGAACACTATGAGGACACTGCACATGTGCTAGCTCAGACATGGCGAGATTACGGCGCTCTGGCTGTCTGACGTCGGGGAGCGAGGAGGAGATTCTGAAGATGCGGGGCGGTGCTGGACTCCTCTCACATACAGGACTCATCTCAGGGTAATTTGCATATGGATCAAATAGTTTTTTTCCCCACAATAAAAGCACACAGAGCTATGGGGACTGGGTATTGCAGATGTGCTAGCGGCGATCTAGCAACCCATGTCCTCAGCTCTATACACAAAATCCCAGTGACAGGTTACCTTTAATACCTTTGTGCTTTTCAGATCTCCATGTTGAATCCCTTGCCTTGAATACTGTATTCCCTGTTCCTTTTAGAATAATTGTGTAATTGTGGCCGACTGCTGTGTCTATAGTTATTCAGTCTAACATTTTATTTTTATTTTTTCTTCATTGCCGACTGCGATGAGCCTGTTCTCCTGTGGGATACGAGGGAGATGAAGGGGTCGATGATGGCTACGCTCCACGACCGCCTAACGCACGGATGCGTTCGGCGGGCTATTCTGGGTGGACGCATCTAAGCGCCATCTCGCGAGACGCGAGATGACGCGTAGATGCGGCCCGCGCATGCGCAGTTTGCGCGGGTAAAAGGCGCAGAAGAAGTTGGTCACCAACCTGCCAGCCAATGATCAGTGCTGGCAGGTTGGCGATTTTCAATAATCGAATCAGAAGTCACCTAACACATTATATTTATAAATATAATGTGTTAAATGGCTTCTGTGCTCTCTGCTGGGTCCTTTTCGTCGGTTGGACCCTGCAGAGAGCACAGATCAGTGAGTACACCAAGCACACTACACTTAGCCCCAGATCACCCCCCATCACCCCAATTAACCCCTTGATCACCCCTTTCAATCACCTGTCAATCACTAGTGAAAGGGAAAAAAGTCATCAGTGTAAACTGTCACTTTTTTTTTTTTTTTTACTAGTATTGACTTTTAGGTTTAGCTTAGTTTAGGCCCCCTTTGGTAGGTAGTTGGCTTCCGTTAGCGCCCAGCCCACCGCACCGCAGTCACTGATTCGCTGATTAGCGTAGCGCTAATCAGCCTTTGTACATTTATAGTATCTGTAAGTGATCAGAACTGATCACAGTCAGATCTATAATAGTATTAGTGTCACCTTAGTTTGCCCTCCACCCAAAACGCAGTGTTTGCCCGATCAGGCCTGATTGGTCGCCCACACGTGCGTTCACCCACGCCCGCCCCGCCGCAGTGACAACTTTTTTTTTTATCAATCGCAGCGGCCTCCGGTACTTCGCTAGCCTCCCATTTGTAAGACAGGCTTGCTCTTTTTCTTGGGTAGTCTCAGGGAATACCCCCTAAATTTAGTTTTCCAATTGGCAAGGAAGGGGTATTCTTCTGAAGAGGCCTACAGGCTTCTGACCCAGTCGGATGAGGAATGAGAACCCTCATCTGACGAATCCAGTGGGTCCGAATACGAACCTGTAGAAAGCAGTGGCAGTCTGACCCAAAGTTCGGACGAGGAGGTTGAGATCCCTGATACCACCAGGCGTACCCGGCCCCATGTTGCTAGACCACAGGTTGCGCAGGATCCGCTTCAAGGGCAGCAGAGTGGGGCTGGCGCTGTCGGATTACGTGGTGCGGCATACACCAGCAGCGTAGCCCATTCTGGACCTAGTACCAGCACTGCCGTAGAACATGGTGAAGTGGCGAGCACCAGGAGGGCAGTTGAAGCTGGTACGGTGGCATGTGCAATAGTTACCCTGTCACAGCCACCGCACAGACAGGCCCGTAGAGCCCCTAGAGTCCCTGAGGTGCTGGCAAACCCTGATTGTCAGCCCCCATCTTCAGCCGCACCAGTAGTTCCCCCTTTCACCGCCCAGTCTGGAGTTCAGGTTGAGACAGCTCAGATCGGTTCGGCACTGGGATTTTTTGAGCTGTTCTTGACTGCGGAGCTCTTGGACTTAGTCGTGGCAGAAACAAATCGGTATGCCACTCAATTTATAGCCGCCAACCCAGGAAGCTCTTATGCCCAGTCTTTACGGTGGAAACCCGTCCAAGTTTCCGAATTTAAAACTTTTCTGGGCCTTCTCCTCAACATGGGCCTAACAAAAAAGCATGAATTGCGGTCATATTTGTCCACAAACCCAATTCATCACATGCCCATGATCTCTGCTGCCATGTCCAGGACACTATTTGAGACCATCCTGCGTTTCCTGCATTTTAGCGATAACAGCACCTCTTCTCCCAGAGGCCACCCAGCTTTTGACCGGCTCCACAAAATTCGGCCCCTCATAGACCACTTTAACACCAAATTTGCAGATTTGTATACCCCTGAGCAAAACATCTGCGTAGACGAGTCCCTTATACATTTTACCGGGCGCCTTGGCTTCAAACAATACATCCCAAGCAAGCGCGCCCGGTATAGGGTCAAATTGTATAAGCTCTGTGAAAGGGCCACAGGCTATACCCACAAATTTCGTGTCTATGAGGGTAAAGATCAGACCCTGGAGCCGGTCGGTTGCCCTGACTACCTGGGGAGCAGTGGGAAGACAGTCTGGGACTTGGTGTCACCCTTATTTGGCAAAGGGTACCATCTTTATGTGGACAATTTCCACATGTGCCCCAAGTGTGCCCCTCTTCAGGCATTTGTTCCTAGAACAGATTGGCTGCTGTGGCACCGCGCGACCTAGTCGCCGGGGCTTCCCCCCACGGCTCGTTACCACCCGTCTTGCAAGGGGGGAGAGGGCTGCCTTGTGTAACGAAGAACTGCTCGCGGTGAAATGGAGAGACAAGCGTGACGTTACATGCTCTCCTCCATTTACGCAGACACGACAATACAAATTGAACGGGCAACCAGTGTCATTGAAAAGCCCCTTTCGGTCCACGACTATAATTTGCTCATGGGTCTCTCAGGATACTAGGTTTTGAGAGACCCTAACACACAGGGGTGCTAGTGTGCTACTGTAGCTATGTGAAACTGTAGAAACCTCTCCTTTCACTTGGGATAAAGTGCATAATGTACTTCGCACCATCTCTGTGTGATTTACACTTTACACATTGTCCCATGGAAAAGGAGAAGTTTCTGATAGGAAAATAGAGTGAAAAGTAAAAAAAATAAATAAAAATTAAACAGGTAGCAAGAAGAAGAAATCTTGAGTTAGTTTAGGTTTTAAAAGTTTTATGATGTTCAGGTTTTATAAAGTTCGTAACGTTCAAATTTATGAGCCTGCTGCTTGTTTTTTCTTCTTTTTTACTAACCACCCTTTATTTTCCAGCTGGACCAACCGACGAAAAACGCTGCAGCACTGATGTGCATTCTGAGAGAAGCATTGCTCGGCTGTCAGTTTACATGTGAAGTTGGTGTATGCGGCGCTGCAAGACGAGATTTCTCCTCTGCAGTACAGGTACGTTTGCCCAGGCATATGAGCTGAGGAGAGGTGTTGGAGTTCATATGCTTTGGCAAACACTTTGTATAAAAAATCTGGCAAAGATGTCTTCCTCCACAACGATCGATTGATCAATGTGAATGGAGAAATCACGTTTGCCAGTACATAGGAGCTGAGTGGGTATGGATGTCTGGGCGGAGCCCCTATGTCCTGGCAATCGCCAGGCCCCTTTTTTTTTTTTTTTTTTCTTGCATATTTTTTGGCAGAGAATTTTTCATCCACATTGATCGATGCGAATGAAGAAATCTGTGCCGTTCATTTTTTCTTTCAGCCCAGAGGCTGAACGGAAAAAAAATCTCATTACTCGTATGCTCAATACAAGGAGAATAGCAGAAACTCCTAATGCTGGCCATACATGTAATGATTGCGGAGACCCTCAAATGCCAGGGCAGTACAAACACCCCACAAATGACCCCATTTTGGAAAGAAGACACCCCAAGGTATTCGCTGAGGGGCATATTGAGTCCATGAAAGATTGAACCTTTTGTCACAAGTTAGAGGAAAGGGAGAATTTGAGAATAAAAAATAAAAAATCAAATTCCGCTAACTTGTGCCCAAATTTTTTTTTTCTATGAACTCACCATGCCCCTCACGGAATACCTTGTGGTGTCTTCTTTCCAATAAGGGGTCACATGTGGGGTATTTATAATGCCCTGGCATTTTAGGGGCCCTAAAGCGTGAGAAGAAAAATGCGTAAAAATGCCCTCCTTAAAGGTACTCATTGGAATTAGGGCCCCTTTGCGCATCTTGGCTGCAAAAAAGTGTATCGCCGTACTCAGGAGAAGTAGGGCAATGTGTTTTGGGGTGTATTTTTACATATACCCATGCTGGGTGAGAAATATCTCTGTAAATTGACAACTTTGTATAAAAAAAATGGGAAAAGTTGTCATTTACAGAGATTTTTCACACACAGTATGGGTATATGTAAAAATACACCCCAAAACACATTGCCCTACTTCTCCTGAGTACGGCGATACCACATGTGTGAGACTTTTTTGCAGCCTAGGTGCGCAAAGGGGCCCAAATTCCAATGAGTACTTTTAGGATTTCACAGGGCATTTTTACGCATTTGGATTCCAAACTACTTGTCACGCTTTAGGACCCCTAAAATGCCAGGGCAGTATAACTAACCCACAAGTGACCCCATTTTGGAAAGAAGACACCCTTGGTATTCTGTGACGGGTATGGTGAGTTCATGTAAAATTTTATTTTGTCACAAGTTAGTGGAATATGAGACTTTTGTAAAAAAAATAAAAAATAACATTTACGCTCATTTGTGACAAAAAATAAAAACTTCCATGAACTCACTATGCCCATCAGCGAATACCTTAGGGTGTCTACTTTCCGAAATTGGGTCATTTGTGGGGTTTTTGGAAATTCACTTTTTTGCACCATAGTTTGCACCATAGTTTGTAAACGCTATAACTTTTACCCAAACCAATAAATATACACTTATTGCATTTTTTTTTTTAACAAAGACATGTAGAACAATAACTTTAGAGAAAAATTTATATAGAAATGTAGTGTTATTTGAAAAATTTTGCAACAGAAAGTGAAAAATGTCATTTTTTTTTTTTTGCAAAAAAATCTGTCATTTTTGATTTATATAAAAAAAAAAGTACAAATGTCAGCAATAATGAAATACCACCAAATGAAAGCTCTATGAGGGGGCGTGGCCGGATGCTGGGAGGAGAAGTCGCATAGTGCCAGAGCTCCGGCTGTGGAACTCCGACAGCGGCACAAAGCGACTCTATTATAACGATATTTAATATACTTACCTACCCCAGAACGGACCTTGCTTCAGTACTCCTGCCGATGATGACCAGAGGAAGGAAGAAGGGATCGCAGCCTCAGAAGATGACTGCATTCTTCCATCCAGCTCCTGGGTCTTCTCAAGATGGCGCCGGTTCCCGCCACACAGAGGGAGAGCCCTGTCTGTCCTCTGCAGCGGCACCCATCCAGCGATCTTCTGGGTCTCCCTCCTCAGCAGGATCCGGTTCTCCTTCTTCACAGGAACCTAAAAAACAAAAGAGGGTGAGTGAACAACAGCCATACAGTCCTCCCCTTGATACTTACCCTGCTTCACCAGGCATAGACCCTGGATTAACAGTTACCACAATGCAGGATATGCTGGCAGATCTAAAAAGATCTATTCATGGCGACTTTAAAGAGACAATCTCTGTTATTCATGCAGACATAGTCGCTATAGGAGAAAGAACCGCACATTTGGAAGAAAAAATGGAGGAATTTGTCACAGCGCATAACTCATTAGTAGATAATCATAATGCGGTTGAAGATGACATAGCAACTATTAAACTTAAAATCACTGATCTGGAGGAACCCTCCAGAAGAAATATTAGATTCAGAAGCATTCCTGAAAGCGTTCTGGACTCTCAGCTGCAGGACTTTATTGCGGACCTTATAGTGTCATATCTACCAGATACCCCAGGGTCAGAGTTAATCATAGACCGGGTTCACCGGGTTCCTAAACCTAAAGCTCTACCAGCCTCTATTCCCAGAGACGTTCTAGCCAGAATACACTTTTATCACCTAAAAGACTCCCTGATGAGAGAAGCTCAAAAAAAGAAGACGGATATTCCTGAAAGATTTTGTAATGTCCTCCTATTCACCGACCTCTCGCCAGCGACACTGAGCAGGAGGCGCGAGTTCCAAATATACACCAAAGCATTAAGGGATAACAATATCCCTTACAAATGGGGTTTCCCTGTTAAGCTGATTGTGAGATATCAAAACTCATCAACTGTTCTAGTTTCTCCTCAGGAAGCGTCAGTAGCTTTTGCCAAATGGAACATCACTGTGCCACCGGAGGGCGCCAAAGACAAAGAAAGAGACAAAGCAATGAACTCTCCTTCTAATAGGCCTTCCTCTGACAGAAGCCATCTTAACCTAACTCCAGAGTGGACCAAAGTGGGAAGAAATCCTCCGTGAAATTTATTCTGGACAGTTTCTTTATTACCTTAAGTATACTTCCATGTTATACTTGTATAGTTATACTACTATTATTCTATTCTTATGGGGTTCCACACCCTGTTGCTCTACCTCTTAGAACACATATTCCATCTAAGTGTTCACATTCCCTAATCCACTGTTTCCCTAACGCCTCCCATACTAAGTGAGATACATCACTACTTGTGGTCACTGTTAGACCATTGTTATGTTATTGTTATTTATTAATCTTTTTTTTTTTCTATGTTTTATCTTATTGTTTTGCAAGGTTACACAAAAAAGGTCTACCTCTATTTCCTCAAACAACTGAAACCAAAGATTCAAATCTACGTTCCCCACAATTACTATACGGTAACATTTGTGTACTTTACTATATCACTCACACACTACTAGTTAACCAACCCAGATCAGAAACCTTAGCATATTGCTTTAGAACTCAATATGGCCAGTAAAGGTATAAAAGTCTTTTCTGCAAATGTTAAAGGTCTTAATAGTCCATTTAAGCGTTCAGCATGTTGGAATGAAGTGAGGAAACAAAGAGCTGACATTATCTGTATTCAAGAGTCCCACCTTAATGAGGAGGACTCCTACAGATTTTCTCATCCCTCCTTTCCGCACACCTTTTTCTCACCAGCTTCAAAAAAAAGAAAAGGTGTGATTATAGGCTTCAAGAATTCTGTTGCTTTCCAGTGTCATAATACAATAATAGATGAAGAGGGTAGATATATTATCATTATATGTGACATAAACAATTCTAGATACACAATAGTTAATCTCTATGCTCCTAATGCTGATCAGATCAATTTTATCAAACGTACCGTCAAATTAGCTCAGGATTCTAAACAAGGTTCTCTATTGATTTGTGGCGACTTTAACATGTGTCCTGACTCCTCAATTGATAGGCTTCCCTCTCCTCCCCCCTCTCTTAAAAACTCACACCTCAGAGATTTCTTATTTCAAGAGGGTCTTCTGGATATTTGGAGGGTTCACCATGCCAATGAAAAAGATTTTACTTTCTTTTCACACCCACACAATACTTATTCTAGAATTGACCTCTTTGTATCAGATAAATGGCTCCTTCAAAAAGTGTTAGAGGTATCAATTTCTAATATAACGTGGTCTGACCATGCGTTTATTACTCTTACTCTAGACGACATGTATAGTAATCGAATATATTCCCCGTGGAGACTCAATAACTCCTTACTCCAAAATTCCTCTATACGCATAGAAGTTGAAAATTCACTAAAAGAATATTTTAAATCCAACGACAATAATTTGGAATCAGATATCACATTGTGGAGTGCGCACAAGGCATTTATAAGAGGTGTACTGTTAAAACATGCAGCTATCCAAAAGAAAAATAGAAGGAAAACTCTAGATAAATTACTAGCTGATATCAAATCCCTGGAGGACTCTTCTAAGATTTCTTTAGATCCAAAAATTCTCAGCAAACTAAAAACAGCCAGACACCATTTATACCTCCATCTTCACGAAAAACATGAATTCCACCTACGTAAAGTCAAATCAGACCATTATTCTCAAGGTAATAAAGCATCAAAAATTATAGCTAATAGAATTAAAAAAAGAGAAATCAAATCAAGAATCCCTTTTTTATACGACAACCAGGACCAAAAATTATATAATCCCAAGCATATAGCAGAGGAATTTGCCAAATATTATGAAAATTTATACAATCTGGAAAAAGCATCTGACATTGTCCAACCAACTACTGAATATATTAATGACTTTCTTAATGACATCTCCCTTCCTTCCATAACATCAGCCCAAAGTCAAACCCTTAACTCTAAAATCACACACCTGGAAATATCTGAAGCAATTCATTCCCTCAAAAACAATAAATCTCCTGGCCCAGACGGACTTAGAAACGAATATTATAAAAATTTCTCATACATTTTAAACCCCTTTTTGAATAGATCCTTCAATTTAATAGCAGAACAAAAGTCGATCCCCAAAGATATGTTAAATGCACTGATAATTACGCTCCCAAAACCAGGTAAATCTGCAGACAAACCGGCTAACTTCAGGCCTATATCATTACTAAACTCGGATATAAAGATATTTGTGAAAATTTTGGCAAAGAGATTATCTAGCATTCTTCCCACCTTAATAGCTAATGATCAAATTGGTTTTGTTCCCAACAGGCAATCATCAGATGGTACTAGGAGATTCATAGATCTTCTAGATGTGGCATATGCCACCCGAACGCCTTCTTTGCTCCTCTCCTTGGATGCGGAGAAGGCGTTTTGATAGGATACATTGGAAATACATTCGTGCAACTTTGAAAAAGTTTGGATTTGGGGATTTTTTCCTATCCGCGGTAATGTCTTTATATTCTAATCCCAGCGCCTCTATTTACTCATCTAGTTTTTTGTCTGCTCCATTCAATATTAAGAATGGAACCAGACAAGGATGTCCCATGTCCCCTTTAATATTTGCCCTGGCAATGGAACCCTTTGCGGAGCATATTAGAGCCTCCCCTCTTATTAAAGGGATAACGGTGGGAAACACAGATCACCGCATAGGTCTTTTTGCAGATGATGTGCTAATCTTAACATCAAACCCTGCTACTGCATTAAATGCTATTAACAATATAATTTCCAAATTTGGCAAAGCATCCTTTTATAAAGTTAATATCAACAAGTCTCAAATTCTTGACCTGGGTTTATCCCGAACTACCAAGCGTTTAATTTCCAACTCGTACAAATACCCCTGGGCTGAAGAGTCATTGACATATCTAGGCATCCAACTCGCATTCCCTACTAGCAAATTATTCAAAGTAAATTTTTGGCCGCTATATAATAAAATTAATGAATCCTTAAACAACCTAAGAATGGACTCACTTTCATGGTTAGGGAGAATAGCTGCAATTAAAATGATGATACTACCCAAAATTATTTATATGTTCCGTAATATCCCAATTGCGATTCCCAAAGGTTATATATCAAAACTACAAGCCTTAATCAACCGACACATTTGGGGGAAATTTAAACCCAGAGTGAAAGGACTTATCCTTCAAAAATCACTTAAATCAGGCGGCCTTAATGTCCCTTCTATTAAGCATTACTATGCCTCTTCTATACTTGATCAAATGAGATACTTGATTAAAAATGACATTTCTAAAAAATGGGTTTTACTTGAAAAAAATATAATGGGATCCCATGATTTAAGCTTACGGCTTTCTGCCACAGCGGTCTTTGGTATCAAACATATCTCTTCACTCTCAACCCTGAATGCAATTCATGGCATTTGGTATTCCATTGCTAGAATAGATAAATTAGTTACCACCTCAGTCTCCTCCCTACCTCTAGAAATTTGTGAGTTAGCCATGCCAGACCTACAGATTAAAAATTGGATTTCCTCGGGTATTACAGATATTGGTCAATTGAGAAATAATGACGTTTTTGTCGATTTTGCTTATCTACACAAAGAGTTCAACATCCCCAATTCAGACTTCTATAAATATCTAAGAATAAGACATTTACTTCAATCCCCAAGGAATTTTCACTTCACCTCACAAAACCATTCTCTAATGGATTGGATTCACATGACACATAGCTTAGATAAAGGTATCACTAAAGGTTATCAACTACTAAAAGAATCAAACACAAATCCTCTACAACATATCTTGGACATGTGGAATTCTGAGTTGGGTTCTGATCTCACAGAATCGGAGTGGACCGAAGTTTTTACCTCTGTATCTAAACTCTCCAAATGCTCAGACCATTTAGAAGGAGCAAGAAAAATACTATATAGATGGTATAGAACCCCTATTTATTTGAACAGAATTTTTCCCGAAATATCCCCAGCATGTTGGAGATGTGGTCATGCTTCTGGTACATATATACACATGTGGTGGGACTGCCCAACAGTTAAATGTTTATGGAACTCAATATTTGAGTTCATATCTCATTTGGCAGGCTCCCCTATCACCCCCTCACCTAAGTTGGCTCTTTTATCTGTAGGCCTTATAGGACTTCCTCATCACTTTAGATCCATTGCCAGTCATTTAATATTTGCTACCCGTTTGAAAATTGCTGCCTGTTGGAAATCTGGTAATCTCCCTAATATCAAGAGAATTCTTAGAACGCTACATAATTGCTGTTTATATGAGGGACTTTGGGCTTCGGCTAGGAACTCAAAATTTACCTTCCTAAAAAATTGGGACATGTGGCTAAATGACTAACTGCAAAATCCCTCCTAATGCTTCTATTAGATTATAATATCATAGTTCTCTGTCTCGTTACCTGTATACTAGTATATTGCTAAGTATGTAAGTACCTGTATTGTCATTCCTTATTATTGGTATTAGATTATCTGTTTTATGAAGTGTAATTTCCTTTCTCAAAAGAAGTTTCACAAGTGCCTTAAATTATCTTTGTTACAACTTTGTACATGTGACTGTACTCATTCAGAATGTAACCTATTTTTATGAAAATATTAATAAAAATTATTGTTCAAAAAAAAAAAAAAGAAAGCTCTATGAGTGAGAAGAAAAGGAGGTAAAATTCATTTGGATGGTAAGTTGTATGACGGAGCAATAAACTGTGAAAGTAGTGGTAGTGCAGAATTGTAAAAAGTGGTCTGGTCATTAACCGCCTCCGGACCGCCTAACGCAGGATCGCGTTCCGGAGGCGGCAGCCCTGCGCAGAGTCACGCATATATGCTTCATCTCGCGAGACGCTAGATTTCCTGTGAACGCGCGCGTTCACAGGATCGGGAGGTAAGCGAGTGGATCTCCAGCCTGCCAGTGGCGATCGTTCGCTGGCAGGCGATATTTTTTTAACCCCTAACAGGTGTATTAGACGCTGTTTTGATAACAGCGTCTAATATACCTGCTACCTGGTCCTCTGGTGGTCTCTTTTGTTTGGATCGACCGCCAGAGGACACAGGCAGCTCAGTAATATGTAGCACCAAACACCACTACACTACACCCCCCCCTGTCACTTATTAACCCCTGATCACCCCATATAGACTCCCTGATCACCCCCCTGTCATTGATCACCCCCTTGTAAGGCTCCATTCAGACGTCCATATGATTTTTACGGATCCGCGGATACATGGATCGGATCCGCAAAACACATATGGACGTCTGAGTGGAGCCTTACAGGGGGGTGATCAATGACAGGGGGTGATCACCCCATATAGACTCCCTGATCAATGACAGGGGGGTGATCAGGGAGTCTATATGGGGTGATCACCCCCCTGTCATTGATCACCCCCCTGTAAGGCTCCATTCAGATGTCCGTATGTTTTTTACGGATACATGGATCGGATCCGTAAAACACATACGGACATCTGAATGGAGCCTTATAGGGGGGTGATCACCCCATATAGACTCCCTGATCACCCCCCTGTCATTGATCACCCCCCTGTAAGGCTCCATTCAGACATTTTTTTGGCCCAAGTTAGCGAAAATATATATATATTTTTTCTTACAAAGTCTCATATTCCACTAACTTGTGTCAAAAAATAAAATCTCACATGAACTCGCCATACCCCTCACGGAATCCAAATGCGTAAAATTTTTTAGACATTTATATTCCAGACTTCTTCTCATGCTTTAGGGCCCCTAGAATGCCAGGGCAGTATAAATACCCCACATGTGACCCCATTTCGGAAAGAAGACACCCCAAGGTATTCCGTGAGGGGCATATTGAGTCCATGAAAGATTGAAATTTTTGTCCCAAGTTAGCGGAAAGGGAGACTTTGTGAGAAAAAAAAATAAAAAATCAATTTCCGATAACTTGTGCCAAAAAATAAAAATTTCTATGAACTCGCCATGCCCCTCATTGAATACCTTGGGGTGTCTTTTATTTCCAAAATGGGGTCACATGTGGGGTATTTATACTGCCCTGGCTTTTTAGGGGCCCTAAAGCGTGAGAAGAAGTCTGGGATCCAAATGTCTAAAAATGCCCTCCTAAAAGGAATTTGGGCACCTTTGCGCATCTAGGCTGCAAAAAAGTGTCACACATGTGGTATCGCCGTACTCAGGAGAAGTAGGGCAATGTGTTTCGGGGTGTATTTTTACATATACCCATACTGTGTGTGAAAAATCTCTCTGTAAATGACAACTTTTCCCATTTTTATCAAAACAGCGTCTAATACACCTGTTAGGGGTTAAAAAAATATCGCATCTCCAGCCTGCCAGCGAACGATCGCCACTGGCAGGCTGGAGATCCACTCGCTTACCTTCCGATCCTGTGAACGGTGGTATTTCATTATTGCTGACATTTGTACTTTTTTTTTATATAAATCAAAAATGACAGATTTTTTTGCAAAAACAAAAAAAAGACATTTTTCACTTTCTGTTGCAAAATTTTTCAAATAACACTACATTTCTATATAAATTTTTCTCTAAAGTTATTGTTCTACATGTCTTTGATAAAAAAAAAATGCAATAAGTGTATATTTATTGGTTTGGGTAAAAGTTATAGCGTTTACAAACTATGGTGCAAACTATGGTGCAAAAAAGTGAATTTCCGCACTTTCCGACTTTCTGAGCACCTATCATGTTTCCTGAGGCACTACAATGCCCAGACAGTAGAAAAACCCCACAAATGACCCAATTTCGGAAAGTAGACACCCTAAGGTATTCGCTGATGGGCATAGTGAGTTCATGGAAGTTTTTATTTTTTGTCACAAATGAGCGTAAATGTTATTTTTTATTTTTTTTACAAAAGTCTCATATTCCACTAACTTGTGACAAAATAAAATTTTACATGAACTCACCATACCCGTCACAGAATACCAAGGGTGTCTTCTTTCCAAAATGGGGTCACTTGTGGGTTAGTTATACTGCCCTGGCATTTTAGGGGTCCTAAAGCGTGACAAGTAGTTTGGAATCCAAATGCGTAAAAATGCCCTGTGAAATCCTAAAAGTACTCATTGGAATTTGGGCCCCTTTGCGCACCTAGGCTGCAAAAAAGTGTCACACATGTGGTATCGCCGTACTCAGGAGAAGTAGGGCAATGTGTTTTGGGGTGTATTTTTACATATACCCATACTGTGTGTGAAAAATCTCTCTGTAAATGACAACTTTTCCCATTTTTTTTATACAAAGTTGTCAATTTACAGAGATATTTCTCACCCAGCATGGGTATATGTAAAAATACACCCCAAAACACATTGCCCTACTTCTCCTGAGTACGGCGATACCACATGTGTGACACTTTTTTGCAGCCAAGATGCGCAAAGGGGCCCTAATTCCAATGAGTACCTTTTTAAGGAGGGCATTTTTACGCATTTTTCTTCTCACGCTTTAGGGCCCCTAAAATGCCAGGGCAGTATAAATACCCCACATGTGACCCCTTTTTGGAAAGAAGACACCACAAAAAAAAGTTGTCTTTTGCCAAGATATTTCTCTCACCCAGCATGGGTATATGTAAAATGACACCCCAAAACACATTTCCCAACTTCTCCTGAGTACAGCAAACTTCTCCTGAGTACAGCAATACCACATGTGTGACACTTTTTTGCAGCCTAGGTGGGCAAAGGGGCCCACATTCCAAAGAGCACCTTTAGGATTTCACCGGCCAATTTTTTACAGATTTTGATTTCAAACTACTTACCACACATTAGGGCCCCTAGAATGCCATGGCAGTATAACTACCCCCCAAGTGACCCCATTTTGGAAAGAAGACACCCCAAGGTATTTCGTGATGGGCATGGCGAGTTCCTAGAATTTTTTTATTTTTTGTCACGAGTTAGCAGAAAATTATGTTTTTGTTTTGTTTTTTCTTACAAAGTCTCATATTCCACTAACTTGTGACAAAAAATAAAAACTTCCATGAACTCACTATGCCCATCAGCGAATACATTAGGGTGTCTACTTTCCAAAATGGGGTAATTTGTGGGGCGTTTGTACTGTCTGGGCATTGTAGAACCTCAGGAAACATGACAGGTGCTCAAAGTCAGAGCTGCTTCAAAAAGCGGAAATTCAAATTTTTGTACTATAGTTTGTAAACGCTATAACTTTTACCCAAACATTTTTTTTTTTATCAAAGACATGTAGAACAATAAATTTAGAGAAAAATTTATATATGGATGTCGTTTTTTTTGCAAAATTTTACAACAAAGTGAAAAATGTCATTTTTTTTGCAAAAAAATCGTTAAATTTCCATTAATAACAAAAAAAAGTAAAAATGTCAGCAGCAATGAAATACCACCAAATGAAAGCTCTATTAGTGAGAAGAAAAGGAGGTAAAATTCATTTGGGTGGTAAGTTGCATGACCGAGCAATAAATGGTGAAAGTAGTGTAGTGCAGAAGTGTAAAAAGTGTTTAAGCTAGGGGGGGCTGAGGTGGTTAAAAAGAACAGCAAACGGCCATTCTATAGTAAACTTCCACTTAGCCGATTCATACCAGGCTGCAGACCTGACAGAAACTTCTTCTAGTGATTCCAAAGTGTGGACCACCCAAAGAGAGAAATCATTATATTATAAAGATACTGCCTTCCTGATACCACACAGCTTTTCTTTACAGCTGAATGTAATTTCTCCATGTTGTAAACTACAGTGGATTTTCTTTGCCAGTTTCAAATATTAACAAATTCCTGATTATTCATATGAATTGTCAACTGATTATTTTTGAAGAAACAAAGTATTTTGTAGACAACTTGACATTTTTGTAAATTGTTTTATTAATAAACGCATTTGATAAAGCTGATTTGGTTATTGCTGATATTCTATAATGTAGGTAATAAAACAAAAATATGAAATTTAGAGTTAAAAAAACACAAAGAAAACTCAGTTTCTCGTATTGAAACCAGATTAAAGGGCTTTTTTGCCGGTACAATTTTTTTTTACTAAAACCCACCTGATCACAGCACACTTTTTAAAAAAATATCAAAAATATATTTTTAAATATGTTTTTGGAAAATATATTTGAATTAAATTTTTAGAATGCATTCCCAAATACTTTTTTTTTTTTTTGTTAAAATATCTGAAAAATATATGTTAAAAATATATTTTCAAATGTATAACTTTGTAAAATATATTTTCATTTACATTTTTTAAATATCTTAAAATATATTTGAGTGAGACAATATATTGTACATATGTCAAACATATAAATTTATTTACTTAATATATTTCTCTTCCATATGGGGTAAACAATGCCCCAATATGCTGCACACCCCAACTGTATTAATCATTGCCCCCAATATGATGCATACACCGCCTGGATGGAGAAATGTCCCCAAAAATGCTGCACACACCATCAGGATGTAGAAATGCCCCCCAATATGCTGCACACACCGCCTGGATGTAGAAATGCCCCTCAATATGCTGCACACACCGGCTGGAAGAAGAAATGTCCCCCAAAATGCTGCACACACCGCCTGGATGGAGAAATGTCCCCCAATATGCTGCACACACCACCTGGAAGGAGAAATGCCCCGCCAATATACTGCGCACACCGCCTGGATGGAGAAATGCCCCCCAATATGCTGCATACACTGCCTGGATGGAGAAATGTCCCCAAAATGCTGCACACACCATCTGGATGAAGCAATGCCCCCCAATATGGCACACACCGCCTGGATGGAGAAATGCCCCCCAATATGCTGCACACACCGCCTGGATGGAGAAATTCCCCCCAAATGCTGCACACACCGCCTGGATGGAGAAATGCCCCCCAATATGCTGCATACACCGCCTGGATGGAGAAATGCCCCCCAATATGCTGCGCACACCACCTGGATGGAGAAATGTCCCCCAATATGCTGCACACACCATCTGGATGGAGAAATGCCCCCCCAATATGCTGCACACACCGCCTGGAAGGAGAAATGCCCCCCAATATGCTGCATACACTGCCTGGATGGAGAAATGCCCCCCAATATGCTGCACACACCATCTGGATGGAGAAATGCCCCCCAATATGTTGCACACACCGCCTGGATGGAGAAATGCCCCCCCAATATGCTGTGCACACCACCTGGAAGGAGAAATGCCCCCCCAATTTGCTGCGCACACCGCCTGGATGGAGAAATGCCCCCCAATATGCTGCATACACCGCCTGGATGGAGAAATGCCCCCCAATATGCTGCACACACAACCTGGATGGAGAAATGCCCCCCAATATGCTGCACACACCGCCTGGAAGGAGAAATGTCCCCCAAAATGCACACACCGCCTGGAAGGAGAAATGTCCCCCAAAATGCTGCACACACCGCCTGGAAGGAGAAATGTCCCCCAAAATGCTGCACACACCGCCTGGATAGAGAAATGCCCCCCAATATGCTGCATACACCGCCTGGATGGAAAAATGCCCCCCAATAAGCTGCATACACCGCCTGGATAGAGAAATGCCCCCCAATATGCTGCATACAACGCCTGGATGGAGAAATGCCCCCCAATATGCTGCATACACCATCTGGATGGAGAAATGCCCCCCCAATATGCTGCATACACCGCCTGGAAGGAGAAATGCCCCCCAATATGCTGCGCACACCGCCTGGATGGAGAAATGCCCCCCAATATGCTGCGCACACCGCCTGGATGGAGAAATGCCCCCCAATATGCTGCACACACCGCCTGGATGGAGAAATGCCCCCCAATATGCTACGCACACCGCCTGGATGGAGAAATGCCCCCCAATATGCTGCGCACACCGCCTGGAAGGAGAAATGTCCCCCAATATGCTGCGCACACCGCCTGGATGGAGAAATGCCCCCCAATATGCTGCATACACCGCCTGGATGGAGAAATGTCCCCCAATATGCTGCACACACCGCCTGGATGGAGAAATTCCCCCCCCCAATATACTGCGCACACCGCCTGGATGGAGAAATGCCCCCCCAATATGCTGCGCACACCGCCTGGATGGAGAAATGCCCCCCAATATGCTGGGCACACCGCCTGGATGGAGAAATGCCCCCCAATATGCTGCGCACACCGCCTGGATGGAGAAATGCCCCCCAATATGCTGCGCACACCGCCTGCATGGAGAAATGCCCCCCCAATATGCTGCACACACCGCCTGGATGGAGAAATGCCCCCCAATATGCTGCACACACCGCCTGGATGGAGAAATGCCCCCCAATATGCTGCACACACCGCCTGGATGGAGAAATGCCCCCCAATATGCTGGGCACACCGCCTGGATGGAGAAATGCCCCCCAATATGCTGCGCACACCGCCTGGATGGAGAAATGCCCCCCAATATGCTGCGCACACCGCCTGGATGGAGAAATGCCCCCCAATATGCTGCACACACCGCCTGGATGGAGAAATGCCCCCCAATATGCTGCGCACACCGCCTGGATGGAGAAATGCCCCCCAATATGCTGCGCACACTGCCTGGATGGAGAAATGCCCCCCAATATGCTGCGCACACCGCCTGGAAGGAGAAATGTCCCCCAATATGCTGCACACACCGCCTGGATGAAGAAATGCCCCCCAATATGCTGCGCACACTGCCTGGATGGAGAAATGCCCCCCAATATGCTGCACACACCGCCTGGATGAAGAAATGCCCCCCAATATGCTGCGCACACTGCCTGGATGGAGAAATGCCCCCCAATATGCTGCACACACCGCCTGGATGAAGAAATGCCCCCCAATATGCTGCGCACACCGCCTGGAAGGAGAAATGCCCCCCCAATATGCTGCATACACCGCCTGGAAGGAGAAATGCCCCCCCAATATGCTGCGCACACCGCCTGGATGGAGAAATGCCCCCCAATATGCTGCACACACCTGGTGGAGTACACAATGCCCCCCAAATATGCTGCATCCCCCTTTGAAACATTGTCCCCCAAAATGCTGCACACCCCACCTGTATTAATCATTGTTCCCTGTCCCCCAAAATGCTGCACACCCCACCTGTATTAATCATTGCTCCCTGTCCCCCAAAATGCTGCACACCCCACCTGTTTTAATCATTGCCTCCCAATATGCTGCAACCACGCCCCCTGCTAGAAGCCAGCAATTAATATAATCTAATGAGCGCTGTGTAGTGTGGAAAATCCGTGCGTGCGCAGTGCCAGGGTAAGGAAATGTTTTGCATGTCGAAAGACTGTGAAATCTCCTTAACCCTGACGGCGCATGCGCGGCTGGGTGCACGCACCCAGGAATCGGCGCGCACTGTATCATGAGTTTACTAAGTTCCTGGTCGCCCGTTGTACTGCGCAAGCCCCCCCGACACACCCCCGGAAGTCACGTAGGGTAAGGTTTTTTCTCAGAACATCGGTGTTCCGGAATTTTCTGCTACCTGGAATTTTTTGCTACCCACGTCACTTCCGGTAGTGAAGTGGGAGGTGTGTAGCTCACCTCGGCTCCTCATTGGCTCTGCCGGGGGTTTGTCGGCGCAGGCTCGGAGGATTCAGCCGTAGCGTGAACGCGCCGAAGGTAGCAGAAAATTCCAGGCCACTGCGCATGCGCGAAGAAGACGGCCCAAAGTAGCAGAAAATTCCGGCTTCGCGCATGCGCAGTGGCCCGGAATTTTCTGATACCTTCGGCTCCTACTGCCCCTGCGCCGAGACCTGTGGCAGCACACTGTATTAGGGGAGCAGTATGTGGCAGCACACTGTATTTGGGGAGCAGTATGTGGCAGCACACTGTATTGGGGCAGCAGTATGTGGCAGCACACTGTATTGGGGGAGTAGTATGTGGCAGCACACTGTATTGGGGGAGCAGTATGTGGCAGCACACTGTATTGGGGCAGCAGTATGCGGCAGCACACTGTATTGGGGGAGCAGTATGTGGCAGCACACTGTATTGGGGCAGCAGTATGTGGCAGGACACTGTATTTGGGGAGCAGTATGTGGCAGCACACTGTATTGGGGCAGCAGTATGTGGCAGCACACTGTATTGGGGCAGCAGTATGTGGCAGCACACTGTATTGGGGCAGCAGTATGTGGCAGCACACTGTATTGGGGGAGCAGTATGTGGCAGCACACTGTATTGGGGGAGCAGTATGTGGCAGCACACTGTATTGGGGGAGCAGTATGTGGCAGCACACTGTATTGGGGGAGCAGTATGTGGCAGCACACTGTATTGGGGGAGCAGTATGTGGCAGCACACTGTATTAGGGGAGCAGTATGTGGCAGCACACTGTATTAGGGGAGCAGTATGTGGCAGCACACTGTATTGGGGGAGCAGTATTAGGGGAGCAGACATAGATTTTTTCCTTCTTGCTCTCGCCTCATCTTGGTGCCATAACTGTATCGTGCCCGCTGTCCTGCAAAGATTAGAGTTATATCACCATAGTCACGCAAAAAATAATATCTCCACACAGATATGACCAACCCCAAGATAATAGCGCATGCGCAGTGGCCCGGAATTTAATGCTACCTTCGGCTCAGCGCATTTTGCTACTGCGCCTGCGCCGAGCCGTATTTTTCAGCACATGCGCAGTGGGCCGGAATTTGCTGCTACCTTCGGCTCCTACTGCCGAAGGTACCAGAACATTCCGGCCCACTGCGCATGCGCGGAAAAAGACAGCTTGGCGCAGGAGCGCCGAGTCCAGTTAACAAAATACGAATATCTAGACCTCTTCAGCACCTCTGTGACGTTTACTTGACAGTATTTTTATTAATTGGTCACTTAGACCACATTACGTCTAGCGTGAAGTGCTGACTAATAAAAAATTTCGGGTAGCAGAAAATTCCAGAACACCGGCCCTGCTGGTGTCACCCCCATCTGATCTTATACATGAGGCATCTATCATCTGTGTTCAGCATTGTACACAGGAAGCAGTATGTAATCTTTACCACAATGCACTCATGGAGTGGGTGGAGTGAGATTTCATGAAATTTGCCAAGAGGAATGTTCAACGCCTTGAGAGGAGTATCATTTTCTAGCTTCCTCGGCTGACAAGCATTATTCTTGCCAAGTGAAGAACTCTTGTCTGTCTTCATCCAAAACTAGGATCAAACAACAATTAGTAAGTATTTTTCTATTGTTTTCTTCTTCATTTTATTAATTTCCATCCATTCTGTACTTAGGTTTTAGAATTAATTGAGTTTAGGGAAATAATGCTTATAAAAGAAACATTACATTCTCCCAAAAATGTCTCAATACCTCACATATCCAGAAACAATGAAAAATTCAGTGTTTTTATACAAACTGAGCATTTTGGGCATTTTATTTTTCCTACCCTTGGATATACTTGCCCAACAGTATGACTATAATAATACTGTAAATTTATTTATATTCAAGGTATACAATGCACAATGAATCCTTCTAAGGGGTATCTTCCTCAAATATTTGGATTTTACTGCTTCCCTTATGATTGTAAATCTTGATAACGTACTATGTTTAATATTCTCTAAAGTCAAAATATAGAGTTGTAGATCCTATCGCTATTTTATATACAGATATTCAGGTTTATTACCATCCAGTATTTTTAAGATAGTATCTAAATTACATATTTTATTACTAAATCATTGAATTCCAAGTCCAAGATTTTTTTTTTCTTATATGTAATTTTACTAAAATTAAGAGACAGAAGAGCTCATTTGAGCTTTGTGCCCCATTAGCTCTGACTAAGGGTCCATTCACACGTCCGTTTTTTCTTTCCTGATCTGTTCCGTTTTTTGCGGAACAGATCTGGACCGGATCTGGACCCATTAATTTTCAATGGGTCCTGGAAAAAATCGGACAGCACAATGTGTGCTGTCCGTTTCCGTTGTTCCGTTCCGCATGTCTGTTTAAATATAAAACATGTCCTATTCTTTTCCGCAAAATTCGGATCCTGGTACAATACAAAGTCAATGGATCCGCAAAAAACGGAAGACATTCGGATATCATTACGTATGTCATCCGTTTTATGCGGATTCCGTTCCTGGAAATTACATTGAAATTTTTTTTTTTTTTTCAAAGAAATCCAAACAACTTTATTTGCTTATTGAAATTTATACATGTTTCCGTTTTTTTGCGGATCCGCAAAAAACGGATGACATACGGATGACATACGGAAACATTTTCAGGAACAACGGATCCGCAAAAAACGGACCGAAAATCGGGATATAGAAAAATACTGACGTGTGAATGTAGCCTTACTCTGCTCAGCTCTCTCCGAGCAAGTGGTGTACCAGCAGTTTTAGGCTACTTTCACACTTGCGGCAGTGTTATCCGGCGGGCAGTTCCGGATAACAGGATCCGCCGATCTGGATGTGACTGAAAGCATTTGTAAGACACATCCGGATGCGGATCCGTCTCACAAATGCATTGCAAGAACAGATCCGTCTCTCCGCTTTTCATGCGGACAGACGGATCCGTCTTGTATTTTTTTTCACATTTTTACCGGTCTGCGCATGCGCAGGCCGGAAGGACAAATCCGGCATTCCGGTATTTTAAATGCCGGCACTAATACATTCCTATGGGGGAAAATGACGGATCCGGCATTCAGGCAAGTCTTCAGTTTTTTTCGTCGGAGATAAAACCGTAGCATGCTACGGTTTTATCTTTTGCCTGATCAGAAAAACGCTAGTGTGAAAGTGCCTTTACCTGAGCTGCTGCTAACAACATTCAGAGATATAATTTACAACAGCCACATGGGAATCTGTAACTGCAGACACTCGTTAGCTTTTATGGGAGCTGTGTAGTTCAGGTGCCAACTCCTAGTGCCGGAGCTGCAAGGTAACAGCTGATCAGTGGGGGAGTGGTTGGAGTATGACATTTTTGTTGACATAAAGAAAACTAGTAAATCTCCCCATGTTGATCATACATGTAATTAATTTCATTCTTGCTTCAGCAAATATTAAGTTTGTCCACGTCGCAAGAATGTCACTGCACAAGATTGGATGGCGTACTGCATATATTTATGGAGATTAGCTTGTCTGGCGTCTAATAAGGCTATTTGTTTAGTATGAGCCAATTCTTGTATAAACTGCAGATAAGGGCATTTCTTATAATCTAGGAGGTGATCAAAGATATATCTGCAGAGACACGTAATGTTATATATCGTCAAGCCACGGACTGCCAGACATTCTTGGGCTTTCGGTCTTATTAACTATTTTAGAGATATTCCAAATGCTTTAGCTGCATTTAGACTATCCAAGGAGCAGCCGATTGTCAAATAGGAAGCGTTTCTTCCCAACAGTTGGCTGCTCGTTAAGTGGAGGTGAAGTACTGCATTTATGTTGCATCTCCTCCCCATAAATAATTATTGTTCCTGGACAGCAGATCGCTGTTTAGACAGCATGATCTGCTGCCCAGTAGAGATGAACTTGCAGTTCGTCCGGCGGTCCTTTCGCAGCGAACTTTACTCGTTTGCTGTTCGAGGAACGGGCGAACATATGGCGATGTTCGCGCCCGCCATTTTCTTTTACATTGTAAAGAACTTTGACCCATGACACATCCATCAAGTGGTACAGGACAGCCAATTGAGACGTTTCAGCACATGGACATACCCCCTACCTTTAAATAAACCTGATCTGGCCGCCATTTTACATTCAGTGTTTTGCCAGTGTAGGGAGAGGTTGCTGTGTGGAGCAGGAACAGACTGTTAGGGACACCAAATGTTAGCTAATAGGGCCACGAAAGTCCTTTTAAGGACTGGTATAGGTGTGCTATTGATAGGTGTGACTTACTGAGGGTTGTAATATACTTATAATATACATTCTAACATAGAAAGTATATTATAGTGCAATTGTATTGTACAGCAGTTCTGTTCGATACTGCAGCCACACAGAGTGCTAAAAGCTATTGGAACAAATAATTTCTACTGGTGTGATTTACCAGTTGCCCCCCCAAAAAAAATTGATTGAAGCAGGGGTGTTATATACCAATAATATACTTTCTATATAGTGCATTTAGGTAGTGCAGCATTTGTTTGCGGTTTTGCTGCGTTACCGCAGCTACACAGAGTGACAAACAGCTATTGTAACAAATAATTTCTGCTGGTGTGATATACCAGTTGCCCCTCACAAAAAAGTGATTGAGGCTGGGGTGTGATATACCTTCTTCCACAAATACTGCTCTTCTATAGGGACTTTTGTCACAGGGTCATTTTGAAAATGACAGGCAGAGGAAGAGGCAGGCTATTCCGCACGGTTAGCAGGGGTCGGGCAGGTGCACCAGGCCGGAGCCTAAGTGGGAAGATGCAGAAGGTTCGTGCAATTATGTCAAAGTACGCACCAGACTTGGTTGAGTGGCTCACTCAGCCTTCCGCTTCTGCACCCTCCTTGTCCTCTCTATCTGCACCCTCTTCACTCTCTGCTGTGTGCACCCCCAAAGACACCACCACCACCACTATATCCCCTCCACTCGAGTCAGAGAAATTATTTTCCCATCCATTGCAAGACCTTAACAATGCGCAGCCATTCTTGGCATCGGATAAGGAAGAGGAGGTATCAACGGTTGCCACCCAGTAGTCTGACGACAGTACCCAGATCAGCCCAAGGAGGGTGGTCACCGCTGTTGCTGCCTACTCCGAGATCTCTAATGTCAGTGGTGGTGAAGGTGACGAATCCGATGATGACGTGTCTATGAACGTCACGTGGGTGTCCACAAGAGAGTAAGAGGAGGGGAGTTCAGAGGGAGAGACGGAGCAGCAGATAGGGAGAAGAAGAAGGAGAAGCAGGCAGAACTTACAGTGCACAGGAGGCAAAAAGCAGACTGCTAATGTATCTGGAACGAGGCATCCACCATGCACAGTCACATCTGGCGCTCCCAGGACGCTGGCACATGGTTTCGCAGTGTGGGCTTTTTTTAACGTGTCCGCTGCTGACAATAGTGTTGCCATCTGCAGCCTGTGCTGTCAACGCATAAGTCGCGGTAAGCCCAACACTCACCTAGGGACGACCGCCTTCACCGAGCCCAGTGGGAGCAACGCCGTGAGAACCCACAAAGCCACACTCCCAGCGCTTCCCGTCCTGCCTCTTCTCCTTCTCCTCTCTCCTCCCAGTTGTTCTCCACTCCACCTTCCACCGTGCCGTCGTAGCGTTCATTGGGTAAAAGGCAGGCTTCCTTGCCCTAAATGTTCGAGCGAAAAAAGATGATGACGCCGGATAACCCTCTTTCCCAACGGCTGACCGCTGGCTTGTCTGAACTGCTAGCCCACCAACTACTGCCATATAAACGGTAGTGTTGATCACGAATATTCGAATTGCGAATTTTAATTGCAAATATCGGCACTTCGAGAATTCGCGGATATTTAGAATATTGCAAAATATATTCGTAATCGCGAATATTCGATTTTTTTTAAATACCAGTTCATGCGAATTTTTATGCAAATATTTTAGGCGAATTTTATGCAAATTTTCGCAATCAAGAAAATAATGCCTGGAGATCATGAATTCGCAAATTCTCGAATATATGGCGAATATTCGCCCAAATATTCGCGAAATATCGCAAATTCGAATATTGCCCCTGCCGCTCATCACTAATAACTGGGTGGACTCGGAGGCCTTTAGAAAATTTGTGGCAATTGGCACACCGCAATGGAAGGTCCTCGGAAGGAAATATTTCTCCCAGAAGGGCATCCCAGAGCTATATGGCCACGATCAGCGGCAAGTGAATGTATCTCTGGCACACAGTGTAGTGCCAAGATACATCTGACCACAGACACGTGGTCTAGCAAAGAGAAAACGAGGACGACATTATCCTGGATGATGAGCAGGAGCCAGGCCACTCCACCGCTTCCAGTTTGGTGCAAACGGGGGCCTTCATACTCCAGTGTTTGAAGAGGGACCCCCGTATAAAAAGCATAAAGGGCAGGGAACAGTACTGGGTGGCAACGTACTTAGACCCCCGGTACAAACACAAAATAGCGGAAATGTTACCACCATCACAGAGGGCTGTCAGAATGCAGACTTCCAGGCCTTGCTTCGAGAAATGCTGCATTCTGCTTTTGCGGGTGCTGGCAGAGGAATTTCCACTCACAGAGAAACTGTTGTGGGTACCAAACCAACAGCGCATGCAAGAAGAGGGCGGTTTGAAGATGTGTTGGTCACTTCGGATATGAGATCATTCTTGCAGCCAACCCATCGACAGCCATCCTCCGGATCCAGCCTCGGGGAATGCCTAGACTGATAGGTGTCTGACTACATCAGGTTAACGGCCTATGTGGACACTCTGAGAAGCGATGAACCCCTGGACTACTGGGTGTGCAGGCTTGACCTGTGGCTAGAGCTGGCACAATTTGCCATGGAACTGTTGGCTTGCCCCTCGTCCGGTGTCCTGTCCGAAAGGACATTCAGCGCAGCAGGGGGATCGTGACCGATAAGCGCACTTGCCTAGCTCACGACAGTATGGACTACCTCACATTTCTAAAAATGAATGAGGCATGGATCTCTGAGGAATTTAACACATGTGACAAGTCGACCACATTTGATTGAATTTCCTCATGACAGGCCACAAATACCCACCATCCCCAGAACAAATCATGGTCGCTGTCTTAGGTAAATACAGCAGCATAAAAAGCCTTTTATGTCCATTGAATGCATAATTTTTGTGGCCTGTACTGGCCGACAGTTACATTTTTATCCTGTGACCGCCTAATGTACCTCCAACCACAGAATCCAAAGTTCTGTGCTGTCAGGTGAATGCCTATTGGATAATTTTTGGGGCCTTTACTGGCCGACAGTTAAATTTTTTATCTCTAGCCACATAATCACACCTTGTCTCACTCCTCTGCCTCTCATTATGGTGGCGTATGAACCGCATTCACCATAAGGACCTTCTAATGTCACAGGGTCATGTGACTGTGCCCTTCACCCCGTACTGTGCCCCCTTATAACCTGCATTGTGCCCTCTTAACACACCCTCTGCAGTGCCCCTAGTCATTCCCTGTACTGTGCCCTCTTATACCCTTTTATCCCGTCACGGTATGGCGGTGTTATCCGGTCACTGTGCAGAGGTGTTATCAGGTCAATGTATGGCGGTGGTATCCAATATCTGGATGGCCATAACTGTATCCCTTTCCCTGCCCACGCCATCATTTTTTATACCTGGCATGAGCGGGAAAAATATCCAGATTGCGGTGCTAAGGACCTTTGCGCCATAATCTGTGTCAGAAATACGCCTAATATAGACTTATTTCTATATAATAAATGATCACCTAATTGTATTAATATTTGTGGCTTGGGCTAATATATTTATTTTATATAGATTCTACTGTATTATACTGTGCCCTGTATTTCCCAGTAGAAAATGATCCTTTGGAAACACAGTCCTCATCCCTGACCACCAGGTAGCGCTCTGTCAGTACATTGCGGCCTCCCCTCTCCGCCACGCTGCTCCGCTGTGTACTTGTGCTTATTCTGACACTAGGGCTGGGTTCACGTGCTATTTTTGCAATCTGTTTAATGCATACCAAAAATGTATGTGTTAACAGATGCCTCAGACTGATGCCATACAGTGGCATCCGTTCACCTGTATGTTCCATGGTAGAAAAAAAAATTATGTTAACGCATAAAAATGGCCCCTGATTAAAATACATATTTTTCGTGGGAATTTTTGCCAATGATCCCCCTCTGGTATATCACTGTCCATGTTGTGGGACTACAGGGAGTGCAGAATTATTAGGCAAGTTGTATTTTTGAGGATTAATTTTAATTATTGAAAAACAACCATGTTCTCAATGAACCCAAAAAACTCATTAATATCAAAGCTGAATATTTTTGGAAGTAGTTTTTAGTTTGTTTTTAGTTTTAGCTATTTTAGGGGGATATCTGTGTGTGCAGGTGACTATTACTGTGCATAATTATTAGGCAACTTAACAAAAAACAAATATATACCCATTTCAATTATTTATTTTTACCAGTGAAACCAATATAACATCTCAACATTCACAAATATACATTTCTGACATTCAAAAACAAAACAAAAACAAATCAGTGACCAATATAGCCACCTTTCTTTGCAAGGACACTCAAAAGCCTGCCATCCATGGATTCTGTCAGTGTTTTGATCTGTTCACCATCAACATTGCGTGCAGCAGCAACCACAGCCTCCCAGACACTGTTCAGAGAGGTGTACTGTTTTCCCTCCTTGTAAATCTCACATTTGATGATGGACCACAGGTTCTCAATGGGGTTCAGATCAGGTGAACAAGGAGGCCATGTCATTAGATTTTCTTCTTTTATACCCTTTCTTGCCAGCCACGCTGTGGAGTACTTGGACGCGTGTGATGGAGCATTGTACTGCATGAAAATCATGTTTTTCTTGAAGGATGCAGACTTCTTCCTGTACCACTGCTTGAAGAAGGTGTCTTCCAGAAACTGGCAGTAGGACTGGGAGTTGAGCTTGACTCCATCCTCAACCCGAAAAGGCCCCACAAGCTCATCTTTGATGATACCAGCCCAAACCAGTACTCCACCTCCACCTTGCTGGCATCTGATTCGGACTGGAGCTCTCTGCCCTTTACCAATCCAGCCACGGGCCCATCCATCTGGCCCATCAAGACTCACTCTCATTTCATCAGTCCATAAAACCTTAGAAAAATCAGTCTTGAGATATTTCTTGGCCCAGTCTTGACGTTTCAGCTTGTGTGTCTTGTTCAGTGGTGGTCGTCTTTCAGCCTTTCTTACCTTGGCCATGTCTGTGAGTATTGCACACCTTGTGCTTTTGGGCACTCCAGTGATGTTGCAGCTCTGAAATATGGCCAAACTGGTGGCAAGTGGCATCTTGGTTTTTCCACACGCTTCTTGCGACCCTGTTGACTATTTTGAATGAAACGCTTGATTGTTCGATGATCACGCTTCAGAAGCTTTGCAATTTTAAGAGTGCTGCATCCCTCTGCAAGATATCTCACTATTTTTGACTTTTCTGAGCCTGTCAAGTCCTTCTTTTGACCCATTTTGCCAAAGGAAATGAAGTTGCCTAATAATTATGCACACCTAATATAGGGTGTTGATGTCATTAGACCACACCCCTTCTAATTACAGAGATGCACATCACCTAATATGCTTAATTGGTAGTAGGCTTTCGAGCCTATACAGCTTGGAGTAAGACAACATGCATAAAGAGGATGATGTGGTCAAAATACTCATTTGCCTAATAATTCTGCACGCAGTGTATTTGTGTACTTCTAGTAAGTGTTTGCTGGCTGCAAATATGACCTGAAGGTTTTTCAGGTTCGCCTGCCATTAAAGTGAATGGGGCCCGCCGCGAACTTGCGGTTCGTAAACATTTGATCGCGCGATCGCAAACCGTCCCGGCCGATGTTCATCCATCACTACTGCCCAGGAACGATGATTGAGGGGTCCGCACCTTAGATCATTTTATCCAATGAGCGAACGTTTCGCACGTTCATCGAGTTATCTTCGGCACCTTTACACAGGCAGATTATTGGGAACGAGCATTCGTAGGAATGTTCATTCTCTTGATACTTGGCCTGAATGTTTGGCCATGTAAATCCAGCTTTAGTCCCTCCAGATATATTTCACCAGGGCTTTATTGATGTTCGTGATGTTTATGTACCTTGACAATAGTGTTAAGTTCTGTAAGTAATACATTCATTTTACATCTATTGGATGTACTTTGGAAGCATGTCTAAAGTATACATTTTTTACTTAGTCTTGCCTTTTTTAACCCCAAATTACATAACATTATATAATGACTTATTTAATCTATAATTTTAGACTACTGTATATAGACCAGGGATCAGCAACCTTCAGCACTCCAGCTGCTGTGAAACTACAGCTCCTAGCATGCAAACTTACTCAGCTGTTCTTGTAAATCCGATAGAAGAGAAAGGAGGGTTCTGGGAGTTGTAGTTTCCGAATAGCTGGAGTGCCGGAGGTTGCTGATCCCTGTTTTAAGACAGGTCTAGACACAAATCATATGAACACAACAGTTAGATCTTGTATTACATCCAGCTTTATGATCCCATAAATTTCATAAGGATACCTAGGAACACACCAAGGATGATTTTGTTTTTTGCTGACACAACTTCCAATCTAGAAATTGGAGAACTGAGTATGCCTAGAAGAACTTCACGTTGGTCTAAAAACTCTCTCACTTTGCTTAGACTCTTCATAGGTGTGGATGGTGTATAAAATATTAAAATAATCCATCATCATTAGATTACATTTGGTTGAATTGGTATTCTCATCACAGACAAGTTGCCACCTGTGGATTTGTCATAAACGTCTGCCACATCCAGACTGTGCTAAGAGGCAGAGGTAACCTTCTGAGCTTGCGGTGCCCAAAGCATCAAAGGAAAGTTGTGTCCAAGAATATGAGGGAATGATAACAGTGCTAGAAGAAAGGTTTTCATGGGCAGAGTGGAGGTTATATGTGGTAGATACTGTATGTGGTTTTATGGTTTAGGATAGATTAGAGAAGTGGCGTCTGTCAGTAGACCAAAAAGATGGAGATGGCAGAAGGTAATGAGATTGTGACTAGGTTTAAATGTCAGGGCTGTGTTACCCTTCAGACAGTGACATATTGTTTTCATCTTTTACGTATAGTACTGTTTTTATGCATAATATTCTTGCACCATATTACTTCATAAGTATGTGGCTTAAGGCTAGGTCTACACGACGACATTTGTTGCACCAATGTCGCGCGACAATTTTTATAATGGCAGTCTATGGTGTCGCACTGCAACATGCGACATGCTGTGACTGCGATGCAACAGTCGCAGAAAAATCCATCTCAAATGGATTTTCTGCGACTGTTGCGTCGCAGTTGCAGCATGTTGCAGTGCGACACCATAGACTGCCATTATAAAAATTGTCGCATGACATTGGTGCAACAAAATGTTGCGCGACAAATGTCGTCGTGTAGACCTAGCCTTATTCATTTTCTGGTCTATACTTTTCATTTTAGAACTAAGCTTGAACATGAAGGTTGCTGTGATTGGAGCAGGAGTAAGTGGCTTGACATCCATTAAATGTTGCCTGGAGGAAGGGCTGGCACCCACCTGCTTTGAAAGGAGCGATGATATTGGTGGGCTGTGGAGGTTTTCTGTAAGTAGAAGTAGACTTTTCGTTTTTGTAATTTCACATTCATTTTTGTTTAGTATTATAATCTCGCTTTCTGTGTATAATCATACTGCCAATATTCAGTTTTTCAAATAATTGTTTTTCTTTTCAACAACTGCATTTATCATTCTTAGTTTTCATAGAATTCCGTTCCTAAGATTTGCAAAATGTGTTTAAGTGAATAAAAAATAAATAAATGCAATATATGGACAATATAAGATTAGCATTTATCAGCAATTGATCTGATCACACCTATCTTTTTTTTTTTTGCGGGGGTGGGGGTGGCAGGGGTGTTAAAGGCCAGACTGCATTTTTGCAAAAAAATTGTATTGTATTAACACCTTAAGGAACAAGTCTAATTTTGCAAATCTAACGTCACTTTATGTGGTTATATCTGTTTTCCCATGACACATACTTCATGAGAGTGCTAAATTCGGATCAATATTTTTTATTTTATTAATTTAGAAAAAATTAAAAATGTACTGAAAAAATGTCAATACAGTCATTTGTTATTTTCTAAATTGGAATTTCTCTGCTTTTAAGGCAGATACTGATACCCCATAAAATAGTTATTAACCCCTTCAAGACTGGGCAATTTACTGTTTTTCCATTTTCTTTTTTTACTCCCAGCCTTCCTGTTCTACTAAACTCTTAAACAAGTAGAGCCCACAGACAGAGTGAAAAGGGTGTCCGCAGTAAGTTTGTGTTGATGTCACTGATAATTTTGCCCTTCCTATGATCCGTCAGAACAATAACCCCCAAAAAACGGATCCTGTCTGTTGAGCATCTGCCTTCACTCGGTCAGCATTTGGTCAGGAATCCATCAGTATTGCTAATGCCAAAAAAAAACAGGAGTAGATCAAAAACAGAGATGACACGTGAATGGAATATTTGCATGTCTTCTGTGTTTTGTACCCACTCCTGGGTTTGGCTACCAAATCACAAGCCAATTCTGATGGGACCATACAGGCCTTACAGCTGGTACACAGACAGGATCCATTGTGCATCTCATTTTTCCTTCCTTCTGACAGATCAGAAGAAGGGTCAAATAAATGATGATGTCAGCCAGGCCGAAAGGCAAAATAGTGGCCTAGTCATGAAGTGGGGATGGTGGAGAAGCATGAGAAGTCCACATAGTGGCCCTATGACATAGTGGTGAGGTGGCAGCAGCAGCATCAGGAGACCACTGAGTGGCAAGGTGACATAGTGTGGAGGTCACAGCAGCATCAGGAGACCACAGAGTAACCTGGTGACAGAGTGGGGAGGTGGGTGGCAATAACAGTACCCGCTGATGATGGTGGGTGTAAGAAGGAGCACTTGGCATCAGATGTGTGGCATCAGGCGGGTGGCAGCATCAGAATAGTAGCTGAGGCAGGAAGTCAGAAGAAACCGGTCTATTTTGTCAAAGTTATGGTGTGGCACCATGGTTGATCTAGTCTGATGCATCAGGCATTGGTGGGTGGAAATCCTGGCTGATCCACGTCTGATTCATCTTGACAAAGGTCAGTCTCTCCACATTTTGGGTGGACAGGTGAGTTCTTCTTGGGGTAACTATGGCCCCCGCCGCACTAAACACCCGCTCTGATGCCACACTACTGGAGGGTAGGATAGCTTTTCAAGGGCAAACTCTGCCAGTTGTGGCCACAAATCCAGTTTGGCTGCCCAGTAATAGATCTTCAATGTGGAGTGGCAGGGTGCTGTCCAAGTATGCCACCACCTGCTGGTTCTGGTCCTGCTCTATGTCTAGCTGCTGGTGAGTATTTTCTTCACTATACAGGGGAAGAAAGCTGCTCATCAGCGACTCTAGACTCAGGCTACTGGTACTGCTCCTGTCACCCCACCACTCCCCAGCAGCCATGGCAGTGGAACGTGAGCGCAGAGGGCCCCCCGGTCAGACCTGCGAGAGGATGGATGATGGCGCAGATAGGCAGCGGCCAACTGACTACATAGGATGTCTCTATAGTAGTTCAGTTTGTTCTCCCTCTCATCGGGTGTAAAAAAGGCCCCCATTTTGGATCGGTAGCAAGGGTCCCACAAGGTGGAGAGCCAGAAGTCATCCCTCTGCCGAATGGTGACAATTCGGCTGTCACTACGCAATCAAGTGAGTATGCATCGAGCCATTTGTGCAAGTGACTCAAAGGGACTCCCTGCCTTCATCTCTACTGCATACTGCCATGGTGTGTCTGGGTCCTCTGCCTAGTTTTCTTCACCGCCCTGTAGCTCCTCTGGCTGCTCCTGCTCCTCCTCTTTTTTCACCTGTGTAGAAAAAACACCAATTTCGCTACACATTGCTTGTGCTCCAATGTCCTCCTTCTCCTCCAGTTCAGCCCCCACAGGGCTCATGTGGCCATGAGATGTAGGCGCCACATCTCCAGTCCCCTGACCAGCCAGATTTACCAGCATCTGTTCCAGGACATGAAGCAGTGGAATGACATCATTCATTCCGTAGTCCTGGCGACTGACAAATAATGTGGCCTCCTCAAAGGGCCTAAGCAAATGGCAGGTCTCACACATGAGCTGCCACTGGCTGACATCGAAGTTACACAGGGGAGTATTCCTGTCCACTTGGATCATCAACAAATCGTTTGTGGCCTTTCTCTGTTCGTATAGTCGGTCCAACATATGGAGGGTGGAATTTCAATGGGTGGAAACGTTGCATATTAGTCTATGTTGGGGGATGCCGTTCTGCCGCTGCAGCCCAAGGAGGGTGTGCTTTGCGGTGTACAAGTGGCTGAAGTGCATGCAAAGTTTCCAGGCCATTTTTAGGATGTCTTGCAGATGGGTGGAAGACTTCAGGAACCGCTTGACAACCAGATTGAACACGTTTACCATGCAGGGCGCATGGTTCAGCCCTCCTTGACGCAGCCCCGACACCATGTTCTTCCCGTTGTCAGTCACCATGGTTCTGATTTTCAGTTGTCGCAGAGAAAGCCAGCATTCGATTTCATGATGAAGGACACGGAGCAGTTCCTTCCCTGTGTGACTCTCTTTGCCCAGGCAAACGAGGTGCAGAATAGCGTGACACTTCTGTGCCCTGCACATGTGGTATGCTGGAGGGGCACTGTGAATTGTCCCTGAAGTGTAGGCTGAGGACATGGTGGAGGATGAGGAGGCAGAGGCGGACATTGTCGCAGGATCAACGGCGTGAGAACACAGAGGCGGATGCGGCGTCACCTGGCCAAGTTTCTGGTGTGGCTGGCCAGGAACCACATTTACCCAGTGGGCTGTAAAGGACATATATTGTCCTTGACCGTAGTTACAGCTACCGACCAATTTTCACAAAAAAGGCTGTTTCGCAAAAAAAATTCACCACTGAATAGCTTATCAACGTAATTCTGTCCATATAGCAAAAGGAAGTCTACAATCACCCACCAATTTTCCCCAAAAAGGCAGTTTCACAAAAAAATTTCAACTCTGAATGGCTAATCAAAGTAATTCAGTCCATACAGCAAAAGGAAGTCTACAATCACCCATCAATTTTCCCATAAAAAGGCTGTATCACAAACAAATTTCATCCCTGAATGGCTAATCAACATAATTCGGTCCAAACAGCAAAAGGAAGTCTACCATCGCCCATCAATTTTCCCAAAAAAGGCTGTATCACAAACAAATTTTACCACTGAATGGCTAATCGATATAATTCGGTCCATACAGCAAAAAGAAGTCTACAATCACCCATCAATTTTCCCGTATTCTTTTTCCTATTAATACACCACAAAAAAATAAATACAGCAATCACAATTCACCACAGAACTGCTAATAGGACGTACATATATATCCTATTAATACACCCTGTAAATGGCTGTAGTACAATGTAACTTTACCGCTGAACGGCAATTTGTTTTTGCCACTAATACACACCAAAAAGGGCTGTAATTAGAACATATAACTGCACCGCTGAACGGCAAATATATATTTTCTTTTTCCAATAATACACGGCTTTAGAACATAGAACTGCACCGCACAAGGGCAAATAAGACGTATAAATATTTATTTGTAATAAACCCTGTTAATGCCTGTATCAAACAGCTCTTGCACCCTAATAAGAACGGTTTGCTGGAATTACAGAGCTGTATAATGGCAATTTGGATCCCCAGTCAGTGCAGCAAGGTGTAATAGGATTGTTCCTATTACCCAGGCTGTAACCTCCCCTATTGAATCCTGTTCAACATAAATGCTGTGGAATGATTCCTCCCTATCCTTTCCTTACACCTTGAATAATCTTTCCCTGCACTTGTAAATAGTGTTTTTAACACAATGACGTTTTTTCTAGCACTGTCCCTAGCGCCTGCTGACGTCTCTCCCTGCACTAAGTACACTGGAAAATGGCAGAATCCAAGATGACTGAGGCTATTTATAGGGCTGTGACATCACAGGGATGGCTGGCTGCTGATTGGCTGCATGCATGGAATTATGGGTGATCCCGCCTTCCCAGGGTTCCTTGCTCCATGTCCTCACACGTGCAGCAGCCATTTTAGGAAAAAATTAGATTTGTTACCACGAATCGTGAGGAAATTCGTATTCGGTGCGAATCAAATAAAACCTGAAATTCGGATCGAATTCCACTTTGTCAACTTCGATTCGCTCATCTCTAGTTGCTATAGGCAACTAAGCCAGTTCTACTTTACACCAGTTTCATAAATGACCCCCTATGTTCCTATGGAGGTAGGAACTAGTGAGCTGCAGCCTCGTACATGACCCTCGCTAGCAGACACCCAGCAGCCATGGTGCCCGCTCTGCTTGCAAGTGGACACTATTTTTAAATAACCAACCACTGACGTAAGGAAGGGGTTAATTAAAATTCCTCATATGTCTACTTTATGTTGCCATTATTTTGTAAACATCAAGTTATTTTTTTAGGACCTTAGAAGAATTGGAATTTTAAAAACAATTTTAAAAATTTTCAAGAAAATTTTCAAAACCAACTTTTTTAAGGCCTAGTACAGCAAATTATCAGCAAAACAAACCTCAATATTTATAAGGCTACTTTCACACTTGCGGTAGCCTTTTCCGGCAGGCTGGAACAGCTGGGGGAACAGCCTGCCAGATCCATGTTACTGCAAGTCCACCATGCTAGCCGTAGTCTGCTCTGGCCCGATTCACTATTATGGGGGCAGGCAGGAGGTCCGGTCGCAGCACGGCAAACATGCCGAGAGACGGCCGGACAAAAACCGCAGTGTGCTGTAGTTTTATTCTGGCCACCTCTCAGCATGTTATAGTGAATGGGGCCGGAGCGGACTTCCGCCAGCATGGTGGACTTGCTGTAGCACGGATCCGGCAGGCTACCGCAAGTGTGAAAGTAGCCTTACCATGATTCAGTAGTTTACAGAAATACCCCATATGTGTTCACTGTATGGGCACACAGCAGGGCTAGGAGCAGGATTTGGCTTTTAGAGGGCACATTTTGCTGATATCAGGTGCCATTTTGTCTTTGAAGACACCCTAAAGTATCCTTACAGTAGAAACACCAAAAAAGTAACCCCAAAGCACCCCATATATTTTTAGTTATTTTTATTATTTTCCAGAGTATGATAATACTCCCTATTTATTCATAAACTGTTTTTTGGGCACAGTGCATGGTTCAGAAGAGAAAGAGCACCATACAAATTTGAGGCCTAGTTTGGTGATTTATACAGCACTAGTCAAAAATAGCAGAGACTCCCAAGTAAAAAAAAATAAAAAATAAGGAAACCCGTAAGTGGTGACCCCATTTTAGAAATCCCACCCCTATCAAGGTGTGTAGTGAGCATTTGGACCCCACAGGTGTTTTGCAAAAATGAATTCACAGCAGATGTTGCATGCTAGTGGAAATAGTGCAATTTTTACACAGATATGCAATTTCAGTGCTTAAGTGCTCAGTGCTTCTTATTATGCTGTGCTTACTGGTTTTAAAAGCACCCTACATGTAGCCCTAATGTTTTACCTGGACATACACCAGGGCTCAGGAGTAAGATCAGACCTCCATATCAGATCTCAGACCAGACCCCCATATCAGATCTCAGATCAGACCCCCATATCAGATCAGACCACCATATTAGATCCCGGATCAGACCCCCATATCATATTCTCAGACCCCCATATCATAGTCTCAGAGCCCCTTATCAGATCCCCTGACCCCCTTATCAGATTTTCAGACCCCCATATCAGACCTCAGATCAGAGTCAGACCCCCATATCAGACCTCAGATCACAGTCAGACCTCCAAATTAGACCCAAAATAAATAAATAAACATATCTCTCCTGCTCCACTGCTGCTCTCCATGTCCAGCGTCCTCTCCTGCAGTCCCCACTCACTGGTCTTCTCTGGGCCTGTGCTCCAGTCCTTGTATATGCTGTTAGTCCTGACGCTGTACAGGACACTCCAGCACAGTCTGGAGAAGACCAGGACAGAGGCGTGAGTACAGCGTTCACAACGGTTCTCTCCTCGCTCCTCCTGCATACTAGTAAACACTTCTATAATGGAAGCGCTCATTAATATTTGCATCTTATAAAGCGAAAATACAGCAATTGGTGGTTCACTTCTTGCAAGGGGCTTAGGGGCCCAATCGCTATTGCGACCAATGCGAACCCTATAGGTTCACCACTCACCTAATATGTTTATTTATTTATTCTTGTCAATATGAAAGGGAACCTGTAACCATGATTTGCAGGCAGCATGTTATAGAGCAGAAGATACAACAGATTGATATAGAATTTTTGGGAAAAGATTCAGTAAAACCTGTAATTTAAACATTTAAATTTCTGCTCTTTCTGGGAATTGAAGTGAAGGAGGTGACCCTATCAGTGATTGGCAGCAATCTCTGTATGCACATAGAGGGAAGGCTTTTTTCTTGCATTAATACAAATTCTAACAGTCTATTCAGTAGGACTATCAGCTGTGCATCCACCTGACTTCTCCTCAACACAACTGATGGTCCCAACCCCATTTATAAGGCAAGAAATCCCACTTATTAAACCTGACAGAGCACACCTGTGAAGTGAAAACCATTTCAGGGGACTACCTCTTGAAGCTCATCAAGAGAATGCCAAGAGTGTGCAGAGCAGTAATCAAAGCAAAAGGTGGCTACTTTGAAGAACCTAGAATATGACATATTTTCAGTTGTTTCACACTTGTTTGTTATGTATATAATTCCACATGTGTTAATTCATAGTTTTGATGCCTTCAGTGTGAATCTACAATTTTCATAGTCATGAAAATAAAGAAAACTCTTAGAATGAGAAGGTGTGTCCAAACTTTTGGTCTGTACGGTATATATAGCTACAGTAAAAAAACTTGTGCTTTGCATAACTGTACTGAATTGATTATGCACAGCTTCATTTTATAATCTAAGACAGATGTCTTCATGAACGAGTCATGTTTATGGCAATGCTGCATGCGCGTAGCCTGAATGGTAGCACAAGGAGACCATACATAACAGTATTACAGACCAGCAGGCTCTCAAGGTGTCTCCATTTGGTGCTTCTGTGAGGCAACATATTTTAAACTTGACATATGATGAAAGCTTTGTCCAGAACTAGAAAAAACGTGGTAGTTTTCTTCAAAAAAAAAAAACACCACACCTATCCACAGCCTGATTCACTTCATTGGAGCTAAGCAACAGTACCAGACGCAAACTATGGACAGGCGTTGTGCTGTTTCTGGAATAATGCAGTCATGTTTTTCTAATCCAGGACAACCCCTTTAAAGCTTACTTTCTTTTCAAGCCGAAAGATTACATTGCTTTGGAATACTTTTGCACAGTGATGTTATGCTTAAAGGGCTGTCTCACTACAGCAAATAGCATTTATTATGTAGAGAAAGTTAATACAAGGCACTTACTAATGTATTGTTATGATCCATATTGCTTTCTTCGATGACTGGATTCATTTTTCCATCACATTAAACATTGCCAGTTTCCATGATTATGAGCACCTTGCAGTCCATCAGTGGTGGTCGTTCTTGCACACTTTAGGAATAAGCACTGGCCTCTCTGGTGGCCGGGGCCATGGGAGCACACATAGGCTGGTGCTTTTTCCTATAGTGTGCAAGCACGTCCACCACTGATGTATTGCAGGGTGGTCCTAACCATAGAAACGAACAATGTATAGAGGAAAAATGAATCCAGCCAGCAAAGGAGGCAATATGTACAATCACAATACAATAGTAAGTGGCTTGTATTTTCTCTACATAATAAATGCTATTTGCTGAGGTGAGACAAGCCTATTAATGCGATGCCAATTTTTTTGACACTTTTTATTTGAAGAAAGAGTTCATGCTGCAGTGATCTTTTTCTTTAGACTAATTTTTCATTGTAAAAGCACCTTGGCAGTACAGCATGTAAACTCTTTGAATCCAAGAAAGATCTGAAGCCATGAATCCAGGCACAGAAACATATGCAGAAGATGTGGAAGATGGCAAATTCTACTAGAAAAACTATTTTTCTCTTAGTTTTTGAGTGTTTTTTTTTTTTAGGTGTTTTCCTATAAATTCCTTTAACGACATGATCATTCATCAGATACGTTAGTGCTTGACTATTTTTTTTTATCTTCTTCTTTGCTAGGACAATATAGAGCATGGCAGAGGCAGCATTTATCAATCTGTCGTCAGCAATACGAGCAAAGAACTTATGTGCTACAGTGACTTCCCGTTCCCAGAAAACTACCCAAACTTTATTCACAATTCTAAGATGTTGGAGTACCAAAGAAAATATGCAGAACACTTTAATCTAGTGAAATATATCCAATTCAAGGTAATAAAATTGCTCATTTTACCCCCTCCATGTAGCGGAATTATCCTTTTAAGGTCATATTCACAATGTGCTGTGTTTGTTGCAATTTTAGTTGTATTTTTTTTTTTTGCAATTAAGCGATAAGTCACTGTTGGAAAAAAAAGAAATCCGAAGTAGCAGTAAATTATACTGTGCTACCTAAAGTCATGCTTAATTGAGGAGTTGCTGGATCCCCATGGATCGGACTTTTGGAATATTCTAGCCACGTAGCACCATTGTCTGTACTGAGAAGCTCTCTAGCAATTTTATTTATTTAAAAAATGATTCTGCTGCATCTGTTTGAGCCATTTCCGTCTGAGATCCATTTTTTTTAGACAGAAAAAAAGATTATTTTTTACAGGAGCAGACTGGGAGCTTAAAGTGGTCTTGGAAAAAAAAGGCGGGGCAACACAAGTAGTCAGGGCCAACACAAGTCACAAGTAGGCAGTGACAACAGAAGTAGGCATGGCCAGCAATACAGTAGTTCAGCACAAAAAAACGCCCCAGCAGAGCAAAATACCACAGTGCAGCATAAAATACTGACCTATCACCATACTGAGGACATTGATACAGTTGAATTCAGGAGGGCACCTGTAGTTGCTGGCCAGGTGCATAAGTACCTGATGCTCCTAGTATTAATGAAAGCTGAGAGCATCAGATAGTTATGTACCTGGCCAGCAGCCATGAGGAGCGCTCAGGTGGCCCTTGGGCATCGGCACATTGGGAAATTTCCTTGTAAGGTACAGTATATGGCCGATCTGCCCCTGCTGTGCACAACTGTTGCACAGGATGTTTTTTTTCTGGTTTTTTTAAAGGATTCTTTTCGTTTTTTCTGACGGATCAGAAGAACAGATAATGAAAAATGAAATGGAAATGTGAACTCTCCTTTACCTGCACTGAGGCTTTATGGGGGAAAGTTATCATGAAGTATGGGGGAATATTTGAAGTTAATATTGCTTGAATCTGCATTGCCATTATTTGCACTAAAGGCAGGGAAGGACATACCGCCTGTGAAACCAGTTCAGCTGCACAGGGGCCCAAAGTCGGAGGGGGCCCTCCAGCTCAGCTGTCTCTGCATCCACAGAATGCAGAGACAGCTGACTGTACTGGAGAACCAGAGAGCCACTGGCTCCCCGCTTAAGCACTCCATCCAGCATGTAGAAGGGGCTTATCTGACAGCCTGTTTCTGTCACTGTCTTACTTGAGCCTCAAGACGAGCTGCTCCATCCACAGCATTGACAAGCAGAGCCTGGGCAGCACATCCTGAGCTGCGATTGCCGCGCCCTCCTTTCTGCCGAATCCTGCTGTGTGGTGGGCGGCATCATGAAGAGTTTGAAATGAGCTCAGCCAAGCCTGTGCTCAGCTATTTCACAGTGTCCTAGCTCCGCCTCCCGTCTAGCGATGCCAGTAGCCCCGCCATGTCTAGTAATGCTGTATCCAGGGCGTTGCTAGCGTCTGAAAACGGGCACAGGCCCACTGTATCACGCCCCTGTGAAGCCACGCCCCAATCCCATGAAGCCACACCCCCATCACCTTCACAGTAGTTATTAACCCCTTTCAGCAGTCCCCTCTTCAGTGAATGGAGGACTGCTGAAAGGGGTTAATAACTACTGTGAAGGGCCTAGCCGTCTGGGCAACCCCACAGATCATCCCCTCAGTAATCCGTATCCTACAGTAACTGAACTTTAAATCAGCGCTCATCCAGGGGTCAAGTCCTGGGAAAAAAAGTGTGGGAACTCCCCCAAGATCCACTGCCACCCCGACTCCCCCCCCCCCCAAAAAAAAAATAAAAAAAATAATATATATATATTTCTCAGAAAATTTCAGTGCAACATAAAACGTAAACAAAAACTGGAATTTGCGCTATATGTCTGTTCAGATAAAATTAGTCTCTTTCATATTATTAGCTCCTCTTTTACATAATTTACTTACAGTTCTGAAGACTCAGGGGTGCTGGCTGGCTTAGCCTCAGGGGTGCTGACAGGCTTGGCCTCAGGGGTGCTGGCTGGCTTGGCCTCAGGGGTGCTGGCTGGCTTGGCCTCAGGGGTGCTGGCTGGCTTGGCCTCGGGGGTGCTTACAGGCTTGGCCTCGGGGGTGCTGACAGACTTGGCCTCGGGGGTGCTGACAGGCTTGGCCTCGGGGGTGCTGACAGGCTTGGCCTCGGGGGTGCTGACAGGCTTGGCCTCGGGGGTGCTGGCTGGCTTGGCCTCGGGGGTGCTGGCTGGCTTGGCCTCGGGGGTGCTGGCTGGCTTGGCCTCGGGGGTGCTGGCTGGCTTGGCCAGGCAGAAGGAGTATGGAGGACTGTGAGGCCTTTTTTCTCCAAGCTGCTCCGGAAAAAAATAATTTTTCATTATACCTCAGGTCAGACCACCAATCAGACCCCCAATGTTAATCAGACCTCAGCTAACAGCCCCAATAAGATCCCCAATATTAATAAGACCCCAATAAGACCTCAGATCACACCTCATCTCAGACCCCAATATGAATGACCCCCATTCAGACCTCAGATAAGAGCCCCATTCCTCATAGCAGCCCCCAGTAGCCTCTATGGCCCACAGCACTAAACACCCACTCTGATGCCACACTACTGGGTTGCTGGTCAAGACACGACCGCTAGCTGACACTGGGAGCTCAGGCCTCTCTAAGTGACCCCTGCTGCCACGACCCCTTACTCTGCTGCGACCTGTGCCTGCACCAGAAACATTTAGGCCTCTGCCACTCCCCTGTGTAGGGCCTGGCACTTCTCTGTCTGACATACTGTTAGGTCAAATAAATAAATAAAAAGTAAATGAAAACACCCCAAAATTTTTCTCACTTTACCACACAACGGCTAATAAGCCCTTTTTCCCCACTAAGGGCTTATTCAGAAGGCCGCATGCTGTCCGCAAAAATGCGGACCTGTATTTTTGCGCATT
Source organism: Bufo bufo (assembly GCF_905171765.1). Lineage (NCBI taxonomy): Eukaryota > Metazoa > Chordata > Amphibia > Anura > Bufonidae > Bufo > Bufo bufo. Next base: position 68,154,468 of record NC_053397.1, on the reverse strand, counting down.
AGATGCTGTCCCTTTCACTTCCATGGGTCCTTTTCTTCCATTCCATGGCTCAGCAAAACAAATGAAACATGTTTTTATACTGGTCAGTGAAAATCAGGACATGGCCACATTGAAGTCTATGGGTCAGTAAAAGAAACGTAATACAATCAGTTTTTTTGCGGACATGCTGAACTGTCCGCAAAAAAACGGATCCCCATTTTTGCGAACAGCATATGGCCGACTAAATTAGCCCTAATACACACAAAAAAGTGTTTTGAAATATAACTGCACCGCTGAATGGCAAATATATTTTTCTTTTGCCACTAATACACACCAGAAAAGGCTTTAGAACTAGAGTTGAGCAGACGCCTGGATGTTCGGGTTCGGCCGAACTTGAAAAAAAAGTTCGGGATTGGGACCCGAACTTGACCCCAAACCCGAACCCCATTGAAGTCAATGGGGACCCGAACTTTTGGCCACTAAAATGGCTCTAAAATAGTCCTGGAAAGGGCTAGAGGGCTGCAAAAGGCATCAAAATGTGCTTAAGAGCATGGCAATTGTTCTGCAAACAAATGTGGATAGGGAAATGACTTAAAATAACAAAATACAGAAAAAATAAAAATAAAAATCTGGATTCATGAGTAGGAGGTTGAGGAGGCGGTGGATGTGGTGGTGTAGGTTAACGTGGCGGTGTAGGTGGAAGCGGCGGTGAAGGAGGAATAGGTAGCCAACACTGATTTGTGTTGTTTTTTATTTTTAAATTGGGGTATCCCCCAAAATATTGGGACATATAACAAAATAAAACAAAGAATAAGTGCACTTGAGTACAAGAATGGATGGTTGAGGCTGGTATAAATGTCTATTCTGCACAAGGTACGGACAAGTCCTGTGGGATCCATGCTTGGTTCATTTTAATAAACGTAAGCTTGTCCATATTGGCTGCAGCCTGTGATAATGCTCTCTGCCGTGCTAAACACACGTTCCCACTATACACTGGCTGCAGGGCAGGTCAGCACCTCCAAGGCTGACAAAGCTTTTCCACATTTTGGCCATGCTAACCCTGCCTTCCCAGGTGCTGGCGGTGCCCCAGCTGCGTTGGCGACCTCTTCTTCCTCCTCTGCCTTCGCCTTGTGCTTCCACTGTGCCCCCGCTGTCAGGTGGGAATGCCATCAGCAGCGTGCGCTTGTAGTCGCGCATCTTCCGATCAGTAACAGATGTTTTCACAAAATTTTGTTCCCTGTCAGCAATGCAGAGCAGGGGTTTATTCACGGCAAAAGGGGGTTCATGTCACCCAGCAATAGAACAGAGGATTTTGAGAGAACGAGGCCCATGTCACCCAGGCACAGCAGAGGTTCATTCACGGCAAAAGGGGGTTCATGTCACCCAGCAATAGAACAGAGGGAGAGAGATTTAGGCCCCTGTCACCCAGGCACAGCAGGGGTTTGTATACGCCAAAAATTGTAAAATGTCACCCGACAATTGAAAATAAGAATTTTTTCAATTTAGGGCACTAAAATTGGCACTTTTTTGCATTAAAATGGCTCTAAAATAGTCATTGAAAAGGCTAGAGGGATGTAAAAGGCAGTAAAATGTGCTTAAGAGCATGGCAACTGCTCTGCAAACAAATGTGGATAGGGAAAAAACTTAAAATAAAATAACTAAAAATTACAAATTATTAACCTGCAACTCAGAGAAGGAGGTGGATATGGAGTCGGAGGTTGAGGAGGCAGTGAATGTGGTGTTGTAGGTGGAGGCAGCAATAGAGGAGAAGGAGGCAGCCAACAATGTTTATTTTTTATTTTTTATCGGGGTAGGTAGCCCCCAAAATATTGGGACAAATAAAAAATAAATAAAACAAAGAATCATTGCACTTGACTTGAGTACAAGAATGTATGTTTGATGGTGGTATAAATGTCTATTCTGCACAAGGTACAGACAAGTCTTGTGGGATCCAAGCCTGGTTCATTTTAATGAACGTGAGCTTGTCCACGTTGGCTGTGGACAGGCGGCTGCGTCTGTCTGTTATGACGCCTCCTGCCGTGCTAAATACACGTTCAGAGAGTACACTGGCTGCAGGGCAGGCCAGCACCTCCAAGGCATACAGGGCAAGCTCTGGCCATGTGAACAATTTGGAGACCCAGAAGTTGAATGGGGCAGAACCATCAGTCAGTACGTGTAGGCGTGTGCACAGGTACTGTTCCACCATGTTGTTGAAATGCTGCCTCCTGCTAACACGCAGTTGGGGCCAGTTGTTGCGGCGAGGTGACAAAGCTTTTCCACATGTCGGCCATGCTAACCCTGCCTTTCTTCTCCCCTGCCTTCGCCTTGTGCTTCCACTTGTCCCCCAGCATCAGTCGGGAATGCTCTCAGGAGCGCGTCTACCAGCGTGCGCCTGTAGTCGCGCATCTTCTGATCACGCTCTAGTGAGGGAATTAAGGACGGCACATTGTCTTTGTAACGGTGATCCAGCAGGGTGGCCACCCAGTAGTCAGCACACGTTAAAATGTGGGTAACTCTGCTGTCGTTGCGCAGGCACTGCAGCATGTAATCGCTCATGTGTGCCAGCTGCCCAGTGGTAAGGACAAGCTGTCCTCTGTGGGAGGCGTATCGTCTGCATCCTCCGTATACCCCCCAGCCATGCACCAGTGATGGGCCCGAGCTGCGTTGGAAGTCACCCCGCTGTGAACCTGCTTCATCCCCATCCTCCTCCTCCTCCCCCTCATCCTTCTCCTCCTTGTCCTTCAGTAGTGGGCCCTGGCTGGCCAAATTTGTACCTGGCCTCTGCTGTTGCAAAAATCCTCTTTCTGAGCCACTTCTAAAAGACTGGCCTGAAAGTGTTAGAGATGACCCCTCTTCCTCCTGGGTCACCTCCTCTTCCATCATCGCCCTAAGTGTTTTCTCAAGGAGACATAGAAGTGGTATTGTAACGCTGATAACGGCGTCCTCGCCACTGGCCATGTTGGTGGAGTACTCGAAACAGCGCAACAGGGCACACAGGTCTCGCATGGAGGCCCATTCATTGGTGGTGAAGTGGTGCTGTTCCGCAGTGCGACTCACCCGTGCGTGCTGCAGCTGAATCTCCACTATGGCCTGCTGCTGCTCGCATAGTCTCTCCAGCATGTACAAGGTGGAGTTCCACCTGGTGGGCACGTCGCATATGAGGCGGTGAGCGGGAAGGCCGAAGTTACACTGTAGAGCAGACAGCTGAGCGGTGGCAGGATGAGAACGCCGGAAGCGCGCACAGACGGCCCGCACTTTACGCAGCTGCTCTGACATGTCGGGGTAGTTGTGAATGAATTTGTGCACCACCAAATTCAGCACATGCACCAGGCAAGGGATGTGCGTCAAACCGGCTAGTCCCAGAGCTGCAACGAGATTTCGCCCATTATCGCACACCACCAGGCCGGGCTTGAGGCTCACTGGCAGCAACCACTCGTCGGTCTGTTGTTCTATACCCCGCCCCAACTCCTGCGCAGTGTGGGGCCTGTCCCCCAAATACATCAGTTTCAGAACGGCCTGCTGACATTTACCCCTGGCTGTGCTGAAGTTGGTGGTGAAGGTCTGTCGCTGACCGGATGATGAGGTGGTAGAAGAGGAGGAGGAAGCCGAGTAGGAAGAGGAGGCAACAGGAGGCAAAGAATGATGCCCTGCGATCCTTGGCGGCGGAAGGACGTGTGCCAAACAGCTCTCCGCCTGGGGCCCAGCCGCCATTACATTTACCCAGTGTGCAGTTAGGGAGATATAGCGTCCCTGGCCGTGCTTACTGGTCCACGTATCTCTGGTTAGGTGGACCTTGCCACAGATGGCGTTGCGCGGTGCAACCTTGATTTTATCCGATACTTGGTTGTGCAGGGAGGGCACGGCTCTCCTGAAGAAGTAGTGGCGGCTGGGAACGACGTACTGTGGGACAGCAAGCGACATGAGCTGTTTGAAGCTGTCCGTCTCCACCAGCCTGAATGACAGCATTTCAAAGGCCAGTAGTTTAGAAATGCTGGCATTCAGGGCCAGGGATCGAGGGTGGCTAGGTGGGAATTTACGCTTTCTCTCAAAGGTTTGTGAGATGGAGAGCTGAACGCTTCCGTGTGACATGGTGGAGATGCTTGGTGACGGAGGTGGTGTTGTTGGTGGCACATCCTCTGTTTGCTGGGCGGCAGGTGCCAACGTTCCTCCAGAGGCGGAGGAAGAGGCCGAGGCAGCAGCAGACGAGGGAGCAGAAGGGGCCTGAGCCCTTTCTTGGTTTTGAAGGTGCTTACTCCACTGCAGCCCGTGTGTCGCATGTAGATGCCTGGTCATGCAGGTTGTGCTAAGGTTCAGAACGTTAATGCCTCGCTTCAGGCTCTGATGGCACAGCATGCAAACCACTCGGGTCTTGTCGTCAGCACATTGTGTGAAGAAGTGCCATGCCAGGGAACTCCTTGATGCTGCCTTTGGTGTGCTCGGTCCCTGGTGGCAGTGGCCAGTAGCAGTCGAACTGTTTCGGCGACTGCTGCTCTGCTTTTGCACCCTGCTCCCGCTTTTGCTACGCTGTTGGCTTGGTCTCACCACTGCCTCTTCCTCCGAACTCTGAAAGCCAGTGGCACAACCTTCATTCCATGTGGGGTCTAGGACCTCATCGTCCCCTGCTTCGTCTTCCACCCAGTCTTTCTCCCTGACCTCCTTTTTGGTCTGCACACTGCAGAAAGATGACGCAGTTGGCACCTGTGTTTCGTCATCATCAGAGACGTGCTGAGGTGGTATTCCCATGTCCTCATCAGAAAACATAAGTGGTTGTGCGTCAGTGCATTCTATGTCTTCCACCCCTGGGGAAGGGCTAGGTGGATGCCCTTGGGAAACCCTGCCAGCAGAGTCTTCAAACAGCATAAGAGACTGCTGCATGACTTGAGGCTCAGACAGGTTCCCCGATATGCAAGGGGGTGATGTGACAGACTGATGGGCATAAGTTCCAGGCGCCACCTGTGCGCTTTCTGCAGAAGACTGGGTGGGAGATAATGTGAACGTGCTGGATCCACTGTCGGCCACCCAATTGACTAGCGCCTGTACTTGCTCAGGCCTTACCATCCTTAGAACGGCATTAGGCCTGACCAAATATCGCTGTAGATTCTGGCGGCTACTGGGACCTGAGGTATTAGGTTCAGTAAGACGTGTAGCTGTGGCAGAATGGCCACGTCCTCTCCCTGCACCAGAGGGTCCACTAACACCACCACTGCGACCATGACTGCGTCCCTTATTAGATGTTTGCCTCATAGTTAGCGTTCACAAAGCAAAGTAAAAATTGGTTAAGTATGTTAAAAATAATTAACCGCCAATATAAACCCTGATGTAGGGTATTGCACTAAATTTTTTTTTTTAACTCTATATGACAGCGGTATTTGTGGCCTAAATGTGACTGTATTCGATGTACGTTAAATCCAAAATGATCATTATATGAACACACTGTTTATTTAAACCGCAGTAAACGAATGACCATATTTGTGGCCCAAATGTGGCTGTATTCTATGTATGTTAAATTCAAAATGACCAGTATATGAACACACGGTTTATTTCAACCACAGTAAACGAATGGCCGTATTTGTGGCCTAAATGTGACTGTCACCTATGCACGTGTAATCAAAGATGAGCAGTATATGAACACACGGTTTATTTCACCTGCAGTAAACGAAAGGCCGTATTTGTGGCCTAAATGTGACTGTATTCTATGTGCGTTAAATTCAAAATGAGCAGTATATGAACACACGGTTTATTTAAACCGCAGTAAACGAATGGCCGTATTTGTGGCCAAAATGTGACTGTATTCTATGTACGTTAAATCCAAAATTAGCAGTATATGAACACACGGTTTATTTCAACCGCAGTAAATAAATGGCCGTATTTGTGGCCTAAATGTGACTGTATTCTATGTACGTTAAATTCAAAATGAGCAGTATATGAACACATGGTTTATTTCAACTGCAGTAAACGAATGGCCGTATTTGTGGCCAAAATGTGACTGTATTCTATGTACGTTAAATCCAAAATGAGCAGTATATGAACACACAGTTTATTTCAACCGCAGTAAACGAATGGCCGTATTTGTGGCCTAAATGTGGCTGTCACCTATGCACGTGTAATCAAAGATGACCAGTATATGAAAAAAAAAATATTTAAGCAGTCAGCAAAAAAGCTGTATTTCTGGACTAGCAGACATGCAGATAGATATTGCTGCACCAGCATGTCTGCATAAAATGGCTGCCGATTAGGTATTCATAGTGACAAACTGAAGTTAAAAAAAAAAGCGTTTTCAACAGAAGTTGGCTCAGTGCAGGCTTAAAAAAACGTTGCACTGCACCGACAAAACACATTGGATTGAGATCGCTGAGTTATAAGGCAGTTCTTCTTAGTATTTATCCCTGACAGCAGCAGCATCCTCTCCCTACACTAAGAATAGCAGAGTGACGTGCAGCGCTACGTGACTCAGCCTTATATAGAGGCTGGGTCACATGCTGCAGTTGGCCAATCACAGCCATGCCAATAGTAGGCATGGCTGTGATGGCTTCTAAGGGCACACAGTTAAACGCTTGTTGATTGGCTGCTTTGCAGCTTTTCAAAAAGCGCCATAAAAATCGCCGAACACCGAACACGAACCCGAACTTTTACGTAAATGTTCGGGTCCAAAAAAAGCAAAAGTTCGGTACGAAACCGAACTTTACAGTTCGGGTTCGCTCAACTCTATTTATAACATATAACTGCACCGCTGAACGGCAAACATATTTTACTTTTGCCACTATACATGACAAAAAGGGCTGTAATTTTAGCACTTCACCACACAACGGCTAATAAGCCCTTTTTTCTTACTAATACAAACCCAAAAATGCTTTAGAACATATAACTGAACTGCATAAGGGCAAATAAGACGTAGAAATATTTCCTTGTAATAACCGCTATTAATGCCTGTATCAAACAGCACTTGCACCCCTATAACAAGAACGGTTTGCTAGAATTACAGAGCTGTATAATGGCAATTTGGATCCCCAGTCAGTACTGCAAGGTGTAATAGGATTGTTCCTATTATCCAGGCTGTAACCTACTCCTATTACCCCTACTGAACCCTGTTCAATGTAAATGCTGCGGAATGATTCCTCCCTATCCTTTCCCTACACCTTGAATAATCTTTCCCTGCACTTGTAAATAGTTTTTTAGCACAATTAAGTTTTTTCTAGCACTGTCCCTAGCGCCTGCTGAGGTCTCTCCCTGCACTAAGTACACTGGAAAATGACAGAATCGAAGATGGCTGAGGCTATTTATAGGGCTGTGACATCACAGGGCTGGCTGGCTGCTTATTGGCTGCATGCATGGAATTATGGGTAATCCCGCTTTCCCAGAGTTCCTTGTTCCATGTCCTCACACGTGCAGCAGCCATTTTAGGAAAAAATTTGATTCATTACCACGAATCATGAGGAAATTTGGAGCGAATTGAAATTTTCCTGATATTCGGATCAAATACCACTCATATCATATCATCTCTACCCTTGATCACCTCTTCCTCTCCCTGCAGGATTGGGGCAAGCTGACAATTTGGTGTGCCTTCTGCTGCCACACATCACTATGTATTAATCTTTGCCTATGGCCTATGTTTATATCTGTATGTGTATTTGGAGGGGTGGGGGGGGGGGGGCGGCGAGACACATTCTTTGCACAGGGGCCCTCTGCTCTCTGTGTCTGCCCCTGACTAAATGTATTAAATGTCGCAAGTTGTTTGGTGCAGCTTTAAACATGTCTAAAACTTGAGTTTTTTTGGCCCTGATTTTGGAGCGTTTCTGCCAAAAAATCTGCCTCAATCAGCTCAAAAAACGCCTCAAAAAAGCCTCCTATTCATTTCAATAGGAAGCAGAACTTGCTTCTTTTTCACATGTGTAAAATAGAAGCGTGTAAAAAAAAAAAGCAGCAGCATGCCCTATCTTGTGGCAGAATCCACGCTAAATCTCCTATTCAAGTGAATAGGAAGCTGAAAAAACTGCTCCATGAAAGTGAATGCTTTTTAGTGCGTTTTCCTCATGTTTTTGGTGCATATCTGCTTCAAAAACCTCAAGCTGAAAATTCAGCTTTGTATTGAAGTGAACACTTTTTTTACTCTGAAAAAAGAGACGTGTATTCTGCACTGATTTGACATGAACGCTTTCTTTCACGCTGAAAAATGACACGTATACCCGCTGATTTTTTAAAGCGTGTATTTCAAAATCAGTGGTTTGAACTGGTCCTAACTTTTTATGCCACCCTTCCTGTTGGAGTGAAGTTTCAACATTTGTGTGATATTTGTACAACTTTTTCAAATGTGGTCTCTTCCTACACTGCGTCAGTGGTTCATTGCTAAAGAGTTAATGCCATGGTTGACTGCTAAAAGGTTAATACTACTGATACTATGGTTTACTGTTAAAATTATCAAATGGTTCATTGCTCTAGCTATATATTTTATGCACTATGTCAGGCATGGCCAACCTGCGGCTCTCCAGCTGTTGTAAAACTACAACTCCCACCATGCCCTGCTGTAGGCTAATACCTGTAGGCAGTCTGAGCATGCTGGGAGATGTAGTTTTGCAACAGCTGGAGAGCCTCAGGTTGGCCATCCCTGCACTATGTGCTCCAAAAGGCTATACATGGGAGGAAATAGTTAATTGGCAGCCCTTGGTTACAGTTGCTGGGTGTGTACTGATCCTGCCTTCCCGCGGTTGTGCCGTGCTGTTGTTCTGGGGAGTCTAGCTAAGCCTTTGGGTCTGTGCACAGCTCGTGAACTTGGCTGAAGCCTATGAGTTTAACATTTTCAGAAAAAGCAGCTGTACTAATGTAAGCCGTGTACCTGGATGGGCTCCCCAGGGTACAGCGAAGTCACGGACAATGAAAGCGACACTGACGCCAGCTTTTGTAAAACAGACTTTTTACTATAATGGGATATCAAACACAACCCCAAATGCAGTGAACAGAAAATAAAGTTACATACACTCAGCCGGAGGCCGAGACCCCTGCGTTGCACAGCACGGCGCCCTCCAATGGTAGCCGGAAAAACGCTTGCGATAATTTACCTGCTGACGGGCGCAATTAACACTGCCTCGCCGTACCTATTATTACCCTAGGAACAATTGTGTGGGGTGCAAGATACGGTTTCGCCTGCGGTACAACCTCTCCAGCCTCTCTGTGTCTTTCCACAAGAGGTCTGCCGAGCTCCTTCCTGTTTCTTCTTCAGCTTGTTAACCCCACCTCTCATGCATATTCAAGTATTTGCAGTATGTTAGCTGTGTGGGGAAACAGTGGCCTCTAGTGGTTAAAGAGCAGAATGACAGTCCTAATAAATCAATATGCACATGAACAGTGTTCAGACAATTAGAAGACTAGAGTGAGGTGGCTCCACCGTCTGACTTGATGATAGTGGTGCACTTACTATGCTTCACCCAAGCGTATATATATGGTGACCATTTCTCAATCTCACACTAAGAATCTAAGAGAGAGTAGAACAGAAATTTACAGAAGGTTGAAAACCTTTAAGGGAGAGTGCTTGGACTGAATCAGCAAAGATAATGCACGATTACAGCTTTGGACTTTGCTGCCCATGGTTAGGGTTAAAGAGGACCTTTCATCGGTCCAAACATTGTAAGATAATTATCAGGCTACATAGAGCGGCGCCCAGGGATCTTACTGCGCTTACTATTATCCCTGGGCGCAGCTCCGTTTGTCCGCTGTGTCCTCCAGTATCTTCACTGAATTGGTTCGACTAGGCGGAGTCTGCCCTGTTTCACCCTGGGCTGTGAGCTCTGCATTGCGATTGGACAGCGCTACAGCCTAGGAGAAGGAACGCCCAGGGTGAAACAGGGCAGACTCCGCCTAGTCGAACCAATTCAGTGCAGATACCGGAGGACACAGCGGGCAAACAGAGCGGCGCCCAGGGATAATAGTAAGTGCAGTGAGATCCCTGGGCGCCGCTCTATGTAGCCTGATAATTATCTTGCAATGTTTGGACCGATGAAAGGTCCTCTTTAAAGGTGTTTTCCAAGATTTTTATACTGATGACCTCAGGATAGGTCATCAGGATCTGATCGGTGATGGTCCTATACCATGGACCCTTGCTGATCAGCTGTTTTGAGAAGGCACCGGTGGCGGTCCTGGTTGGTGTCAGACCCCCACTCATCAGATACTGATGACCTATCCAGAGGATGGGCCATTAGTATAAAAATCTAAGAAAACCCCTTTAATTGCTTCTTGCGCCCACCCATTTCTGAGATACTTTGCTCATTGTACATCTCATTAACGTAGCCAATCATGCTCACTTTTCAAAATTGGAGTAAGTGGTGTAAAAGCATGAAAAGTTGAAAATGTTTGCACAAGTAACCCCAGAAAGTGGCAAAATCCCCTTTTCTAGCTCTTTGAATCCTGAACTCTGCAGTGCAGGGCTTGATAAATTCCCCTCAACCCCCCATATTCTTAGCCATATGAGCAGGTCATGCAAGTTCTTAAACATAATAGCAGATTTACTAATACTGTCTAGTGCAGCAGTCAGCAACCTTCTTTGTATGGAGGGCCAATAAAAAATAAAAATAAAATTTGAATTGAAATGCTTAGTGTGCCTTGCCATACAGGAAAGTCAAACATATGACTTAAACCAGGTATTTATAACTATGTCCAAAGATTCTCAACAATACTGCCTGGCTTTCACAGCTTAATGAGGTTTCCGACATTTTAGAAAAACTGCATTCCAGCAAATACAGTGTATGCTAAGGCACCGATATATGGGGGAACAGTATATGGCCCCACTACCACCAACCATACACTGACGTTGGGGGAAAGCAGCACTCACTCATTTTAACTGACTGAGGGCTGCCCTCCTGCACCACTGTCCAACACACACTGGTCACTGCCACAACAATCAGAGCTGCACCAATAACACCTAGATCTCCCCCCCCACACACACAGATTAATCACATTTCTAATCACTTTCCCCACCTAACCTCCCCCCTTCAAAGTATTCAGAGAGCTTATTCCCCATCCCCGTTAGCAATCACACAGGCTCACCACTCCTTCCCCAACCTGGTCACAGTGCTCGTTCCCCCATCTCCCCAAGTTCACCATCCTCCCTCCACCCCCAAACTGGTCACAGTGCTCGTTCCCCCATTTCCCCAAGCTCACCATCATTACTCCATTCCCAATCTGGTCACAGTGCTCATTTCCCAATCCCCCAATCTAGTCACAGTGCTCATTCCCCCATCTGCCCAAGATCACCCTCCGACCCCCAGGCCCAATCTGGTCACAGAGCTCATTCCCCCATCTCCCCAAGCTCACCATCCTTCCTCCACCTACCCTCAAACTGGTCACAGTGCTTGTTCCTCCTTCCTCCCATCCCCAGTCCATTCACATACCTTTCTTAATTTGTGGCAGTCCTGAGGAGGAGAGGTGCAGTTGCAGCAGCAGCAAGGTACACAGGTAGGCAGTAGCATTGCAGAGTCCCACTCTCTGCTATTGCTCCTCTTTGGCATCTGGGGCAGGAAGAATGTAGGGCAGGTCTAGCAGATACGTCGTGCATGATGCCTCTGAAGGTTTTTGCATTTAAAGATTTAGCACGGCAGCAAGGCATCTAACAAATGGAGTCTTACCGTCATTTGGCGACAGCTAGCGTGCCAGCAGAAAGTGGTCTGTATGCTGCAGGTTGCCGACTCCTGGACTAGTGTCTAAGAATAAGACAGTGTAAACTTGAACTAGATGGTCTTAAAGGGTCACTGAGTTTTCACAAAACTTTCGATATGTCATAGCGATCAGTGGGGGGTCTGAGTGTTGAATGAGGACAGAGAGGTGCTCTTTTTCTCAACCATTCAGGATACGGAAGCAAGACAGGCCCATTCTCTTTCTAATGAGTCTGTCTCGTTCTCTTTCGTGCAGAGAGGAATGTGCTACATGAGCGCTTCTCTTTCCTCATTCTAGAGATCAATAGGGATCTTAGTACTCAGACCCACACTGGTCAAAACCCTTGATGTCGCAATGACATAGCAAAAGTTTTGTGAAAGCTCAGGGATCCTTTAAATTGTAGCAGATTTATCACAATGGCTGATGCTGGATGATAAATCTGGCACACCTTTAGACTGTCAAGCCTCAATAAGTTTATACCACTTATTAGTCTCCTTATTTTATGGCAGAAGTGTGTGCAAAAATTTGGCACATTTTTGGCACGCATTGACCTCTGAATGCCATGCCCCTTTCCTGATTGGCCGCGCCCCCTCGTTGGGAGTGCCACCAACAGCCAATGTTATCTCTTTTGTTCTCCTTAAGACTGTAGTCATCAGTGTGAAGAAGTGCAAAGATTTTGAAAACAGTGGGCAGTGGTATGTCACCACAGAAAAGAATGGGAAGCAGGAATCAACAATTTTTGATGCGGTCATGGTTTGTTCTGGTCACCACACCGATCCGTACTATCCACTGGAATCTTATCCAGGTAAGATAATTTGATTAATACAATATATTGCATATTCATTATTCATTTCTTTATATACTGTATATATATCACTGAATATAATAAATACAGGTTTTGTGGTCGGCACTATCATGTAGGTTAGGAACTTTGAACTATTCTCCCTGAAGTGAGGCACATACTGTAGTATGATGAGTAGAGATGAGCGAAATTTGATTTGGCTGCTTCGTCGAATTACTTCATCATGAAGCACATTTTTTTTTTGCAAGTAGCGGGTACAATGACAAGTTACAGTAATTGCACTGCCCCCATCTTTAAACCCCTCAGATGCCACTTTCATTGCTGATTGTGGCATCTTAGATCAATATTAAAGCATTTTAGTGGTTGCTCATAAAAAAAATAAAAATTATTACATTGTACCTACCTCATCCATTTGAGCGTGAAGAGGCCACCGCAGACATCTTACCTGAAGATCCAGCACAAAATCTCACGGGGTCGGCATAGTCATACGTCACCACACACAAGATGACCTCTTAATGCTCAAATGGATGAGGTAAGTATGATTTTTATTTTTATTTTTAAAGCCATTTCAGGGAAAATCGATTCATCACCATGAAGCAAGAGGAAACTCGGCCTTGCAGCAAGTCAAATTTTTCCAGAAATTTGGAATAAAGTCCACTTCCTTAAAGAGGACCTTTCATGTTTTTTTTTAATTTAAGATAAATACCTTTACTTGCGGGGTGATGCTGCCACCCTGCCTGTTTTTTTTTTTATATTGCTCCTACACCCCGCTTTGCCCCCCTGTATTTTTCCCGCTCAGTATGTTAATACTGAGCATCGGTACAGGGAGGAGGAGACGCCAGGGTTTCTCAATGGGCGTCTCATTCTCCCTGGCTGTGCCGCGATCCAATCACAGCGAAGAGCGTCACAGCCAGGGAGAAGGTTTCCCTTTACGACAGCACGCTGTGGTTTTTGTCCGCCCGCCTCTCAGCATGTTTGCCGTGCTGTGGCTGGACATCCGGCCCTTCCCCATTATAGTGAATGGGGCCGGAGCAGACTTCTGCCAGCACAGATCAGGCAGGAACAGCCTGCCGGAAAAGGCTACCACAAGTGTGAAAGCAGCCTTACACTCCTAGTAGTCAAACAGCACCACCTGTAATATGCTGTCTATTGCTATTGTAATCTTATCTTACTTGCTGGTCTTATAATAATTGTTTTATAGGCATTAAACTGTTTAAAGGAAAATACTTCCACAGCCGTGAATATAAGAATTCTGATGACTACAAAGGAAAACGAGTTGTTATTGTTGGAATGGGGAATTCGGCAGCTGATATTGCTGTTGAGCTCAGTCGTACTGCTTCCCAGGTAAGGAAAGTTAAATAATATATTGAATTTTTTGTATTTTTTTAAATAAAATAACAATTTGCAGTCTGTTAAATGTGTAATTACCTGTGCATTCAATCCAGCAGGACTATAATAATATAATACTATATCTGTCTGAAATATGAGTTGTATCCTGCATTGTTCACCAGTTTTCCCTCTGCATGCCCCATTTCTGAAGTTTCCAAAATCATTTTTTTATGTGGTTAAAGACCAAAGCCAGGAATGAATTCAAGAGGAGAAACCTCAATTTTTCCTTTATATGTGTCGTCCATTTGTGATCCATTCCTTGCTTTGGCTGAATAATAAGAGGTTAGCTGCAGTGATGTCTCCCATGCACTGCACACACAGGAGATCCTGCTCCCCTGTCTCTCTGTATCACACCCTTCTAGCAGCACAACCGAGCAGTTTATATATAAATCGAGCAGTGAAGTGAGACATTAAATCGCTTACTACCCAGCAACAGTGCCTGTGTGTCTGTGCTTCTGTCTCCCTCCATTAGCTCCTACTTCTACTCTCCACTCCTCTTTCCTTAGACTTTTAGTAAAGTCTTTAGCGAGCACGGATCTGAGCAGTGAACTAATCAGTGCACTAATCAGTGCAGGAACTGGGGGACCAGAAGAGTAGTCTGATAAATGAAGAAACAGGCATTTCTCTGTAATATGATATATTACAAAGTTTCTTAGTTTCTGTACTATTAATTTATGAAAATTGAAACAGTTACTCTTTAATAAAAAATAAATGAGAATATAAACATAATAATTGTCCATTATCACCCACATTATAGTAGTAATAGTGATATTAACAAAAATTAAAACGACCTTTACTTATCTTGAAATACAGAAGTTATATGGGTAGTGCCAAGAAGGCATATTATGTGCTGTAGTCAACAATTTTAATGACCACTATGCAGTGCTACAATTCCCTAAAAAGTCTAAGTTTCCTAATCTGGCCTTGACATGCAGAAAATGCTTGGATCATTCAATCACATAAAATGTATGTGTCTGTGATTATTTTGAGGGGTGCATACAGGCTACTGGGATTAAAATTAGTATTGAGCCAATCGAAGTTCACAAAGTTATGAATTTCAGGGAAAATTTGATTTGCTGCAAGGCCAAATTTCCTCGTGTTTTGTGGTAATGAATCGATTTCCCTGAAATGGTGGTAAATAATAATAATAAAAAAAAAACATACTTACCACATTCATTTGAGCGTAAAGAGCCGTCTGCTGCCATCTTGATTAAAGATCCCACGCGAAATCCCGTGCACGATGACATATAAGGTGGTGACGTCACAAGATTTCACACTGGATCTTCAATCAAGATGGTGGCAGCCGTCTCTTCGCAATCAAATTGATGAGGTAAGTACAATAAAAAAAAAAAATTTCAGCCGTGAACGCAGCATCTGAGGGGTACAATGATGAGGAGCAGCCTAATTGCAATACTTCGCTTATCTCTAGCTAAGATGTCAAAAACAGAGAGCAGAAATTGGGCACCTGATTATTCTATACAGAGATTTGGGAGGTAGTATATCTCCTTATGGAGAGCACCTTAATTGGCATGAGAAGTACAGTATATACAAAGAAAAATGCATTATCTCCACTGTCAGATTATAGTTTATATAGACTGCAAAATTAAAGCCTACAATTGCTAGATTCATGGGGCAAAAGCAAG
Source organism: Bufo bufo (assembly GCF_905171765.1). Lineage (NCBI taxonomy): Eukaryota > Metazoa > Chordata > Amphibia > Anura > Bufonidae > Bufo > Bufo bufo. The sequence continues at coordinate 68,139,015 of NC_053397.1, read as the reverse complement.
ATTTGTAAAGCTTGTTGGTGCCCAGAGTCCACAAATGAAATGACATAGTGCTTTTGCTCCATTTTTGTACCTATAATCTAGGATGTACCCTATATATGTATGTATGTTCCGCGATCACTCAAAAACGCAACCATCAATTTCAACGAAACTTAGTATACACATCCCTTGCTACCTGGAAAGAAATCTTGTGGGGAGGGGGTCACAGCTCTCTGGGATGTACCGTTCCTGAGATATTCCTAAAAAATGACCTGCATTAGCCAATACAAGCCTGCCAGCCTTTCTCTTTATATCCCAACTCCCATACACACGGTCACATGTCCCTTATCAGCCAATAGAAGCTCGCAGGCCCTTAGTTTCCACATACAAAAAGCTTTACTCCAGGTTTCCATAACAACCCAGCCATTTTTCTTCACTGCTGTAGGTGTAACGGTAACGTACACTACACACAGGGGGGAGGATAGTGACCACTGTGCTCCACCCTCACCCCTGGCCCTGCCTACTTGCCTCACAAGTCCTAATGACAGGGGACAACTAGACGGCAGTCCCTAGCTTAGAATACGTGCTGGGAGGACAGACAAGACAAATAACGGATAGTGAACGGACCCGGTCAATACCAAGAGAGCAACGCAGTACAAAAGGATAAAGCAGAGAATAGTCAGGAGAAGCCGGGGTCAAATACCAGGAGAGTAATGAAGTACCACAGGAGTCCGCAAAGAATCGTCAGGTGGAAGCCGGGGTCAGAATACCAGGAGAGAAGCGCAGTACAGGAGGAGCAGGCAGAGGATCGTCAAGGAACACAGGAACAGGTAAGTATGTCAGGAAACAAAATCGCCAAGAACCTAATTAACAGGCAACCTGTGGCCAGCAGGCTGCCTGTTAAATACTGACTAGCTGGGGTCATGTGACGTGGCCAGCACCACATGACCCACACTAGTCAATACAGCTGAGCACCGAGTGCCCAGCTCGGTGCTCAGACCTCCCCTGGTTGCCGGGGGAACTAAGGACGCTGGCCGCGCAGAGGAGACGTGCGCAGCCGGTCCGTCCCACCCCCTATTGCCTAGGACACTCCTGCACAGAGACGGGATGCCGACGGCGCTGAGGAGAGCGAACGCCTCGGCGTCCCGTGACAGTAGGTCAGCTTAAGGGTCCATTCACACGTCTGCAAAATGGGTCCGGATCCGTTCCACAACGTTTCGGATCCGGACCCATTTATTTTTAATGGGGCTGCAAAAGATGCGGACAGCATAAAGAGTGCTGTGCGCATCCACACTTCCGTTCCGCAAAAAAATAGAACATGTCCTATTCTTGTCTGCAGACACGGACAAGAAAAGGCATTTCTTTTTAAAGTGCCAGCCATGTGCGGACTGCAAAATGCAGAACGCACATGGCCGGTGTCCGTGTTTTGCGGATCCACAATTTGCGGACCGCAAAACACTTGCGGACGTGTGAATGGACCCTTAGGCTAGGGCTACACGATGACACATAGGGCACAACTAAACTGCTACATGTGTCGCGCGACATTGATGTCACACCAATGTCGCGCGACAATTTTTATAATGTTAGTCTATGGAGTTGCACTGCGACATGTGACATGCTGCGACTGCGACGCGACAGTCGCAGAAAAATCCATCTTGGATGGATTTTTTGCAACTGTCGTGTCATCGTCGCAGCATGTCACATGTCGTAGTGCGACACCATAGCGTATCGTAAAAATTGTTGAGGCAAAATGTTGTGCGACACATGTCGTCGTGTAGCCCTAGCATTAAAGGGGCAGGGCGCTGCGGAGGTCACTGTCAAAGAGGCGTTCACTGGGGATGTTACTGTTAAGGGGGCAGACCGTTGTGGAGGTCACTGTTAAAGGGGCGGACACTGTGAAGGTCACTGTTAAGGGGACAGGGGCCACTATTAAAGGGGCAACTGCTGTGGAGGTCACTGTTAAGTCAGCAGGGTACTGTGAGGTCACTGTTAAGGCAGCGGGGTACTGTGGAGGTCACTGTCAAGGGAGTGGGGTGCTGTGAAACTCACTGTTAAAGGGGTAGGCTGCTGTAAGGGTCAAAGTTAAGGGGATGGGCTGCTGTGGAGGTCCCATTTTAAAGTGGCGAGGCACTGGGGGGGTCAGTGTTAAGGGGTGGGGGACTGTGGAGTTCACTGTTAAAGGGGGGGGGGTGCTGTAGAGGTCACTGTTATGGGGGATACTGTCGATATCTTTTAACGACACACACAAACATTAAAGAGGACCTTTCACCAGGATACATGTATTGAAATAGTTATATTACCTTACAGTGCGGCCCCCAGTAATGTCTTTCAGTTTTTTTTTTTCAAAGGATACCCCCTTTCGCCCGCTGTGGTCCCCGTTTGTTTTGGCGACTCATATGCTAATGAGGTAATTCGGTTCAATTAGGCGATGACTTGAATTTGTCCTGGGTGCGGTTATCTTCTCCCTGGCTGTGAGTGCATCCAATCAGAGCACCCCACTCTTAGCCAGGGAGAAGGAGCTTAAGTTCTCACGAGATTCGTGAGAACTTGAGGTTTTACACATCTCAAGCTGTGCACCATCTTGGAGTCTCCATGCTCACCGCCGGGGACTCCAAGATGGAGCACGGCTCAGGATGTGTAAAAGCTCAAGTTCACGCGAATCTTGCGAGAACTTGAGCTCCTTCTTCCTGGCTAAGGCCCCTTTCACACGGGCGTTGCGGATTGGGGCCGGATGCGTTCAGGGTGCGTTCAGTGAAACTCGCACCACTTTGCAAGTAAGTTCAGTCAGTTTTGTCTGCGATTACATTCAGTTGTTCAGTTTTTTCCGCTTGGGTGCAATGCGTTTTGATGCGTTTTTCACTCACGTGATAAAAAACTGAAGGTTTACAAACAACATCTCTTAGCAACCATCAGTGAAAAACGCATCGCACCCGCACTTGCTTGCGGATGCAATACGTTTTTCACTGAAGCCCCATTCACCTCTATGGGGCCAGAGCTGCGTGAAAAATGTAGAATATTGAACAAGCTGCGTTTTTCATGCAACGCAGAACTGATGCGTGAAAAAAAAAACGCTCATGTACACAGACCCATTGAAATGAATGGGTCAGGATTCAGTGCGGGTGCTATGCGTTCATGTCACGCATTGCACCCGCGCGGAAATCTCGCCCGTGTGAAAGGGGCCTAAGAGCGGGGCGCTCTGATTGGATGAGCTCGTAGCCAGGGAGAAGATAACCGCGCCCAGGACAAATTCAAGTCCCCGCCTAGTTGAACCGAATCGCCTCATTAGCATATGAGTCGCCAAAGCAAACGGGGACCACAGCGAACGAAAGGGGGGATCTTTTGAAAAAAAAAAACGGAAAGACATCACTGGGAGCCGCACTGTAAGGTAATATAACTATTTCAATACATGTATCCTGGTGAAAGGTCCTCTTTAAATGAAATAGATGAAATATACCCGTGAGAAGACGGGTCCTTCTGCTAGTTTAATATAAATGTTTCAGAGTTGTTTTTCTGATACAAAACTATAGATACCCAGTTTCCTTCACTCATCTAAGGTGATACAGTAGAACCTAACATTCAGTTTGCCCACAGCTGACACTAGAGGAGCTCACAGCATATGAGTATTCACGGAGCGTCCCCTACTGTATGAAAAACAGAAAGAAATGTATTCTACTTCTCACAAACAGCTCAGTAGTAGTGCTCCCCTGCAGTTCTTATGCCAACGTCTTGAAACTTGTTGACTTTTTTTTTTGTTTGCAGGTGTTTCTCAGTACCAGGAGAGGAGCATGGGTCATAAGTCGTGTGTTTGATCATGGATATCCATGGGACATCTGTTTTGATACGCGATTTGAGACTTTCAAAAGGAACAGTCTTCTTCCTATGTCGATTGTGTCAAGTCTTACTGAGAAAAAGATGAACGAGTGGTTTTGCCACGCTAATTTTGGGCTTCAACCTGTTGATCGGTACTCTATATACTTTATAAGTATTCTGTTTTAGTCCTGGGCAACCAGTAAATCTCCTGCTGTCCTTAAATTTGCTCTTTCTTGATATTCCTCAAGTCTGGTGCAGATATTATAAATAGAGATGAGTTAATTTCCGCTTATCAAATTCGTTCACACTTCGTTTGTTGGTAATAGGTGAATTGCGTTATGGATTCCGTTACCACGGACCACAATGCAATTCTATGACGGAATGCATAACGGAATGCCTTTAGAGGCATTCTGTTATTTATTCCATCATAATAGAAGTCTATGGGCTGCAAAACGGATCCGTCCCGTTTCTGTTATGCAGGGGAGTCCTCTCCTGCATAACGAAAACGGGACGGATCCGTTTTGCAGCCTATAGACTTCTATTATGACGGAATGAATAGCGGTTATGGTTATGGTCCGTCGTAACTGAATCCATAACGCAATTCACCTTTAACCAACAAACGAAGTGTGACTAAATTTCAAAATATGAAATTCGCTCATCTCTAATTATAAACCACCCAAGTTATATTTACTGTTAAGCGACGTTCTTGAAAATTCAATTAGGCTGCTTAGCTGAATTTGACAAAAAAAATTTAAGCACATTTTTTTGTAACTAGTGGGGGCAATGACAGGGAACAGTGATTGCACCGCTCCCCGTCATTGTACCCCTTAGATCCATGTTCATAGATGATTGTGTCATCTGACATTAATATTAAGGTCTATAATAATGTATCCAAAGAATAGGCAGCACTCCAAATGTGATAAAAGGTGATGACCCGTTTATTCCCAGGCCTGGGAAAATACGGGCCATTACCTTTTATCACATTTGAAGTGCTGCCTATTCTTTGGATACACTATACTGGAGGAAAAGTTGTCCACCTTTTCAAAGGATTTTGCACCCTAACTACTTTTTGTACACTGTGCTGCTGTTACTATCTGGTTTTTGTAAGGTCTATAATAAAAAATAAATAAAATCATACTTACCTCATCCATTTGATTGCAAAGAGCCGGCCTCCGCTATCTTGATAGAAGATCCAGCATGAAATCTTGCGCGGCGCGTGATGACGCGTGATCACGTTAGCCGGCGTGAGGACGAGATTTCAGGCAGGATCTTCAATCAATATGGTGGCGGAGGGCTCTTCACGATCAAACAGATGAGGTGAGTATAATTTTTTTTTTTTACCTCATTTCAGGGAAAATAGGTTTGTTACTATGAAGTCAAACTAGGGTGGTGTACTGGATATACGCCTATATGTACAATCAAGCAAATAATGTGGAAATAGGCGCTAAAACAAAATAATAATATTATCTTTATTATATGTACGGTTAAAATAAAGGGTATCACCCGTCAGTGTAACAGTCAGCACTGACAAATTCTAAGTATGTGAGAAGGAATTAATGTCTCCAAACAGCGCCACCATCTGGAGCACTAGAACAGTCTCACAGACTGACCAACACGTAAGGGGGCTCAATCCACCACAGGGTACAAAGTATTTGACCCAGGGTGAGGACTATAATCAAGGGGATGTCTGGTGTCAGGATTTCCCCAAACACCACTACAAACAGCAAGAGCCAGCGCGCAGACTCTCAGTGCACTAGAATAGTCACAGGTGCAGGACTATGGCAGAGCATAAGCCGTCACTCCAATGTTGAGTTACGGAGCACGGATTGCCCTGACATACCCCTAATTGGTACCAGCTCAACGCGTTTCCATGCATTGGGAATGCATTTCATCAGGAGCTATGTGCACCAAACTTAAACCAGAGCCCAAAGCCTCAGCTATGATTTTTAGACCGAGGTAGTGGACGGACAGGCAGCAGTAGAATAACCTGCCTAACACCGCATTCCTCTAGTGTGAGGTACGGTGCTGTAAATCACAGACTACTGTCCTGCCTGAGCTAGCAGCCTCTAGGTTGAGGCGCAGCGTGCTAGTGTGCATGTGAATCGGCGCTGTAATGGCCGCAAAGCGGCCCACAGAACGCCGAAATTTACAGGGTGAAACCCCGCCCTGCTAGACACGCCTCCGTCTCACAGCCAATCCGGCCAGGAGGCTCGGCATAGGGTGAACCAATGGCTGATCAGAAGAAGGAACTCAGTGGGTCTCAGGGGAAGCGCAGAAGCGCCGCATTTGTATGTAAGGGAATTAGCAAGGCGGCTTCAAATACAATCACCGCAGCATGGAAACCTTTTCATTAGTATACAGTGGGGTAAGATCATAAAGGAGAGATGTATGTGAACGAGCAGACGCATATGCCCACATGCATAAGTGAATCAATATGAATCTCTTAATTCAATACAATGCACGAAATGAACAAACAGTCTTGTCATTATATAAAGGGGACAAAAGAGATCGCATCATTGAGGCCAGATGGTTTAATGGTGTTTAAAGAAAAAATCCATCTCGCCTCTTTTTATAACAGCATGCGATCACAGTCGCCACCCCTGGGTGACAGCTTCACAGAGTCGATCACTTGAAACTTGACCGACGATGTATTCCCTCTGTGATGATCAAGAACATGGCGTGCAATTGGAGTGTCTTTGAGATTTGTAATGTCAAGAATATGCTCCCCGATCCGTCTTCTTGTTACTATGAAGCACAACAAAATTTGGCTTTGTGGTGAATCAAACTTTCCCTGAAATTCGATCAAAGTCCACTTTGGACACTTCGATTCACTCAACAATGGTACCTCGGAACCAAAGTCAAGTTTGGTTCCAAGTTTTTAAGTAGTTTTCCATTTTAAAAATCAAATACCAAAGTTATTCAACTAAGTCGTTTGCGAATAAAAAACTTTGCCCCATCGGAGGCCGTACATTTTAATGCTGTACAGAAAGAGATCTCTGTGACTGTGATTGACAACCTGGACCCTGCTGTATCTACTAGCATCACTGAAAACGCCAAGGCTGGTGGATTACTCTTTATATGCCATGATCAACGTTGCCTCTCCACTGCCCCCTGTGCTGTGGTGACACAGAGCCGATGGCTGCCATGGCAACCCCAGGCCATGAAAAGGCCTCAGGGTCTGCCATGTACAGAAGCATATGAGGCCTAGCCCCCAGGCACTGTCAGACAATGTCATACAATACAGCATGCATTGTATACTACATTGAAACAGGGATCAGACCCTGAAATGTTGAAGTCCCTGTACTGGGACAAAAATAAGAAGTGAAAAAGTAAAATAAGTGTTTTATAAAAATAAAAATTTACAGTAAAAAAAAAAGTGCCTGTTTCCCTTCATCAAGTGGTTTTTCAATAAAAAAAAAACTGCATATTAGATATCATGCATCTTTAGTGAGTGGCTCTTTAAAAATATCAAAAGTCCCACCCCATCATGTGAATATTGAACAATCAAAGATCAAATGTACCCCAAAATGGTCACAATAAAAATGTCATCTCCCGCTAAAAACAAGCCCCTACACTAGACGATTGGCAGAAAAATAAAAAAAATATAGCTTTCAGAAAATGGAGACACAAAAATCTGATTTAAAAAAAAATGCTTTATTCTGAACTGAAAAAAATAAATAAAATAGGCATATAGGTATTGCTGCGTCTGCAATGACCTGCTGTACAAAAATATCATATAACTTACCCCCTCAGGTAAACGACATAAAAAAAAAAAACTGTTCCAAAATTTTCACCTTTCCCTAAAAAACTGTATTATCGAACGATCAAAAAATCATCATGTCAACTATTCCCGCAAAAACGAGCCCCTACACAAGACAATCGGCAGATTTTTTTTTTAATTATGGCTTCAGAAAATGGCGACAAAAAAAACATGATTTTAAAAAAATGCTTTATAATGCAGTAATAAAAATAAACATATTAGGTATCAGTACATCCATAATGACCTGCTCTAAAAAAATAACACATGATGTTTCCTGTCAGGTGAACACTGTTAAAACACACAAAATAAAAACAATGTCAGAACAGCCATTTTTTCTTCAAATGCAACATGGCAACTTAACATTATCCCAGTGAAATCTGTCCTCCAAAAGCCATCTGTTGCTCCTTCCCTTTTGTGACCTGAGGTGTGCTCATACAGCAATTTATAACCACATATGGGGTGTTTCTGTAAAGTGCAGAATCAAGGTAATAAAAATTAAGGTTTGTTTGGCTGTTAACCCTTGCTGACTTACAGGAAAAATGGATTAAAATGGAAAATCTGCAAAAAAAGTGAAACTTTGAAAATGTTTTCCTATTTTCCTTTAACTCTTGTGGAACACCTAAAGGGATAACCAAGTTTGTAAACTCATATTTGAATAACTTGGGGGTTGTTGTTTCTAAAATGGGGTTATTTATGGGTGATTTCCACTATGTAAGCCCCACAAAGTGACTTCATCTATATAAGACCTAAAAAAAAAAAAATGACATGTATAAAGTGATGATAACATTAATTAGACATATGGGAAATGTAAAGTAATAACTATTTTATGAGGTATCACTATGTCTTAAGAGCAGAGAAACTGAAATTTTGAACAGCAATATTTTCCAAAGTTTTGGTATATTTTGGATTTTATTATAAATAAAGGAGAAATACACTGCTCAAAAAAATAAAGGGAACACAAAAATAACACATCCTAGATCCGAGTTAATTAAATATTCCTCTGAAATACTTTGTTCTTTACATACGGTAGTTGAATGTGCTGACAACAAAATCACACAAAAATTTTAAAATGAAAATCAAATTTTTCAACCCATGGAGGTCTGGATTTGGAGTCGCACTCAAAATTAAAGTGGAAAAACACACTACAGGCTGATCCAACTTTGATGTAATGTCCTTAAAACAAGTCAAAATGAGGCTCAGTAGTGTGTGTGGCCTCCACGTGCCTGTATGACCTCCCTACAACGCCTGTACATGCTCCTGATGAGGTGGACGGTCTCCTGAGGGATCTCCTCCCAGACCTGGACTAAAGCATCTGCCAACTCCTGGACAGTCTGTGGTGCAACGTGACGTTGGTGGATAGAGCGAGACATGATGTCCCAGATGTGCTCAATTGGATTCAGGTCTGGGGAACAGGCGGGCCAGTCCATAGCATCAATGCCTTCGTCTTGCAGGAACTGCTGACACACTCTAGCATTGTCTTGCATTAGAAGGAACCCAGGGCCAACCGCACCAGCATATGGTTTCACAAGGGGTCTGAGGATCTCATCTCGGTACCTAATCGCACTCAGGCTACCTCTGGCGAGCACATGGAGGGCTGTGCGGCCCTCCAAAGAAATGCCACCCCACACCATTACTGACTCAATACCAAACCGGTCATGCTGGAGGATGTTGCAGGCAGCAGAACGTTCTCCACGGCGTCTCCAGACTCTGTCACGTCTGTCACATGTGCTCAGTGTGAACCTGCTTTCATCTGTGAAGAGCACAGGGCGCCAGTGGCGTATTTGCCAATCTTGGTGTTCTCTGGCAAATGCCAAACGTCCTGCACGGTGTTGGGCTGTAAGCACAACCCCCACCTGTGGACGTTGGGCCCTCATATCACCCTCATGGAGTCTGTTTCTGACAGTTTGAGCAGACACATGCACATTTGTGGCCTGCTGGAGGTCATTTTGCAGGGCTCTGGCAGTGCTCCTCCTGTTCCTCCTTGCACAAAGGCGGAGGTAGCGGTCCTGCTGCTGGGTTGTTGCCCTCCTACGGCCTCCTCCACGTCGCCTGATGTACTGGCCTGTCTCCTGGTAGCGTCTCCATGCTCTGGACACTACACTGACAGACACAGCAAACCTTCTTGCCACAGCTCGCATTGATGTGCCATCCTGGATAAGCTGCACTACCTGAGCCACTTGTGTGGTTTGTAGACTCCGTCTCATGCTACCACTAGAGTGAAAGCACCGCCAGCATTCAAAAGTGACCAAAACATCAGCCAGGAAGCATAGGAACTGAGAAGTGGTCTGTAGTCACCACCTGCAGAACCACTCCTTTATTGGGGGTGTCTTGCTAATTGCCTATAATTTCCACCTGTTGTCTATCCCATTTGCACAACAGCAAGTGAAATTGATTGTCACTCAGTGTTGCTTCCGAAGTGGGCAGTTTGATTTCACATAAGTGTGATTGACTTGGAGTTACATTGTGTTGTTTAAGTGTTCCCTTTATTTTTTTAAGCAGTGTATATTGACTCAATTTAACCACTCTTGTGAAGTACAATGTATCACGAGAAAACAATCTCAGAATGGCTTGAATAAGTAAAAGCGTTCCAACGTTATCACCACATCAAGTGACACATGTCAGATTTGCAAAAAATGGCCTGGTCAAGAAGGTGAAAACTGGTCTGGGGTAGAAAGGGTTAAGTATGAGGGACTCTGCTGCTGTCCACATTCTGCCTTATGGGCTCATGCACACGACCATATGTATTTTGCGGTCCGCAAAAAACATAGATGACATCCATGTGCATTCCGTATTTTGCGGAACGAAACAGCTGACCCCTAATAGAACAGTCCTATCCTTGTCCGTAAATATTTTTTTGCGGAACGGAAATATGGACATACGGAAACAGAATGCACACTGAGCAACTTCATTTTTTTTTTGCGGACCCATTGAAATGAATGGTTCCGTATATGGTCAACAAAAAAAAATGGAACAGACACGGAAAGAAAACACGTTCGTGAGCATGAGCCCTATCTCTTAGGGCTCATGCACAAGACCGTTGTTGTTTTGCGGTCCGTTTTTCACGGATCCGTTGTTCCGTATCGGAGTTGTTGTTTTTTCTCTGATTTAAGTCCTCTTCCGTTATGGTTTTTTACAAAACATATCCGCATGGTTTCCGTATGCGATCCGTTTTTTTGCGGATCGGAAACTGAAAAGGTAACTAATTAATCACCAAACACATGAGCAATATGGGCTGGGCATAGCATTTCTACAGTATGGATCCACAAAATACGGATGACATACGGATGTGTTCCGTGTGCGTTCTGCATTTTTTGCCGACCCATTGACTTAAATGGGGCCTCGGACCATAATTTGCTGACAATAATAGGACATGCACTACTTTTTTGCGGAACGGAAACGGAATGCACACGTTATTTTTGCAGACCCATTGAAGTGAATGGTTCCGCATACGGTCCGCAAAAAAACGGAAGCGGAAAGAAAATACGTTAGCGTGCATGAGCCCTTAGGATGAGCTTATATCTGTGTCAGAGGTTCTGTTCAAGGCCTCCATGTCAGATTTTTCTCTGGTATTCTAAAGGGAATCTGTCACTAGCAACCTCCCTATTCAACTGTTTGCACAGACATATACAGATGTAGCTGAGCTAAAATTGATGGTTAATGTGTTAAGTAAGGATGAGCGAACCCGAACTGCAAAGTTCAGGTTCCTACCGAACTTTGCGAGTTCGGGGACTTGAGTCCGAACCCGGACTTTTTCACTGAAGTCCGGGTTCGGTGTTTGGGTGATTTTATTATTTTCTGTCATAACATGGTTATATTGGAAAATAATAGCATTCTTAGGACAGAATGCAAAAGAATATGGCTATTTAGGGGTTAAAAAAAACAACTACTCACCTCATCCATTTGATCGTGCTGCAGCAGTATCTTCTATCTTTATTCCTTTACTATATAGGATCCATTTTATTTTTTAATTTTTTACTTTTTGGGGGGGAAAATGAGGGGGATTTAAATTTTTATATTTTTTCAAGCTTTTTTTAGGCCTCCTAAGTGGATCCCAACATGCAATCATTAATGGAATTTTATCTATTGCCATACAAAGATTGGTATATTACATTTTTGTGCTGTCACTTTCTGGCCTGAATTGTAATATACAAGTAATAAGCTTAGAAGCCTATTACAGGCTTTGGCTCATTACTGAAGTAGGGAGGCGTTCCTACCTGGGAAAACACGTGCCTCCGAGTTTGCAGCCTCTTAGATGCCGTGGTTACATTTGACCAAGGCATTTAAGGGTTTCAATGTCCGGGATCAGCATTAGCCCTGGGTGTCTGCTGTGTGAAACAGCAGGCACTCGGTTACTATGGCACTCGCTCCACTCCTGAGCAGGTGACCTCTTTAAAGACCCCACATTCGCTGCACATGTACGGCGGATGTCGGGAAGGGGTTAACTAATATGCAGATTAGGAGTTTGGTGCAATGAGGGGTGCACCTAAGCACCACTTCTTTCTGTGGCTGGCTCCTCCCACACTGCTTTGATTGACAGGACTTGGCAGTGGCAAAGCAGCAAGAGAGGGGCTGGCCACAGAAAGGAGGGCAGTTTGGTTGCAACAAGAGTGTGGCGAAACCAACCTCGCCACTGGGTTTTGGAGAGGCCTGTTTACCAGCCTCTTGCCTCAGGATTATGGCCCATACTAACTTTAAAGGAGAAGACAGACCGGCCGCACAGCTTAAATCTGTCTTTGGAATTGTATTTTGTTATGTGAGGGTACCCAGATAGCTAATTTTATTGTATTTGTGTATTCTGAGTGCCATTTACCTAATGATATGCACTCAGACTTGAGCTATCTGGGGATATGTTAAATGTCTGTTTGCTGTGGGGGTGTGACATTGTGTGTTTGGGTGGTGATTTCTGTCCTGTTGTCTCCACATGTGTATTGGCGATTTCCCTTTGTCCTGAGAGATAATTGAATTGCTCCTCGGGTGTCTCCAGGGCAGAGAGGAGGAAACCATGATGCATTGTGGGGATGTGTTGTGTCTGTGTATCCTGAGTTGCTACGTATCTGTCCTGTGTCACAGTCTTCCTTCTGGTCCCCTAGGGGCGTGTCCACCAGATGGGGACCTGCATAAATACGGGCGGGTAGCCCTCAATAAAGTGTGCCTGTTTTATCCTTCATCATGTTGAGGCTGGTGTTTGGGTAACTGATCAACACTGGGGGATTGCTATATACGCTGGGAGATTTGCTATACTCCCCTGGCTATAACTACTAGCTCTTTTAAGAGCTGTTCCTGCTCTCTGGTTTTAGGAGAGGTTCACCCACTGGAGCCTGGAGCCTTGTCGTAGGTCCAGGGTGGGTAGGAGACGGCGAGACCTCAACCAAGCTTCGGCGGTTCGTGGGGTCTGCAGTGCGTATGGTGTCAAGTGGAGTGCTTGGAGTCCTCGGAAAGCACTAGGAGCATCTATCAACGGAGGTACCCGGTCGGGGTGCCAGGAGATCCGTTACATTTGGTGGCAAGCAGTGGGATGGCGTCCTAGTGTCAGGAGAAGCAGCTCAGAGACACCGTTCGTGGAGTATATTGAGGGCAACACTAGTATCCGTACAGCGCCCCTGGCTACAGCAGCAGGATGGAATCAACTAGTTATCGGACAGCGTTCTATGAAGAAGAGGAGGAGGCAGCCGCAGACTACAGGGATGCAGACAGAAAGGAAGTCTGGTATGATGCCCTGGAAAATGCCCAGCGGCGGCGAGGTGAGAGTCTCCCCAGTTATGAGCAGCAGCTAAAGAAGCGTGTGGCGATGCGGATGGGTCTCTTGGGAGAGCAGCCCCTGGATGACTGGGTAAAAGAGCTCCAGAGCCTGGTATGTAAGGAGCTTTGGCTAGAGATCGCTTACCAGGCCCTAAGGTGGCATGTCATTCAACATTCCTCCTGGGCAGCTGAGCATGACAAGCCAGAGGGAGAGGAGTTTTATGGTTCTGGCTTGTTATGGGAGTCCTTTGCAGAGCCTGACTTCGGGAGCCCTGCACAGTCCAGACTTCAGAACATTTTCTACGAGAGGGAGGCTAGGCTGGATTGGGAGGACCCCCACGAGGTAGAGAAAGACCTGGCTCACCTAGCAACCCTGGAGTGGGAACTGGAGCAGGACTACCGAGATCTCTTCCACTCCATTGAGAGAGCTCAGCGAGAGAGCAGAGTGTCAGACCCAGGTCCAGAGCCCTTCAGCTGGGAGGATATTGTGGAGGTGTACTGGGAGGACCCGACTGAAGTATCCCCTGCTTCAGTACCAGCTACAGAGGTAGGGGACCTCATAGACTGGTCCTGGGGGGAAACCCATATGGCAGGTGGAGATGGGACCGAGATCTCTCCACTGGCCCCACAGGGATGCTGGGCAGTCGGCCCAGATCCCCAACGGCAGCCGGAGTTTCAGGGAGTAGGGACAGTTGGTCCTGCTCCCCAGCGGCAGTATGTTTTGCAGGGGGAGGAGAGCATCGTCTCCATGCCCCAGCGGCAGTGTACTTTGAAGGGAGAGGAGGTCTCCCTCCCCAACCACAGGGGGAGAGCACCCCTAACTCCAATGGTGCAGATGGGACCGCAGTCTCTGCACCAGGCCTACCGGGATACTTGACGGCGGTACAGATCCCCCACCAACCCCGCAGGAATGCCAGGAGGAGGAGGTAAGCGATTCCTCTTCTCCACAGCCGATCTGCAACAAGGTCCTGGGGATAGGATTCCATGACCACATCTCAGCGGAAGAGCTGGCATCTGGGCAGAGCGCAGTCGGCCTCTGCCCTCCCCTATCCTCTTCTCCAGAGGCTGACTTTCCACAGGCTACCCCAGCGGCAGAGCTGGCATCTGGGCAGAGCGCAGTCGGCCTCGCCCTCCTCTATCCTCTTCTCCAGAGGCTGAATTTCCACAGGCTACCCCAGCGGAAGCGCTGGAATCTGGGCAGAGCGCAGTCGGACTCTGCCCTCCCCTATCCTCTTCTCCAGAGGCTGAATTTCCACAGGCTACCCCAGCGGAAGAGCCGGCATCTGGGCAGAGCGCAGTCGGCCTCTGCCCTCCCCTATCCCCTTCTCCAGAGGCTGACTTTCCACAGGCTACCCCAGCGGCAGAGCTGGCATCTGGGCAGTGCGCAGTCGCCCTCTGCCCTCCCCTGTCCTCTTCTCCAGAGCCTGACATCCCACATGCTACCCCAGCGGAAGCACTGGCATCTGGGCAGAGCGCAGTTGGCCTCTGCACTCCTCTATCCTCTTCTCCAGAGGCTGACTTTCCACAGGCTACCCCAGCGGCAGAGCTGGCATCTGGGCAGAGTGCAGTCGGCCTCTGCCCTCCCCTATCCTCTTCTTCAGAGCCGGAATTCCCACAGGCTACCCCAGCGGAAGAGCTGGCATCGGGGCAGAGCGCAGTCTCCAAGCTAGAGAGCAACAAGGAAGCAAGGAGTAGCAGATGCCCACTCAACAGCTGGGGACATACAGAACAGAGCCAGGCCCCAAGATTCAACAGGTCCCGTATTGGGTTGTGGTTGGACTGCCAGACTAACTCAGGTACTGACCGTGAGGTCAGGTATCTGGTTAGTCTTCCCTGGGAGGGGGAGATGTGTGGCGAAACCAGCCTCGCCACTGGGTTTTGGAGAGGCCTGTTTACCAGCCTCTTGCCTCAGGATTATGGCCCATACTAACTTTAAAGGAGAAGACAGACCGGCCGCACAGCTTAAATCTGACTTTGGAATTGTATTTTGTTATGTGAAGGTACCCAGATAGCTAATTTTATTGTATTTTTGTATTCTGAGTGCCATTCACCTAATGATATGCACTCAGACTTGAGCTATCTGGAGATATGTTAAATGTCTGTGTTTGCTGTGGGGGTGTGACATTGTGTGTTTGGGTGGTGATTTCTGTCCTGTTGTCTCCACATGTGTATTGGCGATTTCCCTTTGTCCTGAGAGATAATTGAATTGCTCCTCGGGTGTCTCCAGGGCAGAGAGAAGGAAACCATGATGCATTGTGGGGATGTGTTGTGTCTGTGTATCCTGAGTTGCTACGTATCTGTCCTGTGTCACAGTCTTCCTTCTGGTCCCCTAGGGGTGTGTCCACCAGATGGGGACCTGCATAAATACGGGCGGGTAGCCCTCAATAAAGTGTGCCTGTTTTATCCTTCATCATGTTGAAGCTGGTGTTTTGGTAACTATCAACGGAGGTACCCGGTTGGGGTGCCAGGAGATCCGTTACAAAGAGCAATAGTGATACTCTGATTGCACCAAATTCCCAATTTGCATATTAGTAAAATGTGTCATGACTCAGGAATGGAGCCTCGGATCAACAAAAGATAAACAGGATTGCAATGAGGTCAGCTATCTTTTAAATGAAAAGTCGTGTAGGACTTTTTTCTCGAGGTAAATTCCAGACTCCCAAACAGAAAAATAGAAGAATCCTTTACAGTCTATATGTTGTGTTAGGTGCCATTTGGGTCGGTTATGTGGCAAGTCCTGTTCCTAGAGAGGGCAGTCTATCCCCCTGATCAGCTGTTACCTTGTAGCTCAGGCACAGGAACTACACAGCTCTATTCATTGTATAGTGGATTGTGGGCCGGTAACCGCAGCGTTGCTTCCATTGAAGTGACTGGGAGCAGCACTGCAGTAACCACATTTATCCACTATACTAGGGATGCTCAACCTGCGGCCCTCCAGCTGTTGTAAAACTACAACTCCCACCAGGCCCTTCTTTAGGTTGATAGCTGTAAGCTGTCTGGGAATGATTGGAGTTGTAGTTTTTCAATAGCTGGAGGGCCGCAGGTTGAGCATGCCTGCACTATACAATGGACTGCGCTGTGTAGCTCTGGTGCCAACTTCCAGCACCAGAGCTACAAGGTAACTTGTTGGAGGTGCCAGGTGCTGGATCTCTGATGATCTGTTCTGAGGATGAGCCATCAGAATCAAAATCCTGGAGGGATTAGAGGGAGCACTCGGCTCATGAGTACAGCCAGATTCATACTATGATACTACTGCTGGTGCTGCTTTAGCTTCTAGTCCATGGACTTGTAGTTAGTATATGCTGATGTTACACAGGGCAGCATATTAATTTGACAGATCTGCTTTAAAAGAAGTTTTTCCAGAATCCAAATGCAGCTTCCTATCCACAGAATAGGAAATAATTGCTAAGAGTCCCACCATTGAGAACCCCATCGATCATGAGAATGAAGGACCTGTCCTGCCCCAGCATTTGCATGGAGTGGTAAACGGCATGTATGGGACTGGTAAAGATAGCAGTGTGGAAGGCTACGTTATCGTCATCACTCCCATCAACTTTGAATGGAGAAATAGCACACACCATTCCATCCAAATGGGGGATATAGGACCCCCGCTCACATGATCAGTGGGGGTTACAGAAGTGAGACTCCCAGTGACAGACCTCAATCTCCTATCCTGTGGACAGGGAATATATTTTGATTATGAGAAAACCCATTTATGGTGTTAACAAAATTCAATATCTACATTTTAGTAGGCCGCCAAACCAATGTCTTTCTTGTTTTTTTGCAGGTCACAATTCAAAGAGCCCTTGCTCAATGATGAGCTGCCAAGCCGTATAACCTGTGGATTTGTACTGATAAAACCGTCTGTGTCCGACTTCACTGAAACCGGCGTAAAATTTAATGATGGATCCATTGAGGAGAACATTGATGTTGTCATATTTGCAACGGGATATTCTTTTTATTTCCCATTCTTAGATGAATCGGTCATCAAAATGGAAAAAAACACTGTCGCTTTATATAAACACATTGTCCCCCCGACCTTAGAAAAGCCAACACTGGGCATTATTGGTCTTCTTCAACCTCTTGGACCTATAATGCCAACCTCAGAACTACAGGCACGCTGGCTCACAAGAGTTTTCAAAGGTATAGAATTGCACAAATACAGTACATTGGTATAGTTCATAATGGATAGAGTAAAGCATTTCCATTTGTTATGCTGATGTGATTTTAAACCCATAAAGGGGTTGTCTGGGAATATTGTTATTCTAGCATTTGCCGGCAGCCTGCCTCACTAAGATGAGGATTCATACTTACCTGCACCCTGCTGCTCTGGTCCTTCGCGCTGCTTCTGGTGTGCCCACTAGTGATGAGTGAAGTATTGGAAAATTCGATTCGGCTGCTTTGCCGAATTAAAAATAAAAATAAAAAATGCTTTGTGACAAATTACCTCGTCATGAAGTGCATTTCTTGGTCATTAGTGAGTGCAATGACAGGGAGCGGAGATTGCACAGTTCCCCATCATTGTAATCCTCAGATGCCGCGTTGATAGCTGATCGCGGCAAAAATGACAGTAAAAATACAGTGTAAAATTGAAAAAAAAAATAATGTCATCATACTTACCTCATCCATTTGATTGTGACGATCCGGCCGCCACCATCTTGATTGAAGATCTAGTGCGAAATCTCACACGGCCCGTGATGATGTCATCCGTGCACGGGATTTCACGCTAGATCTTAAATCAAGATGGCGGCAGCCGGCTCATCGCGATCAAATGAATGAGGTAAGTATGAATTTTAAAATTCTCCATTCAGGGAAAATCTATTTGTTACCACGAAGCACGAGAAAATTCGGCTTTGCGGCGAATCGAACGCTTTGTGGACTTCGATTCGCTCAACACTAGTGTCCACATTCTAGACCCCCCAATGCTTACATCTGGTGCAGATTTGGCCCGATGTAAACAGTACGGGGACCGGAATGTGCATTTGCATGCAGCAATCATCTCGTCTGTATGGGGATGAGCGATTGCGACTGTGATCGCTTGTCTCTATATGTGTTTATAATGATCTTCTGCTCAGAAACAGTGATTTTGGGAGCCGCGTTAACAGCATTTTCATTCAAATTATCAGTGGCCCTTTTACTAAGGGCAATTATCAGGAACCAGTGTTCATTTGAACGTTCATTCCTGATAATCGCCTGTATAAAGGGGCCTTACCTCTAACACTGAGAGGAGGGGTAGAGCAGTGGAAGATAACCTCAAATCTGAGCCCGCAGGAGCTAGAAACAGTGTGCTGTGGACTCTAAAGCACAGTGAAGGAGTTGCACAGACTGTGGACTCTACTGCATGTCAGAGGCAGCAGCACAGTGAAGGAGTCACAAAGACTGGACAGCAGCAAGATGAGAGGGCATTTTTAATGAAGACCATATATAAAGTTGCTTAATTTTGCATTTAGGAAGGAACAATAAAAATCGGTACAAGAGGATTTTTTTTTTTGTAGAACAGTTTGTATTTTTCAGAGGCACAATTTTGGAAAACCTATGACTCCCACTACAGCAATTCTACCATAGTTTTTTGCGTTCTAAAAGATCATTCGCCATGTGGTGTAACTCAGTAACGGTAACAGTTAAAAGCTCTACACAAAAAAGTGTCATGTCTTGGGAGACATTTTATTTTTGTTAAATGATAACTAATATATTTTACTAGTCTTAGTAGGGGGCTTATTACTGTATAATTTATAAAGGTTTATCATGTTTTGTAATACTTAGTATTAGTATTCCAAAGCATTGGGACGACTTCACACAGTGTATTCATTTTTAGTGTATTTAACTCGGTTGTCCAGTGAAATTCAAATATTAATTGTAGAACTATACATTTTTGTAAAGTACCTTAATTTAAAATATTTTAAAAAATTGTAACGCAAAGAGTTTATTTGTCTTCTGGACAGTGCTCCAAACCAGTGCACTTCCGGCCAGTGCCCTTAATATAATCATCCTCTCCGGACTGCTAATTGGTAGCAGTTAAACCCCCGTCGATCAGCTTTTGAAGAGGAGGCAGCTTTGCTTGCAAGCACTGTTTCTTGTTTATTACACTACATGTCATCCCCCTTTCAGCAGTGGCATAGTGTAATTACAAGTACTCAATACATTTAAGTTAATTTAGCGAGTACTTGTAATTATACTCACTCACTTCTGAGATGACGAGCAGTGTAATGAAGAGGAATTAGCACTCGCATGGAGTGCCACCTCCTCTTCAAACAGCTGATCGGCAGGGGTGCCAGATTTTAGACCCCTGCTGATAAGATATTGATGACCTATCCTGAGGATAGGTCATCAATATGTTGCCCACACAGCCCCTTCATAAACTATCCCTATGATAGATCATCAAAATCAGATTGATGGGTGCTGACACCCCTAACACCAGTTGATCAGCTGTTCGGGAGTAGCTACAGTGTTAGAAATAGGTGCTGGAAGTACAGAGCTCCATCCGTTGTGCAGTAGATGACACTGTTTGCTTCATAGCTGGTCCCATTGGAGTGGATACTGCATTAACTAGCCCGGGCCAGTATCTACTGGAGGTTGCTGTGTAGTTCCGATGTCTATTTTTGACACTGGAGCTACTCCCAGACATCTGATTGGAAGGGGCAGGGGCGGACTGGGAACTTAAAGTGGCCCTGGAAAATATTCTAAAAGTGGAGACATTTTGGAGTTGGGTCCAAACTGATGGAAGTAGGGCCACCAATACAATTTTGTGGCACATTATACCACCCCAACAGAGCCAAATTCCACAGTCCTCCACAAAATACTGTCAGCATCCCCAAAAACTTCCACTGGCCGATTATAAGGAGGGCCCAAGCAGCCCCCTGGGCATCAGCCCACCAGGAAATATCCCTGTAAGGTCTATGACCAATCCACCCCTGGGAAGGGGTGCAGGGTATCGAACCCCCACTGATCTGAAATTAACTTCTTATCTTAGGGACTGGTCACCAATTGTTATATCCTGAAGAACCTCTTTAAAAGTACCAATGGATGAATAAAAGGTGCCTAGGATATCTCATACACCAAGGCTGTGCAGGGCCATTGAGGCCTTTGGGCTTTGACACTCCATTGCCTTTTTGTACAGCACACTATTCTACACTCTAATATGGAATTCCTTGGAACATGCACAACTACAGTATGGGCCATCCTATGCATTTATGCTGGTTTCATATTATGAGTCTATGCAAGATGTATTACAATACTAATGCAACTCCGAACACATTGTCCAATCACCAATGAAACAAAATGCACCAGAAACTGGTAATGGTGCAATGGCTGGTAGTGGTTTTGGGCATGTAATTTCAGGAAGTCATAGCCCAACTTATAAGAAATATATCAAAATATCATATGTTTTTTTAATTTGTAAGGTCTCCTGCAACCTTTGTCACGTTCATTGTCACGTTTAAATGTTATATTTTCACCTTAGGACTGTGCCCATATCCTCCATTAACGGTTGTGATGGATGACATTAGAAAGAAACATAACAGCTTCATTAAAAGGTATGTGATTATTATTCCAGGTGGTAGGGTCAAGGCCAACATAAAAATGTAGAATCTAATTTATTCCCGTTTCAGCAAATACATGTTATTCTTTGTATAAGGAAAAGTGAAAAAATCTGTCCTGGTGACTTGGCCATGTGAGGAACATAAGAGGAACTTTAGACACTGTTGTCATAGCTGTTATTTGTAGATTAAAATCAGTACACCATTAAATAATTTGCTTGGAACAAGTCCTATGATGAGTGCCTCACTCTCAATAAGGTAGCTGTTTCATAAAAGGGGTCCACATACTTTCCCCCTCACCCATGACGGCACCCATGCGACTAGGACCTCCCATCCAAGACAGGAAACCTGAAGAGATAAAATGGTTCACAGCCCCACCACACCTCAGTTCAGGTTTCCTGGGGGTACCTGAGGAGTTCCCTCTTTTTTTAGGTTTTCACCTCGGGGGCTGGGGAAGGTCCGAGTCTACAACACCGTAACAGGACCTATCCCTGGCGGCATAAGTCTCCTGGGGGAGCCGTCGCCTAAGTCTGTCCTGCATCCTCCCAAGATTCATTGGGGAGCCGCTGTGGCCGTGTTCAGGTGGCTCCCGGTCCATAGTAGTATGGCGGCTGGTGTCCCACTTCCAAAATGGCTGAGCGTGCTCCCGATGCGCTCCGCGCATGCGCACCGGGGCATCTTTTACCGGCGCATTGAGGCTGTTTCCGGCAGCGCTGACAGGAAGGGGGAGGGCTCATCTGTCTCATGGTTTAGGCGTTTTTTGGGCCTGGTGTTAAAAGGAGCTGAGGCGCGTAATAAGTCGGCAGCAGGAGGGGACAGCCAGCCTTGGTGCGCACACAGTGCTGTGCAGGATCTGGAGCCTCCATGAAACATGTCGGAACCAGGTGGTGCTGGACGCGCCGATCCCTTGGAACCCTTGAGGCCCACAAGCACGGTATTGGACCTGAGGAGTGGGGAAGCTTGACTCTACAAATTGGTGAGATTGATCCTCTACTAATAAATTTGGGTGTTGTTTGCTTTTTTATAGGTAGAAAAAACACCTAAGAAATCTTACGGCAAAACTAAACATAAAGAATTTGTAGGATGTAGAGTAGCGTTGTCAGCTTCATATTTTAAACGACTATGTCAAGCTTGTATACTGTAGATAAGTTAGTCATGGAAGAATCCTATAGCTTATCTAAAACCATTAAGGCCTTGGTACGACCTGAAGTTAAGTCTTCCTTTAAATCCTTCAGTCAGGGCCGTCCAAAATCACCAGGGCGTACCTCTAACATGGACTCTGATTCTGATCTTTCTGGGGAAGACTAAGACATAGAATCAGGTCAGGATTTATCTTCTGATTTTATGTCTTCAGATGAGGATTCAGCGGGGAAAGTGCTATTTCTACCTGAAGATACTGAGCCTTTGTTAAAAGCCGTAAAAACCACAATGCAATTGGAGGACGTAAAACAGCCTAAGACTATCGTTGACCAGGTTTTTGAGGGCCTTGGCTTTAAACGCCATAGAGTTTACTCCGTTCATAAGAACATAGAAGCACTGATTAAGAAAGAATGGAAAAACCCTGACAGAATTTTTTTTTGACCGAATTCTGTTAAGATAAAATATTCATTTAAAGAGTCAGTGGCGGGCGTATGGGACATAGCTCCTTCTGTAGATGCCCCTGTAGCTAAAATAGCCAAAAAATCGTCTTTTCCGTTTGAGGATTTAGGCTGTTTAGAGATCGTTTAGATGAAAGAGCAGATGTTTATCTTAAACGTACTTAGGAATGTGCCTCTACAAGTCTCAGGCCGGCCATTGCCGCTTCTTGGGTCTCCAGGTCATTAAGGCTATGGTTAGGTCAACTAGAATCTCATATTAGAGAGAAAACTTCTAGAGAGGCCTACTATCCTCTCTCCCAACCTTCCCCAAGGCAGCAGATTTCCTTGCAGATGCTTCTACTGATGTGGACCATTTTTCTGCCAGATCAAGGGTCCAAGTCTAGACTTTGATCTCTACAATGTGAAGGTTCTAGATTGTTTGGTTCCTCTCTGGATGATATCTTAGAGAGAGTCTCTGACAAAAAGAAGGGGTTTTCGTTTCTCCAGAAAACTTCTTTTTTTCGTAAGCCCCAGGTCAGTTTTAAAAGACAAAGGGGTAGGCAAAGTAATAGAAGTGAAAGAGAAAAATGTCCTAAAAGATATTTTTTTTTTTTTGTTTAAAACCCAGGAAAACAGACCAAAAGACAAACCGCAATGACCCCAGAAGTCAGGTGGGAGGAAGACTGTCTTAGTTCTTCCCAGCCTGGGGGTCCATTTCTCAGAACAAGTGGATCCTAAGTATAATAGAAAACGGATTCTGGGTGGAGTTCATTTCTCGTCCCAAAAATCCAGAAAAACTGAAAGCTTTAGAATCGGAGATTTTTTTCTCTTAGACAAGGGAGTAGTTTGTCCAAACCCCAAGACAGAGAGTCTCCCTTTATTTTTGGTAAAGATACCAAATGGAACATTCAGGGTTATTTTAAATATGAAGAAACTGAACAAATCCCTGGTCTACAAGAAATCTTGTATGGATACGATAAAAACAACTGTGAACCTCCTCTTCCAGAATTGCTGGATGGCAAGCCTGGATCTGGAGGATGCGTATTGCCATGTTCCAATCCATTCCTCCTCCCAAAAGTTTTTAAGAAAAGCAGTCTGGTTTCAGGGGAAGTTGCTGCATCTCCAATACAGAGCACTTCCCTTCGGTATAGCGCAAGCTCCAAGAGTCTTCACCAAAGTGGTAGCGGAGTTAGCGGCTTTTTTAAGACAGTCAGGAATTACTTTGGTGCCCTATATGGACGATTTTTTGATAGTCTCTGAGTCAAAAGAATGGCTATAAAAAGATATGAAATTCCTCTGCTCCACTTTAGAAAATCTAGGATCGATAATCAATTGGAAAAAATCAAATCTGATTCCTTCTCAAGTTTGCTTTTTTCTGGGGATTCAGTTGGACTCCTGCTTGAAAAAAAGTTTTCTTCCACCTCAAAGGAGAGAGTCGATTATGGAATAATTATGGTCAGTCTTCCTGTCCTACCAGTGTACTTTCAGGGAAGCAATGGCGATACTAGGGCAGATGACATCAGCAATCCCAGCAGTACCTTATGCACAGATCCACTCCAGAGATCTTCAAGCAGACATCCTAAGATTGTGGGACGGCTCCCCTTATTCCTTGGATCAAAAATTCCACCTTTCCTCAAAGGCAAGATGCTCCCTGTTGTGGTGGACGGTACCAATACATCTATCAGCAGGAGTTCCATGGACATTTCCAGATCAGACCATAATTACCACAGACGCCAGCCCTTGGGGATTGGGGGTTGGGGAGCCCACTCACAGAACAGATACTGGCAAGGGAGGTTGGATCTGATTACGAGAAAAGCATCCTCCACTTTCAAGGAGTTAAAAGCAGTAGAGATGGAACTGACGGTGGCTCTTCCGTAAAAATACAAAACAGGAAGATTGTGTTTTATTTGGACAATTTAACAGTGGTGGCCTACATAAACCGTCAAGGAGGAACAAGAGTCTCTTCCCTCCTACATCTATGCCAGGAGATCTTTTGCATAGCAGAAAGAAGAATGCTTTTCCTTTCAGCGGTACATCTGAAGGGGAAAGAAAATGTTATAGCGGATTTCCTCAGTCGAGTTTCCATAAAACAGGGAGAATGGTGTCTGAACAAAGAAATATTTTTGCAGATAGTCCAGAAGTACGGTCTATATACAGTGGACCTTTTCGCCTCAAGAGCCAACAGGAAGGTAGAATTTCTTTTCTCGCTCAATCATTTGGACAGCTCATCAGCAGTAGATGGGTTAGCACAGGACTGGAGCCAAGAATCAGGGTACGCCTTCCCTCCATTTTGCCTTATCCCACAAGTATTAGGGGAGGCCTTTCACCTCCTCTAAGTAGTGAACAAGAGCTGGGATGGACTTCTGTGCAGCAATACTGAGAGAATCTGTATTCAGTGCCCTAGTCTGGAAGGTGACAGACCCAAGAAAATCTCGCCTGGAGTCTACAAGTCCAACTATTAACAGTAAAGGAGTCATCCAACCTGCTAAGGGTCGGCATAGTCATAGTCAGAGGAGGAGAAAGATGACTTGTCCAAGCCCTGCCGAGATTAACAAGGCTCTTGGGTATGTCACACTGGAGCAACTGGGAAAGAGCTGCAGCCTGGAAGAACTGCTGGAGAAATGCATACAGTCATTTGATATGGGGGGAAAGATCTGAAGGAACTGAAGAATGCAGATCTGCCATTTCCTCAGGTTCTGGGTGAATCAATATCCAGAGGTGTTTCGTCTGGACACTGAACTAGAAGAGCTGATGGGTGATTTTTGGGAAGTGGTAAAGAACAAAAAAAGGTCAAGTGATCAGCGACAAAGTATCGACAGCTCATGCTTGTAAGAACCTATTTTAACATTCATGAAAAGCATAGGCGTATTTTGATGTTCCTGGGCCCCAGTGTAGCAGGGCCACATACCTGCTATGTGCCATTTATCATATCGATTCAAATGCAAACTTTGCACAACCTAGAACTGTACCCGGATGACAAATAACCTTGACATTCATGATCCACTGCTTTCACTTCAGTGATATGTATGTTTACTTGGATATTTTATCATTTGAGATATCTCCTCCTATTGGAGTCGGGAAGGAATTTTTTCGCCCTTAAGGCCTCGTTCACATCACCGTTTCTCCTTTTTGTTCTCCGGCTCCGTTGAGGAGCAGGAGAACAGAAAGGACGGATTCTGCAGATAACTGAGACCTAACTGAGCGTAACGGAGCCTAAAGACCCCATAGACTATAATGGGGTCCGTTCGGTGTCCGCTCAGAACATGATTTTTGAGCGGAGACGAAAGTCCTGCATGCAGGAAGAGGATTGTCGAACAATGTGGTTTCCACCTTGCTAAAAAGTAGGAAGGCGGTTACCTCTAAAAAATATATTAAAATGTGGAATATTTTTGCTACCTTCCTAGGTCAGAACCCAGAACTCCCATTTAAATCTCCAGAAACACCAAGGATACTAGATTTTTTACAAGCAGGGCTAAATAGGAATCTTAAGGCTTCCACACTAAAGGTTCAGATAGCTGCTCTAAGTTATTTATTTGATTATAGGTTAGCTGATCATCCCTGAATTAAAAGATTCTTGTCAGCAGCCTCCAGATTACATCCTTCCTTAAGACCATTGTCTCCTCCCTTGGATTTGAATACTGTTCTTTCGGCCCTATCTCAGAAGCCGTTTGAACCATTAAGCAAAATCTCTATCATAATGCTTTCTTTTAAAATGGCCTTCCTTCTAGCAATAACCTCGGCTAGACGGGTATCTGAGATTCAAGCTTTTTCTGCCTTCCCTCCCTATACCACGATTTTGAAAGATAAAGTGATCATTATACCAATTCCATCTTTCCAGCCCAAGGTGGTCTCAGATTTTCACAGAAGTCAGGATGTGATACTACCCTCTTTTTGCCCAGATCCAGTCAATCCGTTAGAAGAAAAATTTCATTGCCTAGATGTCAGGAGGTGTCTAGTGTTTTACCTAGATTCCACATCACCTTGGAGGATAGATGAAAATCTTCTTATTCAGTTTCAGGGAAAGTGTAGAGGCCGCAAAGTTTCCACTAGTGTTATTGCTAGATGGGTAAAGAATGCTTTTTCTCTTGCCTATTCTTCCCTTAGCCTGCCTCCTGCAACTGGGTTTGGGGCTCATTCTACCAGGGCCATCGCGACCTCTTGGGCAGAGAAGGCAGATGCTTCTATGGCCCAGATTTGTAGAGCCGCTACTTGGAGCTCTCCCCATACTTTTTTTTTAGACATTACAGACTGCATCTTGATTCAGATGCGGCCTTTGGGAGGAAAGTGCTACAAATTGAAGTCCCCACCTAAATTTTCTTTGTCTTATAGTTTAGTTTCGCATGGGTGCCATCATTGGTGAGGGGAAAACAATAATTGCTCTTAAATGTTTTTCTTGAAACCCATGACAG
Source organism: Bufo bufo (assembly GCF_905171765.1). NCBI lineage: Eukaryota > Metazoa > Chordata > Amphibia > Anura > Bufonidae > Bufo > Bufo bufo. The sequence goes on along the minus strand of NC_053397.1, from coordinate 68,112,209 downwards.
CACCCCAAAAATTCCCTCCCTAATATATTTTTTAAAAAGTGTATATAAATATACATATAGAATTATAATTGATAGAGCTTCTTTCCCATGGGAAATTAGAGGAGTTACTGGATAGGTTCTCTTCTTTACCATTATGTGTGTTGTTTTCTGTTTTTTTTTTTCAACTCTTCTTTCTTGGTGGTTGACACGCCTCCAGAGGTCGGTTTATTATAATCACTGAGGTGTGGTGGGGGTGTCCTATCCTGGATGGGAGGTCCTAGTAGAATGGGCGCTGTCATGGGTTTCAAGAAAAACAATTACCGGTAAGAGCAATTCTTGTTTTCTTGCATAAGGGTCCCTTAATCTTGTTGAGGTTCAGTCCTGTATATGTCATGAAAACAAAAATTACAGTACTTATAAGTGGACATGCACTTGCTCTGCAAATGTTAAAGGGTGGGCCCTCAGAATTAGTTCCTCTGGTGCACCCAACGAACTTCATCAGACATATGTCTTGCAACAAGCTAAGCAACTGTGTCTATCACATGACCAAGAAAGATTTTAAACATTGGAAATAAAGATGAGCGAAGTATTGAAAAATTAGATTTGTCCGATTTGTCGAACTTTGACAGGAAATTCTATTTGTTACGAATTAATTAATCAGAAATCACTATAAATCAGGAAGAGTGGTGTCAGCAGCAGCAGTAACAGTATCTGTGAGAATCTCTAACCCCTTCAATCACCGTGATGTACCCGTCTGTTTTATGGTGGCAGAGGGAACATATAGAGCTGGCTGTTGCAGTGAGCTCACACCATACACGGCGGATGCTGCGTGTATACTACAGCAGACACCCAGCTACAATGACTGGGAATGGCGATCCAACCGAAACCCATCACTTAACCCCTCAGATGTTGTGATCAATACCGATCGCTGCATCTGTGAGGTAGGCAGAGGGATGTAGCTGAAATCACTAGCAGGGAAATCACTAGGCTTCAAACAGTTACCATTAAAGATGAGTGAAGTTTGGAAAAATTTGATTCCAACAATTTGCCAAAGTTCTTCAACAAATTTGGTTCGTTACAAATTAATTTGTCACAAGTCGTAATAAATCTGGTCGACTCAGGCCACTCTGCCTAATCATATGTATCCCACTTGGTGGCCCAATCTCAGGCTTGGAACGTAACCTGCAAGGAAGTATTGTTATGTGCATTCCTTTCTATTGCACCCACATTCATAGTTAATTCATCCTGTAGGTACTCTGCCATCAGTATTACAGGCAGTTGTAATTTATCGCTGCCTACATCATTGTGCAGGGCACCAAGATTCGTAGCTAATCCCTTCTTTTAGCTGTGGAATTACTTTGTGTCAGTATTACAGGTCAATAAAAGTGTCAGTCCTAATTTATCGCCATGGACTTAACCGTGCAGTGCCCCAAGATTTAAGTAGTGGCTCCATGACAGAGTGGGGATGGTGGCAGCAGCGGCAGTAACCGTGACAATAGTGGCCCCATAACAGAGTGGGGAGGGGGGCAGTGGCAGTAGTGTCATGTTAACATCGCTTTTAATGTTTCCGTTCTTCTGATTCATCAGAACATTAGGCCGAATGCACACGACCGTGGAACACGGACGTGAGCGGTCCGTGGTATCCCGGCCTGGTATCCTGCTGAGAGCAGGAACGCACGGCATCATTGGTTGCTATGACTCCGTGCGCTTCGTGCCACTTCTGCAGTACAGTAATACACTCGTATAGATCATACGAGTGTATTACTGTACTGCAGCGGCGGCACGAAGCGCACGGCGTCATAGCAACCAATGACGCCGTGCGCTCCTGCTCTCAGCAGGATGCCAGGCCTGGATACCACGGACCGCTCACGTCCGTGTTCCACGGTCGTGTGCATTCGGCCTAAAAAAACACAAAAAAAAAACTGTATTTTGAGCATCCATAAAGCTTCTTTCAGGCGGTCAGTATTTTGTCAGTGTTTTGCATCAGTATTTGATCAGTAATTGTAAGCCAAAAACAGTCCAAAACAGAGACACAATGTATTGGAATTATTTGCATCTTATCTGTGTTTTGGACCCACTCCTGCCTTCTGGCTTACACAAACGTGGTTTGGTTCCATATCCGAACCGCATTTTTTACGGCTCGGATGAGGACCCATTCACTTTAATGGGGCTGCAAAAGATGTGGACATTAGTGATGAGCGGCATAGGCAATATTTGTTTTCGCGATATTTCGCCAATTTTTTGCATAATATTGGCAATAGATTCGCGAAATCTAGAATTCGCGATCTCCAGTCATTATTTTCGCAAAACGGCACTAATGATGCACTTTTTTTTGCGCAATACGTGCAACTTCACATTTTATCAGGTCTGAGTAGATATACTGATTGGTGTACTAAGTATTGTTGTGACATCACAGCACTATGTCTGTTGCATGTATGTAAAACATATGTGTGCACAGTAATTTCTATCACACTACCTAACACCCTGCACTGGAACCTATCAGCTACACTATATCATGATCTAACCTACACTGACTATCTCCCACTAACTATCTGTATTATATACAGTACAGACCAAAAGTTTGGACACACCTTCTCATTCAAAGAGTTTTCTTTATTTTCATGACTATGAAAATTGTAGATTCACACTGAAGGCATCAAAACTATGAATTAACACATGTGGAATTATATACATAACAAACAAGTGTGAAACAACTGAAAATATGTCATATTCTAGGTTCTTCAAAGTAGCCACCTTTTGCTTTGATTACTGCTTTGCACACTCTTGGCAAATGGTGATGCAGACATTCTTTTTGAAGGGTTTTTATTTTTTTAAAGTACTAAAAAAATGTTTTGTATCGTCGTATTTTTATTGAGCAGCAGAATAAGGACGTTATGTAATTTTTAGAGCACAGTGAATGCCGTGATGTCAAATTTTTTCCCCATTTTCCAATAACAGACATAGTAAATTGAATGGTGCCCTTATCCCACCAAAATTAAGCCCTCATATCGCTATATGAATGGAAAATTAAAAAAGCCACAGGTGCACATCCATAAAGCTAGCATGCAGACAGCAAACAAAAAATGTATGGCAGCACACCATTACACATGCAAACAATAGAACTAGAGATTAGGGATTTTCCTGGATTAAAGTGGTACTATACCTACTATACATGAAAAATGGAAGCTCTTTGCGCACATTTTTGATCAAACGTGTGTCGGGCCCATCTACCAGCGTCAAGGTGGCTTCTGCAGATGAGAACCTAACAGTAACAGAACTGCCTCTCCTGGGCCTAGCCTAAGCCTACAATGTTCAGGGCGGTGTAGAAACCAGCTATATTTATACTCTGTTCAGAAGCCCTGAGCACTCCCCGCCCATCTGCCCAGGGCTTCTGAGCAGAGTATAAATATAGCTGAAAACATTAATTAACAGGCGGAGCAGAAAAAGCAAGAGGCACTGTACACATATACAGGGAAAAGTAGTCAACAGTGTCCTAATACTGATGCTATGTAATGAAACGGCTAACAGAAGGCATTCGCTATAATAAGATAATCCTTTAATAGTCCCACCATGTGGAAATTAACAGTGTTACAGCAGCACAGAGAATACAAAAAACCCCAAATAAAGGCATTACAGTGAGAGTAGATTACAGATAAAAAAAAATATTAAAATAAGGGATTTGGGGGGAGATTTATCAAACTTGTGTAAAATAGAACTGGCTTAGTTGCCCATGTGGGTACACTAGATCGCGATGCACACTGCAATTACACTCAACCTGCAGTCTCCCTGCTGTCTCCCTACACCCTCCAGGACAGATTAAGCATAAATGGCACAGCAGATAAACTAGATAAACCGCCTGTTGACAATGAGTCTTATGCACAGTAGGTCTATGTATAACAGAACAAATAAGGAATGACTAGCGCAGCAGGTGAACAAGATGCACAGGGCAATTGCACTGAGCCAGCACTGCAGTCTCACTATGCTCTCCCTAAAGTCTAAAAAAAACTCTCCCTATGATCTCCCTGCACTCTCCCTCTCCAATATTCCTTTTGAAAACTGTTTTCAGCAACGTTTATAATGGAAAATAACAGAATTGCTGTAACAGAAACCAAAAGGAACACTGTCTGTTTTAATCCATCCTAGTATAATTGAATGGAGTATAATGGACAGAAAAAAAAATCCTGACTTTTTTCCATTCAAAATAACGTAAACCAGACAGAATGCTGGTTTCTGTTATTTATTCTCCTTTCAACTATAGTAGGACAGATTAAAACAGACTGTGTTCCTTTTGTTTTCCACTGTAGCAATTCTGTTATTCTCTGTTATAAGCATGTTACAATGGAATTATATAACAGAAATCAAAACGCTTATGTAAACCTGTCCCTCCCAAATTGCACTTATTGTGTAGGAAAAAATCTGAATGTTGTGAAGTAGGTTTTGTTTTTTTTCCCTTGATCAATACATAGGAAAGTCGTATCAAAATAAAAGAAACCACATAGGAAAGACAGTTTAATAAATTATTTTATTGTGGATTTGCAAAAAGCAATATTGGGGCCTTCCGTGTTCTCCACAGGATTCTATTTGTGTATTCAGATGTCTGTGTTTTTCCATGGCTCTACTTTGGTCCGTTCTGTGTACAGAATACGCCCATTCTTTTTTCAATTTTGGCAGCTAATTTTGGCTTGTAAAACTGGATCAGGTAACCTGACCATCTGGTTTTATCCTAAGGATAGGAAGCAAATTAATATTAACCCTTAATGGACCTTGCAATTTTCAGTTTTTGCTTTTTTCACTCCCTGCTTTCCCAGAGCAATAACTTTTTTTTATTTTTCGGTTCACATAGCCTTCTGAGGGCTTATTTTTTGTGGGACATGTGTTACTTTCTAATGACACTATTTTATATTGCATATTATGTAGTGGGGAGCTGGAAAAGAAATTCCAAATGAGGTGGAATTGGGGAAAAAATTCAATTCTGCCCCCGTTTTTTTTTTACAGTGTTCCCTATGTAGTAAAATTGTCCCGTAACCTTCATTCTTCAGGTCAGATTACAATGAGATACACAAAATGGCTGGCTCACGGTAAATAACTACATTTATTACTAAAAATACATGATTGTCGCATTCTATTAATACATGATTATCACATTTAGAGATGAGCGAATTTCATATTTTGAAATTCGTTCACACTTCTTTTGGTGGTAAAAGCAGAATTGTACTGACTAGAACTTTGATATATCATAAACTGCATCTCCTGTGATCAGCGCAAGTATATTATCAATATATTTTACCTCCGGAGGTCCGACGTCAGCAAGGGCCCAATGCGCATGCGCAAGAACATTCCGGCCAGAAAGAGACATAGACGCGATCACTGCAGGGGAATCAAAATATCCCTGGTAAGAGACATCTAATACGCTATCTATAAGTATTAGGCTGGGTTCACACTTGAGCGTTTTACAGCGCGTTCAAACGCGCTGTAAAACGCTCAACACATGAAAACCAATGCTTCCCTATGGCCCTGGTTCTCATTTGAGCGTTTTACAGCGCGTTTGAACGCGCTGAAAAACGCCCTACGCTCAAACAAGTTCTTGAGCTTCTTTGGGGCGTTTTGACGCGCGTTTGTGGCCATAGGACACTGCAGTCAATCACACAAACGCGCGTCAAACGCGCGTTTACTATTGCAAAAAACGTGCATAAAAACGCGCGACAAAAACGCGCGTTAAACGCGCATATAAAATACGCTCAGGTCTGAACCCAGCCTTAAGGAACACTTACAACATGTAAACACACAACTAAAGGGCAAGCTGCAATATTGACTACTGCAACGCTGATTGTTTGGAGCGCAATAACATCGCGGTACCGCTGCAATAACGCAGTGGTCAGAATTTGCTGTCAGCCTCAACAAAGAGCATATAATGTGTGTGAGTGCAAAACTTAATATGATGGAGTGTTACTAAATGGGAATTCATAGCTTTCATACTATTTATGAACTTTTAAACAAGAAGACTAATTACTAACGGAAGAGATTATAAACTGTAGTTAGCTAAGCCGTCATTTATAACAGTACATGCGTGAGCTCCGCATGTTAGGACACTAAGAAAGAACAAGACTGATCAATTGTTTTATGTTTGGATAATATCGTGTTTTATTTATATTGAAGTCATACATGTCAATGAGATCTTTTTATTATTTAAGCTTTTAATATAATAGAATGTGATAATCATGTGTTTTTAGTAATAAATGTAGTTATTTACCGTGAGCCAGCCATTTTGTATAACTTTGCGGTTGATCTGGCGCTTTTTTGGTAGAGAGCAGGCTAGGCTCCGGCTGAAAAATATCTGGTGAGCCTATTTTTGAGTTTCAGATTACAATGAGACCACACACGTATAGTTTTTTCTTCCGTTTTAATACTGAATAACATAAAAACCTTGAAAAAATTTTTTTGAAAGATATAAAAAATTTTTTAATAAACATATTATATGAGTAAGTAATGGCTATTAAGAGGCTTTATTATGTATTTACTTGTTTTTTTTATACTTTTTTAACAGATTTGGAACAACAAGGGAGAACCGTTTGCAAGTGGATTTTGTTGAATATGTGGATGAACTGGCATCTGACATTGGTGTAAAGCCCAACATTTTTTCATTGTTTCTATCTGATCCCCTGCTTGCCATGGCGCTCTTCTTCGGTCCTTGTACACCAACGCATTTCCGATTAGTTGGCCCAGGGAATTGGAGCCCTGCCAGAGAAATGATCTTGACCACATGGGATCGAATTATAAAGCCTACTAAGACTCGTGTTGTAAATAAAGGAAAATCATCTTTGTCATTCGTTACCAAAGTCCTTGGAGCTCTTTGTGTCTTGGCGGTTATTGTAGCTATGGTCATGTACAAATATTGATTTCTTTATGGTACTTTGACCAACCAGCTATTATTAATATGCTTCTTATAAAGTGATTTGAGATGTTGTCAAAAGAGGTTGTCTGGTTTAGAAATAAAATATTTCCTTTTCTAGACCCACGTCTTTAAAACCGAGAAAATTGCACCAAAAGAGGGCCTCACTCTGGAGGACCCAACATGTCAACTCATTACGAGAATTGACCATTGATTTCCATGGGAACTGTGTAATACTCCATTTTCGTGTGGTGGTGCTGCAGAGGAGTTGAACATTTTTCTACTGGGTTCCCACCCAGATTACAGCTGATCACAGTGGAAAGCCCTGTGATCAGTTTATCACTGAGATACTTCACTAACAATCAGATGTTTTCAAAGATGAATTGACAACCCCTTTTGGTAATAAAATCATATTGTCCAATTGCTGTGCCATATCATTTGAATGCATTGCGTTGATTACTGCTATAGGTGGTGGAAAGTCACTGCCTGGTTCTAGACTGACTTGCAAAGATATGATTGATATGTGATATGACAATGTTTGCTATTACTATATTTATAATTTTTTCTGCCACTTATTACTTTATCCATAAGAAGACGCACTTGCTTATCAGCATAAGCATCTTAATGTCAAATTAATAAATGGAATACATAGACTTGCTAACAGTTATAATAGTTAAAGTATTAACCAATTTTATTAGTAAATATAATGTACCTGATTACTATTTTATCATGGTGCCATTTAACCCCTTACCATACTTTGACATAATTATGTTTCTAGGTAAAGGCTTACACTGTGCACTGTCATGCACAGTTATGTTGCAGGGAAGGCAGTATTGCCTGTAGTAGTTATGCCCGCACCATCGGCAGTGGTAGGTGACTGTAATATACAGCTGGGCCCAGATGCCATCGTCAAGGGCAACCACAGCATCTAAGCGGTTAAACAGAGGGAGGCACTTAATGCAATCACAGGATGCTGATGGTTTCTATGGCAGCTGGGGTACATATGCCCATTAGATCCTCTGGGAGGCAGGATATAACAGGCTGCATGTCAGTGGTATACTGACTAGCAGACAGAATGTATTTTACTACATAAGTAGAAAAGTATATTATGCATGTAATGAAAGGATTGCTTCTTCAGGTTCGCTTGTGAGACTAATAACTTTTTTTTTTACTACATTAAGATGTAAAAATGGGAAAAAAAATCACATTTTTATCAATAAAAGATTCTTTATTATAAGAAAGCAAAAACCACAAAAATCTATATAAATGTAGTATTGCTGTCTTCATAACCACCCATCCTATAAAGTTATAATCTAATTTACCTACATGGTGAACGTTGTAAACAAAATTAAAAAATAGTTGGCAAAATTGCTGCTTTTGTTCATTGCACATCACAAATTTTTTTTATAAAAAAACATAAAAAAATTGTAACGTGCCAAACAATTGTACAAAAAAAAAAACACAGGTCAAAAAACAAGCCTGCACATAGCTCCATCAGTTGAAAAGTAAAATTTCATATTTTTAGAATATGGAGACAAAAAAAGATTTTTTTAAGTAATTTTTTTATACAAAAGTAATAAAACATAGAAAAACTATATACTTTTGGTATTGCTGTCTTCATCTTGACATGCATAGTGAATTCTGTGTGGGAAAAAAAGCTATTCCAGAATTGGTTTATTCTGCTTCACAGTGGATAAAAAGTGATAACAAAGACTTATATACCACAAAATGGCACCAATGAAAACTACAACTTGTTCTACAATAAACAAGCCTTCACACACATAAAAAAATGAAAATGCTATGGCTATCAGAATATGGTGACACAAAAACAAAATGTTTTTTTTTTTAAAGTGTATTTGAAGTGCAAACGTAATTTAAAAAAATATATATATATATAAATTTGATGTCATTGTAATTATACTGACATACGGAAAAAAGGTAACACCTTATTTATGTCTCACCACAAAATTATAACACAAACGGCAAAGGTGGGATTGGAGTTTTTCTCATTACCCCCAGTAAGAGTTAATATAAGTTAATCAATAAGTTATACGTACCCCAAAATGGTGTAATTGAAAAATACAACTCAGCCCACAAAAAAACAAACCCTCATGTAGATGAATTGATGGAAAAATGAAAGTGTTATAGCCCTTTGTAAGTAATGATGAAAAAATAAATTTAAATAAATTCTTCAATTAGAGATGAGCAAACCAGTTAAGATTCGTTGCAGATCCGGTTCGCTGAGTTTTTAAAAAAGTTTGGTTTGGGCCAAACCGAAGTTGCTCCAATTGCCCTCAAAGTTGGCATATAACCCTTCTAGCCTCTTAATACTCATAATTTTTAGGAAAACTTGTTATTTCTTTTCATTAATTTATTTTTATGATTTTTGTTTCCCTCCCACCTCCCCAAGCTCCGGCATGCAATGACAGTAATAGTAAATTGTCCACGTGGACAGATGATGTTTAACCTCTTAAGGACACATGGCGTTCTGGTATGGCATGTTGTCCTGGTACATAAGGACACATGACGTACCGGTACGTCATGTATAGTTCCGATCACCGCCGCCCGGCGGGCAGTGATCGGAACCCGGTGCCTGCTCAAATCATTGAGCAGGCACCTTGGCTAAATGCGCCGGGGGGTCCTGTGACCCCCCCCATGTCGGCGATCACAGCAAACCGCAGGTCAATTCAGACCTGCGGTTTGCAGCAGTTTCGGAAGTTTCTGATCCCTGTGGTCTGTGACCGCGGGAATCAGAAATTTCAAATAACCTTTATTTTAATCTTTAACCCTTAGACTTTAATGTTTAACCCTTCTGCTAAAGGCAGAAGTCTAATCAGACTTTGTAAAGTGAAAATACAGTACAGTACACTAGATATGGTACTGTACTGTATAATACAGACATCAGACCCACTGGATCTTCAAGAACCAAGTGGGTCTGGGTCATACATTTTTTTAAAAAAAGTGAAAGAAAAGTAAAAATCAAAAAACACATTTATCACTGATTAAAAATGAAATAAATAAAATTCCCTACACATGTTTGATATCACCGCATCCGTAACAACCTGATCTATAAAACGGTCATGTTATTTTACCCGCACGGTGAACGCTATAAAAAAATAAAATAAAAAACTATGATGAAATTCAAATTTTGCCCACCTTACTTACCAAAAAAGGTAATAAAAGTGATCAAAAAGTCGTATGTATGCCAAAATAGTACCAATCAAACCGTCATCTCACCCCGCAAAAAATGAGACCCTACCTAAGATAATCGCCCAAAAACTAAAAAAAACTATGGCTCTCAGAATATGGAGACACTAAAACATGATTTATTTTTTTTGTTTCAAAAATGAAATAATTGTGTAAAACTTACATAAATAAAAAAAAGCATACATATTAGGGTATCGCCGCGTCTGTAATAACCTGCTCTATAAAAATATCACATGACCTAACCCCTCGGGTGAATACCGTAAAAAAATCATTTTTTGTCACCTTACATCACAAAAAGTGTAATAGCTAGCGATCAAAAAGTCATACGCACCCCAAAATAGTGCCAATCAAACCGTAATCTCATCGTACCCCACCCAAGATATTTGCCCAAAAACTGAAAAAACTATGGCTCTCAGTCTATGCAGACACTAAAACATGATTTTTTTTGTTTCAAAAATGAAATCATTGTGTAAAACTTACATAAATAAAAAAATAGTATACATATTAGGTATCGTCGCGTCCGTGACAACCTGCTCTATAAAAATATCACATGATCTAACCTGTCAGATGAATGTTGTATATAACAAAAAATAAAATGGTGCCAAAACAGCTATTTCTTGTTACCTTGCCTCACAAAAAGTGTAATATAGAGCAACCAAAAATCATATGTACCCTAAACTAGTACCAACAATACTGCCACCCTATCCCGTAGTTTCTAAAATGTGGTCACTTTTTTGGAGTTTCTACTCTAGGGGTGCATCAGGGGGGCTTCAAATGGGACATGGTGTCAAAAAAACGGTCCAGCAAAATCTGCCTTCCAAAACCGTATGGCATTCCTTTCCTTCTGCACCCTGCCGTGTGCCTGTACAGCGGTTTACAACCACATATGGGGTGTTTCTGTAAACTACAGAATCAGAGCCATTAATATTGAGTTTTGTTTGGCTGTTAACCCTTGCTTTGTAACTGGAAAAAATATATTAAAATGGAAAATCTGCCCAAAAAGTGCAATTTTGAAATTGTATCTCTATTTTCCATTAAATCTTGTGGAACACCTAAAGAGTTAACAAAGTTTGTAAAATCAGTTTTGAATACCTTGAGGGGTGTAGTTTCTTAGATGGGGTCACTTTTATGAAGTTTCTACTCTAGGGGTGCATCAGGGGGGCTTCAAATGGGACATGGTGTAAAAAAACAGTCCAGCAAAATCTGCCTTCCAAAGTCCATACGGTGCACCTTTCCCTCTACGCCCTACTGTGTGCCCGTACAGTAGTTTACGGCCACATATGGGGTGTTTCTGCAAACTACAGAATCGGGGCAATAAATATAGCATTTGTTTGGCTGTTAACCCTTGCTTTGTTACTGGAAAAAATTGAATAAAATTGAAAATTTGCTAAAAAAATTGAAATTCTGAAATTTTATCACCATTTGCCATTAACTCTTGTGGAACACCTAAAGGGTTAACGACGTTTGTAAAATCATTTTTGAATACCTTGAGGGGTGTAGTTTCTAGAATAGGGTCATTTTTGGGTGGTTTCTATTATGTAAGCCTCACAAAGTGACTTCAGACCTGAACTGGTCCCTAAAAAGTGGGTTTTTGAAAATTTCAGAAAAATTTCAAGATTTGCTTCTAAACTTCTAAGCCTTGTAACATCCCCCAAAAATAAAATATCATTCCCTAATTGATCCAAACATGAAGTAGACATATGGGGAATGTAAAGTAATAACTATTTTTGTAGGTATTACTATGTATTATGAAAGTAGAGAAATGGAAACTTGGAAATTTGCAATATTTTACAAATGTTTGGTAAATTTGGTATTTTTTTATAAATAAAAATGTTTTTTTTTTAACTTCATTTTACCAGTGTCATGAAGTACAACATGTGACGAAAAAACAAACTCAGAATGGCCTGGATAAGTCAAAGTCTTTTAAAGTTATCACCACTTAAAGTGACACTGGTCAGATTTGCAAGAAATGGCCTGGTCCTTAAGGTGAAATAAGGCTGTGTCCTAAAGGGGTTAAACACACAGATTTATAAAAAAGTGTCTTTGGGGAACATGATGGTTGGCAAGTGTCATTAGTGGCATGATGTAGCAGAAGCCGTACAGAACGTGATGGTAGTTAGGCAGACAGACAGACAACAACAGTGGCAAGATGGGGCACTAGCATCAAGGCGATGTGTATTTATCAGCCAGATCTGTGAGAAAATGTCAGGATTTATTCAGTAATGATATATGTATGCTGCTTAAAGTGTTTCTGTCATGAGAAATAACGTTATGTAGCTGACTGACATTAGCGATGTGCTAATGTCAGCAGTACATAACAGTGTGCTTTATAACTCCCTGCCTGCCGCCGTTCTCTTAAAATAAAGACTTAAATCCCACGCGTCCTTCACTCACTGCGCCTGCACCGAATACTAAAAGGGACAGCGCAGGCGCAGTGAGTGAAGGACGCGCTCCTGCTGCCGACTTCCTTCCTTCGGCGCAAGCGCAGTGAGGAAGCCGGCAGCAGGAGCACATCCTTCACTCACTGCTCCTGCGCTGAATACTAAACGGAACGGCGCACATTTTCGGGACACTGAGGAGAACTCGAAGGTTAATCAACTGGACCTGGGCGTGCCAAAGGGTGTGTAGACCGAGCCTCTAGGTGCTGAAGCAACGCCCTAATAGCACCTAGAGGCTCATTAGCATATTTTAAAAGTATTTATTTTAAGAGAACGGCGGCAGGCAGGGAGTTATAAAGCATACTGTTATGTACTGCAGACATTAGCACATTGCTAATGTCAGTCAGCTACATAACGTTATTTCTCATGACAGAAACCCTTTAATGAAATTTAAGTCTCCACCAAAAAGATTTTTATTTTTATTTCAACCATGTGGAAACTGTATTCATGTAAATGGATGATTGAGGCATTAGTTTGTCACAATCACAATAATGTGTCAATTTTGTCAATCACAATAATGTGATTGATGCTCACAATGATATGGTGGAGGAGGTTGAAGCCATTAAAAGAAAAATGGCGGACTTTGAGGATCTCTCACGTAAAAACAATATTAAGTTTAGAGGCATCCCAGAAGATGTTCCCCCTCAAGACCTTGCCGCATATATCAAGACTCTCTTCTGCAAGCTATTGCCAAAGCTAACAGAGCAAGACCTCATTATTGATAGAGCCCACAGTGTCCCAAAACCAAAACATCTTGGCCCTGACATACCGAGAGACACTCTAGCAAGAGTCCATATTTTCCATGTGAAAGAAGCTATAATGTTCGCTGCTAGAAAGGCTGGGACACTACCTTCTCCTTTTCAATCCGTGAAAATCTTTGCTGACCTATCGGCAGCGACAAAGGCGTGATCTCCTGCCTATTACCGTTTCCCTACGCAATTCCAATGTTCAGTATCGTTGGGGCTTTCCCCTGAAATTGCTGGTACATAAAGATGAGAGTATGCATGTGATCCACACCCTGGAAGAGGGCAAGAACCTGCTTCGCGAATGGAGAATTCCGCTATCTCATCCGGATCCCAAAACTTCAACTACCTTACCTGCAACTCCCCAAGATTGGAAGCAAGTAAGCCGAGGGAGAAGCCGGAAAACATGAAGGAACTCATAGAAGCAGAATAACAGCCTTCCATCGGCTATCCGCATTTGTATGCTGAAGGGCTCTCTAACATACGGACCTAATTGTGAAGGGCCCCAGGCCATAGTGGGCCTTATTGTTTATTGCAATAGAGGTTTTCTCTCTTTAATGTGCTTCCATTATAGGTGCAGGCTCCTCCTTACCGGCGTTGCAGATGTGTTAACTCACCTATTTGTTCTGCAATCCTGGTTACTTGCAATAACTTCTGCCTCACCTGACCCGTTCAGGTTGCTATGTTTTTGTTACTGTTATTGTCACTACAATGGCTATGTTATTCCATCCCGCTAACCTTTCTAATAGGTTTTCAGTCACACTATGCTGACTCTCTCAGGCAATATCCCATAGCTATAAAGCGGAATAATACTGCATTATGGGAGTTAGGATAGTATCCCTGAACACCAGGGGGTTGAACTGTCCTCAAAAGAGGGCATTTGTATAGAGAGAAGTTTTGTCTCTAAAAGCTGACATTCTATGTGTTCAGGAATCACATCTTTTAAGTAGTGATGCCCATCGGATCAAACATCGTTTGTTTCCTAACATCATCCATTCACATCACTCCAAAAAAGCTAGAGGGGTTTTTATTGCAATCAAGAATACCGTCTCCTTTACACTCATATCCCACCAAGCGGATAAAAATGGAAGGTTTGTAATTCTGGTCTGCTCAATCAACAACATTGTGTACACCTTGGTTAACCTATATGCCCCTAACATGCGCCAAGTCTCATTTCTCCACAAAGTAATGAGATTGGTGCATTCTTACAAACAAGGTAAGAATGCACCAATTCTGTTATAGACCCCTCCCTAGACTCTACGAACACGTCTAGGCGTTCTTCAGGAGGCCTGGCGTCCTTTATCAACTCAGAGGGCCTTATAGATCCTTGGCGGGCTCAACATAGTTTGGAGAAAGATTATACATATTTTTCTCCGTTCCATGAATCTTAATCCCGTATAGACCTATTCCTTGTAGACCAAACTATACTCTGCCATACAGTATCGTCAACAATTGGTCTTATTAGCAACTCAGATCATGCTCCTATCATTATTACCTTAGCAGACAAATATCAGACTAATATAGCCCCTGTGTGGGGAAATAACTCCTTCCTGTTCACCCTCCCTTCTTGTCAGAAAGAATTGCACAATCACTGCAGGAGTACTTTTTATTTAATGTAGGATCGGTCCCAGACCCTTTTGTGGTATGGCAAGCACACAAGGCCTGTGTTCGAGGCCAACTTATTAAAATGAACCACATTGAGAAGAAAAGAAAGGAGCAGACAGCTAAAACTATTAGAAAAAATATCCAAACTAGAAAAGATGAATAAACAGAGGCCCTCCCCCCTCATCTCAAAAGAACTGAGAATTGAAAGAGACAAACTAAGATTGATACTACAACAGGACTACGAAAAAGGCCTACTTAGACTAAGATCTACCTACTATGCACAGGGCAACAAAGCTGGGCGATTATTAGCAAGACAACTTAAAATCCAGCAAACTAAATCTAGGATTCCCTATATAACCCATCCTCAAACCCGTGCAAAATTAATAGATCCCAGAGATATTGCTGAACAATTTAGGCTATTTTATTTGGATCTCTACAATCTTAGGGATACCACTACCCAGGGCTTTTTTTCTCAGAGAAAAGGTGGTGGAACTCACCCCCCCTCCCCTGGCCACGCCCCTACCCAACCCTAGGACCACCCTCCTTACCCGCCCCTAAGACCGCCCCCTACCCACCCCTAGGACCGCCCCCTCTACCCAACCCTAGGACCGAAAGTAAAATTTGGGGGGGGGGGGGGGGGGGCTATAAAAGTCCAGCCCAGCAAAGAAACCCCCCAGATGGGGATGGCACTGGATCTGGGGATGGCACTGTTAATGGGGGGATCTGAGGATGGCACTGGTATGGGGTGGAGGATCTGGGGATGGCATCCACAGATCCCCCATCCTATAACAGTGCCATCCACAGACCCCCCCCCCCATCCTATAACAGTGCCATCCACAGACCCCCCCACCCCATAACAGTGCCATCCACAGACCCCCCACCCCATAACAGTGCCATCCACAGACCCCCCCACCCCATAACAGTGCCATCCACACCCCCCCCCACACCCCATAACAGTGCCATCCACACCCCCCCACCCCATAACAGTGCCATCCACAAACCCCCCCACCCCATAACAGTGCCATCCACAAACCCCCCCACCCCATAACAGTGCCATCCACAGACCCCCCACCCCATAACAGTGCCATCCAGAGACCCCCCCACCCCATAACAGTGCCATCCACAGACACCTCCACCCCATAACAGTGCCATCCAGAGACCCCCCCCCACCCCATAACAGTGCCATCCACAAACCCCCCCACCCCATAACAGTGCCATCCACAGACACCCCCACCCCATAACAGTGCCATCCACAGACCCCCCACCCCATAACAGTGCCATCTACAGACCCTCCCACCCCATAACAGTGCCATCCAGAGACCCCCCCACCCCATAACAGTGCCATCCACAAACCCCCCCACCCCATAACAGTGCCATCCACAGACACCCCCACCCCATAACAGTGCCATCCACAGACCCCCCCACCCCATAACAGTGCCATCCAGAGACCCCCCCACCCCATAACAGTGCCATCCACAAACCCCCCCACCCCATAACAGTGTCATCCACAGACACCCCCACCCCATAACAGTGCCATCCAGAGACCCCCCCACCCCATAACAGTGCCATCCACAAACCCCCCCACCCCATAACAGTGTCATCCACAGACACCCCCACCCCATAACAGTGCCATCCACAGACCCCCCCCCACCCCATAACAGTGCCATCCATAGAACCCCCCCACCCCATAACAGTGCCATTCACAAACCCCCCCACCCCATAACAGTGCCATCCATATACCCCCCCCCCACCCCATAACAGTGTCATCCACAGACCCCCCATTGCCGCTCCAGTATAGTTATACAATGTGTAATGAAATGAATAATGATTCCTGCTGCCCCTCAGTAGTATAACATTCAATGTATTTGTACTCACAGCCGGCTACTGACATCGTAATCCAGGCAGGCCGGGCAGAGGAGCGGCAGCGTCACTGACTGACGTCACGTGAGTGCGCCGCCTACTTTATGAATGAAGCAGGCGGCCCAGGCAGGTGACGTCAGTCAGTGACGCTGCCGCTCGTCTACCCGGCCGGCCTGGATTACGATGTCAGTAGCCGGCTGTGAGTACAAATACATTGAATGTTATACTACTGAGGGGCAGCAGGAATCATTATTCATTTAATTAAACATTGTATAAGTCTCTACTGGAGCTGCGGGGCCGGAGCACAGTGAACGGAACGGCAGAAAAAAAGCCCTGCCACTACCTTGCCGGAGAATTACTCTTTTCTGGTATCGGAATTTCTGGCGAAAGCAGCTCTACCCTCACTCAGTCAAGCTCAACTAGAAGCTCTAAACTCCCCGCCTACTGATTTGGAGATTCAAAAATTGATATCAGCTCTACCTCTGGGAAAATCCCCTGGGCCTGACGGCTTATCAAACGAATACTATAAACAGTTTCACTCTATTTTATCACCTCACCGTCTATCTATTTTTAAACAGTGTATGTGTCACGACCATGTTCATGGCCGTGACTTCTGGAACCGCATGCAGTTGCCTGCGGTCTTGTCTTGTTGTCAATCACAGGTTGAGGGCTGTAGTATGTTGCCTCACCTGTGGTTGCCGCTGGCAACATAATGTATGTGGCAGTTTAGCAGCCTGAGCTGGTGCTGGGCAGCTTGCTGCAATGTGCATGCGGTTGCACCTGGCAACCTATCTTTCTTTAGGTGTGTCTTTTGTATGTCTGGTGTGCACAGGGTTTTAGTTATGTGTGCACTTTCTCCTTTAAGTGGCTGTCTTCCCTTCCCTGGTGTGAGAACACTGGGTGTGTCTGTGTGGGTGTGGCTACTTGGGCTATAAAGCCTCAGTGGAGACCTGAAGCTGGGGGGTACTTCAGCCATGGCTAGCTGGAGGCATCCTCCCGTGATATACCATCTGCCTGTGGGGGCCACCCTTGTGGTCATACTGTCACGGCTAAGGATGGGGAAAACCCTTAGCCGTGCGATGCCTGGAGATGTTAGTGGCTGCTCGGCCAGGACCACAGATTAGGGATGCATTAGGAGGTGACCTGCTCCCTAATTCTGTGGTCCTGGCCGAGCAGCCACTAACATCTCCAGGCATCGCACGGCTGAGGGTTTTCCCCATCCTCAGCCGTGACAGTATGACCACAAGGGTGGCCCCCACAGGCAGATGATATATCACGGGAGGATGCCTCCAGCTAGCCATGGCTGAAGTACCCCCCAGCTTCAGGTCTCCACTGAGGCTTTATAGCCCAAGTAGCCACACCCACACAGACACACCCAGTGTTCTCACACCAGGGAAGGGAAGACAGCCACTTAAAGGAGAAAGTGCACACATAACTAAAACCCTGTGCACACCAGACATACAAAAGACACACCTAAAGAAAGATAGGTTGCCAGGTGCAACCGCATGCACATTGCAGCAAGCTGCCCAGCACCAGCTCAGGCTGCTAAACTGCCACATACATTATGTTGCCAGCGGCAACCACAGGTGAGGCAACATACTACAGCCCTCAACCTGTGATTGACAACAAGACAAGACCGCAGGCAACTGCATGCGGTTCCAGAAGTCACGGCCATGAACATGGTCGTGACAGTATGTCGGGCACTCCTTTCCCAACGGATATGCTCCAACCGTTGATTGTAACGATCCCCAAACCTGGCAAACCCAATGATGTTCCGCAAAACTTTAGACCGATTTCTTTCTTAAACTCAAACTCAGATATCAAAATATTTGCGAAATTCGTGGCCACTAGACTTTCCCCTATTCTTCCCTCGTTGATAAAAGCAGACCAAACTGGCTTCATTAAAGGACGCCTGGCCTCAGATAACATCCGTTGAGTGGTGGACCTTTTTAATTACGCTGAGTCTCATAAACACCCCTTGTTGGCAGTAGCATTAGATGCGGAGAAGGCGTTTGACCGCCTGCACTGGTCATTCGCCTTCTCTGTATTGGAGGAGATGGGGTTTGGGGGTTGCATCTTGAATGCTATATCCTGCTTATACTCCACCCCGATGGCTAAGGTTTTCGTGAACGGTGTACTCTCCAATTGCTTTCAAATAACTAATGGATCCCGTCAGGGTTGCCCGTTATCGCCCCTCCTTTTTATTTTAGCTCTAGAACCCTTAGCACAACACATTAGACATACAGCCGAGATTCGTGGATTTGCGGTAGGTTCATCTACCCACACTATCTCCTTATACGCTGACGATATTATTCTCACCTTATCAAAACCGACGGAGTCCCTTTAAAAGTCATATCTCATTTTGGGTCCTTATCCTATTATAAAGTAAATGAATCTAAAACGCAAGTTCTACCAATTAATATCCCCCTACCTGAAGTTAGGAAATTAAAAGCTCTCTATCCTCTAGACTGGCAAACCTCAGCGCTGATGTACCTAGGCATTAAACTCACCTGTCCCTCCTCTTCCCTATACAAACTAAATTATGAACCCCTCTTGTCCACCCTAGCGCATGATCTTAACAGTTTCTCCATGAAGAACATATCTTGGGTTGGTAGAATAGCATCATTCCGGATGATGACTCTTTCAAAACTAATTTATGTCTTCCGAGCTCTTCCTATCCCTATCAAGGGCACAAGCACTCCTGAATAAATTCCTGTGGAGATCTGGACGGCCGCGAATTGCCATTAACCTGATGACTAGGCGGAGGGGAGCGGGAGGTCTGGGCCTTCCATCCATAAAAGATTACCATTGTGCATTTGGCCTGTCATTCTTGAGAGAATGGTGGAGTGACACTTCTTCTAAACCTTGGCTTCAGATTAAATTAGAATCCATTACAGGGAGCTCCTTAAGAGACTACTTGATTCAACTACTATGGAACCCCAGAACTCCTAGACCCACTCTACTTACTGTGGCTTTTGCAGGGTATGTGTGGCACAGATTTCACCACTCCTATGGAGAGATGACTACCCTCCCGAGCAGGCTAATCTCAACCCAGATACTAGAGGGCGGTTCTGATGGCCTGGACCTATCCACCTGGCGTAGGGAGGGTATACTCACCCTAGATCAGATTGTTAATGGAGGAGTGTTACTTTCCTTTGAAGTGATTCAAAGCAGCTTCCCCATTCCGCATAGAGATTTTTTATAAGTATTTAAGAGTGAGACATTTTTACAATACCTGTCTAAAAACACTACTGAGTCTAAATTCCGACATAATTAGACTCTTCCAAAACCCTCTATTGCATAAAAAACATTGCATTAGGCATCTATATGACCTGCTTAATGACAAGGCAACATTTGTGAAGTCCAATCCTATTTTGAAATGGGAATCAGATTTAAGACAGGCTTACTCAGAGGAGGTCTCAGGCCATTGGTTTTATGTCATCCAACTTCAAATGTGTCACGCATTTTGAAGCAGGGGTGAAGACCCTACTGAGGTGGTACTTCACTCCAGACAGGCTGAACAAAATGTATCCGGGGGTGTCGGCTTGTTGCTGGAGAGAATGTGGAAACACGGGCACTCTATACCACATTTTATGGTCCTGCCCTAAACTGCATAACTATTGGCAACAAATTTTTAATTTGGTATCCCAGATCTCTGCTACCGTGGTCTCCCCCTCCCCGAAACTTGCTCTTCTGTTTATAGGCATTCATAGTCTCCACCCTACCCACATTAATCTACTAGGGCACATACTACTTAGTGCCAAACTGGTCATTACAAGACATTGGAAATCAGCAACACCTCCCAGTATACAAGAAGTTATACTCGCTGTAAATACTACGTGTAGATTTGAAAGACGTCTTCCTCTTTTTATTATTGATCCTAGAAAGAGAGACAAAACTTGGGAACCGTGGATAGCTCACCCCCTTTATACTCCGTGATGAAACTTTTTTTATTTTTATTTTTTACCACATACTGTAGTCCCCCCTATATGCTGATCTCTGCCTGAGAGAAAATACCTTTTATCCCTGTTTGCCCTTTATTCTGTTCATTGTTTCAATTTAAACTGATTAATGATACATTGCTTCCATATCCAAGAGAGAGTGACTTGATGGCTTCCCCTTGGAAGCATTATACTGTATTTAAGTCACACTTTACTTGTCAGAGGTAACTCGTAGGAATATCTTTGTATTTATGGCATTTCTTATCACTATGTATACATGTATGATGCAAGTCCTTCCTTTGTGCTGATCGATACACTGTATATCCTCAGAACACCTAGTTTAAACTTACTAAAAACGATTATTCAGTAAAGAAATGTAACCCCCATAAAAATATTAAAATTTCAACCATGTAGAAACAATACACGTAAAAAGATGATTGAGAGGCATTAGTAGCATGATGCAGGTCGCACCATGCAGCACATACATTTTTGCTGCTTAAAGAAATTTACCCCCCCCCCCCCCACAATTTAAAAAAAAAATGTTTACATTTCAATTGAGTGGAAACTAAATACATGTATACTGATGTATACAGCCATACAAAACGTGATGGTAGGAAGACAGACAGACAGCAACAGTGGCAAGGTGGGGCATCGGCAGCAAGTAGAGGTCTATTCATCTTAAATCAGCCTGAGCTGTCGGTATTGATTCAGTAATCACGTATGTATGCTGCTTAGGCCTCATGCACACAAACGTATTTTTTTTTCCCTGTCTGTTCTGTTTTTTTTTGGGGACCATTAATTTCAATGGGTCTGTAAAGAAACGGAAGTTACTCCGTGTGCATTCTATTTCCGTATGTCCATATTTCCGTTCCGCAAAAAAATAGAACATGTCCTATTATTGTCCGCAATATGGACAAGAATAGTACTGTTATATTTGGGGCCATCTGTTCCGTTCCGCAAAATACGGAATGCACACGGATGTCATCCGTATTTTTTGAAGATTCATTTTTTGAGGACCGCAAAATACATACAATCGTGTGCATGAGGCCTTAATGAAATTTACCACCCCAGGCCTTAATGAAATTTACCACCCCCCCAAAAAAAAATATAAAAAAATTAAGTTGCAACTGTTTATAGAAATATATGAACGTTAATGGATGATTATATATATGCTGCTTAATAGGGATGAGCGAACCAAGACCACAATGTTTGGGTTCGTACCATTACGGTGTCCGGTCACCCGAACATGGACATTGGCGCAAAAGTCTGTGTTCGTGTTTGTTGTTAAGATTTTAAATAAAGCTTGTTGAAGGGCTGCAGTACAGCCATACAACAATCTTTTAAGCTGTGGGCACCACAATACAGTCATGCCTAGTATTGGCATGGCTGTGATTGGCTGACGCAGCACATGACCCTGCATGCGCAAATACCGGATCACATGTTGCACCGCCATTCTGCTCTAATTAGTGCAGGGACATGATTCTGCTGCACTGAGGGACAGTGTGTTAGCGCAATTCATGCACTTCTCCCTCTTCTTCGTGTGGTGCCAAATCAATTAGAAGTATAAGTATGTGCATGCCATACAGCTTTATAATGAGACCAGACACACTAGGTGGTTTCATGAAAGCATCTTCTCATCTTCCCTGAGCCATGGTAGAAGAGCCTCTTTATTCACAGTACATTCACTTAAATAGCAGACATGACATCACAAAAGGGGTGTTCCTTAAGAAGAGACTATTCGCTCCTTAACCTGATAGGAGTGGTTTCAGCAACTTCAACTGAGTTCATAGGTGTATTTGAAAACTGTAATGTAATCCCCTCTTCCCCCTCCCTTATTGACCTTCTCATACATATGGTTTGCAGCCATCTAGTGGACAGAAATGTGTACTACAGAATGTTCTCATTATATATGCATAAAATAATAAATCCTTCTCTCACAAATCCCTCCTTTTGCGGGAAATAGACCAGAGGTGAACAGGCAAAGTGAGGTACTCTCCCAACGCCCTAAACAGCGAAGAGCTGGACTTTCCTTATTGCTTCACCAGGTCCCCTCAACTCCCTTTTGGGTTTGCCTTCACCTTGTCCTATTTACCCCGCAACCATCAACAAGGTTTTATTTACTTAAGGATGGAATAAACTGTGTCTTTGACAGGGGCACAGCACATATACATAGTGTGGGCATGGATGTATTATACATTTTCAAAAACAATTTTCCTAAAATGTAGAACTATATGACAGCCTGTTAAAACCAAATTCTAATAACATTGTAGTCGCTGAACCAGTTCCCAAAACATTATTCTGGCCATGATATTAATTTCAGAATTTTTCCCATCAGTTCATTTGATAAAGTCCATCAGTTTCTTCAGATCCTTGGTGATCCTCCCATCAGGGGCAGTGTTGTCCGGAATGTAGATGCAGCAGTTCCTGTAGACCCCTCCTTTTTCTGCTGTCAAGGACCAGTCGGTTCTGTAGAGTCATCACTGGAAAAGAGCTCAGTTGTTCTACCATTCCCTCAACAGCATCACATATATAATTCACAAATCTCTGTTGATGACAATAGAGATGTTAATCCAATCAAATTTTTATTTTTACTAATCATGGGAGTTAATGACTCAAATCCTGCAACTATCTGACTTTTTGCTTTAAATTCATCAGAAACTCTTCTACAGACTCCTATGGCATCCATGTATAAACGTGAGTCAAAGGATGTAGGCAGTGACCTCCTTAGTCGTGACCGGACATTGTTTTCTGATTTGATCCCACTCAGGAGGTGAGAATAGAACAAATGGCATCAGTACCCGATCAGGACTTGATCACGGCACATTGACCACTTCATTCTACCTGCATCCCAGGTCGGAGTTTCAAATCTCCACACAATCACCAGATATCTGCGTTTTGATAATTTTGGTTGATAAACCAACTGTCAGAGTAAACGTTAGAGTCACTACTTGTCTTCTTCATCTGAATTAAGTAAGAACAATATCCTGGAGGGAAAACACCAAAGGGCTTTCCTGTATAAATCCTGTCTCTAAGGTCCGTTTGTCATTATATTTTTAAATTGGCCAAATATTTAATGCCAATTATAGGTAAGGATGTAGGAGCCACAGATGCAACTGAACTTTGAGGTTTCTCTCTTACCAACATTCTAAATTTGCCTAGGGGATCTTTGTCACTTTACACATGCTCCTAAAACACATATCCCCGAATCCTGTTGGATAGGATTTCTAATGGACAGGAACAGAGGATTACATTCATCATGTTTACAGCTGTTTGGTGATGTTCCCTTCAGGATAGTCATCCTTTGCGACAAACCTCCAGCTTTACTGACTCTAGAGGTAGTTTCCACTGGTTTATATTCCCAACACTTCAGACTAGTACTCCATTCTGTTAATCTCCAATATCCACAGTTGGTATGGTCATATTTAAACCCAATTACCATAGACTGGGTCAGTTCCAATCACACAGATGTACTTATCAGACCAAAACCAAGTGTCCTATCTGTCATCTGTCTTACAGTCCACTATACTGCAAAAGTCAGCTTAGTTGTTCCTGACTCATCTTGATAATATAACACCGTTGGAATTTGATTTGACTGTGATTTCCCCTTTGTACAATATGGAACAAACAATAAGGCATGAAACAACATTATGGCTCTTATAGTCCTGGCACTTGATTGCAATACGATCAGTTTCTCCTTGCAATTCGACAAGAGTGGCGGCGGTTATCAGGACTTGATGTAGATCTTCAAACCGTAGCTCTAGGACTTTCCGCATGTCTCTTGTTTCACCACTACCCAATCTCCTGATTGTAAAGAATGAATTTCTTCTATACAGTCTGGATTCTAGGAAACAACTAAAACTTGGAAATACAAATTAGACAATAACTTGTGCAACAGACAACATAATTTGGAAAACTACTATGCTGCATCTGGAACTATTGGGGAAATAGACACCTAATTCAGGAGCATTCCCAAAAAGTACTTCATAAGGACTTAGGCCTATCTTCCGGTTAGATGTATATCGGAGTGAGAAAAACCCCAGGGATAGGTACTCTCACCTCAGTCAGTATCTTTTAGCTGTAGCCTTTGCTACAGGCCAAATCTCCGAATATCCTGGAAAGAGATCAATACAGACACAGACATATTCACACTGTTCCACCTTTGTTCTGAATGTAGTCAACCCGCAGTCTCTGAAATGGGTAAGATGACCTTGGCATATGCCTTCCTGGAACTCCCATAGTTCTCCCATCATTATTACAGCATTCACCTTCAACTAACCTAGTGGCAGCATTGTTGAACCCAGGAGCTGTCCACCACAGAACCCAATCACTCCTTCTCTCTCTCGATTTGCCCATCTTCTAAATCCATCCTCTTTAAGTAGAGCGCCCTCTGAAGGAAGAGTTTATTACCAACTCTCTAGAGTCCTATTATCACTTCTACCTTTATCCTTTGATGTTTCCTTTCAGCCTCTGTAACCTGTATCTGAAAAAGGCAAACTTTTTGGAAGTCCACTGGCCTTAAGCCATCCTGTATCACACAGATTTCCACTTAGCGTAGACTTCAGGTAATAATGTAGCCTCTACCCTTTCAGGCAGCATCAGGGCATCAAACATCTTTCATACACTCAGCATTCATTATTGATGGGCTTACCCATGGATCAAACAAAATCTCTGCTTCACTAGATTAGACCATAATAATGAGTGATACCGAAGGCATACCTGGATGTTAGTAGTCTTACCCTCAGCCATCTTACCAACCTCAGTGAGTGTCTTCAGCTCTGTCTCCTGCACTAACATTGCTGGACGGAGTGGTTCTTTCTTGACAACATCAGATTAAGTAGGAACAGCATATCCTGTCCGAGATGATCCATCTTCCAGGAACCTGAAATGATCTACCAGAAACTCAAAAATGTGGTTATTAATTGGAGACATTAAATTAGAATTTTTATATTTTTCTATTTTTATTTACTACTCCTAGAAAGCACTTTTTATTTTTATTTACAGAGGTGGGAAAAAGTATTTGTATTTACTACTCCCAACCTCCCCCCTTCCAGATGCAGCAGAGTAATCGGATTTAATTTTGCACACCCTTAAGACGGTGATTAATTGGTGAGAGGAGTAGGAATTGCATTACTAGATGCTCCTACACATGTGATACTACCCTTAGCCATGAGAGATCATGGAACATGTTTGCTATGAGGCAATGGAATTAGATCCTAAGGATTATATAAATAATAGGGATCCAGTATTTGATTCTGGGTTGTTAATTCCCTATGGGTGTTTCATTTGAAGGGGCTGAACATTTGTAGCTCCTCCCACGGGCGAGGAAGTGGGCAAGTACCTACAAAGTCTTCTTCCCCCCCTTGTGGGGAGGACTGATAGGCAGCCACCTCTGCCTTAGGTCTTTGTTTGATTTAACTTTAACAATATGACAAAATAGGGACAAAATGAACTTCTCTCAAGCCTAGCCAACACTAGACCTTTCTAGATAATTCTCAAGATCATACACAAAGGCAGCACTTAGGATTTTCTCATGCATAGATAAAGTAAGCTCAAAAATCCAAATCCACCCAACTCTTCTGGAGTCTAGTGAAAACTTTCTCCACACTCTCTGTCCTGATGACAATGTGACTGACTGATGATCTAAACACTTCCTCCCAGACTCAATGATCTTCACTATGCATTAAATCCCCAGCTCTACATTAGACTCAATTTTCCAAATCTCATAAATAATATGAGAAAACTCTCCATATTTTAACTAATTTTCTATAAAGCAGCATAAGTAAGTTCTCTGAATTGGGAATTCTATTCATCATGGCAAAATTGATGTTACTACTGGGTGTAGTATATGTCATACATCATATAATGATGCAGATATCCCTACACTTTCACTCATACCTGAATAAGGACTTAGAATGGGTGCATTCCTAGATTGAGTAGGATTGGTCACTTCCAATTAGCATCATAGGGGCAATTACTGCAGGTACCTTTTTAACTGATGGGACATACAATTGGGAAGGGTTATTTTTAGACATCACTGGATAAAATCCAGTGTTGGGAATTATGATAGGATTGTGTCCTGTCTTTGAGATCCACAAACACACATGTTGCCTGCACACACACTCCCATCCCCCATAAGGGGGGGCGTTGATGTTCTAAGGAAGAGGGAGCAGAAGGCACAGTGGGTGGTGCTGATTAGCACATTCCAGTACATGGTGTAGAGGAGGGGCTGACAGAAAAAGCAATAGGTAGTCTTTGATGGACCACAAGACCCAGGATTACTTTTTTTTTTTTTTTAAAGTTACAACAGATGTGGTGGTGGGGGGGGGGGGGGGAGGGATACCACATGGCAAACTCTTCTTTGTTCCCTACCACACCCAAATCCTCCATTTTACTATACCAATATTGTCCATTCTCCTCAATTTCTTTCAACTTTCCATATACACTTTTCCACAAACTTTAGTTTAATCTATCTCCTACTGCATTTGCAAACTCTAAGGGGAACTTTTACACAAAACTGCATATTTCCGGATAATACCGGAAATCGCTGCTACTTAGTATGACAGAATGCTTTCAACTTTTATTCCTAACTGAAACTTTTCCTTTCTTTTTCTCTCATCAACTGAGCTGCCGTTAATATCTCTTCACTCTGTCCTGCAACATTAGAATTTCCCATTATTGTAGTTACACAAAGTTTAAACAATTGCTACTTATCAAACCCGCAAACTTAAGCGTAGTTGCACAAAGATCAAACGGTATCCGATTACTATAAGTAATCGCTACCGAACTCACAAACTTAAGCGCAGTTGCACAAAGCTCAAATGATATAATAGTATTGAGCCCACAATCTCTCAAAGTGAAGACCCCTAGTCTATTCACCGGGATACAAAATCTTAATAACTTCCAATTGCCTATGACAATTGGTGTTAACCCTTTTCTCCAGATTCTCGTCAGAATCTTGGCTGGGATCCAATTCTACGTCACAGGATATCCGACTCAGCTGTCTAACAACTTCCGTTTAGTTCCAGCATGTTCTACCACACAAAGAAGGAATATTTCAACATG
Source organism: Bufo bufo (assembly GCF_905171765.1). NCBI lineage: Eukaryota > Metazoa > Chordata > Amphibia > Anura > Bufonidae > Bufo > Bufo bufo. The sequence continues at coordinate 68,084,485 of NC_053397.1, read as the reverse complement.
TTCTTTCTAACGGACAGATCAGCTATAATTTGAACCCTTTTATCGCGATAACACCAATTCAACTCTTGAGAACCCACAAAAGCGGAAGTTTCAGAGGAGATTTGTAAGAAATAAAGCTTTCTTACCTTGCCGGCATGTGTTCTCGTCTGATGGTTCCGTTTAAGTCGTTCTCGTGGCGTTTGAATCGGAAGTTACGCAAGCTGTCTGCCCCACGTTGGGCGCCATTTTGTTAGCGCAATTCATGCGCTTCTCCCTCTTCTTCGTGTGGTGCCAAATCAATTAGAAGTATAAGTATGTGCATGCCATACAGCTTTATAATGAGACCAGACACACTAGGTGGTTTCATGAAAGCATCTTCTCATCTTCCCTGAGCCATGGTAGAAGAGCCTCTTTATTCACAGTACATTCACTTAAATAGCAGACATGACATCACAAAAGGGGTGTTCCTTAAGAAGAGACTATTCACTCCTTAACCTGATAGGAGTGGTTTCAGCAACTTCAACTGAGTTCATAGGTGTATTTGAAAACTGTAATGTAATCCCCTCTTCCCCCTCCCTTATTGACCTTCTCATACATATGGTTTGCAGCCATCTAGTGGACAGAAATGTGTACTACAGAATGTTCTCATTATATATGCATAAAATAATAAATCCTTCTCTCACAAATGTAAGGGCTTTAATGTTTTTCATAACTCTATAGATGACCGATAGGAATCTTTGTGTGCGCAAACAGGGGTTCACCACCAATGAAGCGAGGTGAGGCGATTGCCTCAGACAACACCAGCTAGGGTCAAGAGGGGGGCAGTGGAAAGGGGATTGTCTGTTTCTGCATTATAGTATTGGGAAGCACAGGGGGCACAGTATGTGGCGCTGTATTACCCTGTATTTTTTGTAGCTCTGTATGTAATGTTTTCCAAGTATGTCTTTAACAGTAGGGCTGGAGAGAAGGGGTTAGGGTAAGAAATTGGCATTGGGGGATTGGGATGCTGTTTGAGTTTTCCCCTCAGGCAGCAGAAAGGCTAGGTGCACCCCTGGGTGCAAAACAACACCTTTGCACCAGTGACACAGAAATACAATCATTTATTGGGCTGTTAAGTCTGTGGATGACCTAAAGCCATTTTTTGGGGTTCAAAGCTCCACCTTTGCATCTATCTTACTGTAATAGGACAGTTCATCAGTCTGTTAATTGTGTCAGTGACATAAAGCCATTTTTGGAGGATGAGGAGGATCCATGTTCACAGCAAGGTGGCACCCAAATCAGCTCACAGGCATCACTAGAGCGTGGCTGGGGGATACAGCCTGGCATACATAAGCGACTACATGCTGCAGTGCCTGGCCTGCGCAACAACCTCCAAGTTGTCTTTATTCTTACCAGTGTTGATTACTGGGTGGCCACCCTGCTGGATCCCCGCTATAAGGACAATGTGTCATCCTTACTTCCATCACTGGAGCATGGTCAGAAGTACGAGTACAAGCGCACGCTGGTAGATGCACTACTGATGGCGTTCCCACCTGACAGCTGGGGCCCAATGGAAGCACGAAGTGGAGGAGGAAGTCACCAACGCAGCTGGGGCACCACCAGAACCTCAGAAGGGAAGGTTAGCATTGTCGAATTGGGGAAAAGCTTTGACAGCATGCCACAGCATCTGATACGGACCGTCTTAGCAGGAGGCAGCGTTTCAGCAACATGGTGGAACAGTGCGTGTCCACACGTCTGCACTTACTGACTGATGGGTTTGCCCCATTTTACTTCTGGATCTCCAAATCTCCTCCGCCTCTTCCGCCTACACTACCACATCCGCCTCTTCTGCCTACACCGCCTCGTCTGCCTCCTTCTCCACTCTGACCTTTATATTGGCAGAGTAGAGAAGTATACCAGTCGCACCCAGCCATTGTTATACTTCAGCGCACTTTGTGCATTCTCTTTGCTCTTTCCCAATGTTTTGGGGCCTCTACTAACCAAAAAACAAAACAAAAAAAAATATGTAAGAATTTTTTATTTTTTTAAATTAAAATTGTTGGCTACCTCCTTCGGCTTGTCTGCCTCTTCTACCTACACCGCCACGCCCACCTCCTCCTCCACTCGGACCTTCAACTCCCGGCTCAAGATTGTTATGTCTTATATTGGCAGAGTAGAGAAGTATACCTGCCGCACCCAGCCATTGTTATTCTCCAGCGCACTTTGTGCATTCTCTTTGCTATTTCCCAATCTTTTGGGGCCTCCACAAATCAAAAAAACTATTTAAGAAAAAAAAAAATAAAAAATAAAAAAAAAAAAATAATTGTTGGCTACCTCCTCCGCCTCTTTACACCTACACTGCCACGTCCACTTCGTCTGCCTCTCCCGCCCACACCGCCACGCTTCCGCCTCCTCCTCCTGGCTCAAGAATATTAAGTCTTATACTGGCAGAGTAGAGAAGTATAGTGGCCGCACCCCAAAAAATGGTTAAGTGCTCAAGCACATGGCTTGGCCTGGCCGTGCCCATATTGCAGCCTGCAAACAGCGGGTCTGAAATATGCGGGCACTGGCCGTGTGCACCCCGCATCTCGAGTGCAAACTCATTCACTTGTATGGGTTCACAATCACTTGAATAGGTGCGGAACAGAGGCATGGAAGTGCTTCCGTGGGGTTTCTCTCTGTGCAGCCACACCTCAAAAAAATAGAATATGTTCTATTCGGACAGATCACGGACGGTTCTATTCAAGTTAAATGGTTCTGAATCTGTCTGTGGAATCCGCCCGGATGCTGCCTGTGCATTCGGGAACGCAAATTGCGACAAATGGCAGTGTACATGAGTCCTAAAGATTACACACAGAATTTACAGAGACATTTAAAAAAACAAAACAGAAACAGTGTCGGCTTCCTCCCCCGCCTCCCCCCCCTCTTCCACCTACACCGCCAAATCCACCTTCTCCTCCTCCACTCGGATCTCCACCTCATGGCTCAAGATTATTATTTGTTATATTGGCAGAGTAGAGAAGTATATCGGCCGCACCCCAAAAAAATGGCTATAGGTCACACACAGAATAAACAGACAAATTTTAAAAAATTTAAGAAACCCCCCCACAAAAACAGCCTTGGCTTCCTCCTCCGCCTCTTCCACCTACACCGCCACGTCTACAGCCGCTTCATCTTCCTACTTCACTTGGAACTCTGCCTCCTGGTTCAATATTACTATTTTTTATTTTTATGTATTTTATGTTATTTTAAGTTATTTCCCTATCCACATTTGTTTGCAAGGCAATTGTACTGCTCTTACCCCTATTTTGGTTCCTTTTGCAGCCATTTTTCAGCCCAAAAGTTCAGGTTTCCATTGACTTCAATGGGGTTCAGTGTTCGGGGTCAAGTTCGGGTCAAGTTTAGAACCCGTTCAGAACAAAGTTCAGCCAAACTCGTTGAACCAGAATATCCACAGCTCAGTTGATCCTTAGTCCTGATTATTTGTGAGCTCTTGGATTTTCCCACCCACCTACTACTGATTCAGTTGTAAAAAAAAACTGTCAATCAGAGGCAGGAGGGCAGGGAGAACCGCAAGCTCATGAATATAGGGGCTCAGTGGCATTCGCTAGAGCTTTTAGGATTTAAAACTTAGGGCAGCATAAACCTGGTGACAGGTAAAGGGTAGCTACCCAGAAACAGCTGAGTTTCTGGTTTGAGAAAGTCTGTTTTCCTTTTTGAGTTTGGAAAAGAGAGTAGCTTAGAGAGTAATGTTGAATTGCTGCAAATCAGCATGCAGTTATGTCTCCGGCAAATATGTAGATGATTACAGCCACAAGAAGATGTAAAAGTGTTTCCCCCGCTGCCCTATAAGACGGCTGTCAAAGGCTACTTTTGGGTAGTGTACCTCTTGATGAGAGATTGTTGACTGCTATATACGTGTATGCCTCTACAATGTACTCAAAGAAACATAATTGGTCTGAGAAAAGTAGGATGGTCACCATTCTTACCTAGCCTTTAGTAGGTCTAGGGAGCATTGGTTACTTGAGGGCACGCACACATGAGAAACAGGCTTCCGGATGGCCCAGACATACCACCAGTAGAGAAGATCATTTTATCCAATGACAAAAATTAGTAGTTCCCACTGTTTAATTGTCTACCACCCAGACACAGGTGCCACCTTCATTATACATGCCTGTCTCTACCTGGACCATTTCCAGGCACTTGACTGTCACGAGGGTGTTGCGACCTATCGCTGACCAAGTTGTGCCTGGGTCAGAAGGTTGCAGCGGGTGGCTACTCACTCCGTTTCAACAGATCGCTCCATGACTTAGTAATGGGAATGGATTCTGGTCCAGGTTTTCCTGTTTAGGTTTGCGATCCTTTTTGTTCCATTTAGGAATCTGTAGCTTTTCCTTTCAGCTGTTCTCTGTCAGCCACTCCCAGCTACTATATATTCTGCCTTTCTGCTTCCCTTGTTGCCAGATATAGACCTTCTTTCTAGATCTTCTATTCTGACCTCTGGTGGAGTTGGAGTTGCTGTGGAGGTGTTGGAACTGGAGCTGTTGGATCTCCAGTTCACTCCTGTTGTCTCCTGTTGTCTCCCTTTGGGGATTGTTTGTGTTGTTTGTCTTTTCCCTGTTGTTACCCTACGTGCCAGTGGTGAGAAATAGTGCTCCCACCGCCCTATTCACTACCTAGGGTTTATTTCATGGTAAGCTAGAGAAGAGGCATGTGATCGGCGTACGAGTTTTCAGCCCGTCTAGGGACGTCAGGGCAGTCAGGTGCCAGTGCTAGGTGAGTTAAGGGTCACCACTCCTCCCTCTCCCTAGTGAAATGGTACTCCTCTTCCCTCCCCTCTGTGCCACACGTCTGTTACCTGCCATATCAGACTTGATATTGACAGAAGGTAATTTGATGTCTCATGCAGATTACTTGTCCTGCAATTGACAGCTAGCCACCATCACGTTTGTTTGCAGTGGCGTCGTGAACGAGAAATCAGGACTGCTGCGGACTCGAATCATATTTTATATATTGAACAATCCTAGTCCTGTTTGGGATCCAATGATGGTTGTATTCAAGTATGGATGCCTTGTGGTGAACACTTCAATCTTGCCTTTGTTGTGGAGCAACACACTGTCCCAACTGCTGGTGTGATGATCTGTTGAGCCATGGCATATGACAGTTGGTCACCCCTAGCAATAATACGAGTGACACTAACAGTGCAAAACATTCTGCGGTCACTTGTTTCATATCTAATGACAGGGCTTCCAACTGGCATTTTTCAACAGGATAATGCTTGTCCACACACAGTAAGGGTTTCCCAGGAATGTCTCTGCCAGATAGCAACACTTCCTTGGCCTGCCCAGATTTATTGCCAATTGAGCATTTATGGGACTTGTCACCTTCATCGGCTTATGAGTGTAAAGGATCTACAGGTCCAGCTACGTGATCTGTGAGCAAATGTGCTGCAGGATACATAATGGAACTTGTATGCCTCCATGCTCAAACGTATCTTGTCTTGTATCCAGGCTAGAGGTGGCCCAACAGGGTACTAGAGCCTCCTTTCAATTGTACAGTTTTGTCCAATAAATGCATTCTTTCACACTAATATTGTTATCACTTACATATAGTGCCTGGCAAAAGTATTCACCCCCTTGACTTTTTTCGTATTTTGTTACATTACAGCCTTAAATTCAATGTTTTGTTACTCTGAATTTTATGTGATGGATCAGAACACAATAGTCTAAGTTGGTAAAGTGAAATGAGAAAAATATATAAATAAAACTATTGTTTAGAAATAGAAACCAAAAAATTGACATGTGCGTATGTATGCACCCCTTTGTTAGGAAGCCCATAGAAAGCTCTGGTGCAACCAATTACCTTCAGAAGGGACATAATTAGTGAAATGATGTCCACCTGTGTGTAATCTAAGTGTCACATGATCTGTCATTACATATACACACCTTTTTTGAAAGGCCCCAGAGGCTGTAACACCTAAGCAAGAGGCATCACTAACCAAACACTGCCATGAAGACCAAGGAACTCTACAAACAAGTCAGGGACAATGTTGTTGAGAAGTACAAGTCAGGGTTAGGTTATAAAAAAATATCCAAATCTTTGATGATCCCCAGGAGCACCAAAAAAAATATCATAAGCAAATGGAAAGAACATGGCACAACAGCAAACCTGCCAAGAGACGGCTGCCAACCAAAGCTCACGGACCGGGCAAGAAGGGCATTAATCAGAGAGGCAGCACAGAGACCTAAGGTAACCCTGGAGGAGCTGCAGAGTTCAACAGCAGAGACTGGAGTATCTGTACATAGGACGACAATAAGCCGTACGCCCCATAGAGTTGGGCTTTATGGCAGAGTGGCCAGAAGAAAGCCATTACTTTCAGCTAAAAACAAAAAGGCACGTTATAAGTTTGCGGAAAGGCATGTGGGAGACTCCCATAATGTATGGAGGAAGGTGCTCTGGTCTGATGAGACCAAAATTGAACTTTTTGGCCATCAAAGAAAATGCTATGTCTGGTGCAAACCCAACACATCTCATCACCCAAAGAACACCATCCCCACAGTGAGACCTGATGGTGGCAGCATCATGCTGTGGGGATGTTTTTCAGCAGCCAGGACTGGGAAACTGGCCAGAGTTGAGGGAAAGATGGATGGTGCTAAATACAGGGATATTCTTGAGCAAAACCTGTACCACTCTGTGCGTGATTTGAGGCTAGAACAGAGGTTCACCTTCCAGCAGGACAATGACCCCAAACACACTGCTAAAGCAATATTTGAAACATGTAAATGTGTGGGAATGGCCTAGTCAAATCCCAGATCTCAATCCAATAGAAAATCTGTGGTCAGACTTAAAGATTGCTGTTCACAAGCGCAAACCATCCAACTTGAAGGAGCTGGAGCAGTTTTGCAAGGAGGAATGGGGAAAAATCTTAGTGGTAAGATGTGGCAAACTCATAGAGACTTATGCAAAGCGACTTTGATCTGTGATTGCCGCAAAAGGTTGCTCTACAAAGTTTTGACCTTAGGGGGGTGAATAGTTATGCACATTGACTTTTTCTGTTATTTTGTCCTTTTTATTGTTTGCTTCACAATAACAAAAAAAAAAAACATCTTCAAAGTTGTGGGCATGTTCTGTAAATTACATGATGCAAATCCTCAAACAATCCATGTTAATTCCAGGTTGTGAGGCACCAAAATACAAAAAAAGTCAAGGGGGGTAAATATTTTTGCAAGGCACTGTACTGTATATTATTATTGCATTCACACATTTAAAGTTTCATTCTATTGCAACACCTCTTTCCTGTTATTTTTTTATTTTTGTCAATGAGTGTACAGTATACACACACGCACACACAATGTGTAATTTATTTTGCACCATTGCATTTTTTGTAATTAGATACTAGCACATTCTAAATGGGAAGAATACTATTGAGATTACAGAAAATCCTTCTATTGACTACAGTTAAAGGGGTTATCCCATGATTAACGTAAGAAATGAAAATTATACATAATCTAGCACATGACAACTTCTTTCTAAAAAAATCTAAAACCAGCCCTGTTGTTCACATGGATCCAGAGGCCTGCCCATTAATTGTTCCAATTGTTCTACTAGATTTATTTCAAGCTGGCAGCTTAGGGGGCATTTCTTTTCTCAGAAAGCATGCCTTGTCTACTGCAGCTTGTGGCAGTTGAAGGATGGAACTAGTGAGCATGTGTCTCAGTGAGACGGACAGAGGGATTAGAAAAAGAGCAAACAGTATTAGATATATTGCATTCAATAACTCAGAAGTTATAATACATTTTAATTACATGCAATTACAAAAGTATTCACTTCCTCTCACCGCAGGGGCGTAGCTAGAAATGCATGGGCCCCATAGCAAAAAAAAATTATGGGCCCCCCCCCCCCTCTGTGCCATCCACAGATCCCCCTCCCCTAAATAGTGCCATCCACAGATCCCCCTCCCCTAAATAGTGCCTTCAACAGATCCCCCTCCCCTAAATAGTGCCATACACAGATCCCCCCTCCCCTAAATAGTGCCATCCACAGATCCCCCCTCCCCTAAATAGTGCCATCCACAGATCCCCCCTCCCCTAAATAGTGCCATCCACAGATCCCCCTCCCCTAAATAGTGCCATCCACAGATCCCCCTCCCCTAAATAGTGCCATCCACACATCCCCCCTCCCCTAAATAGTGCCATCCACAGTTCCCCCTCCCCTAAATAGTGCCATACACAGATCCCCCTCCCCTAAATAGTGCCATCAACAGATCACCCCTCCCCTAAATAGTGCCATCCACAGATCCCCCTTCCCTAAACAGTGCCATACACAGATCCCTCTCCCCTAAATAGTGCCATCCACAGATCCCTCTCCCCTAAATAGTGCCATCCACAGATCCCTCTCCCCTAAATGGTGCCATCCACAGATCCCCCTCCCCTAAATAGTGCCATACACAGATCCCCCTCCCCTAAATAGTGCCATCAACAGATCCCCCCTCCCCTAAATAGTGCCATCCCCAGATCCCTCTCCCCTAAATAGTGCCATCCACAGATCCCTCTCCCCTAAATAGTGCCATCCACAGATCCCTCTCCCCTAAATAGTGCCATCCACAGATCCCCCCTCCCCTAAATAGTGCCATCCGCAGTGCCATCCACACTCCCCTAAATAGTGCCATACACAGATCCCCCTCCCCTGAACAGTGCCATCCACAGTATCAGGTGCCTCTCTCTCCCCCCCCCATGTGCCAGTATCAGGTGCCAACCCCCCCCCCCCCCAGGTGCCAGTATCAGGTCAGGTGCCACCCCCCCTCCCCCCATGTGCCAGTATCAAGTGCCCCCCCCCCCCCCCCCCGCTCCCCCCATGGCAGTAACAGTCGGGTATTAAAAAAAATAAAATAAACACTTCTACTTACCTCCATGTCAGCGATGCAGCCTCTTCCTGTGTCCCTCCCTGTATGTCCATATATGGAGTCACTGCTTGTATTTCAGAAAAGGTTTCTGGTGGGATTCGAACCCACGACCTTCTGTATCAGAGGCAGAGCACCTAACCTCAAGACCATAACAGCTGCCTTGCTGCTGACTGAAAAATTATGAGACTTCTACTGTTATAGCTGGCTAAGTGTACATCTATACACATAGCTGCTCATATATAGAGATATAGCAGAGCTGAGTGTGCTGGGATAGCTGTCATATAGAGATATAGCAGTGCTGGGTGTGTTGGGGCAGCTGTCATGTGTATAGATGTACACTTAGCCAGCTATAACAGTAGAAGTGTCAAATTTTTTCAGTCAGTTGCAATGCCTTCTTTATGGCTGTGAGGGTTAATGCTTTGCCTCTGATACACTGATACATTGGAGGTTGTGGGTTCGAATCCCAGACACATCAGGAGACTTTAGTATATACAGTAAGATTAGAGCACATTAGCGAGGGAACATTAAGACCGCTGCTGTGAAGGGGCCCTGAACAGTAAGACATCGATATTTAACTAACTTGAAAATAAACTGTCGGGCCCCGAAGCAGCTGCTTCCCCGGTAGTTACGCCACCTCCTGGCTGCCTGTGTGTAGTGTCTGTGTGTGTTAATAAAAAAAAATAAAAATTTGAATGCGGTCGGACGGGCCCCCTAGTGGCGTAGGGCCCCATAGCCACTGCTATGGTTGCTATGGCGATCCCTACGCCATCACCGGCCTTCTATGTCTCTTACTAGGGAAGGAATATGCCTGACAACAGGCAGTGGACTGCAACCTAGGTGAAGGTAGGACCCCTAGTAGCAATGACCTTAGTTTTTCTGGTGGAAACAGGCATATCTTTGAAAGGAAGTGATTTAGAAATTTTCTAGTTACACCATTCTCTATTAAATGAAATTAAATTGTGTGAAAGTACAGTTGCTCTTCAATAAAAAAAATAAATGAAAGCTATTTAACTACCTCCGGACTGCCTAACGCACGGATGCGTCCTGGAGGCGGTCGATTCATTCCTCCTGGACGCATCCGTGCGTCATCTCGCGAAACGCGAGATTTCGGTCAGAGCCGGCCCGCGCATGCGCATCGCGGGCCGGCAAAAGTTAAAGGAGTATTTCGTCACCAGCCTGCCAGCCAATGATCGTCGCTGGCAGGCTGGCGATTTTCAAAAAAATCTAATCAGAAGCCATCTAACACCTTATATTTATAAATATAAGGTGTTAAATGGCTTGTCTGCTCCTCTGCTGGTCCTTTTCGTTGGTTGGTCCCAGCAGAGGAGCACACATCACAGTGAGTAGCCACCAAACACCACACTTAGCCCCAGATCACCCCCCATAACCCCAATTAACCCCTTGATCACCCCTTGATTGCCCCTGTCAATCACCTAGTGAAAGGGAAAAAAGTGATCAGTGTAAACTGTCACTTTTTTTTTCCACTGGTATTGACTGATAGGTTTTAGGATAGTTTAGGCCCCTTGGTTAGGTAGTTAGCGTCAGTTAGCGCCTAGCCCACCGCACCGCAGTCACTGATTCGCTGATTAGCGTATCGCTAATCAGCTTTTGTACTTTTATAGTATCTGTAAGTGATCAGAACACATCACAGTCAGATCTATAATAGTATTAGTGTCACCTTAGTTCGCCCTCCACCCAAAACGCAGTGTTTGCCCGATCAGGCCTGATCGGTCGCCCACACGTGCGTTCACCCACGCCCGCGCCGCCGCAGTGACAAAAAATATATATTTTTTTGATCACTGCACAATCACTTTACAAGCGCTGCGGCGATAAAAAAAAATCAGTTTTGATATTTTTTATCAATCGCAGCGGCCTCCGGTACTTCGCTAGCCTCCCATTTGTAAGACAGGCTTGCTTTTTTTCTTGGGTAGTCTCAGGGAATACCCCTAAATTTAGTAGTCCAAATGTCAAACAGGGGGTATTCTTCTGAAGAGGCCTACAGGATTCTGACCCAGTCGGATGAGGAATGGGAAGCCTCATCTGATGAATCTAGCGGGTCAGAATATGAACCTGTAGAAAGCAGTGGCAGTCTGACCCAAAGTTTGGACGATGAGGTCGAGGTCCCTGATAGCACCAGGCGTACCCGGCCCCGTGTCGCTAGACCACAGGTTGCGCAGGATCCGCTTCAAGGGCAGCAGAGTGGGGCTGGCGCTGTCGGATTACGTGGTGAGGCATACACCAGCAGCGCAGCCCATCCTGGACCTAGTACCAGCACTGCTGTACAACATGGTGAAGTGGCGAGCACCAGAAGGGCAGTTGAAGCTGGTACGGTGGCACGTGCAATAGTTACCCCGTCGCAGCCACCGCACAGACAGGCCCGTAGAGCCCCTAGAGTCCCTGAGGTGCTGGCAAACCCTGATTGGCAGCCCCCAACTTCAGCCGCACCTGTAGTTCCCCCTTTCACCGCCCAGTCTGGAGTTTGGGTTGAGACAGCTCAGATCGGTTCGGTATTGGAATTTTTTGAGCTGTTCTTGACTGCGGAGCTCTTGGACATAGTCGTGGCAAAAACAAATCGGTATGCCACTCAATTTATAGCCGCCAACCCGGGAAGCTCTTATGCCCAGCCTTTCCGGTGGAAACCAGTCCAAGTTTCCGAAATTACAATTTTTCTGGGCCTTCTCCTCAACATGGGTCTAACCAAAAAGCATGAATTGCGGTCATATTGGTCCACGAACCCAATTCATCACATGCCCATGTTCTCTGCTGCTATGTCCAGGACACGATTTGAGACCATCCTGCATTTCCTGCACTTTAGCGACAACACCACCTCCCGTCCCAGAGGCCACCCACCTTTTGACCGGCTCCACAAAATTCGGCTCCTCATAGACCACTTCAACAACAAATTTGCAGATTTGTATACCCCTGAGCAAAACATCTGCGTAGACGAGTCCCTTATACATTTTACCGGGCGCCTTGGCTTCAAACAATACATCCCAAGCAAGCCCCCATTTGATGAATTGGGTTGATCCCGGTATGGGGTCAAATTGTATAAGCTCTGTGAAAGGGCCACAGGCTATACCCACAAATTTCGGATCTATGAGGGAAAAGATCAGACCCTGGAGCTGGTCGGTTGCCCTGACTACCTAGGGAGCAGTGGGAAGACAGTCTGGGACTTGGTGTCACCCTTATTTGGCAAGGGGTACCATCTTTATGTGGACAATTTTTACACAAGTGTGCCCCTCTTCAGGCATTTGTTCCTAGAACAGATTGGCTGCTGTGGCACTGTGCGACCTAGTCCCCCAACGGCTCGTTACCACCCGTCTTGCAAGGGGGGAGAGGGCTGCCTTGTGTAACCAAGAACTGCTCGCGGTGAAATGGAGAGACAAGCGTGACGTTTACATGCTCTCCCCCATTCACATAGACACGACAATACAAATTGAACGGGCAACCAGTGTCATTGAAAAGCCCCTCTCAGTCCACGACTATAACCTTCACATGGGAGGGGTGGACTTCAATGACCAGATGTTGGCTCCCTATTTAGTTTCCCGACGCACCAGACGCTGGTATAAGAAGGTGTCTGTATATTTGATTCAATTGGCTGCATATAATAGTTTTGTTCTCTACAGTAAGGCTGGGAGAACAGGATCCTTCCTCAAATTTCAGGAAGAGATCATCGAGAACCTCCTGTATCCAGGAGGTTCCGTGGCCCCATCCACCAGTGTAGTGAGCCGTCTACACGAGCAACATTTCCCCAATGTCGTTGCTGGTACCTCAACCCAACCGTCACTCCGAAAAAGATGTCGTGTCTGTAGCAGGAGTGGAATAAGGCGTGACACCCGCTATTTCTGTCCTGACTGCCCTGACCACTCTGCCCTATGCTTAGGGGAGTGTTTCCGGAAGAACCACACACAGGTACAATTAGCATAGGGATTGCATCTCACAGGACAGGCACACAGTGCTATTAGGGCCCTTTCACTCACAGCTGCTGCAAACCTCTCCTTTCACCTGGGACAAAGTGCATAATGTACTTCGCCACATCTTTGGGCGATTTGCGCTTTGCACATTGTCCCATGGGGAAGGAGAGGTTTGTCCTATAAAGGTAAAAAAAAAAAAAAAAATCACCGGTAAGCAAAAAAGTTAACGTTCTGTTCAAAAAGTTAAAAAAGTTTATATGTTCAGTTCAAATTTTATTATAAAGTTAATAAATTTATTGCGTTGCGGCCTGTTTTTTTCTTTTTTGTTTTGCTTTTTTTTACCTTCCAGGTGGACCAACTGATCGACTAGCTGCAGCACTGATGTGCATTCTGACAGAAGCATTGCGCTGCTGTCAGTTTACACAAAAGTCGGTGTATGCGGTGCTGCAAGACGAGATCTCTCCTCTGCAGTAAAAGATACGTTTGCCGAGGCATATGAGCTGAGGAGGCGGCGGTGTTCATATACTTTGGCAAACACTTTGTATATAAAAATAAATAAATCCCGGCAATGATTTATTTATTCACATTGATTGATGTGAATGGAGAAATCTGGTTTGCCAGGGCATACGGGCTAAGTGTGTATGGATGTTGGGCGGAGCTCCTATGTCCTGGCAGACGCCTTTGCCCTCCTTTTTTTTTTTTTGGCAGAGATTTTTTTTAATCCACATTGATCGATGCAAAAGAAGAAATCTGTGCCGTTCATTTTTTCTTTCAGCCCAGAGGCTGAACGGAAAAAAAGAAATCTCATTACCCGTATGCTCAATATAAGGAGAATAGCAGAAACTCCTAATGCTGGCCATACATGTAATGATTGCGGAGACCCTCAAATGCCAGGGCAGTACAAACACCCCACAAATGACCCCATTTTGGAAAGAAGACACCTCAAGGTATTCGCTGAGGGGCATATTGAGTCCATGAAAGATTGAAATTTTTGTCCCAAGTTAGCGGAAAGGGAGACTTTGTGAGAAAAAAAAATATATATCAATTTCCGCTAACTTATGCCAAAAAAAAAATATTTCTATGAACTCGCCATGCCCCTCATTGAATACCTTGGTGTGTCTTCTTTCCAAAATGGGGTCACATGTGGGGTATTTATACTGCCCTGGCATTTTAGGGGCCCAAAAGTGTGAGAAGAAGTCTGGGATCCAAATGTCTAAAAATGCCCTCCTAAAAGGAATTTGGGCCCCTTTGCGCATCTAGGCTGCAAAAAAGTGTCACACATCTGGTATCGCTGTACTCAGGAGAAGTTGGGCAATGTGTTTTGGGGTGTCATTTTACATATACCCATGCTGGGTGAGAGAAATATCTCGGCAAAAGACAACTTTTCCCATTTTTTTATACAAAGTTGGCATTTGACCGAGATATTTATCTCACCCAGCATGGGTATATGTAAAATGACACCCCAAAACACATTGCCCAACTTCTCCTGAGTACGGCGATACCAGATGTGTGACACTTTTTTGTAGCCTAGGTGGGCAAAGGGGCCCACATTCAAAGAGCACCTTTCGGATTTTACAGGGCATTTTTTACAGATTTTGATTTCAAACTACTTCTCACACATTAGGGCCCCTAAAAGGCCAGGGCAGTATAACTACCCCACAAGTGACCCCATTTTGGAAAGAAGACACCCCAAGGTATTCCGTGAGGGGCATGGCGAGTTCCTAGAATTTTTTATTTTTTGTCACAAGTTAGCGGAAAATGATGATTTTTTTTTTCTTACAAAGTCTCATATTCCACTAACTTGTGACAAAAAATAAAAACTTCCATGAACTCACTATGCCCATCACGAAATACCTTGGGGTGTCTTCTTTCCAAAATGGGGTCACTTGTGGGGTAGTTATACTGCCCTGGCATTTTAGGGGCATGAATGCTTGAGAAGTAGTTTGAAATCAAAATGTGTAAAAAATGCCCTGTGAAATCCGAAAGGTGCTCTTTGGAATGTGGGCCCCTTTGCCCACCTAGGCTGCAAAAAAGTGTCACACATCTGGTATCCCCGTACTCAGAAGAAGTTGGGCAATGTGTTTTTTTTTTTTTTTTTTTTACATATACCCATGCTGGGTGAGAGAAATATCTCGGCAAAAGACAACTTTTCCCATTTTTTTATACAAAGTTGCCATTTGACCGAGATATTTCTCTCACCCAGCATGGGTATATGTAAAATGACACCCCAAAACACATTGCCCAACTTCTTCTGAGTACGGCGATACCAGATGTGTGACAATTTTTTGCAGCCTAGGTGGGCAAAGGGGCCCACATTCCAAAGAGCACCTTTCGGATTTCACAGGGCATTTTTTACACATTTTGATTTCAAACTACTTCTCACACATTAGGGCCCCTAGAATGCCAGGGCAGTATAACTACCCCACAAGTGACCCCATTTTGGAAAGAAGACACCCCAAGGTATTTCTTGATGGGCATAGTGAGTTCATGGAAGTTTTTATTTTTTGTCAAAAGTTAGTGGAATATGAGACTTTGTAAGAAAAAAAAAAAAAAAAAATCATCATTTTCCGCTAACTTGTGACAAAAAATAAAAAGTTCTATGAACTCACTATGCCCATCAGCGAATAACTTAGGGTGTCTACTTTCCGAAATGGGGTCATTTGTCAGGTTTTTCTACTGTCTGGGCATTGTAGAACCTCAGGAAACATGACAGGTGCTCAGAAAGTCAGAGCTGCTTCAAAAAGCTGAAATTCACATTTTTGTAAACGCTATAACTTTTACCCAAACCATTTTTTTTTACCCAAACATTTTTTTATCAAAGACAATTAGAACAATAAATTTAGAGAAACATGTATAATGGATGTCGTTTTTTAAAAAAAAATTTACAACTGAAAGTGAAAAATTACATTTTTTTGCAAAAATTTCATTAAATTTCGATTAATAACAAAAAAAGTAAAAATGTCAGCAGCAATGAAATACCACCAAATGAAAGCTCTATTAGTGAGAAGAAAAGGAGGTAAAATTCATTTGGGTGGTAAGTTGCATGACCGAGCAATAAACGGTGAAAGTAGTGTAGTGCAGAAGTGTAAAAAGTGGCCTGGTCATTAAGGCCCCTTTCACACGAGCGAGTATTCCGCGCGGATGCGATGCGGGAGGTGAACGCATTGCACCCGCACTGAATACTGACCCATTCATTTCTATGGGGCTGTGCACACGAGCGGTGATTTTCACGCATCACTTGTGCGTTGCGTGAAAATCGCAGCATGCTCCTCTTTGTGCGTTTTTCACGCAACGCAGGCCCCATAGAAGTGAATGGGGTTGCGTGAAAATCGCAAGCATCCGCAAGCAAGTGTGGATGCAGTGCGATTTTCACGCATGGTTGCTAGGTGAAAATAATACAATGAATAGACTGTCACCTAGCAACCATGCGTGATGTACCATGTGATTGGAGCATGTGATCTGACGTCACCAAAGGTCCTTTAGCCCACAACTCATCATTAAAGAACTAAAGACCGGGAGAACTACGCGAACAAGAGGAGAAGGTGAGTTAATTTTTTTATTTTTTTTTTAACCCTCAATTGATCACCTACTAAGCATTCTGTATTCAGAATGCTATTATTTTCCCTTATAACCATGTTATAAGGGAAAATAATACAATCTACAGAACACCGATCCCAAGCCCGAACTTCTGTGAAGAAGTTCGGGTTTGGGTACCAAACATGCGTGATTTTTCTCACGCGAGTGCAAAACGCATTACAATTTTTTGCACTCGCGCGGAAAAATCGTGGGTGTTCCCGCAACGCACCCGCACCTTTTCCCGCAACGCCGTGTGAAAGAGGCCTAAGGGTGTTTAAGCTAGGGGAGCTGAGGTGGTTAATAAGGCATTCAAATCATAAAGGCATTTTAATTCTAAGTCTGTGTTCAACTCCAATGTATTTAAGCTGTGAATCCAATAGCTTTGTCTTTGACTTATTTTTGAACTGCAATCCTCCCCCTCCAATTGAATTTAAATCAATAGCATAAAAATTGGTAACCACAAGGTTCTAATTAAGTTGTTTTTGTGTAATGAGCCAAAACACTGTGGTCTAATTTTGCTATGTGAATATTGTTGCATTGTTCCATTAATCTCTTTTTTTATTTACGAGTAGGGATGAGCGAACCCCGGGTTCGGGTTCGCCAGGTTCGGACGACCTTCAGGTCAAAGTTTGTGACCCCAAATCCTATTGAAGTCAATGGGGACCCGAACTTCACTTTATTATAACATGGTTATATCTGAAAATAATAGCATTCTTAAGACAGAATGCAAAGCAAAATGGCCATTATCCCTTTGCCGAGCCCACTCTATACCTTTCCTTGTGCCAGACAGCTTCCAATGAATGTAGTGATAGCAGGCTACAGCTTTATACTGAAACTAATTAAAATCAACCTATGGGGCAGACAGGCTAATCAGGAGTGCACGACTCTCTGGAGTGCCACATCTCCAGCATTGTAAATCTGCAAAAAAAGGGGGTTAGTCAGCACCTCCCAGTGCGCAGGTGCACGCTGCCATGGCAAAGACCTAGAGGAAAAAAAGAGATAATGCAGCAGCACCCTGCAAATCAGATAAAGTACAATAATGCCAAAAATTATAGTGCTAATGCTACGCTTATTTATAAACTGAGATGCTTGGCCAATGCATTTTGTACAAAACCATCTGAGCCCGTCTGCCGTACGTCAAGGCGATCTCTGTTAGACGGGTCCTAACACTAAATACTACCTGTTATGCGCCATAATGGCCGCCATAAAGTTCGGGGAGTGTTGGATCCACATGCATGCTGATCCACTCTGCTTTTTACCATTTTTGGTGCCATAATGGCCTCCATTAGAAGGGATGCAGGTACCAACATGCATGCCGAGCCCACTCTATACCTTTCCTTGTGCCAGACAGCTTCCAATGAATGTAGTGAGAGCAGGCTACAGCTTTATACTGAAACCAATTAAAATCAAGGTTCTCATCCCTGCCATTCAGCCTAGAATGTTGAGATTACATCATCAGGACCTCCTGCGCTGGATCCTATAATCATGATCACATGGTCATGAATGCCTGCATCCTGTGGTACTGTTTTGGCCTTATTATTGTAGGGCACAATATTGGAGGCATTACTATTAATGGGGGCAGTCTTGAGGGGGCATTCTTGCTATTGGGGGTACTGCAGCGGGTATAATTACTAATGAGTACAATCTGGGGGAAAATTATTACTATTGGTGGGACTTTATGGAGCACTATTACTATGGGGGACTGTCTGCATGGCACTATTATTTTACAGTATTGTATTTGGGGGCATTAGGGAGCACTATGAGCACAATATTGGGGTTGGCAGCAGGATAACAATTTTGGAGCACGAAAAGAGGGAGGATGATAGAAAATTGATGAATCTAAGATGTCTGAGTGGCAAACTCTGCAGAGACGAGATCTGGGTGAAAGAAGGAGTCAAGGCGGTCTGGTTCAAATGCAGAAGATAATGAAACAGAATAGAAGAAGAAGAGAATACCTACATCAGAGGAGATTCCACAAATAGAAATAAATAAGCGGCACTCACTATTCGATGCGAATATTTCTTTTATGCTGGGTACAGAGAGGGGAATAACAGACAGTGCAATCACAAGAACATGGCGACGGCCGTTTCGCGTATCACCGCTTCATCTGGCCAATACTGACAACCCTTTGACGCAAATTACATCATCCTTTATGCGCCACATGCGCTAACTTGGACGCATAATACTGGCGTGGGCTGTCGCACATCATTGCGAGTGCAGGCCACGTCAGCAACTGGGGGGTGTATCAATGTTTCGAGTGAGATATCAGTGAAACAATAAAAGCAATAAAAAACATACATACAGGTCCTTCTCAAAAAATTAGCATATTGTGATAAAGTTCATTATTTTCTGTAATGTACTGATAAACATTAGACTTTCATATATTTTAGATTCATTACACACAACTGAAGTAGTTCAAGTAGTTTTCTTGTTTTAATATTGATGATTTTGGCATACAGCTCATGAAAACCCAAAATTCCTATCTCAAAAAATTTGCATATCATGAAAAGGTTCTCTAAACGAGCTATTAACCTAATCATCTGAATTAACTAATTAACTCTAAACACCTGCAAAAGATTCCTGAGGCTTTTAAAAACTCCCAGCCTGGTTCATTACTCAAAACCACAATCATGGGTAAGACTGCTGACCTGACTGCTGTCCAGAATGCCATCATTGACACCCTCAAGCAAGAGGGTAAGACACAGAAAGAAATTTCTGAACGAATAGGCTGTTCCCAGAGTGCTGTATCAAGGCACCTCAGTGGGAAGTCTGTGGGAAGGAAAAAGTGTGGCAGAAAACGCTGCACAACGAGAAGAGGTGACCGGATCCTGAGGAAGATTGTGGAGAAGGACCGATTCCAGACTGAGTCTGGAGTAGAAACATCCAGAGCCACCGTGTACAGGCGTGTGCAGGAAATGGGCTACAGGTGCCGCATTCCCCAGGTCAAGCCACCTTTGAACCAGAAACAGCAGCAGAAGCGCCTGACCTGGGCTACAGAGAAGCTTTTTTCGGATGAAAGCAAATTTTGCATGTCATTCGGAAATCAAGGAGCCAGAGTCTGGAAGAAGACTGTGGAGAGGGAAATGCCAAAATGCCTGAAGTCCAGTGTCAAGTACCCACAGTCAGTGATGGTCTGAGGTGCCATGTCAGCTGCTGGTGTTGGTCCACTGTGTTTTATCAAGGGCAGGGTCAATGCAGCTAGCTATCAGGAGATTTTGGAGCACTTCATGCTTCAATCTGCTGAAAAGCTTTATGGAGATGAATATTTCATTTTTCAGCACGACTTGGCACCTGCTCACAGTGCCAAAACCACTGGTAAATGGTTTAATGACCATGGTATTACTGTGCTCAATTGGCCTGCCAACTCTCCTGACCTGAACCCCATAGAGAATCTGTGGGATATTGGGAAGAGAAAGTTGAGAGACGCAAGACCCAACACTCTGGATGAGCTTAAGGCCGCTATCGAAGCATCCTGGGCCACCATAACACCTCAGCAGTGCCACAGGCTGATTGCCTCCATGCCACGCCGCATTGAAGCAGTCATTTCTGCAAAAGGATTCCCGACCAAGTATTGAGTGCATAACTGAACTAAATTATTTTAAGGTTGACTTTTTTTGTATTAAAAACACTTTTCTTTTATTGGTCGGATGAAATATGCTAATTTTTTGAGATAGGAATTTTGGGTTTTCATGAGCTGTATGCCAAAATCATCAATATTAAAACAAGAAAAGGCTTGAACTACTTCAGTTGTGTGTAATGAATCTAAAATATATGAAAGTCTAATGTTTATCAGTACATTACAGAAAATAATGAACTTTATCACAATATGCAAATTTTTTGAGAAGGACCTGTATAATATTGAATCATCACAGAAAGACACTCATGTCAAGTTTTTCATTCAGTCCCAGAGGACCGGTGGCTTCTTTTCTTAATAATTCCCGTCCTCTATCGCCACCTCTGGGTGGATTCTGAATAACCTCTAAGCCTACAAATCTGAGGACTGAACTATCCCCGTTATGTATGGACTGTATGTGTTCTATGAGGCGCGGGACACCCTTGCCGGTGGTGATTGAGTGTATATGTTCACGGATGCATTCAAAAAAGCAGCGGACCGTTTTGCCAATATAGAATCTACCACATTTGCACAGGATTAGGTAAACTACATATTTACTCCTGCATGTAATTAGTGTGTTCCCTTTATGGTTAATACCTCCAAAAGATATGTATGACCACTGTGGATTGAACCTGCAAAAAGAGCAGCTGCCGCACCTTTTATTGCCTTTGGGTGACCAACCATCTAGCCAAGTATAGTTTTTTGTTTCTTTGAAATGGCTGCGGACAAATTTGTCTCGCAAGGTATGGCACCTCCTAAATGCAATCAAGGAGCGGGAATCTTTTATATATTTCAGATTGGTATCACTTGCTACAATATTCCGGTTATCTCTGATGACCTTTTTAATTATATCAGCCATTGGACTGTACCTAAATGAAAATACAAAGGGGCAGGGTGTCCCGCTGTTTTTTGTTTTTTTGTAGGGGCTCAGGGCATGGGTGGATTTTTCGGCCTACAGCAGTCGCTTTTTCCATGGCTGTATTAAGTAGTTTAAGGGGATAACCCCCTCAATCTTAAACGTGTTTTTAAATCCATGGCTTGTTTATTATAACTGTCCTCTGATTTATTTATGCGTGCCAATCGCCTGAATTGGCCATAGGGTACAGCACTTTTCAAAGCTGTCGGGTGATAACTAGAATAATGCAAAAGAGAATTGGTTGCCGTGGGCTTTCTGAAAACCTCGGCTTTAATGTAAGGGTTGGACAAAGAATACACATATCTATCTTCGAACCGTGCCAGGTACAGGTTGGCAAATGTACCTGCGACCGGGGTACCCATCGCGGCACCAACATTCTGTTTAAACCACGCATTCCCGAACATAAAGGCATTATTTTTTAAAATTTATTCCAGACCGTTTTTGATGAAACTCTTAAAGACCTCACTTTTGTCTGTATTTTCTAGAATTTCCATCACTGCTAGAATGCCTCTATCCTGGGGGATGCGCGTATAAAGACCCTCCACATCCAGGGACACCAAATGAAACTCCTCCTGCCACTGGAAAGAGTCCAGTGCCCGGAGGAGGTCAGATGTGTCCCTAAGATGTGAGGGTGCCATTTTTACTAACGGTCTCAATAGCCAGTCTATGTATCTGGACAATGGTTCGGTCCCTAACCTACCCCAGAGACAATTGGTCGCATCGACATACGTATGCAGAAAGCTTCTTAACAGCTTTTGTATTTTGAAAGTTGGATCACTCAGTAGTTTTTCATAAGTCAGAGTGTCATTGAGCTGTCTGTGGGCCTCTGCCACAAAGTATTCTTTACTGAGTAGTACTATGTTTCCCCCCTTGTCCGCCGGGTTAACAACAATATCTTCTTGTGACTGTAACCATTTAAGTGCTTGCTCCTCTCCTCGAGAGATATTATGGTTCGCTTGGGGGTAAATCAAAGATTTAACTCCTTCAAGCACCTTTTGTTGAAAGACATCGATGCTGTTGCCGGCGGGCAAGGGGGGACAAAAAGTGGAGGGGAGTCAACCGGTGAATTCTGGAACATCTCCCAATTCCGGAGGGGTGTCAAGACTTACTTCAGCCAACCATTCCAGACAGGAAATCTGTGTCTGGTTAAAGTTGGCATGTGTGCTGAAGCCTAAAGGGCTACATCAGAGGAGACATCACTGGATGTAAGAGTTATGTAGGCATAACAATATAACAATATGTCTGTATAACAGTAGGGTTGGGTGGAGAGGTTGAATTGCGAATTTATGCCTCTGCTTCCTGGATTATTAGAACTAATGCAATGGGCCCTTTGTGTTTAAATGATAAGAATGACTTAGAACTGTTTGTATAAATTAGCTTTACTATGATTATAATGTTGTCTTTTATTACTATGGTGATGGCGCCAGTTGGAGCGTAAATAAGGGCATACACCGACGTCATCACATGAGACCTTAGGAAGCGCAGTACGCGCGAAACGGCTGTTGCCTGTGAACTGTGCTATACCCGCATCTGGGATGTTTTTAAGGACAATGTTGGCAATAAAGCTGCTTGGAAATTAGTGAGTGCGACTTATTTTGTTCTATTTTCTTTCAAATTTATTTTTCTTATTCAGCAAAATTGAGTAAGTACATACATGACCCTTAATTATAGTCACATATCATGGGCCTAGTAAAGGTATAAGTATACAAAAAGAATGTATAATACAGATTTGAATATGTGGTCGCATATCATCTAATACACATAAAGCATATTCTATAATTACCCGTAGTATGCATTATACTCTTGTTACTACATTTCCTTGAAAACATGTGGGAGAAATAAAGGTGGGAAGGGGATGAAGGGGGGGGGGGGGGGTACACAGTGTGTGGGTGAGCCCGTAGGGCCACCCAACTGTTCCCTAGCCATTTCCTCGGAACTTGTCATTGCTGTGATATTTTTAATAAAATCTCAGGTAGTTTGCGTCAAGGGCTTATCTGAATTCAGTGTGTTTGGACTGGGGTTGTTGGTTTGGCAATATCTCCTCCAGGGACCCCACATCTGTATAAATCTATTGTGGTTTCTTTCTTCCCAGCTTACAAGCTCCTCCATTCTATATAATTGGTCCACCATCACTTTCCACTGCCCTATCGTTGGAGGATCCCTACTTAGCCACTTCAGGGGTATTAAAAGTCTAGCAGCTTGGATCAGATGCGTAGCTTAATCTTTTTTGGAAGGATGCCAGTTACCAGAGGGGAGCCACAGTAGTACATTCTCTGGGGCTAGGTCAAGAGCCCTGGTCGTTATTACATTAGTTGTATGAATCACTTCTGCCCAGAATTTTGTCAGACGTGGGCAGGACCAGAAGATGTGGCTTAAAGAGTCTTCTCCAGCTCCACATCTCCAGCATGCATCAGAATCACACAAGCCCCTCAAGTGTTGCTGTCTGGGGGTCTTGTACCACTGGGTCATGACCTTATAAGAGTGCTCCTGGACCCTAATGCACCTAGAAAAGCAATGCGAGTGTGCATGCATTCGTAAAACCTCTGTCTCTGAGAGGTCTTTACCTAATTCAGAGGACCAGGTCCGGACATAATAGGGTGTCACTTTTTTAAGGGGGGTAAGTAGATATATGTATAAGTGCGAAATTAGTTTTTTTGGGATTACCTCCTTACCCCTTAGTTTCTCAAATAACGTCCTCACTCTAACCTCCCCTAGTTGGCTTGACAATCTTTTCCCTGCTGAGTGGATTTCAGATTCATCTAGGAAGTTTGTGCTTTTAAAGTTGTGATAGCTTGGATATGTGCTCTTTTCCTTAGTGGGCGTGGGACTAAGACAATCTTCCACAGTATAATCTCTAAATTTGTCCCATACCGAAGAAACAGTCATTATTTTACGTCTTATAGAAAAGGGAATAAAGTCTGCTGGCATGTCTAGGGATGGTTTACCCAACAATTCCCTTACCTTATTTACTTTCCTTACTACAGAAACTGTTCCTCTTAGTAGTGGATTATCTCCTATTGTTGCATCTGTCAGGCACCACAGTCCTGCTCTTTGCTCCTTAGTCAGGAAGTCTAATTCTGTTTCGTTGCCTAATGACCTGTAGTTAGGAACATGAATTTGGAGCCATCTTTTTAGGTGAATCGCTTGGTAGTAAGTAAGGGCATATGGAAGGCCCAAACCTCCATGCTCCCTCCTCAGTACCAGCTTGTGATAGGCTACTCTTGGTTTCTTACCGTTCCAGAGGAAGGCAGAAAAGGCTCTTTGTATTTAAGTAAAATAAGTTTTTGGTAAAAAAATGGGGAGCATCTGTAATGTGTATAGCAACTTTGGCATTATGAAGGTCTTTAGTAAGTTTTTTCTCCCCATCCAAGAGACATATGGGATTTTCAGGGATGCTAGCTGCGTCTGGATGTCTCTGAGTAAAGGAGTATAGTTTAGCTGGTATAGTTTATCCAAATGGGGGGATATCTTAACACCTAGGTAGGTGATATGAGACTGCTGCCATCTAAAGGGAGTTGAGGATTTGAGAGAGTTCACCATCCTTTCTGTTTTAGAATGATTGGCCTTGAAATTAGACATCCTACCATAGTAGTCAAACAATTTAAAAAGACGCGGGAAGGCCTCGACCGGGTTTATGATCATAACAAGCAAATCATCTGCAAAAGCTATGTTAGTATACTCCTGATATTTGGTCCCAACTTTGACACCCTTTATATTGGGGTTATCCCTAATAGCTTGTAGGAGAGTCTCCATAACTAGGATATAGAGGGTGGGGGACAAAGGGCACTCTTGTCTTGTGCCATTATATATTTGAAAAGCTTCAGACAATACTCCATTTACTCTAACTCTTGCACTCGGTTTATTATAAAGGGTCATTAACGCTTGTTGAAATTGTAGCGGTATTCCAAATCATAGCAATACCCGTTTTAGATAATCCCAATTTACCCAGTCAAAGGCCTTCTCCGCGTCAACTCCCAGTAAGACTAGGGGCTGGTTAGTCTGTCTGGCCAATCTCATTGTCGTGAGGAGCCTGCACGAGTTTTGATTCCCCTCCCTGCCAGTGACAAATCCCGCTTGGTCCGGATGGATTAGTTTCAGCAAGAAGGGTTTCAAGGCCAGAAGTTTTGCCCATATCTTAATATCAACATTGAGCAGCGAAATTGGCCTATAAGTCCTGCATAATAATGGATCTTTCCCTTCCTTTCGAAGAACCGTCACCACTACTTCAAGAGACTGAGAATGGAGATGGGAGCCCCCCATCAGGGAGTTGCACCAATCTGTGAGAAGAGGAAGGAGATCTGTCAGGAATTTTTTTATAGTATAGTGGCATTGAGCAGATGACCTTCCTGACCTCTTCTTCCGTGATGGGATTAAGCAGAGAGTTTGCCTCCTCCCTTGTCAAGCATGGCAGCTGTAGTTTGTTTAGAAATGCGTCTATCTCAGGAGTTGGCAGTGGTTCAGGTATCTCCCCGGCCTGCCTAAGCCCATATAGGGCACTATAAAATTCTTTAAAATCCTCCGCTATGTCTTTAGTTTTAGAGGAAGTAACTCCTTTTCTTGACTTGATAGCCGTGATAAATGTGGCTTTGTTTCTTTGTTTGATGAGTCTAGTCATAAGTTTTGTCCCTTTATCCCCATGGGCATAGAATTGGAACTTTGAATACTGATATGCATGATTTAGCATGGCAGACATTAAGGTAATCCCTTAACTCCCCGCTCAAACGCAAGAGTTCAGACTGTTCTTTCAAAGCAGCAGATTTTTTGTGTAGGGATTCTAGGGTGGAAATTTGGGAATGTAGGGAATTGATCTGCTTTTACCTATCTTTTTTTATTTTACTCCCTAGGGCTATGAGTTCCTCTCTCATAACCGCTTTATGTGTTTCCCAAGTGGTCGCATGTGACGTATCAACCGGGTTGTTTTCCTTGAAAAATAACCGCAGCTTCTGTTGGAGAGACTGGAAGTGTTCACTTTTGTCTAATATAGTTTTGTTTAATCTCCATGTCCTTTGCCTTAAAGGTAGATTAGATAAATTAATGGAGATCAAGACTGGGGCGTGGTCAGATACTGTGATAGGGTCTATGCGTACCTGCTGAGGAAGCTCAATGTGCCTATCTGATATAAACATATAATCTAAACTTTGGTAACTTTTGTGTGTGGCTGAATAGAACGTGTAATCTCGTGTGGTTGGGTTTAGTAGTCGCCACACATCAACCAGGCCCGGTCCTGACAATAGCTTATTAATACTACCTAAGTAGGCTTGTGAATGTACAGTGGAGCCTCTCAACGTACAGTATCTATCAAAGGAGACAAGGCTACATTGAGATCACCTGCAACCAGTTTAATACCCTCTGCAAACAGGTCCAAGAGCTTCAATGTGCTTCCCAACCACTTCTTTTGACCTCTGTTAGGGCCATATAAGCTAGCTAACATTACAATTTCACCTCCAATTCTCCCTTTTACAAAAATGTAGCGCCCTTCAGAATCTATCTGGGAGAGTATATGTGTGAATGGGATGTGTCTAGCAATCCCGATTCATACACCTCTGGACGCCTTCTCATAAGGGCTATGATACCAATGTTGGAAATAGTTTTGGGCTATCTTGGGTATTCTACCTTTCCTGAAGTGGATTTCTTGCAGGAAGCAGATATCCACTCTGACCCTTTGTCACGGATGGTGTACAGGAAACAAGACAATGCAAAATAATCTATGACTCACTGGATCCACAACTAAGGAACAAAAGGGAGACCCCTGCATGAGACCTGGCACACTCCTCCCTGACTGCTCAGCCTATGCGAACACCCCAAAGGTGGATGGTCGCATATACACGTACCTCGACTATCTAACGCCTGAAGACCCTACAATAGTGAGGGGACACGACCACCGGCTCCCTACACTAGACACGGAGGGAGTCAGGGTCTCCTAAGATCCAGCAAACAGAAAATCACAAATAAATATACAGCACTTATCTTGCAGAAGACTGGGATATAGGAACAGCATGTACACACACTCCAGGAAGTTGTATAAGCTGCACACTACTGCATTATGGGGAGGAATTTAAAGGGAAGCAATCAGTCCAACTGCATGACAGCTGAGAGAGGCTAACGAGATGAGGAACTGAAACCAAAACAAAGAAAACTCAAGGAGGAGGTTCTGAAAGGCTTCTGTCAGAGCTTCTCAGCTGTCTGGTTGTGACAGTACCCCTCCCTCTACGAGTGGACTCCGGACACTCAGAGCCCACCTTCTCAGGATGGGACCTATGGAAAGCCCTGATGAGACGAGTGGCCTTAATGTCCGTCACTGGGACCCACATCCTCTCCTCAGGACCATAACCCTCCCAATGAACGAGGTACTGGAGAGAACCGCGGACAAGACGAGAATCCACAATCCTAGAGACCTGAAATTCAAGATTCCCATCAACCATAATCGGAGGAGGAGGCAAAGGCAAGGGTACAATGGGTTGAACATAAGGTTTCAATAAGGACTTATGAAAAACATTATGGATCTTCCAAGTCTGAGGAAGATCAAGACGGTAGGCAACAGGATTGATGACAGACAGGATCTTGTAAGGCCCAATAAACCTAGGACCCAACTTCCAGGAGGGAACCTTCAATTTGATATTCTTGGTAGACAACCACACCAGATCACCAACATTCAGGTCCGGATCAGGCACACGTCTCTTATCTGCCACACGCTTATATCTCTCACTCATGCTCTTTAGATTATCCTGAATCTTTTGCCAAATAGATGACAAAGACGAGGAGAATCTGTCCTCATCAGGTAAACCAGAAGACCCCTCTCCCGAGAAAGTCCCAAACTGCGGATGAAACCCATATGCACCAAAAAATGGTGACTTATCAGAGGACTCCTGACGACAGTTATATAAAGCAAACTCAGCAAGGGACAAAAAAGAACACCAATCCTCCTGATTCTCCGCCACAAAACAGCGCAGATATGTCTCCAGATTCTGATTGACGCGCTCTGTCTGGCCATTCGACTGCGGGTGGAAAGCAGAAGAGAATGACAACCGAACCCCCAAGCGAGAACAGAAAGCCTTCCAGAATCTGGAAACAAACTGCGTGCCCCTATCAGAGACTATGTCTGAAGGAATACCATGCAATTTTACAATGTGGTCAATGAATGCCTGCGCCAGCGTCTTAGCATTGGGCAAACCCGGAAAAGGGATGAAATGCACCATTTTGCTAAAACGGTCCACCACCACCAAAATCACAGTCTTCCCCGAGGAACGAGGCAGGTCCGTTATGAAGTCCATGGACAGATGTGTCCAAGGACGGGAAGGAATGGGTAAGGGAAGGAGAGGACCTGATGGCCGTGAATGAGGGACTTTGGCACGAGCGCAAGTCTCGCAGGCTGCCACAAAACCCTCAACCGACTTACGAAGCGCAGGCCACCAGAATCTCCTAGCGATGAGATCGAGTGTGGCTCTTGCCCCCGGGTGCCCAGCAAGGACCGTATCGGGGTGTTCCTTAAAAATCTTGTGTCTCAAAGCGAGAGGCACAAACAACCTCCCAGGAGGACAAAGATCAGGAGCCTCTGACTGTGCTGCCTGCACCTCTGCCTCCAATTCAGGAAAAAGAGCAGAGACCACCACACCTTCAGCCAAAATAGGACCCGTGTCTTCAAAATTCCCACCTCCCAGAAAACAACGTGACAGGGCATCTGCCTTCACATTCTTAACCCCAGGGCGGAACGTAACAACAAAATAAAACCTTGAAAAGAACAAAGACCATCTGGCCTGTCTCGGGTTCAGACGCTTGGCTGACTTCAAGTAGGCCAGATTTTTATGGTCAGTAAACACGGTAATAGGGTGTCTGGCTCCCTCTAGCCAATGGCGCCATTCCTCAAAAGCCAACTTGATGGCCAACAATTTCCTATCTCCCACATCGTATTTTCTCTCTGCGGAGGAGAGTTTCTTCGAGAAAAAGGCACACGGTCGCCATTTGGCAGGAGAGGAACCCTGAGACAAGACCGCACCCACACCTACCTCAGAAGCATCAACCTCAACTATGAAGGGTAAAGAAATATCAGGTTGTACCAGGATGGGAGCGGAAGCAAAACTCTCCTTGATATTAGAAAAAGCCTTACGCGCCTCTACCGACCAGGAAGAAAAATCTACCCCCTTTCTGGTCATATCAGTGAGTGGTTTAACAACAGAGGAATAATTCAAAATAAACTTCCTGTAATAATTGGCAAAGCCCAAAAAACGCATCAGCGCCTTCTGATTCTCAGGAAGCTCCCACTCAAGCACAGCGCGGACCTTCTCGGGGGTCCATGCGAAAACCAGAAGCGGAGAGAAGAAACCCCAGAAATTGAATTTCTGGAACCGCAAACACACATTTTTCCAGTTTCGCGTATAATTTATTCTCCCGCAGGATGAGCAAGACCTGACGTAAGTGTTCCTTATGAGTTTTGAAATCAGGAGAAAAAATCTAAATGTCATCCAAATACACTAATACAAATTTTCCCATTAAATGATAAAAAATGCTGTTCATGAAATGCTGAAAAACGGCTGGGGCATTCATCAAACCAAAAGGCATAACCAAATTCTCAAAATGGCCCTCAGGGGTATTGAAGGCCGTCTTCCATTTGTCTCCTTCTCTGACCCTGACCAGATTGTATGCCCCTCTTAGGTCTAATTTGGAAAAGACTTTAGCCCCAACAACCTGGTTAAACAGGTCCGGGATCAGAGGAAGCGGATAAGGGTCACGAATAGTGATACTGTTCAGCTCCCTGAAATCCAGAGAAGGTCTTAATGAAACATCTTTTTCCTTAACAAATAAAAAACCAGCGGCAACAGGTGACTTCGAGGGTCGTATGTGTCCTTTTCTCAGACTCTCAGAGATATAAGTACGCATAGCGACCCTCTCAGGTTGGGAAAGATTGTATAAACGAGATTTAGGCAGTTTGGCGCCTGGGATGAGATTAATAGGGCAATCGTACTCCCTGTGCGGGGGCAAATCCTGAACTCCACTCTCAGAGAAGACATCCGAAAATTCAGAGAGGAAAGGTGGTACAATCTTAGTAGAAACCTCAGAAACAGATGTCGTGAGGCAATTCTCGCTGCAAAAGTCACTCCAACCATTTATTTGCCTCGCTTGCCAATCAATGGTGGGGTTATGTTTAGTGAGCCAGGGTAGCCCCAACACTAAAGGAGTAGGCAAACCGCTAAGGACGAAACATGACACATCCTCAACATGAGTATCACTCACAATTAAACGGATATTGTGAACTATGCCCTTTAATGATCTCTGAGAAAGTGGAGCGGAATCAATAGCAAAAACAGGAATATCCTTTCCCAAAGTGCATACCTGGAAACCATGAGTTATTGCAAATTGACTATCAATGAGATTGACAGCTGCTCCACTATCCACAAAAATCTCACAAAAAATGCTCTTGCTCTCTAGCGCCACCCTAGCAGGCAGGACAAAACGGGAACTACAAGCAAACGGAAAACCTTCAATTTCCGCCTCAACCCTGCCAATAGTAACAGACGGAACATTTTTAAAAGATTTTTTCCTTTTTGTTTCTTTATTACTCCCAGAAAACTGCCTGAATCTCCTAGAGGGACAAACATTTGCCAAATTATTTATACCTCCACAACAAAAACAAACCCTGCCATGCGGGCTAAATCTTCTATTGTCAGAGGCAATCAACCCCAGCTGCATGGGCTCCTGCTCAGAAGGGGCTGACAGCGACTGAGACCCCTGCGCACAGAATGAGACCGCTGCACTGTCCCGGGACTGAGTATGACAGGAAGGAGAGATCTCTCCTCTCTCTCTAAGACGCCTGTCAATACGAACGGCCTGAGACATAGCAGAGTCCAAGGAGATAGGCCTCTCATGAAAGGCAAATGCATCTTTCAATCCCTCTGAAAGACCATGGCAAAATTGACTTCGGAGTGCAGCATCATTCCAACCAGTATCAGCTGCCCATCTCCAAAATTCTGAGCAGCATATCTCTGCGGATTGTTTACCCTGGCATAACAGACGTAGTACGATCCGGATCATCATATATCTGACCCAGGGCTAAAAAGAATTCATCCACTGAACAGAGGGGCAGCGAAAAGGCCCAGGACTGAGCGTTACCCCTGAGCAGCGATATAATGATCCCCACCCTCTGTTCCTCATCACCAGAGGAATGGGGAAGAAGGCGAAAATGGAGTTTGCAAGCCTCTCTAAAACGCACAAAATTCTCACTACCCCCGGAGAACGTATCCGGGAGCGAGATCTTAGACTCAGAACAAATTCCATGAACGCAAGCTGAACCGGTCACTTGAAACTGAGAAAAAGTCTTACGGAGATCAGCTACCTCCAATGAAAGACCCTGGAAGCGCTCAGCCAAAAGTGAAACCGGATCCATGCTTAAGACGGTTTTGGCTGCTTATAATGTCACGGATGGTGTACAGGAAACAAGACAATGCAAAATAATCTATGACTCACTGGATCCACAACTAAGGAACAAAAGGCAGACCCCTGCATGAGACCTGGCACACTCTCCCTGACTGCTCAGCCTATGCGAACACCCCAAAGGTGGATGGTCGCATATCCACGTACCTCGA
This sequence comes from Bufo bufo, assembly GCF_905171765.1. Lineage (NCBI taxonomy): Eukaryota > Metazoa > Chordata > Amphibia > Anura > Bufonidae > Bufo > Bufo bufo. Next base: position 68,053,029 of record NC_053397.1, on the reverse strand, counting down.
CTATCTAACGCCTGAAGACCCTACAATAGTGAGGGGACACGACCACCGGCTCCCTACACTAGACACGGAGGGAGTCAGGGTCTCCTAAGATCCAGCAAAAAGAAAATCACAAATAAATATACAGCACTTATCTTGCAGAAGACTGGGATATAGGAACAGCATGCACACACACTCCAGGAAGTTGTATAAGCCGCACACTACTGCATTATGGGGAGGAATTTAAAGGGAAGCAATCAGTCCAACTGCATGACAGCTGAGAGAGGCTAACGAGACGAGGAACTGAAACCAAAACAAAGAAAACTCAAGGAGGAGGTTCTGAAAGGCTTCTGTCAGAGCTTCTCAGCTGTTTGGTTGTGACACCCTTTTGAGAAGTGGCAGTACACCCGACCTTTTTTGCAGTGAATTCAGACCTTGGACATTAAACGTAGCACAATTAACAGTCGTCATCTAGGTAAGAGTTGCACATAGTCACTCATACGCATATCCTGAGACATTACTTCTGAGAAAATGGTGGTAGACATTAAGGAAAGGAAAGAGAATGGGTTAGGTTTTAACAAAATAAATGAAGTGTTGGATGACACTTTATGGACATATTCTTCTGTCACACTGTATGACCTAACACTCTCCAGCCACCTAAACAGGGCCAACAGTGCCAAAAAATGCTTCCTGTTCTCCCTATTCCAGCGGAGGAGAGGAGGGCGGGGGGGGCGTACTCTTCCTACTAAGAGAAAGAAACATGCCTAACATGTAACTGCAGATTACAGACTGAAGACATAACATTATTAGCATACTGATGGTGTGGCGTTGCATATAGCTTATCTCTTAATACAGAAAGGCATAAGACTGAACAGTTAACCAATAAAGATCATAGTTACTAACCTATCAGCAACCCATGCTGGTAAACTGCCTTATGTGCCCCTGTGTCAGTGGTTTGCTGGTTTAAGGCAGCCATACATAAAGAACACACTTGGTCAACCACATGACAACCAGGATGGGAGCCAATACTTTAGAGCTGTGAAGCTGTCCATAGGTGGTATCAAGAAGAGGTTAGACCACAACACTGAACTGGTCAGGTGTTCCTATTCTTGGTGTTCATTTTCCTCTTCTGTGATACTGTTTCCCACCGTTCCTGGTCTGGGAGCTCCGGCAATAGCATATGAAGGACTGGAATTGGCATCCAGGAAGAGATCTCAAGTGGCGGAACCCTCAGAAGCGACCATGCAGCTGGTAGATATTCTGGTGTACGGACTGTGCACCTTTTGCTGTTGTAGACAAAGGTAAGGCCAAACGGGAACAGCCATTTGAAAGGAGTTTGGATTGATTTCAGAAGATCCGTCAGCGGTCTGAGTATTCTCCTTTTGTTAAGTGTCAAGGGTGCCAGGTCTTGAAAAAGCAATATCTTGTTCCCCTCGAAGGACACCTCTTTTAGATCTCTGGCTGCTTTCAAGAGGGCAGCAGTGTCTATATATCTCAACAGTCCACACACCACATCCCTAGGCAATTCACCTTCCTTGGGTCTCGGTTTTAGAGACCGGAGTATTAGTTCAATTGTGATCTAGGCTATCTTCTCCTTCTCCAGGAGGTTTGTAAAGATGGTGTCAGCAGCTTCCGGTAGCTTGTCGTGTGCAAGGTGCTCTCAGGGATCCCCCTTATCCTGATGTTTTTGCGCCTGCTATGATTCTCCTGGTCCTCTATGAGAGCCATGGTTGCATTTATGGATGCCATCTGGGCTGTGCAATTGTCTCCTAGGGCTCAGCTGTTGGATATTATAACTGCCTGGTTCCCTTCCAGAGATTCGACCCTTTGCCCGATATGTTTGATATCATTCTTAATTTCTGCGAGATCGTGCAGTACCGGAGCCAGGGCTTGTGACAGTGCTTGTTGAAGAAACTGCCTTGTGATTCCTGCCTGGTCGGTAGAAGGGGGTGAGTAGTCAGCTGCCAAAGAGCCTGTCTCCTCAGCTTCCGAAGCCATGTCCAGCTCTGGCCGTTCCTCCGCCGCCATCTTGCCTGCACTAGCTGGCGCCGTAGGGTTTTTCTTATGGAGGTATTTCTCCATATCGGAGCAACTTCTGTCTTGCTTCATAGGGTCTGGTTTGTCTCTCGGTCTATCCTTACCGATTTTAACCATCTTGACCACACTAGTACGCTAAATATGCCAGTCTGCAGGGTAGTGGTGCGAGGAGCTCACACACACGTGTCTGTCTCGTTGAGCAGTCAGGCTCTGCCCCATTTTGTTCTATTTTCAAGCACACATCTCACCATTTTGGCCACGATGCCCAAGGAGCTAATTTTTTCCGGCTTCACCTCCCTCACTGAAACAATTGGTTGTCGTGGCTTGTGCCATCGTCATCATCATCATTATTCTCCTGCTCCTCCACCACTGACTTCTCCTCCAGTCCTCCTCCTCCTACATGGGAGTTTTTCCTTGTGGGTCCCCAATAGCTACAAAGGTTGGACAGCAAGATGCATAAGCTGTTTCTTTTCCGCCACTGCCCCTTGCTTCATGAAAGTGAATGTCCTATGTGAGATAAATCTGGATGAAATTGTTCATGCCGCAGTTGTCTCTACTGACAATTTTTTTTGTGGCCTCCTTAAAGGGCTTCAGCAAGTGACATGTGTCTCTGATAAGCTGCCAATGCCTGACTTCAAAACATCACATGCCCCCTGCTGGGGTGATCTGGTGCATGACAAAATCATTAACGGCTTAATGCATAGCAACAATTGGCTTTTCATGTGATAGTGGGAGGGGGAATGGGAGTAATGCTCTGCCCTGCTGCTGTTGGGGACAGAGATGTCCATGGACATGGTGGAGGTGGATAAGCACCTAGGGGCACATTTTTTTAAGACTGGCATTTTAGACCCACAGTATTAGTGACATCACCAGTTTCAGAGGTGACCACAATATAAGCAGGTCTTGCCATAGTGGTTCTTTTGGAGGTTTTTGGCTGTACATTGCTCCACTCTTTATTGTCAGCTCGGCTACCACTCTTCTCCTCAAATGTCACCTGATCCTCTTTGGCACCCTGATCCAGCTCTTAGGTCCAGTCCAACACACAATTATCATTTGAGTCCTCACCCTCCCCAACACTTTTATCAGATTGTGATATCTCATAGTGGGCTCCTTGGTTCCCTTCCAAATTCCCTGCTCTATATTTCCCCCAACTGCCACTATAACGACCACTAGCACAGCTATGAATGGGGTCTCCCACATTTTCTTGAAGCTCCTCCCCAGGGCAGTCCAAATACTGACTGATCCCACACAAGTCATCAACAAGGAGATTATCTTGACTATCTACCGGAGTGTGGTGGGGTTTTGTAGCCTCTTATTAGGACAAAAAAAGGTGCCCCATTAGGACCGGGCCGTGAAAACAAAGAGGACGCCGCTTACAGTATTCTCTGGGACTGCAAGGTGGAGTGGCAGGAGAAATGCTGTGACCCGTGGCTTCAAGGCACGGTATCAGACTTATAAGTCACCTCCACATCATCCTGCTGAGACTGAGAAGAGGAGTAAGGCATCCAATCCATAATCTCATCCACTTTCTACTCAATGATAACGTTGCACCTTTCTGAAGCCAGGGACAACTGTGGCCTAATACTACTATTACTTCTGGCCAGATAGCTGGTGCTGCTACTACTCACATTACTCTCCTACCCCACCACACCAACCCTTGAACTGCCTGGAGATACCTGTAAAAGATTTTGGCCTACTATTTCAAGTGTTTTCACTTATTGCACCCTTATAATATGCCCCCCTCCCACTCCGCACACCAACACTTGAACTGTGTGGTGATGCCCTGTAGCAGATTTCGGAGTACAAATTCAGGTATTTTCACTCACAGATTTAAAACCGTACTCTGTATTGTAAAACACACATTGCACACCAACACTTAGTCCTCTTTCACACTAGCGTGTGCGGCCCGTTGCCGTATTGCGGACCGCATTTGTGGATCCACAATACACGGGTGCCGTTCCGTGGGCATTCCGCATCACGGATGCCGACCCATTCACTTGAATGGGTCCGCAAATCCAGAGATGCGAAATGGTGCGGAACGGAACCCACGGAACGGAACCCTACGAAAGCACTACGGAGTGCTTCCGTGGGGTTTTGTCCCGTACTTCCGTTCCGCAAAAAGATAGAACATGTCCTATCTTTTTGCGGAACGGCCGGATCGTGGACCCATTCAAGTGAATGGGTCCGCGATCCGCTGCGGCTGCCCCACGGACTGTGTTCGTGTAATGCGGCCCGCATTTTGCGGACCGCAATACGGCAACGGGCCGCACACGCCAGTGTGAAAAATGCCTTAAACTGTGCAGGGAACATGGTGTGATTTCTGTGTACGGATATTTAAATTTAGTTTGTTAGTATAAAATTGCTTTTGCTACAATGCAGCTTGTTTAAAAACAACACAGATATGATGCCCTGAAAAACAAATGCTCAGCAGCAGATGATATTATTGCTGTAAACTGCTTCTGCTATAATGCAACATGTTTAGCAAAGTGTACATAAATTGCTCAACAGTAATCACTGCAGCATAATGGTAACTGTACTGGAAATAAACTGACAATAAGCTTATAGAAAATTCAGGTTTGGACAAAACACAGATATCTTTCTGTTCAAATGAGAGAAAAAAAAAGAAATGTTCTTTCTTGCAGGTGGCTGCTTTTAGGTTCTTCAGCAGCTGCAGCTGCATTATAAGGTAGTAGTAACTGCATCTAGAAAGCACTGCCTTTGCTAGCCACACCCAGCCTCAGCTCCTCACTTCCTGAAAGCTTTCCCTGCAAAACATTTCCCATTGTACACAATTATTCTTTTTTCTAGTCTTTCCCTTTACTGTCCCTGACACTAGAGTAGAAGTTTGATTGTGACTGTATACAGTATATGATTGTTTTCTGCCAGAGACTGCTCCACCCACCCATCCTCATCAGCAGCTGAACACAGAATTAAGTTCTAGGGTTCTACACGGGCACCTCCCTGCCTGCTACCCCGATGCTTTGCTCATCAAGGGAGGTCTGTCAGCCTGTGAGCCAATCAGGGCAAGCTCTCTTCCCACTTCCTCTCAGGCTCATGTGAATGCCATTTTTCTTCCTCCCTCGTAGTTTTTGCCATCGACATGTGCAGTGAAATGGAGCTGTGTGCCGTTTTACTGTATTCGTCTGACGTGAACCTGAAATGTTTCAAGTTCGTCTTGTGGACACATTTTTGGGGAGTTCGTCAGCTCTAATCTAATGGCCTATTGGGAACTTCATGTACAGTACAAAGGGCGCGCAAAGTGACCAAATCCTATGGAAACTAATGTGGTTTCTCATCATGAAACAGCTAATTCAACCTTTTTATATCCATTGTGGTATAGTGGGAAGAGTGAGGCATTTCCTAGTAGCAGAATTCTAGCTACTGAGAGTTCAGGTCTAGCAAGGTTCAACTTGTCAATTGGTAATGTGGCTGGGTAGAGACTGAAAACACCCACATAATTGAGCATACACAACATATTATAATGATATGTGAGCAAAAAACCAAAGTGAACACCTTCAAGTCACACACAGCACAAGTATAATAATAAAATATAGTAAAATATAGTATTATACTTTGTTGAAAAATATTAAAAAGAGACAAACATAATATTAAATAAAAGGTGGCAATTGTGTCTAAGAATTAACTGCATACTATTATAATCACAAGTGTAATATCACCACTAGATACCAAATGAAAGGTACTAAAGAATAAATTACCAAATGACCATATGAAACTGTGGCAAACCCAGCCACTGTATATTGTCATTCCTGTATGTACGATGTTATTGCATATGTGTATGCCACTTTAAAGAACCAAGCATATATATGTTTTGTGTAATATGGTTCAGGTGGGCTGTAACGTTCCTATGCTGGCTGCATGAAAACCGCCAGCATTCATGCAATTGTATGTTGTTATGTGAGGGGACCCAGATAGCTAATTGTATTGTATTTGTGTATTCTGAGCGGCATTCACCTAATGATATGCCCTCAGACTTGAGCTATCTGGGATATGTTAATGTCTGTGTTTGCTGGGAGGGTGTGACATTGTATGTTTGGGTGGGGATTCCTGTCTTGTTGTCTCTCTGTGTGTATTGGCGATGTCCTTTGTCCTGAGAGATAATTGAATTACTTCTCGGGTTTTCTCCAGGACAGAGGATATTGTGTATTCGTCTGTCTGTGATGATTGCATCAACCCAGTGTGAGGTAATTCTATCACGGACAGAGGGGAGGATTTTGTGGGGATGTGTTGTAATATATTGATTGGTTGTATTTCAAACCCCTGTGGGCAGTACTATGTTTTTGGTTTGTGAATAAAAGAGGCTGTACGTGAAGTACAGTCAGTTCCTGTTTTACACTCAACATAGAGCCTCGTCTCATGTGTATGGGGATTGCTATACGCTGTATACTCCCCTGGCTATAACTCCTAGCTCTTGTAAGAGCTTGCTCCTGGTTCCTGTCTCTGGATTTAGGAGAGGTTCACCCACTGGAGCCTTGTCATAGGTCCAGGGTGGGTAGGAGACGGCGAGACCTCCACCAAGCTTCGGCGGTTCGTGGGGTCTGCAGTGCTGACGGGGTCAAGTGGAGTGCTTGGAGTCCTCTGGAAGCACTAGGAGCATCTATTGACGGAGGTACCCGGTCGGGGTGCTAGGCGTTCCGTTACAGTTCTTGGGAGGGAAGGATTGTATGCTATACCGGCCTATTTGGATCATTGCCTGCTTTTCCTGTCTACCAGCGGAGACCTTGTGGATCGTGCTACCCCTCCGCTACAGAAACCAATACTGGCAATGTGCTATATATATACCCTACACATAGTAACTAAGGGCATATAAGATTTCAAGACAGGGGCGTACATAGAAATCATTGGGCCCCATAGCAAGAATCTGAATTGGGCCCCCTAACCCCACCCACTACCTTGGCCCATCCCACCTCCAGCCCTGGCTCCTCCCCTGCCACACCCCCATTTGCCAATAAAGAAATGTATACATGACCTACTCAGGACTCCAGCATAACGCAAACCGGACGGATCCGTTATGCAGGCCCTAGACTTCTATTATGACAGAATGAATAATGGAATGCCTATAAAGCTGCCTATAAAGGCATTCAGTTATGCATTCCGTCATGGAATTGCATTATGGTCCATGGTAACGGAATCCATAATGCAATTCACTATTTACCACCAAACGAAGCGTGAACGAATTTGGCGGTTTTATTTGTGTTTTTGAGGTGACAGGTTCCCTTTAACAGCAAGCAGAGTTCATGGGGGGGGCGAGGGGGTGGCACATTCCTGAGTCCTCTATGAGCCTACAGTACCGCCCACCCCCACAGGAACTCTGCTTGCTGCTGCCTCAGAAAGTCCTATACATGAAGTTCTGGAACTGGAACGTTTTATACAGTCTCTATTAGCACTAGCGTAATTAGAAATGACTGGGCCCCACAGGAAATTTTTGAACGGGCTCCCCACAGGAAATTTTTGAATTGCCTCCCTCCCAGCTGTACGGCACCTCTGACCAGCAGAGACACTTGACTTCCCTAATACAGTCCAATTATCGTCCAATAGACAAGTCATGGAAATATAGAAAGTATACTGTACTAACCAGAAGACCTTTATTCTTACCTTTACTGTCAAAATATCATACTACAGTATACATATATTTCCATGACTTGTCTTTTGGACGATAATTAGAATTTGGACTGTATTAGGGAAGAAGTCAAGTGTCTCTGCCGGTCAGAGGTGCCAAACAGCTGGGGGGGCCCGTTCAAAAATTTCCTGTGGGGCCCACTGCCCAGTCATTTCTAGTTACGCCAGTGCTAAGAGAGACTGTTATTAGTACAGATATTTTTTTCATTAATGATCCTGGTTGTAAAGATAGTGGCTGGGGCAGTCCTACTGTGTGGACGGGCTGGCAGTGGCACAGGTCCGGACTGGCTGTGAGATGACGGTTTTGGGTGGCACTGGCGTCTGTCGAGGCCGGCGGGCGGGCAGCACAACTCACTCTAAAGTTCTTCCATGCTGGGTGCGCGCCTGCTGCCTGCACTGGCTGGGCCAATCAGCACCAGGATCTTAACACACTGCTAATGCTGATTGGCCCAGTATGTGAAGCAGTGCAGGCGCAGCAGACGCACACGAGCCGAGGGAGCGCGGCTGGGTCCTAGGGAGCGCACAGTCAATGAGAAGTCAGACGGAGGGGGGGGCGTGTATTATCGGCGGTGCTGGGAGCCAATTATAAGTGGGCAGACCGCCTCTGAGCCTGCAGTGAGCGCAGCTGCAGGGGGCGGGGCCTTCCGAGCACTCCGGGCCCCCCGGTGCCGTGGACCCCATAGCAGTGGCGTACCCTGCCTCTATTGGCGGTACGCCACTGTTTCAAGATAAAAATACTAGATGGGTGGAGCTGCACAGTGGTCTGAATCTACAGTACTCTTTTTATCTTGCCACCTTTTGTGCCTTTACTTACAATGTATATGAAAAAATCAAGAGACAGTTTTTTCCATGATGATGCGATTGTTTGCTTCATGGCCATGAAGAAAAAATAAAATAGGGCATGATATATCCAGTATAGTGTTAAGGGAACCCGAACTGCAAGGGCAGCCAATCAACAGGCTTTTAAGCTGTGAGCACTTAGAAGCCATCACAGCCATGCCTACTAATGGCATGGCTGTGATTGGCTGGTGCATCATGTGACCCAGCCTCTATAAAAGCTGGATCACGTGTAGCACCACCCATCAGCTCTGAGTAGTGCAGGGACAGGAAGCAGGCAGCTGAAGTGAGGGAAAGTGTTAGGAATCTCATCTAGTGATTTATTTTCTGCTGGTGACCTATAGTGATTTTTTTGTGGGTGCAATACACCAGCTTTGCACCCCTGACAAAGAAATATAATAATTAATCTGGCCAGGGGTGGACACAGGCAGCAAAGGGCCCTTGTGCAAACAATGTACCTGCCCCCCCCCTCTAAACCACACATACAAATATAAACATATATGTGCAAATAAAAAACATCTTGCAAATATGTTTACAATATGTATATATATTCTTTTAATACTAGGTCATGCCTCTAACTCTGCCCAAAGCTTAACTATACACAACCAGTACCCTTAAAGGAAATCTGTCACCTATTTTGACCATATAAAACCGTTAAAATAGCAATGTGCAATAAAGTACCTTCTTACCTACATGTGTCTTCTTTCTTTTATTCAACTTTTCATTCTTATAAAAAAGCGATTTTTCTGATATGCAAATCAGGTTCCAAGGTGCCCAGAGGGGCGTTATTACTCTGCTCTAGTGCCCAGTAACGCCCCTCTGCAGTGCCCAGCCGGCTTTTCTTCCAAGCCCAGCACGCCTCCTCATAAATAAATGTCCTCCCACATACTTGCCGAATGGCGCCGCCCCCTCCCATTACGTTATTAAATGTATTCATAGCCCTCTGGAACAGGAGAATCGTGCAAGCGCAGGCGCTCACCGATACTGCGCCTGCGCAGGATTTCGGAGGACAAGAGAGGAGGAAGGGAGGGCCGGTGCTATGAATACATTTAATGGTGTAATGGGAGGGGGCGGCGCTGTAGGCCAAGAGAGGAGGAAGGAACGCCCGATGAAGTGAATAAATTAAATGACGTAATCGGGAGGGGGCGGCGGCGTAGGCCAAGAGAGGAGGAAGCACGATGGTGCAAAGAATAAATTAAATGACGTGGTGGGGAGGGGGTGGCGCCGTTCGGCAAGTATGTGGGAGGACATTTATTTATGAGGAGGCATGCTGGGCTTGGAAGAAAGGCCAGCTGGGCACTGCAGAGGGGCGTTACTGGGCACTAGAGCAGAGTAATAACGCCCCTCTGGGCACTTTGGAACCTGATTTGCATATCAGAAAAATCGCTTTTTTATAAGAATGAAAAGTTGAATAAAAGAAAGAAGACACATGTAGGTAAGAAGGTTCTTTATTGCACATTGCTATTTTAACGGTTTTATATGGTCAAAATAGGTGACAGATTCCCTTTAATGCCCTCGCATAGTATTTATTCCCCCTTTGTGCCAGTACATAGTAGTTATGTCCAGATATGTGCCCCCTCACAGTAGTAATGGTCAGATATGTGCCCCCTTCACAGGAAGTTAAAAAAATATACTCACCTAGTTCCTCATGATCACAGTTAAGCCGCTGGCGCCCCACAGCAGTAGCAGGATGTAGTGTCACACATTGCTCTGCTGGTCTGTGGAGGAGGAGGAGCACAGCAGATTCCCGGCTGCACCGCTCCTCCTCATACACAGACCAGCAGTGTGATGTGTGACACTACATCCTGCTACTGCTGTGGAGCCAGGTCCATATTTAGATTTGATGCTGCCCTAAGCACTTTAGTGGCAGATTTCTTCCCCCAATGAAGTCCATAGCTGATGGTAATATGCTCCCTAGGCCTTCAGCTATCCCTCAGTACTCCCTCATACACTTTGACAATTAAAGGACTTACCTGTTATGTGTGCGCTTGGCAGCTAAAGGCATCTGTGTTTTTACCATGTTCTTATGTGCCTGCATTGCTGAGAAAAAAGATGTTTGATTATATACAAACAGGGGCGTTACCAATACACCTAGACGCTCCGCTCTCTCTGTAACTGCCGCGGCCTCTGCATTATAACATGCCCTGGTGGGATGACATTTTCACTGCCAGGCCCTGTCAAAGTAGACAGGGAGCAGCAGTTGCAGAGACAGCAGAGACTAGGTGTAATGGTAATGCCCCCGTTGCTCCTAGAGGATCACTTGCATATATTCAAATATTATTTTTTTTTCTCAATAATGCAGGCATATATAAACATGAGCCCAACACAGACCGGCACTGATGGGTGGCTTTAGCGCTGCCATAGCCATTTTACAGGCTAAGGCAGCACTAAAGCATGTCCATTAGTGCCAGTGACATCACCAGGCTAACTGCCAGGCGGAAGCCACCCCCAAATAGTATCCCCAGTGGTAATAAGGCTCCCTACAGTGCCCTCAGTACTAATAAGGTCTCCCTATAGGGCACCTCTTATAATCTATAAGGCACTTCTATAGAGCCCTCAGTAGTTGTAATGCCCTCCACAACTTCACACAGAATTTATAATGTTCCCTGCAGTGCCCCCTGTAATTATACTACCTCCTGCCGTACCCCCCGGAGTTATAATCATTTCTGTAGTGCCCCCATAAATTATAATGCCTGTCCTCTCTCTCCAGTCTTCTATACCATGCAGTCCCATGTAAATAACACCAATCGTCTCCCACCAGTCTTCTATATGATACATTCCCATGTAAATAACCAATATTCCTTACAGTCTTCCATACCATGCAGTCCCATGTAAATAACTTCAATCCTCTCCCTTCAGTCTTCTATACCATGCATTACCATGTAAATAACACCAGTCCTCTCCCTCCAGTCCCATGTAAATAACTTATCTTCCTTACAGCTCTCTATAACATACAGCCCCATGTAAATAACTTAAATCCCCTCCTTCACCCCCTCAAACACATAGTCCCATATAAATAACATCACTTCTTACCCTCCAGTCTTCTAAAATATCCAGTCCCATGTAAATAACGCCAGTCATCTCCCTCCAATCTTCTATAACATACAGTCCCATGTAAAAAAACATATCTTTCTTATAGTCTTCTATAACAGTCCTATGTAACTGACACCCCTCCCCTCCCTTCAGGCCCTCTAACATACAGTCCCAGTTAAATAACATATTTCCCTCCCACTAAGCAGGGAGGAGGTATAATGGGGAGAACCACATCTCCCAGCATTTCTCTGACACTTACATTCATTACTTGGCATCACAGGTCTCCACTGCTGAGCTGCCTCTTTCTGCACTGGTCACATGACGGTGACCTCATCACAGTTCCTACCTCCACTTCGACTGCTGAAAAGATCACATGATTATGATGTCATCAAAGGTCCTTCAGCTATGGAGTGTAGACACAAACGGGCAGCAGATTCGCAGTAAGTGCTAATCAGGCGTTATGTCTGCCCCTGAATCTGGCTGTTTATTCTGTGGGTGACCTATAGCGATCTTTTGTGGATACAATGCACCATCTTGGCATCACTGACACTGAAATGTAATAATTAATCTGGCTGTTAATTCTGTGGGTGACCTATAGTGATTATTTTTGTGGGTGCAATGCTCCATCTTTGTACCCCTGACACAAAAATATAATAGTTAATCTGTATTTAGTTTACATCGGTGGGTGACATATACCCATTTCTTGTGTGAGGTACACCTGCACTCCATACGTCACAGGGAAATAAATATAGTTAATCCAGCTGTTACATCGGTGGGTGACATATACCCATTTTTTGTGTGAGATACACCTGCACTGCAAACGTGACAGGGAAATAAATCTAGTTAATCCATCTGTTAGTTTGGTGGGTGACATATAGCCATTTTTTGTGTGAAGTACACCTGCACTGCATATGTGACAGGGACGCTCACTGCCTCATATGCAACATACCCACATACCCATACTCCACCTTGCACATGCTGGAGACACTGTGCGAGCAGCAGCAGGCGATATTGGAGTTTCAGCTGCAGCACGCACGGGTGAGTCGCTCTGCAGAACAGCACCACTTCACCACCAACGAGTGGGCCTCCATGTGGGACATGTGTGCCATGTTACGCTGTTTCGAGTACTCCACCAACATGGTCTGTGCCGATGACGCCATCGTCAGCGTTACTATCCCACTTCTATGTCTTCTTGAAAAAACGCTTCGGGCGATGATGGAAGAGGATGTGGCACAGGAGGAAGAGGAGGAGGAAGAGGGGTAATTTCCACAGCACAGGCCATGTTGGTGGCTCGGAGGGTGGGTTCCTGCACCAACAGAGGCCAGGTACACAACTGTCCAGCCAGGACACAGTTCTGGAGGATGAGGAGGATGATAAGGAGGAGGAACCGTGTTCACAGCAGGATGGCACCCAAAGCAGCTTATGGGCAACACTGGAGCGTGGCTGGGGGGATACAGAGGACACAGACGATATACCTCCCACAGAGGACAGCTTGTTGTTGCCTCTGGACAGCCTGGCACACATGTACAAGCGCACACTGGTAGACGCGCTGCTGATGGCATTCCCACCTGACAGCGGGGGCTCAGTGGAAGCACAAGGCGAAGGTAGAGGAGGAGGAAGAAGTCGCCAAAGCAGCTCGGGCACCGCCAGCACCTCAGAAGGGAGGGTTAGCATGCCTGAAATGTGGAAAAGCTTTGTCAGCACGCCACAACAACCAGCACCACCAGCTGATATGGAACGTCTTAGCAGGAGGCAGCATTTCAGCAACATGGTGGAACAGTATTTGTGCACACGCCTACACGTACTGACTGATGGGTCTGCCCCATTCAACTTCTGGGTCTCCAAATTGTGCACATGGCCTGAGCTTGCCCTTTACGCCTTGGAGGTGCTAGCCTTCCCTGCGGCCAGTGTATTGTCCGAACGTCTGTTTAGCATGGGAGGGGGGGGTGATCTCAGACAAGCGCAGCCACCTGTCCACAGCCAAAGTGGACAAGCTCACATTCATTAAAATGAACCAGGCATGGATCCCACACGACTTGTCCGTACCTTGTGCTGAATAGACAAGTATACCGGCCGCACCCAGCCATTATTAGACTCCAGCGCACTTTCTCTTTGCATTCTCTTTTATATTTTCCAATGTTTTGGGGTCTTCACAAATTTGGGTTTGAAGCATTTTCACCCGTTTAGGCCACTTTTTTCAGTGAGTTTTTTTGTCTTTATGTGTATGGAATGTGCCACTTTAATTTGTTGGTAACATTCTTTTGCACCTAGTAGCCTCTGTGTCACATGGTCTGTTGTCGGTGCGGCTCACAGCTTTATCCTACCTCACAGTGCATTGGTGATACCACTATGGAGGCATGTGAGAGTCTGGCTGTGAGTTGATTTCTAGCACTGATTCAGACCCTGTTCACACACCACGGGCAGTTGAGTGGTAGGACCACACGCCGTGCTGAGACACCGTGACGTGGTGCATGAGGGGCTCCGATATTTTCCTGACTGGAAGATATTGGCAAAGTTCTCAGCTTTTAACATCGGCCTGAGGAATTAGCTAGTATTGTCAGTTGCGTATCATTTTGGTGCATTTTTTGCTGTGATTTTTGTATGTATATTTTTTCTTCTGCACAATGTATCATTTTGTGTAAGATGTTCTTGTGGTGCATGCAGTCCGCCCCGACATCCTCCATTGTACGCATTTTTTGCTGGGGGTTGCCGTTGTCTGCGGACCGCATGCGGAGGAATTGCTCACCCGGTTATAGACATGCCACAGTGTCTGGGTTTGAAGCATTTTCACCCGTTTAGGTCACTTTTTTCAGTGAGGTTTTTTACGTTCCAGTATAGTTGGTAAAGGCAGACGCACTTGACCATCACTGGACTCAACTATGTAGCCGCTTGCCCTCCTTCCTGCTGTTTCCACAGTACCAGCACAAGTTCTTAGAGAGTAGGGGGCACCGGGTCCTCTGATGTCGAAGCTATCAAAAAAGGCCGACTTCGCTAACGACTTGTTACTTTGATCGTTTAGAATTGCATAAACTATGATGGCTTTGCTTTGGTCGTCTGCTGGGTAAACCTTCACTAGGGAGATTTTAGAGCAGGATCTGCCTCCTCTGAGGTCTCTGCAAACCTCTGTACATTTAGAAGTAACTGCCAAAGTGTCAATATTTGTGTCCTTTCGCTCCCCGCTATGCTCTTGGGTTTTGGGTGAAGCCCACGGTGGTGGCCTAGGGTGTAGAGCTGTGTTATGATCTGTGCTGTCACATTCGGCACACTTTGCACTAACCTCACAGTCCCTGGCGAAGTGCGAAGTTGAAGAGCAGCATTTAAAACAGATGTTGTTCTCCTTGAGGAAGGTCTTGCGGTCTTCCAATGACTTTTCCCTGAAGGTTCTGCACTTGAGTAGGGAATGAGGCTTCCTGTGTAAGGGACACTGTCTGCTCGGGTCCTTGGGTTTGTCTCCTTCTTGATAGTAGCTGAACTCTTTATAGACTGAACCTGTGGAAGAAACGTTAATTTTGTGGACCTCCACCGTTGCCCTACGAGGTTTACTGACTGAGGTGGTGGCACATGACATCATGAAATCAAAGCTAGGATCATTTCTGATTTTTGCTTGTTCAGAGACAAAATTTACAAACACATTAAATGGAGGAAATGGTACATTGTAAGTCTGTTTATACCAAGAACCATACATGACCCACTTCTCTTGCAGGTTGTATGGGAGCTATAGGATTCACACCTCTAGCAGTGTCAAGGAATGTCAATCCCACCAGATCCCCTTCTGCCTTTGCTACACTCAGCTCCATTAACCACCTCCGGACCGCCTAACGCAGGATCGCGTTCCGGAGGTGGCAGCGATGCGCAGAGTCACGCATATACGCGTCATCTCGCGAGACGCGAGATTTCGCTCAAAGCCGGCCCGCGCATGCGCATCACGGGCCGGCAAAATTAAAAGAAGTATTTCGTCACCAGCCTGCCAGCAACGATCATTGGCTGGCAGGCTGGCGATTTTCAAAAAATCCAATCCAAAGTCATATAACAGATCATATTAGTAAATATGATCTGTTATATGGCTTGTCTGCTCCTGTGCTGGTCCTTTTCGTCGGTTGGATCCAGCACAGGAGCAGACTGAACTGTGAGTACACCAAACACTACACCTTAGCCCCTGATCACCCACCTGCACCCCAATTAACCCTTTGATCACCCCTTTGATCGCCCCTGTCAATCACTAGTGAAAGGAAAAAAAGTGATCAGTGTAAACTGTCACTTTTTTTTTTATTACTGGTATTGGCTGTTAGGTTTTAGGGATAGTTTAGGCCCCTTGGTTAGGTAGTTAGCGTCAGTTAGCGCCCACCCCACCGCACCGCAGTCACTTTTATTCGCTGTTTAGCGTATCGCTAATCAGCATTTGTACTTTTATAGTATCTGTAAGTGATCAAAACTGATCACGGTCAGATCTATAATAGTATTAGTGTCACCTTAGCTCGCCCTCCACCCAAAACGCAGTGTTTGCCCGATCAGGCCTGATCGGTCGCCCACACGTGCATTCACCCACGCCCGCCCCACCGCAGTGACAAAAAATATATATTTTTTGATCACTGCACATTCATTTTACACGCACTGCGGCGATAAAAAAATCAGTTTTGATATTTTTTATCAACCGCAGCAGCCTCCAGTACTTCGCTAGCCTCCCCTTTGTAAGACAGGTTTGCTTTTTTTCTTGGGTAGTCTCAGGGAATACCCCTAAATTTAGTAGCCTTCTGAAGAGGCCTACAGGATTCTGACCCAGTCGGATGAGGAGTGGGAACCCTCATCTGACGAATCTAGTGGGTCAGAATATGAACCTGTGGAAAGCAGTGGCTCTCTGACCCAAAGTTCGGACGAGGAGGTGGAGGTCCCTGGCAGCACCAGGCGTACCCGGCCCCATGTCGCTAGACCACAGGTTACGCAGGATCCGCTTCAAGAGCAGCAGAGTGGGGCTGTCGCTGCCGGATCACGTGGTGAGGCATACACCAGCAGCGCAGCCCTTCCTGGACCTAGTACCAGCACTGCCGTACAACCTGGTGAAGTAGCGAGCACCAGAAGGGCAGTTGAAGCTGGTACGGTGGCACGTGCAATAGTTACCCCGTCGCAGCCACCGCACAGACAGGCCCGTAGAGCCCCTAGAGTCCCTGAGGTGCTGGCAAATCCTGATTGGCAGTCACCAACTTCAGCCGCACCAGTAGTTCCCCCTTTCACCGCCCAGTCTGGAGTTCGGGTTGAGACGGCTCAAATCGGTTCGGCCCTGGGATTTTTTGAGCTGTTCTTGACTGCGGAGCTCTTGGACTTAGTCGTGGCAGAGACCAACCAGTATGCCACACAATTTATAACCGCAAACTATTATGCCCAGCCTTTCCGGTGGAAACCAGTCCAAGTTTCCGAACTTAAAATTTTTTTGGGCCTTCTCCTCAACATGGGCCTGACAAAAAAGCATGAATTGCGGTCATATTGGTCAACGCACCCAATTCATCACATGCCCATGTTCTCTGCTGCTATGTCCAGGACACGATTTGAGACCATCCTCTGTTTTCTGCATTTTAGCGACAACACCACCTCCCGTCCCAGAGGCCACCCTGCTTTTGACCGGCTCCACAAAATTCGGCCCCTCATAGACCATTTCAACCTGAAATTTGCAGATTTGTATACCCCTGAGCAAAACATCTGCGTAGACGAGTCCCTAATACATTTTACCGGGCGCCTTGGCTTCAAACAATACATCCCAAGCAAGCGTGCCCGGTATGGGGTCAAATTGTATAAGCTCTGTGAAAGGGCCACAGGCTATACCCACAAATTTCGGATCTATGAGGGAAAAGATCAGACCCTGGAGCCGGTCGGTTGCCCTGACTACCTGGGGAGCAGTGGGAAGACAGTCTGGGACTTGGTGTCACCCTTATTCGGCAAGGGGTACCATCTTTATGTGGACAATTTCTACACAAGTGTGGCCCTCTTTAGGCATTTGTTTCTAGAACTGATTTGCGCCTGTGGCACCGCGCGAACTAGTCGCGTGGGCTTCCCCCAACGGCTTGTAGCCACCCGTCTTGCAAGGGGGCAGAGGGCTGCCTTGTGTAACGAAGAACTGCTCGCGGTGAAATGGAGAGACAAGCGTGACGTTTACATGCTCTCCTCCATTCACGCAGACACGACAATTCAAATTGAGCGAGCAACCCGTGTCATTGAAAAGCCCCTCTGTGTCCACGACTATAATGCGCTCATGGGAGGGGTGGACTTCAATGACCAGATGTTGTCTCCGTATTTAGTTTCCCGCAGAACCAGACGCTGGTATAAGAAGGTGTCTGTATATTTGATTCAATTGGCGCTGTACAATAGTTTTGTTCTCTACAGTAAGGCTGGGAGAACAGGATCCTTCCTCAAATTCCAGGAAGAGATCATCGAGAACCTCCTTTAACCAGGAGGTTCCGTGGCCCCATCCACCAGTGTAGTTAGCCGTCTACACGAGCGACATTTCCCCAGTGTCGTTCCTGGTACCTCAACACAACCGTCACCCCGAAAAAGATGTCGTGTCTGTAGCAGGAGTGGAATAAGGCGTGACACCCGCTATTTATGTCCTGACTGTGCTGACCACCCTGCCCTATGCTATGGAGAGTGTTTCCGGAAGTACCACACACAGGTACACCTAGCATAGGGATCACATCTCACCAGGACAGGCACACAGGGCTATTAGGGCCCATTCACTCACAGCTGCTGCAAACCTCTCCTTTCACCTGGGATAAAGTGCATAACGTACTTCGCCACATCTTTGGGCGATTTGCGCTTTGCACATTGTCCCATGGGGAAGGAGAGGTTTGTTCTATAAAGGTAAAAAAAACTAAACAAAAAAAAAAATACCGGTAAGTAAAAAAGTTAAACGTTCAGTTAAAAAAGTTTAAAAAAAGTTTCTATGTTCTGTTCAACAGTTAATAAATTTATTGCGTTGCGGCCTGGTTTTTTCTTTTTTGTTTTATTTTTTTTACCTTTCAGGTGGACCAACCGATCGACTAGCTGCAGCACTGATGTGCATTCGGACAGAAGCATTGCGCTGCTGTCAGATTACACGCAAGTCGGTGTATGCGGCGCTGCAAGACGAGATTTCTCCTCTGCAGTAAAAGATACGTTTGCCGAGGCATATGAGCTGAGGAGGTGGCGGTGTTCATATACTTTGGCAAACACTTTGTATATATAAAAAAAAAAATCCCGGCAATGATTTATTCATCCACATCGATTGATGTGAATGGAGAAATCTGGTTTGCCAGGGCATACGAGCTAAGTGGGTATGGATGTTGGGCGGAGCTCCTATGTCCTGGCAGACGCCTTTCCCCTCCTTTTTCTTTTTTTGGCAGAGATTTTTTCATCCACATTGATCGATGCGAATGAAGAAATCTGTGCCGTTCATTTTTTTCTTTCAGCCCAGCGGCTGAACGGAAAAAAAAAATCTCATTACCTGTATGCTCAATATAAGGAGAATAGCAGAAACTCCTAATGCTGGGCATACATGTAATGATTGCGGAGACCCTCAAATGCCAGGGCAGTACAAACACCCCACAAATAACACCATTTTGGAAAGAAGACACCCCAAGGTATTCGCTGAGGGGCATATTGAGTCCATGAAAGATTGAAATTTTTGTCCCAAGTTAGCGGAAAGGGAGACTTTGTGAGCAAAAAATTTAAAAAATCAATTTCCGCTAACTTGTGCCAAAATTTTCTTTTTTCTATGAACTCGCCATGCCCCTCATTGAATACCTTGGGGTGTCTTCTTTCCAAAATGGGGTCACATGTGGGGTATTTATACTGCCCTGGCATTTTAGGGGCCCCAAAGCGTGAGAAGAAGTCTGGTATCCAAATGTCTAAAAATGCCCTCCTAAAAGGAATTTGGGCCCCTTTGCCCACCTAGGCTGCAAAAAAGTGTCACACATGTGATATCTCCGTATTCAGTAGAAGTTGGTGAATGTGTTTTGGGGTGTCATTTTACATATACCCATGCTGGGTGAGATAAATATCTTGGTCAAATGCCAACTTTGTATAAAAAAATGGGAAAAGTTGTCTTTTGCCAAGATATTTCTCTCACCCAGCATGGGTATATGTAAAATGACACCACAAAACACATTCCCCAACTTCTCCTGAGTATGGCGATACCAGATGTGTGACACTTTTTTGCAGCCTAGGTGGGCAAAGGGGCCCACATTCCAAAGAGCACCTTTCGGATTTCACAGGTCATTTACCTACTTACCACACATTAGGGCCCCTGGAAAATGCCAGGGCAGTATTACTACCCCACAATTGAACCTATTTTGGAAAGAAGACACCCCAAGGTATTCCGTGAGGGGCATGGCGAGTTCCTAGAATTTTTTATTTTTTGTCACAAGTTAGTGGAAAATGATGATTTTTTTTTTTTTTTCATACAAAGTCTCATATTCCACTAACTTGTGACAAAAAATAAAAACTTCCAAGAACTCGCCATGCCCATCAGCGAATACCTTGGGGTCTCTTCTTTCCAAAATGGGGTCACTTGTGGGGTAGTTATACTGCCCTGGCATTCTAGGGGCCCAAATGTGTGGTAAGGAGTTTGAAATCAAATTCTATAAAAAATGACGAGTGAAATCCGAAAGGTGCTCTTTGGAATATGGGCCCCTTTGCCCACCTAGGCTGCAAAAAAGTGTCACACATCTGGTATCTCCGTATTCAGTAGAAGTTGGGGAATGTGTTTTGGGGTGTCTTTTTACATATACCCATGCTGGGTGAGATAAATATCTTGGTCAAATGCCAACTTTGTATAAAAAAATGGGAAAAGTTGTCTTTTGCCAAGATATTTCTCTCACCCAGCATGGGTATATGTAAAAAGACACCCCAAAACACATTCCCCAACTTCTACTGAATACGGAGATACCAGATGTGTGACACTTTTTTGCAGCCTAGGTGGGCAAAGGGGCCCATATTCCAAAGAGCACCTTTCGGATTTCACTCGTCATTTTTTACACAATTTGATTTCAAACTCCTTACCACACATTTGGGCCACTAGAATGCCAGGGCAGTATAACTACCCCACAAGTGACCCCATTTTGGAAAGAAGAGACCCCAAGGTATTCGCTGATGGGCATGGCGAGTTCATGGAAGTTTTTATTTTTTGTCACAAGTTAGTGGAATATGAGACTTTGTATGAAAAAAAAAAAAAACATCATTTTCCACTAACTTGTGACAAAAAATAAAAAATTCGAGGAACTCGCCATGCCCCTCACGGAATACCTTGGGGTGTCTTCTTTCCAAAATGGGGTCACTTGTGGGGTAGTTATACTGCCCTGGCATTCTAGGGGCCCAAATGTGTGGTAAGGAGTTTGAAATCAAATTCTGTAAAAAATGACGAGTGAAATCCGAAAGGTGCTCTTTGGAATATGGGCCCCTTTGCCCACCTAGGCTGCAAAAAAGTGTCACACATCTGGTATCTCCGTATTCAGTAGAAGTTGGGGAATGTGTTTTGGGGTGTCTTTTTACATATACCCATGCTGGGTGAGAGAAATATCTTGGCAAAAGACAACTTTTCCCATTTTTTTATACAAAGTTGGCATTTGACCAAGATATTTATCTCACCCAGCATGGGTATATGTAAAAAGACACCCCAAAACACATTCCCCAACTTCTACTGAATACGGAGATACCAGATGTGTGACACTTTTTTGCAGCCTAGGTGGGCAAAGGGGCCCATATTCCAAAGAGCACCTTTCGGATTTCACTCGTCATTTTTTACACAATTTGATTTCAAACTCCTTACCACACATTTGGGCCCCTAGAATGCCAGGGCAGTATAACTACCCCACAAGTGACCCCATTTTGGAAAGAAGAGACCCCAAGGTATTCGCTGATGGGCATGGCGAGTTCATGGAAGTTTTTATTTTTTGTCACAAGTTAGTGGAATATGAGACTTTGTATGAAAAACAAAACAAAAAAAAAATCATCATTTTCCACTAACTTGTGACAAAAAATAAAAAATTCTAGGAACTCGCCATGCCCCTCACGGAATACCTTGGGGTGTCTTCTTTCCAAAATGGGGTCACTTGTGGGGTAGTTATACTGCCCTGGCATTCTAGGGGCCCAAATGTGTGGTAAGGAGTTTGAAATCAAATTCTGTAAAAAATGACGAGTGAAATCCGAAAGGTGCTCTTTGGAATATGGGCCCCTTTGCCCACCTAGGCTGCAAAAAAGTGTCACACATCTGGTATCTCCGTATTCAGTAGAAGTTGGGGAATGTGTTTTGGGGTGTCTTTTTACATATACCCATGCTGGGTGAGAGAAATATCTTGGCAAAAGACAACTTTTCCCATTTTTTTATACAAAGTTGGCATTTGACCAAGATATTTATCTCACCCAGCAGGGGTATATGTAAAAAGACACCCCAAAACACATTCCCCAACTTCTACTGAATACGGAGATACCAGATGTGTGACACTTTTTTGCAGCCTAGGTGGGCAAAGGGGCCCATATTCCAAAGAGCACCTTTCGGATTTCACTCTTCATTTTTTACAGAATTTGATTTCAAACTCCTTACCACACATTTGGGCCCCTAGAATGCCAGGGCAGTATAACTACCCCACAAGTGACCCCATTTTGGAAAGAAGAGACCCCAAGGTATTCGCTGATGGGCATAGTGAGTTCATAGAACTTTTTATTTTTTGTCACAAGTTAGTGGAATATGAGACTTTGTAAGAAAAAAAAAAAAAATCATCATTTTCCGCTAACTTGTGACAAAAAATAAAAAGTTCTATGAACTCACTATGCCCATCAGCGAATACCTTAGGGTGTTTACTTTCCGAAATGGGGTCATTTGTGGGGTATTTGTACTGTCTGGGCATTCTAGAACCTCAGGAATCATGACAGGTGCTCAGAAAGTCAGAGCTGCTTCAAAAAGCGGAAATTCACATTTTTGTACCATAGTTTGTAAACGCTATAACTTTTACCCAAACCATTTTTTTTTTACCCAAACATTTTTTTTTTATCAAAGACATGTAGAACAATAAATTTAGAGCAAAATTTATATATGGATGTAGTTTTTTTTGCAAAATTTTACAACTAAAAGTGAAAAATGTCATTTTTTTGCAAAAAAATCGTTAAATTTCGATTAATAACAAAAAAAGTAAAAATGTCAGCAGCAATGAAATACCACCAAATGAAAGCTCTATTAGTGAGAAGAAAAGGAGGTAAAATTCATTTGGGTGGTAAGTTGCATGACCGAGCAATAAATTGTGAAAGTAGTGTAGGTCAGAAGTGTAAAAAGTGGCCTGGTCTTTCAGGGTGTTTAAGCACTGGGGGCTGAAGTGGTTAATAAGTCACTTAACTCTCTTAGCTTTGAATAGCCTTTGTTCGCTATTTTAGGAAAGTCCTCAATTCTCTTAAATAATTAAATATGACCTCTGCTGCGCCATAAACCTCATCAAGTCTCTCCCAGACCCCTTTTAGACCAAAGTCTGGATAATTTACATTGATGTTTCTAATCCTTCTAGCTTGTTTGGCGGACTCACTTCCCAGCCATTTTACCAGGAGATCCAGTTCCTCACTACATGACAGACCTAAGTCTCTGGTGGCATTTTGCAAGGAAGCTTGCCAAGCTCTATAGTTCTCAGCGCAGTTGCTGAACTTTACAAGTCCCTTGGTGACCAGCTCACAGCGAACAAGGAACCTGGCAAAGTCCATTGTGGCTTGATTGGCGCTGGAACCGGCTGGTGTTGTGTTGTTAGAGTGAATGTGTGGTGCACGGCCATACCTGATGGAAGTGTCTGGTTTAATCCGGTCTGTGTAATACCGTTCTGAAGCGAAGGGCATCTCTCTTAGCAGTGGTGGATTTCTGATTCTCTGTTCTGGAGAGAAGTTGTAGCCGGTTTCACTCTGATGTGTATTCTCTAGTCTGCTGCAAGGAGACTGACAGTCGACTTTCTGATGATCCAAATAAGCATGTTGGCTCGTCAACAAACCGTCTTGTAATAAGCTGTGGATCTGGGTCGTCATCTGACTTGGAATGTTGATAGACGTATTGTAAGGAACGCTGTTCTGGATCTTGGGATTCAAGTTCTGGATGGACAATGCTGCGATGACTCTTGGTTTCTAGATGTTCCGTGGCTTCTAGATATTCTGCTTCTGCTATGGCAGCTGCTGTCTCTTTATCAGCGGCGAGTTTTACTAGAGTTGCTTCAAGTTGCACTTTCTCCATACTTAGGGAAGTTTCTCTTAGCTTTATCTGTATTTCTGATGTCTCTTTATCAGCAGCGAGTTTTACTAGAGTTGCTTAAAGTTGCGCTTTCTCTAGATTTATCTGCATCTCTTGTTCTGTGAAGCTGGCTTTTGCCTTTGCAGCTTCTGCTTTTGCGCGGGCAATGGCGGCAGCTTCTCTGATCGATGTCCTGTTAGAGCCACTTATCTGAGACCTTGTCTTGACTGAAGATGCTCGACTGTTAGACATGGTGTGACTGTTAGGAGACTGCAGTAATATCCGTAAGTAGGCTCTGCATGGATAATGGCGGGCTCCGTATAGTCTGATATTCTGTGCGACTGTTAGGAGGCTGCTGCAATATCCGTATGCAGGCTCTGCGTGGATAATGGCGGGCTCTGTCTAGTCTGATCTTCTGAGCTTGTTCTCAGCAGTCGTTTCACTAAACTGTCCTCATACACGTTAGCACGGTGTGTAATCTGACATGTAGCTAAACCTTCTCTGTCTTGATAAGAAGAAAAAACTGTACTGCTTTAACTTTCTCTTTATTGATAGTAGATTGACAGGAAAGGTGAAACTACAGAATAAAAATGTAGTATTTTAGAACATAAATATCCATGGTACATGGCATAAGACAGAATAATCTGCTATACATTCAGTACATGAGATAATACAATGATAGTGAGCTATCAATACAAGAAACATATATTGAACTGTAGTAAATATCACAAGATAGTGTCCTTACTGACTATGCTAGAAAACAGGCTTAATAACAGATGATGGGGCAGGAAACCAGTGAGAGAGTATGGCTCCTGAGACACAAGATGGTTGCTGCTTTTTATAAAGCACAAGACTACAAAGAACCAGGAACTACCCACAATGCCCTGGGAATCCCATAATGCATAGGAAAAACAGGCTGGATGAAATACATGAACTCAACAATAGATGGTGCTGTTACCATACAATATAATGCAAATGAATTACAACACAGTTAAATGCAATGTCAAACTGATAAACACACAGAAACAACTGGATCTGCATCTGGGGACAGAACAGTGGGGGTCTGCTACTCCTTGCTACATTGCTGCTCTCTAGCTTGGAGCTGTGGGTACTTGGTGGGCAGAGGCCAACTGCTCTCTGCCTGGATGCCAGATTTTCCACAGGGATGAGGTCAGTGGGTGTTGCTGTCTACTCCAATACCCCCAGGATCCGGTTGAGCAGATGCTGCTGAGGCGTAGGACAGACTGTCCTCCCTCCCTAAACTTCCAGCTGCAGTTGGGTATTTGGGCCGGCTGCCCAGCATCCCTGAAGGGCCGATAGAGAGACCTCTGTCCCATCTCCACCTGCCAGTTGGGGTTCCCTCCAGGACCAGTCTATGAGGTCCCTCTGTAATTGAGAAGAGGGACCAGCTGTCTCCTCTTCCGGTATTTCAGGCTGCCACTGGAGAAAGAGCCCAGTTGTCTCCTCTCCCTGTAAGGTAAGCTGCCGCTGGGAAGTCAGACCGACTGTCTTGACTCCAGGTAATGCTGCCTGGTGCTGGGTAGTGGGACCGACCATCTCTACTCTCAGTGATGCTTGTTTCTGCGGGGACGAGGGACCTACAATCTCCTCTCCCTGTGATGCTGACTGCTGCTGGGGAGAGAGACCGGTTGTCTACTCGCCCAATAACATACTTGGCCGCTGGGCAGTAGGACCGACTGTCCTTACTTTCGGGAACTCTGGCTATAGTTGTGGATCTGAGCCGGCTGCCCAGCATCCCTGAAGGGCCGGTAGAGAGACATTGTTTCCATCTCCACCCGCCGACTGGGGGTCCTCCCAGGAACAGTCTATGAGGTCCCTTTCCTCCACAGCTGGTAGTGAAGCAGAGGATACCTCAGTCAGGTCTTACCAGCTGTAGGGTTGTAGGTCTGGGACTGCCACCCAGCTCTCCTGCAGTGTATATTGGGGCCGAATTGAGCTGAGGAGGTATTGGTAATCCTGCTCAAGCTCCCACTCCATTGTCACTATAGGTGCCAGATCTTGTCTAACCTCTCTCGATGTAGCCCAATCATGCATAGCCTCCCTGTGGTCATAGATATCCCAGAACCGGGACTCTTCACCATCTCCGAACTCTGGTTCTGCGAAGGCCTCAAACAACAGGCCAGGGCCATCGTAATCCTCACCCTTGGGTCTGTTGTGCTCAGCCATCCAGGGGGAGTGCCGAATCGAGTACCACCAGAGTGCCTGGTAGGCGGCGTCTAGCAAAAGCTCCTTCCATACCAGGCTCTCGAGTTCTGTCACCCACTCATCCAGGGGCTGCTCTCCCAGGAGGGGCATTCGCAGTGCCACTCGGATCTGCAACCGCTGCTCCTCACTGGAGAGACTCTCGCCCCGCTGACGCTGTACGTCCTCCAGGACCTCATGCCAGACGCCGTTCCGGACTGCATCCCTCCAGTCCGGGTCATCCTCCTTCTCGTGGTGGAACGCTGTTCGGGAACTAGCTGATTCCATACTGCTGTAGCCAGGGGCGCTGTACGGGTACTAGCGTTGCCCTAAACTTTGTAAATCCACGAACGGTGTCACACTAGGACACAATTCCACTACTTGCCACCAATGTAACGGATCTCCTGGCACCCTGACTGGGTACCTCCGTGGATGAATGCTCCTAGTGCTTCCCGAGGACTCCAAGCACTCCACTTGACACCATAAGCACTGTCGACCCCACAAACCGCCACAGCTTGGTTGGGATTTTGCCGTCTTCCACCCACCCTGGGCCCATGACCAGGATCCAGCTTCCAGTGGGTAGAACCATGTTGTAATCCCAGGGGAGTATGATACTGATAGCAATCCCCAGAGTAAATATAGCTGTTCCGCACACACACGAGATGAGACTCTATGTTAAGGGTAAAACAGGAACTGACTTTATTGAAGACCAACTCAGTATATATACAGTTCAAGAAGTCTAACAACATAACGCAATCAAAACATGAACAGCATGCAAACAGACATTCCCTCCCCCAGTATCCTAATAAATGAATAGGGAGAGAGGAGACACATGTGATGGGATTATCTCCTAAGTGTATCATAGGGTGATCTACTCATCTACACCATAGTCGGCTACTCCTAGAGTCAGCTATCTTAATCCCATTACTAACACAATAGAACAAAGGGACAAATAAACTAACACATTCATTGTGTCAGTGCAGAGTTAACCCTTTTTGTGTTGCTGTATTCACACCCTGCACCTTTAATGGCCAATAGGAAAGATGTGGCCTATAACTCCACACATAAAGCAGGGTTCATAGTTCCTTGTAACCTCAAAAGGTCTAAGGGGGTCTCTCCAGATCAAACTGGAGAGGGCCAATAGGACTCTTAAATGTAAGGGCACTTCCACTCGTCCCAGGGACATAATTTGCTGTGTCCATGATTACACCCTCAAAGAGACCATTATGGCGAAGGCCCGGACTCTACGCAACTTTGAATTTGATGGAGCCCCCATGCAGCTCTTCCTTGACCTCTCCTGGATTACCCTGCAAAAAAAGAGACATCTACAGCCTCTCCTCACATTGCTACATTTGCTTTGTCGGCACGCCAGCAGGGAAAGACAGCAACCCTTCGCTCCTTCTTAGACCTACACCCTCTCTGCGAGACGCTGGGACTTCTTGAACCTGCACTGACGGACTGGAAGATTGAATCTCCTGTTCCACCACCGCCCCGTGTCTGGTCTCAGGTGACAAGGAAGAGGAGAGCAGGTCTGAATGCGGGTTCATCCCCGTCCGCGCGGACCTCACTATCTCCAGGACATCAATCGCCAGATTGATCCCTCTAATTTAAGTGGAGGCTGACGACCTAGATTCTACCCCTGAGCTACATATGCAGACAGTAGCTTCCTATTGTTGCGGACATCCCACCCACTTATGCCCCTGTTCGTCATAACTTCTTGCTATTTAGCCCGTCACTTATATATTGTTATTTTGTTTTTACTTTCATGGTGCAGGCTCCCCCCTGAACACCAGTTGACCTTAGAAGTTCTTGTTAGTCAGTATCTGCTCCACTAGGAGCCTCGGTCAGTTGACCTTCGACACTGCAACCCCAGAAGAGGCCCCCTATAGCTACCTCTGGCAGGGAAATAAGTCCCTGGGAATTGTCAATCCCTGCTAGTTATATATTTTTGAGTTTTGTCTTGTCTTGTCTTGTCTCCCCCCCTCTTGTTTCCATATCCCTTTCTAGTTACCTCACATTCCTCGATCAAAGCCCCTACGGACCCTGACCCCGGTGTTAGACGAGAACTCACCAGGCGTGAAGCTCCTCGACTAACGAATAAGGAACATGCAGAATTAATCTCTGTGAATACTGATGAGCTGTATTCTCCCTGCACTTCACTCCCTCCTACACTAACATAGTACAGTGTGTGACCCTAAATGTCAAGGGACTCAACTCCAATGCCAAGAGGAGACTTTTGCTCTTAGAGTTGAAGTCCCTCAAAGCGGACATTGTGTTCCTCTTAGGAAACCCACTTTGATGAAGACTCCTCCTTTCGCTTTGCATCTTACCTATATCCAACTGCATACTCGGCCACCCATTCTTGCCGCAAGGCGGGAGTCGCCATTCTTATATCAGCCCATTGCCCCATCAGAATTGAGTCCTCAATATTAGATCCGCAGGGGCGCTATATTCTGAGAGGTAAACTTGCAGGTCAGTCACTCACACTTTGCAATTTATATTCTCTGAACACGTCCCAGATTAATTTTCTTAGCAAAGTATTCCACAAGGTTTTCGGATTTCCCGATTTATTGGTTCTACTAGGAGGGGACTTCAACACTATCTTTTCTGACTCTATGGATAGACTGGCTCTACTGGGCAGGTCCTTACACTCAACACAAGAGCGATTAGTCAGGGACTTTCCCAATTTAATCCGGCGATACTCATTATATGACCTTTGGCGACTTAATCATCCCACTGATAGGTCTTCTCCTTTTACTCCGCCCCGCGTGCTAACCACACCCAAATTGATTATTTTTTTTTGAACCATCTCCACTCTTTGTGTGTTAAAGGGGGCTCATATGGGTCAAATCATCTGGTCCGACCATGCCCCAGTAATGGTTGAAATGGACCTCAGGTCCGGTCACACTCGCCAATGTCATTGGCGTCTCAATGACGCCCTCCTTAAGAGACCACTTTTACGAGACAAACTACGTGGTCACCTAAAATCCTATTTTGAGCTTAATTAAGGGTTGGTGGAGGATGTACGTTCCCTATGGGAGGCCCATAAGGCGGTGATGAGAGGGAACTGTATCCCCCAGGGCACAAGACTTAAAAAAGGACTCGATAGCTACAGTACGGTCCCTGAAATCCTGTTTGCGTGCCCTGGAGGAGACAATGTTGGCCCACCCTACTCGCCGCACACTTAAGCATATAGTGGATGTCAAAGCCCACCTTCAGAGGATAGCCATGGGTAGGGTTGACAAACTAATGTTATACACCTGACAACGGTATTATGCATGGGGGAAAAAGCCCCACATGCCGCTGGCCAGACAACTTAGGAATCGCTTATAAATCACAGAAAAAAATGCACCAAACGGATATGCCACTGACTATACTGGCTAGTCATACAAGCAGATATTAAAAGCTGAGACTTTTGCCAATATATTCCTGTCAGGAACACATCGGAGCCCATCATGCACCACGTCACGGTCTCTCAGCATGGCAAGGGTCCTACTACTACGCTAACTATGGTGTGAACCAGGGATTTTTTTCTCAGAGAAAAGGTGGTGGAACTCACCCCCCCCCCTCCCCTGGCCACGCCCCTACCCACCCCTAGGACCGCCCCCTAAAACCACCCCTTTAGAGAACAGGGATGCAAGTAAAATTTGGGGGGGGGGGGGGGGGCTATAAAAGTAAATGTATGGAATTAAATAAAAAGCAATGCAGTAAAATGTGCAAAAAAATTGGAATACTTACCAAAAGTAAGCTCAGAGACATTTCCTTTTTGAAAGGTGTTTATTTATAAGTTTTGCAGTTACACATATTAAAGCGAACCTTTCACCAGGATTTCACTTAATAAACTATTACCAGTACCTTATAGATTATCCTCATCAGGGCTTTTTTTCTCAGAGAAAAGGTGGTGGAACTCACCCCCCCCCTCCCCTGGCCACGCCCCTACCCACCCCTAGGACCGCCCCCTCTACACACCCCTAGGACCGCCCCCTAAAACCGCCCCTTTAGAGAACAGGGATGCAAGTAAAATTTGGGGGGGCTATAAAAGTCCAGCCCAGCAAAGAAACCCCCCAAATGGGGATGGCACTGTTAATGGGGGATCTGGGGATGGCACTGTTAATGGGGGATCTGGGGATGGCACTGGTAATGGGGGATCTGGGGATGGCACTGTTAATGGGGGATCTGGGGATGGCACTGTTATGGGGTGGAGGATCTGGGGATGGCACTGTTATGGGGGATCTGTGGATGGCATCCACAGATCCCCCATCCTATAAGAGTGCCATCCACAGACCCCCCTCCACCCCATAACAGTGCCATCCACAGACCCCCCCATCCTATAACAGTGCCATCCACAGACCCCCCCACCCCATAACAGTGCCATCCACAGACCCCCCCCACCCCATAACAGTGCCATCCACAGACCCCCCTCCACCCCATAACAGTGCCATCCACAGACCCCCCTCCACCCCATAACAGTGCCATCCACAGACCCCCCTCAACCCCATAACAGTGCCATCCACAGACCCCCCTCCACCCCATAACAGTGCCATCCACAGACCCCCCTCCACCCCATAACAGTGCCATCTACAGACCCCCCTCCACCCCATAACAGTGCCATCCACAGACCCCCCTCTCCACCCCATAACAGTGCCATCCACAGACCCCCCCATCCTATAACAGTGCCATCCACAGACCCCCCCACCCCATAACAGTGCCATCCACAGACCCCCCTCCACCCCATAACAGTGCCATTCACAAACCCCCCCATCCTATAACAGTGCCATCCACAGACCCCCCACCCTATAACAGTGCCATCCACAGACCCCCACACCCATAACAGTGCCATCCACAGACCCCCCTCCACCCCATAACAGTGCCATCCACAGACCCCCCCATCCTATAACAGTGCCATCCGCAGACCCCCCCACCCCATAACAGTGCCATCCACAGACCCCCCCATCCTATAACAGTGCCATCCACAGACCCCCCACCCCCCCCACCCCATAACAGTGCCATCCACAGACCCCCACCCCATAACAGTGCCATCCACAGACCCCCCTCCACCCCATAACAGTGCCATCCACAGACCCCCCCATCCTATAACAGTGCCATCCACAGACCCCCCCACCCCATAACAGTGCCATCCACAGACCCCCCTCCACCCCATAACAGTGCCATCCACAGACCCCCCTCCACCCCATAACAGTGCCATCCACAGACCCCCCTCCACCCCATAACAGTGCCATCCACAGACCCCCCCATCCTATAACAGTGCCATCCACAGACCTGCCCCCCCCACCCCATAACAGTGCCATCCACAGATCCCCCATTGCCGCTCCAGTACAGTAATAAAATGTGTAATTAAATGAATAAGGATTCATGCTGCCCCCTCTGTAGTATAACTTTCAATATATTGTACTCACAGGGCTACTGTTATCGTAATGCAGGCCGGCTGGGCAGACGAGCGGCAGCGTCACTGACTGACGTCACGTGCCTGCCCGGCCTTCTATATGAATGAAGTAGGCGGCGCAGGCACGTGACGTCAGTCAGTGACGCTGCCGCTCGTCTGCCCGGCCGGCCTGCATTACGATAACAGTAGCCCTGTGAGTACAATATATTGAAAGTTATACTACAGAGGGGGCAGCATGAATCATTATTCATTTAATTACACATTTTATAAGTCTCTACTGGAGCTGCGGGGCCGGAGCACAGTGAACGTACCGGCCCCCAGCTCCTCCTCCCAGTCCCTCCCCGCTGATACATCACAGGCTGCGATGTCAAAAGGTGGCGGAACGCCGTTCCGGTGCGTTCCGCCAGAAAAAAAGCCCTGATCCTCATTCTGTTTAAATGCATTCTTGTGCCGCTTTCCTGGGATGTATATTCATGAAAAAAACGACTTATAAAGTCCTCATTTCCAGCTCCTGCGGTCACGCTAGAAGTCAAGGGGGTAGCCCTTCCCTCACTCCGGGCTGTAACTCCCCTGCCCTAACCCCTCCTCTAAGTTGTGTAACTGACACCCGGCTCAGTCGCCGGGACCGCGCTTGTACAGGCGGCGCATGCGCCGTCGGACTCAAGCACGATCCTGTAATTTTTCTCAATAGGTCTTCATACATACAGCGTTCAGTCTTGTCCCGGGCGGTATTTTGCTTTGCTTCTTCAAAATGACGAACCAACACTCTGTAGCTTTCCCACACTGCTGACACAGAACGAAAAGTAGATGCCACCCATCTCGTACTGAGAACTCGTCCTATTTTCAAAAGCTGCGCCTCTAGGGAGCTAGCACAGGCTTGCAGTCCTCTGCTGTTTTTGGGAGATGCATGATATAGTACATACAACTTATGTTAAACCTATTAATTCCTGATGTTTGTTTGACCGTATCTCCAACTGACAATTCTAATCTGCGATTAGCACAGTGCCACAGAATAATTGAAGGAAATTTCTCCTTCAACAATGTCCCAACACCGCTCTTATTGCCTAACATCACGGCTGCACCATCACATGTAACACTGATCAAATGTTGTCTTAAGTAGTCGTCCATTATCCCATAAGAATGCAGGCAGTTAAGGAGAGAAGTGCAAATTCCTTTTGCGTTCACGCTTTCCAGTTGAACCAAATCAGGAAAGAAATTTACAGGGGAATCCATTGCACTGTTTGCAAGAAGAAATCGAACATATACAATCAGTGTAGATTTTTGACTTAAAGTGGTTGACTCATCAATAATAAGGGCGATTTTACTTTTTGATCTTACGACTTAATTGACCAAGTTTTTTCTCATTTCTTGTGCGATGTAATTCACAATATTAATGCAGGCATTTGTTGAGTGAAGAATGCGGCCCATATTAACGCCATTTAACTCCTGCAGATCTATTTCAGAGCAAAAACTATTGAAGGACTGGTTTTCTTTGGCTATCTTGTATGCAGTGCGAAAGATCTTCATAGTTATGTCTTTCTCTTGGGCCAAGTGTTTTAAACAAATCGTTTCAAGATGTTCATTTTTTCGTTCCAAAAGAATTTTTAAGGCGGCCTTGTGTACAGAACTTTCTTTGTGCTCAAACATTTTTTTTCTTAAAGAAGTGAGCTGCTGTGATCGCTTGGTGCCATAACTGGTTACCTCATTATTTGCCCATTCCTTTGATATCTTCATGCCATTTTTTTTTCTACGCCAAGACTACCAACTTTTTTGCACACCTTGCACCCAAGCTTCTGATCATGGAAGTCAAGCCAATCATACTTCTCGCAAAAAGAGTTTTTTTGTTCCAAAGTCCAGCAACTTGGCCAGGCAGTTTCAGGACTTTCAAGATAATCTGGATCAGTGCAAGAAGGACCATCAAGTGTGTCTGAAGTAGAAGGCAGAACTTCATCAGAAGACACAGAATCCAATTCAATTGGTGAAGAAACACATGAAGATGCAGACTGTAAAACAGTTTGAAAATAAATAGATAAGCAGGCACACTCTGATTTGGGTCAGTCTATTAATTTATTTGTATATATGGTAGTTTGTAGAGTGTATGATATATTAAAATAATGTTACAATAAAATAAAGCAGTGGAGATGAAGAAGTGTATTCTGCTAAATGTCCTTTTAATAGATAATAATGATAAAATGTAGGAATAAGTTGGTCACCGCTGAATGGTTACCAGCTGGTAGTTAAAAGGTTGCGCTAATAGAAAAATAAAAATAATAATAGTGCGCTAGTAGAAAATGATGCGCTAGTAAAAAATGATGCGCTAATAAAAAATGAAAAGTGAAAATTAAAATAAAGAATAGTTGTCCTTATTCATGTGGTTTTATATAAAACAGTCTTTTCATAAAATAGTAGCCTCAAGGTGGAGGGTAACTGGAGGGTAAAATAGTGCGCCTTTATCCTTATCTCCCCATATATAGGATAGTCTTATTTGAGGTAATATTCACTGGATAAGAGATAAATAATAAGAGATAAATAATGCGCCTTATGTCTCCTTTTATCTAGTCACCGCTGTTCAATGGAGGGTAAATGATGCGCCTTGTAGGTATATGTAGCTGTCAGTCGATTTTCATAAAGCAGCGTGCATGTACATTGTAATTTATATATAGCAATATATATCGTTGTACTTCTTGTGCTGGGCTGTGGGAAGAAGGGATGCTCTGTGCCTGAGTGCGGCGTCCCGCACTGTCTCTGGCTACAGAGGTCACCCTTCACCTGGCGCTGCTGTATTCGGTCCTCTGGCGGTGATCGGCTCTCCCTGGGCGGCTATCTCGAATCCAGTTTAGGAGTCGGCGGCGTGTCTCATGTTGCCAAGGACGCCGGGGGCATGGTTCGCGCGTCTGGAGAGTGACGTAAGCTGTCACGTGATTGCGGTTTTCTCCCGGCTTGTTCTGAATGGTCCCGGCCTGTTCTGAATGGTCCTCTTGCTCTGTTTCAAGTAATGGGTATTCTGACAATCCTCTGCTCCTTAAACGCGTTTCGGGAGTCTCTCCCTTCATCAGTAAGTTCTTGGTGAAGGGTAAGTGACCTCTGTAGCCAGAGACAGTGCGGGACGCCGCACTCAGGCACAAAGCATCCCTTCTTCCCACAGCCCAGCACAAGAAGTACAACGATATATATTGCTATATATAAATTACAATGTACATGCACGCTGCTTTATGAAAATCGACTGACAGCTACATATACCTACAAGGCGCATCATTTACCCTCCATTGAACAGCAGTGACTAGATAAAAGGAGACATAAGGCGCATTATTTATCTCTTATTATTTATCTCTTATCCAGTGAATATTACCTCAAATAAGACTATCCTATATATGGGGAGATAAGGATAAAGGCGCACTATTTTACCCTCCAGTTACCCTCCACCTTGAGGCTACTATTTTATGAAATGTTATTATATAAAACCACATGAATAAGGACAACTATTCTTTATTTTTATTTTCATTTTTTATTAGCGCATCATTTTTTACTAGCGCATCATTTTCTACTAGCGCACTATTATTATTTTTATTTTTCTATTAGCGCAACCTTTTAACTACCAGCTGGTAACCATTCAGCGGTGACCAACTTATTCCCACATTTTATCATTATTATCTATTAAAAGGACATTTAGCAGAATACACTTCTTCATCTCCACTGCTTTATTATATTGTAACATTATTTTAATATATCATACACTCTACAAACTACCATATATACAAATAGTTAAGGCTGCGTGCAGCCTGTAATTGTGGGTGGAGCGACCTCCCCTATTTAAACCCCCTGGTACAAGCAGGAGGGCGCCCGTTCTTTGACTTACCAGCACCTGACGTCACTTCCGGTCGAGTCTTCGGTCGTCATCTCGGGTCCTGTCCACCGCCTGGCTTCCAGAGGAAAGGGGGGCCCGTTCTTAGACCGGCAGCATGCACCGCTTCTCGATCCCTGCGGGTCGGCGGCGGGTTGGTCTGCCTGGTAGCTGCTGCTCCAGAGGCCCTTCAGTGTTGGCGCAACTTCTCCGGTCCGGGGCGCCGCCGGGGATGCCACTAATTGAGGCCCTGGCTTCTCTGCGGCCTCCTCCCGCATTGCTCCTGGCTGTTTTGTATCTCCTGGCCGGCGTCTCTGTTCGGCTGGGACTGTAGCGCTATGTTTTTCCAATGGGTGGGGGGATGTGTCGACGGATGCCAGCAGGGCCTGTGGGGGGCTCGTTCTTTGAAGTTCCGCCCGTCCGTGACACCACTTCCGGTTTCGATACCTTCCATGACATCACTTCCGGTTCCGCGTCCTTGTGGAATCCAGACCGCGGCGCCTCCGGTAAGTGGTCCCTGCTGGGTAGCCGAGCCCTATTGGCAGTGCGGCGCACCCCCGCTTCTCTCCCTGCAGACTAGAGCAGGTCCGGTCGTGGGACCCGCATGGCGTCTCCTGCATACGGCAGCACTGGGGCACTAGTCGACGCCGCGGTCCTCAAATGAGGGACAGGTTCTCTGTAGATATGGCCTAACTATCCAGTCAGGCGGCGGGGTCCCGGTCAACCCCTGTCTTCCTGGGCTTGCGACGCTCCTGCTGTCCTCCCGGGGAGCTTGGGGTGGCTGGCAGGCGGCACGTCGAGTCACAGTCCTCTGCCAGCCGGCCCCCTGCGGGCGCCGCTCCTCTGTCCTCCACAGATCAGGGGGTGGGTTCTGCCGGCCGGCTGCGGCCTCAACCCAAGCATGTGGTTTAGTCTAGGGTTCTTTCAGTCTGCGAATTCCTGGAATCAGTCAGGGGCCATACGTCCCCTGAACCGCTCAGGCACTTGTGTTTTGTGGTACTTCTTGAAGCACGCCGGTGCTCTGGCTTCCCTGAATCGCTCAGGTTTTTGTTCCCTGTTTCGCTCAGATGTTTCTCCATTCACAGGTGTCATGTTCCCAAAATTGTCTGTGGCAGTCATGCCTTCCTGCTCATGTTACCCAGTGCGGGGGTCCGGCGGCAGGACTAGCAGCACAGCCGCCACTGTCCAGTGGGCGCCGCTTCTCCGTGTGGGCGAGTCGCCGGCTGTTGGCCTGCTGCCCGCACTGAAAAAAAAAAAAAAGAGGGGAGATTTTGATTTAATGCCAGGTGCAGGCCCCGGTCACCCTGTGCTTCCTGTGCCAATCACGCTATTAAGTTCGTCAATATTCACCCCCTGGGCGGCTGGGGGCTGTGGTATTCCTTGAATCCAGGGGTCAGGTCCCTGAACCTCTCGGGTTGCGGCGGCCCTTAAACCGCCCAGGGGTCCCGTCTTCCTGAATCGCTCAAGTGTTACGTCATTCCTGATACCGCTCAGGCGTCATTTGTTCCCCGATCCGCTCAGATGTTATGTCGTCCCTGTAACCACCTGGTGTCATATGTTCCCTGAATCGCTCAGGTGTAATGTCTTCCCTAAAAAATCGCTCAGGTGTAATTTCGTCCCTGAATCACTCAGGGGTAATGTCTTCCCTGAATCGCTCAGGTGTAATGTCTTCCCTGAATCGCTCAGGTGTAATGTCTTCCCTGAATCGCTCAGGTGTAATGTCTTCCCTGAATCGCTCAGGTGTAATGTCTTCCCTGAATCGCTCAGGTGTAATGTCTTCCCTGAATCGCTCAGGTGTAATGTCTTCCCTGAATCGCTCAGGTGTAATGTCTTCCCGGAATCGCTCAGGGGTAATGTCTTCCCGGAATCGCTCAGTGGTAATGTCTTCCCGGAATCGCTCAGGTGTAATGTCTTCCCTGAATCGCTCAGGTGTAATGTCTTCCCTGAATCACGCAGGTGTAATGTCTTCCCGGAATCGCTCAGGGGTAATGTCTTCCCGGAATCGCTCAGGGGTAATGTCTTCCCGGAATCGCTCAGGGGTAATGTCTTCCCGGAATCGCTCAGGTGTGACGTCTTCCCTGAATCGCTCAGGTGTAATGTCGTCCCTGAATCACTCAAGAGTTATGTCTCCCCTGAATCGATCAAGTGTCATGTTTTTCTCAAATCGCAGGTGTAATGTTCCTAGAATCGCAGGTGTAATGTTTTTCTCCGATTTGCAGGTGTCATTTACCCAAGAATCGCAGGTGTCATGTCTTCCCTAAGGGACTTAGGGGACAGGTCCCCTGAATCGTTCTGGTGTTGCCTCCCCTTGGTCATTTAGGGGTGGTGTTCTCTGAATCGCTCAGGTCTGGTGTGTTCCCTGAATCGCTCAGGTCTGGTGTGTTCCCTGAATCGCTCAGGTCTGGTGCGTTCCCTGAATCGCTCAGGTCTAGTGCGTTCCCTGAATCGCTCAGGTCTGGTGCGTTCCCTGAATCGCTCAGGTGTCATGTTCTCCCTCATTCAGGTTTTGTTTTTCCTTCCTCTTCCAGGTCGGTTGTTCCCAGATTGCATATTTTCCTGAACAGTCTGGTTATGTATTCCCCTGATTCACTCAGGTCAGGTTGGCCTGATCCGCTCAGGTTTCTGTTTCCCTGGTCTCCCAGTGGGTAGATAGTGGCCAGGTCCAACCAGGTTCAGGGTACTGCCTGACCCACCCAGGTGTCCGTCATCTTCATAAAGGTGTATGTAATTGCCTGCTTTGCTTAGGATTCCATGTGGCCTGAACCGCTCAGGATTCAGTTCATCGCCGGAATTACGCGGGTTCCATGTATCGGCCTGTAGCGCTCGGGGGTTTGTTCAGCAGCGTCCGGCTGGTTCCTGGTTACCAGATTCGTGTCCGGCGTGTCTGGATTCCTGTTTCCGCAGGTTGTGGCATGCGGCGCGACTTCGGGCTCTGATTCTGGCTGTCCAGGGTCACCCAGCAGTTGGCCATGGCGTCCAGGCAGCATCCTGGTTCTCCGTCGCCTCTTTCCAGTGCCACCAGATCGCACCTCTCTCCGGGTCTCGTACCAACGCAAGCTTATTTTCATGTAAGCAGGGCCTCAGGCCACCGGAATTTCGATCCATCCTCAATTGTGTCGCAGGGCTCCTCCGTGCCCGGTCACTCCACGGTGCCGGGTTTCAGGTAAGTTCCAGCCGGGTGGCGGCATGACGCTTCTCCGCAGCTCAGAGCCTTCCTTCATTCATCACGAGCCTCCATTCCTAGGTCTTCAGTATCGCCGGAGAGTTGGCAGCGCTGTCCGTTGCTTCGGTTAGGTTGCGATCCTTTCTATACCATGTTCATTCCTGTTTCCTTATGATTCTCAGGTTCATGTATGTCCCAGATTTGCTAAAAAATTCACGTATTTACCCATTCACCCAGGTCTTATTCCCCGGAGTCGCGCGGGTTTTGCAGGTTTCCTTGAGCGCTCGGGTTCATGCATTTCCCTGAATCGCTCAGGTCCATGTTTTACCTGAATCCTCGTGTTTTATGTTCCAGGATCGCCGGGTTCATGAGTTCTGTATCGCTCAGGTTTATGTATGTGCCCAAGTCACTCAGGTTTTATGTTTTCCCCGAATCACTCAGGTCAGGTATTTCCCTGAATCGCTCAGGTTTTGTATTTTCCTGTCTCTTTCAGGTTGCCGGTATTTCCAGGTCGTATGTTTTCCTGATTCCCCCAGGTTACCTATTTCCCTGAATCACTCAGGTTTGTATTTTCCTGTCTCTTTCAGGTTGGCGGTATTTCCAGGTCGTATGTTTTTCCTGATTCGCCCAGGTTACGTATTCCCTGAATCGCTCAGGTCTTTTTGCCCACAGGTTGTTCGCATTTACCTGATTCTCTCAGCTGCTTTTCCTACAGGTTGTTCGCATTTGCCTGAATCGCTCAGGTCTTTTGTCCGACAGGTGGTACGCCGTTGCCGGATTCGCTCAGGTCTTTTTCCCACAGGTTGTTCGCATTTGCCTGAATCACTCAGGTTTTTTCCCACTAGTGGTACACATTTGCCTGAATCACTCGGGATCCGTTATATTTGCCTGAAACGCTCTGGGTTTTTCAGCAGTATCCAGTGGTTCCTGTTATCCGGTTCGGGTTCCGCATGTTTGAATCCCTGATTGCATTGGATCCGGGTCATCACGGGGGTTTGGACATGGTCATCCATTATCTCGACAACTGTGGTTACATCAGGTATTGTACTCTGCTCCCACTCAAGCGGCATTCTTGTGTTCTGCAGATTGTCTGTAGCCCTAGACGGTCTCCCTTTTGGGCACTCAGCAAGCATCATCACCAAGCAGCCATGTACCTAGGGTCTCTGGGTCCTTAGACCCGGGGAGTTCACCTGCGGCACGGTCAACCCCAGCCACCAAGTCCAATCAGGCTGGTCCTCCCACCGAGATATAGTTCTTCCCCACGGCCTACTGGTGTCCCGTCAAGGCGCTCCAAGAGGTTCTGGCCTCACTCCGGTCTCCCGCGTTAGACGACCCGTTGCTCCCAATTAACAGTAGGCCCCCTTCTTCTGCCCAGTTTTTCTCCAATATCCGCACCCTGGCGGCAGGGTTGGGGTTCAACCCTAGCACGGTATCCGGGCACTCCTCTCGCGTAGGGGCCGCTTCCGCAGCATCCAGTCATCAGGTACCGGCACACGTCATCCGCAAGGTGGGTCATTAGCGGTCGTCCTGCTACGCACGGTACATTCCCAATCCACGAGTTGAGGTTGTCAGAGCCTTTCGTTCTTTGGGCTTTATGGGTTCCATGATGCTCCAATAAATACATTGCACCCTACTCCGGGCCGGTTCTCTTTGCCCACTTATCTAGGCCTTACCTCGTCACTGGCACCGGGCACACTCCAGCCAGTTGGTTCAGGGCAGTACTTAGGCATGCCTTCTCTGTTCCTCGATTAGCTCCTACCACAAATAGTTAAGGCTGCGTGCAGCCTGTAATTGTGGGTGGAGCGACCTCCCCTATTTAAACCCCCTGGTACAAGCAGGAGGGCGCCCGTTCTTTGACCCTCCCTCCCATCCCCTTTTTCCATTCACTCCTCCTGGGTGGCCCACTTATCTAGGCCTTACCTCGTCACTGGCACCAGGCACACTCCAGCCAGTTGGTTCAGGGCAGTACTTAGGCATGCCTTCTCTGTTCCTCGATTAGCTCCTACCACAAATAAATTAATAGACTGACCCAAATCAGAGTGTGCCTGCTTATCTAGAAACATAGAAACATAGA
The DNA here is from genome assembly GCF_905171765.1 of Bufo bufo. Classification (NCBI taxonomy): domain Eukaryota; kingdom Metazoa; phylum Chordata; class Amphibia; order Anura; family Bufonidae; genus Bufo; species Bufo bufo. The sequence goes on along the minus strand of NC_053397.1, from coordinate 68,012,608 downwards.
ATGTGTCGGCAGATAAGAACCATTTGGCCCATCTAGTCTGCCCAATATACTAAATACTATGGATAGCCCCTGGCCCTATCTTATATGAAGGATGGCCTTATGCCTATCCCATGCATGCTTAAACTCCTCCACTGTATTTGCAGCTACCACTTCTGCAGGAAGGCTATTCCATGCATCCACTACTCTCTCAGTAAAGTAATACTTCCTGATATTACTTTTAGACCTTTGCCCCTCTAATTTAAAACTATGTCCTCTTGTAGAAGTTTTTCTTCTTTTAAATATTCTCTCCTCTTTTACCTTGTTGATTCCCTTTATGTATTTAAAAGTTTCTATCATATCCCCTCTGTCTCGTCTTTCTTCCAAGCTATACATGTTAAGGTCCTTTAATCTTTCCTGGTAAGTTTTATCCTGCAATCCATGTACCAGTTTAGTAGCTCTTCTCTGAACTCTCTCCAAAGTATCAATATCCTTCTGGAGATATGGTCTCCAGTACTGAGCACAATACTCCAAATGAGGTCTCACTAGTGCTCTGTAGAGCGGCATGAGCACCTCCCTCTTTCTACTGGTAATTCCTCTCCCTATACACCCAAGCATTCTGCTAGCATTTCCTGCTGCTCTATGACATTGTCTGCCTACCTTTAAGTCTTCTGAAATAATGACCCCTAAATCCCTTTCCTCAGATACTGAGGTTAGGACTGTATCACTGATTTAATATTCTGCTCTTGGGTTTTTACGTCCCAGGTGCATTATCTTGCACTTATCAACATAAAATTTTAGTTGCCAGATTTTTGACCATTCCTCTAGTTTTCCTAAGTCATTTTCCATTTGGTGTATCCCTGCAGGAATATCAACCCTGTTACAAATCTTTGTGTCATCAGCAAAAAGACACACCTTACCATCGAGGCCTTCTGCAATTTCGCTGATTAAGATATTAAACAATATGGGTCCCAGAACAGATCCCTGAGGTACCCCACTGGTAACAAGACCTTGGTCTGAATATACTCCATTGACTACAACCCTCTGTTGCCTGTCCCTCAGCCACTGCCTAATCCATTCAACAATATGGGAGTCCAAGCCCAAAGACTGCACTTTATTGATAAGCCTTATATGTGGGACAGTATCAAAAGCCTTACTGAAGTTTAGATAAGCGATGTCTACTGCACCTCCTCCATCTATTATTTTAGTCACCCAATCAAAAAAATCAATAAGATTAGTTTGACATGATCTCCCTGAAGTAAACCCATGCTGTTTTTCATCTTTCAATCCATGGGATTTTAGATGTTCCACAATCCTCTCCTTAAGTATGGTTTCCATTAATTTCCCCAATATTGATGTCAGGCTTACTGGCCTATAGTTGCCCGATTCCTCCCTACTACCTTTCTTGTGAATGGGCACAACATTTGCTAATTTCCAATCTTCTGGGACGACTCCTATTGCCAGTGATTGGTTAAATAAATCTGTTAATGGTTTTGCTAGTTCACTGCTGAGCTCTTTTAATAGCTTTGGGTGTATCCCATCAGGCCCCTGTGACTTATTTGTATTAATTTTAGACAGCTGACTTAGAACCTCTTCCTCTGTAAAGACACATGCATCAAAAGATTTATTAGTCTTCTTTCCTAACTGAGGTCCTTCTCCTTCATTTTCCTTTGTAAAAACTGAATAGAAGTATTCATTGAGGCAGTCAGCTAGTTCTTTATCTTCTTCCATATACCTTCCTTCTTTTGTTTTTAATTTGGTAATTCCTTGTTTTAGTTTCCTTTTTTCATTTATGTATCTGAAGAATGCCTTCTCACCTTTTTTCCCTGACTGAGCTAATTTCTCTTCTGCCTGTGCTTTAGAAGCTCTTATAACTTGTTTGGCCTCTCTCTGCCTAATCTTATAAATTTGTCTGTCATCCTCGTTTTTTTTTTTTTTTTTATAATTCCTAACTGCTATCTTTTTGTTTTTAATGATTTTGGCCACTTCTGCTGAGTACCACAGTGGTCTCTTCCTTTTTTTGCTTTTACTGACAACCCTAATGCAATTTTCTGTTGCCTTCAATATTGCCACTTTTAAGTAGTCCCATTTCTCCTGGACTCCAATGAAACTGTTCCAGTCTGATAGGGACTCGTATACCACTAATTTCTAAAATCTAAAACTTTTGTTTTTGTGTGGTGTGACTCAGTCACTGTACTTATAGTAAACCACACTGACTGGTGATCACTAGATCCCAAGCTTTCCCCTACAGTAATATCAGATACCAAATTACCATTTGTGAATACTAAATCTAAAATGGCCTCCTTCCGGGTTGGCTCCTCCACTAGTAACATACATACATGTAAACACTTATTTTACCACCATCTAAGACCGCGGTAAGGTGATAATGGGTGGGTCTTACCCCGTCCTGTAGATACACGACCAGGGTTGGTGGGTGGCGTCAATGCTCCAGTGTGGTCACAGGCACTGGTGTCCAATTGCTAAGTTGGTATGGCAATCTGGATACTCCTATAATGCCCTGGTCTATAGCCCTCCCTATATGGATGGTCGGGGGCTATCCTCACAGACCTGCCTCAACAACACGAAGCACCCGCCCCGACAGGGGCGACCCCATACGGAACCTGTCCCTAAATGGGGCCTATTCCCTGTAAGTCCGTTACTGTATGGCCCTACATGCCATGTTTCGTTCCATAAAAAAATGGAGCTCATTGAAATCAGAAGGTTTTATTTCAGTAGAGAATTTCTTGTAAGTACAAAGCGACGTGGACGGTCAGTGGTACGCGTCCCTGCCGGGGTATGGAGAAGTGTCCCCAACAATACCCTCGCGTGCCTCAGCCTGGGCTGTGCGGCAGCTGCAAGCCTGCGGCACGCTCCAGCAGCCACTGTCTGCAGAGTCTAGAGCCAGGCAGGCCAGGCAGCGGAGCTCAGAGCGGCCGCGGGCCCCACCCCCTCCTCACTCTTTCAGGCCGGCGTGCGCTTTCACTCGAGTCAACGCTGTTGTTAGTCAGCCGGCGGCCGCCTGCCGACCGCAACAAAATAGTAGTAAAGTAACTTAACTTAGTACTGGGTTAATTTGCGGCGGCGGGCGGACGCCCATGAGGGGGGCGGGGCGAGTCGGAGAAAATAGGTGGCGGAACGCCGTTCCGGGGCGTTCCGCCAGAAAAAAAGGCCTGCCTATTGGGAGATCTAATGCGTGCATGTCATTTGGCAAGCATTAGCACCTGCTCGTTGTGGGACGTCGGAGGGTGCGAAGCATCAACCCAGTGCTGAGGGATATTGACGCAGGGATCAGTTAAGTAAATAAAGGGTCTTTATTTAACAGGGAGCGGAGTATGAGGCAGAGGCAACGATCGTGGGCCATCGAGGGCGGCCTTTCTGGCAGAGGTACTATACCTCCCTCTATAATCTTTCTAGTGACCTCCCCGCAAACGAAGGGACCAGAGAGTGCCTATTACAGTCGTATTTGGCCTCATACAACCTCCCTACCCTCTCGACTGCTGATACTACTGCCCTTAACAGACCTGTGACTGTGGAAGAGATCGAGGAGGTTATTGACCACCTACCGGAGGGCAAGTCCCTAGGCCCCGACGGTTTACCCTATAAATATTATAAGATCTTTAAGACAGAACTGATCCCCCATATGGCAAACCTCTTTAATCGATTCCTAGTTGGTGACGCAGTACCTATCTCCATGTCCCACTCATATCTTATGTTGATTCCAAAACCAGGAAAGGACCATCTTGATTGCAAAAATTACAGGCCCATTGCACTACTTAATTCGGACCTCAAGATTTTTACTAAAATACTAGCCTCCCGTTTAAATGCCTTTCTCCCCTCATTGATTCATAAAGACCAAGTAGGTTTTGTCCCATGTCGACAGGGCAGTGACAACACGAGACCTGATGGAGGTGGTTGACCGCACGGGGGGAGGAGACATTGCTTCTTAGTTTAGATGCTGAAAAAGAGTTTGATAGCTTAAGCTGACCATTCCTGTTTGCGACCATAAAGGCTTACGGTCTCTCTGGCCCCTTTGTCCAGGCCATTCGAGGCTTATATTCCTCCCCCATGGTGACAATCAAGCTTCCACACGCCGAGTCTCGACCAATACACATAGCCAACGGGGAAAGGCAGGGATGTCCCTTATCCCCTTTACTATTTGCAATGTGTATTGAACCCCTAGCGGCTAAAATCATGGCTTGTCCAGATGTCAGGGGAATTATGGTCAGGGATAAAAAGACAATGTCCTTCTCACCCTCACTAAACTTCATATCTCCCTCCCAAACCTCCACTCCATTTTACAAGTGTTTAGACGTCTGTCGGGGTATAAAGTCAACACTAGTGTTGATCGAGCACCCGGGTGCTCGAGTAGAACACTTTGGGATGCTCGGGTGCTCTACAAAGCACCCAAGCACAATGGAAGTCAATGGGAAAACCCGAGCATTAAACCAGGCACCTTCTGCTCTGAAGAGGGGAGGGTGTCTGGTTCACAGGAAAAGGTCAGAAATTGATGGAAACACCACTGACATGGTTCAGGAACAGCATTGGGAGGATGTCTGGATGCATCTTGGACTCCCAGTTCGCTTCTGGGAACGATGTTGTCCGAGTAGTACGCCACTTTTATAGACTGACAATAATACGCACCAAACCGAAGATAAAATCGATTTTAGAGGAAAAATTGTTAGGAAACATTCTTCCCTGTATATTTACTTGTATATAAAGTGCAAGTGCTGCCAAAAATTGCAAGGAAGAGGCACTCCGATACAACCTGTATATCACATAAAGGAGGGCCTCATTCACATTGTGGTACAATTGTTCAGGTAGTGGGACTCCTACACTCATAAAGCCTATGCACTAAGTGAAAGGGCTGCCAAAAATTACAAGGAACTGGCACTCCAATACACCTTTTATTACACATAAAGGAGGGCATCATATACACCCTTGAAAAATTATGATTGATGGCCTGCTGGTGACCCTCAAAAACATTAGGGGCAAGGGCCTGTTGGTGACCCTATAAAACATTAGGGGCAAGGGCCTGCTGCTGATCTGACCATCTAAAACATTAGGGGTGAGGGTCTGCTGCTGAGATGACCATCTAAAACATTATGTGCGAGGGCCTGCTGGTGACCCGACCATCTAAAGCATTATGGGCGAGGGCCTGTTGGTGACCCACTAAAACATTAGGGGTGAGGATCTGCTGCTGAGCTAACCCTCTAAAACATTAGGGACGAGGGCCTGCTGCTGATCTGACCATCTAAAACATTAGGGGTGAGGGTCTGCTGCTGAGCTGACCGTCTAAAACATTAGGGACGGGGGTCTGCTGCTGCTCTAAAACATTAGGAGAGAGGGCAGCCTAATAAGCAAGTTGATATGATGGAGGAGGAGGAGGACAAGAAAAGTAAGATTGAACCATATACCCTTTTTTGTGGTGGAAGGGGTGCATGGGAATACAGTGTATTCAATACACCATAAAAGCCACATTTAAAGTGCCTTTATGTTCAGCCGCTTTCCTCTGGTGGAGTAGAGAAGTCAGGGGCAATCCAGGCCTTGTTTATTTTGATAAGAGTCAACCTGTCAGCATTTTCAGTTGACAGGCGGATGCGCTTATCAGTTATTATGCCCCCAGCAGCACTAAATACCCGCTCTAACAAAACGCTGGCGGCAGGGCAGGCCAGCACCTCCAAGTCGTAGAGCGCCAGTTCATGCCACTTGTCCAGCTTGGACACCCATTAGTTGTAAGGAACAGAGGGCTCACTTAGGACGCTGACACGGTCTGCTATGTACTCCTTCACCATCTTCCAAAATGTTTCCCTCCTTGTGACACTACGCCGCGCATCAGGGAGAGGGTGCTGGCGGGTGTCATGAAACTGTCCCAGGCCTTGGAGAGTGTTGCCCTGCCTCTGTTGGAACTGCTGTGTGTTCCCCTCGTCTCCCCTCCTCAGTTGGCCAAGGAACTACGTACTCTGCCGCCAGCGTTGTCAGCTGGAAATTTTTGGAGCAATTTCTCCACAAGGACCTTCTGGTATTGCACCATTTTCCTAATCCTCTCCACCACAGGAATGAGAGATGAGAAGTTCTCTTTGCATCGGGGGTCGAGAAGGGTGAACAACCAGTAATCGGTGTTGGCCAAAATTCATATAATGCAAGGATCACGGGAAATGCAGCATAACATAAAGTCAGCCATGTGTGCCAGATTCCTAACAGACAAGACTTCGCTGTCCTCATCAGGAGGATGACTCTCAATCTCCTCATCCTCTTCCTCCTCTTCGGCCCATCCACGCTGAACAGATGGAATAAACCTGCTATGGGTACTACCCTCTGTAGCGGAGGCAACCGTCTCCTGCTCCTCCTCCTCATCATCATCCAATTTGCGCTGAGAAGACGAACGGAGGGTGGTCTGGCTATCCCCCTGTGAACTGTCTTCCACCATTTCCACCTCTTCCACATGCAAAGCGTCTGCCTTCATTGTGAGCAGCGAGCATTTCAGTAGACACAGAAGTGGGATGGTTACGCTGATAATAGCGTTATCGCCGTTCACCATCTGTGTTGATTCCTTAAAGTTGTGTAAACCTCACAGAGGTCAGACATCCATGCCGACTTGTCGCTTGTCAAGAGCGGAAGCTGACTGGAAAGGCAGCGACCATGTTGCAGCTGTATTCCACTACTGCCCTCTGCTGCTCACAAAGCCTGGCCAACATGTGGAACGTGGAGTTCCAGCTCGTGCTCACGTCGCATAACAGTAGGTGAGCTGGCAATTGCAAACGCTGCTGCAGCGTTGCCAGTCCGGCGGCAGCTGTAGATGACTTTCGGAAATGGGCACACACGAGGCACACCTTCACCAGTAGCTCAGGCAAATTAGGGTAGGTTTTGAGAAACCGCTGAACCACTAAGTTGAACATGTGGGCTAGACATGGTATGTGTGTGAGCTTGCCGAGCTCCAAAGCCGCCACCAACTTACCATTATCAGACACAACCATGCCTGGTTGTAGGTTGAGTGGCGAGAGCCACAGCTGAGTCTGGTCCCTTATACCCTGCCACAGCTCTGCGGTGGTGTGCTGTTTGTCACCTAAGCAAATTAGTTTCAGCACGGCCTGTTGCTGCTCCCTCACTGCAGTGCTACTCTGCTTCCAGCTACTGACTGATGGCTGGATGGTGCTGCAAGATGAGAATTCAGAGGTGGAAGTGGAGGAGGAGGTGGAGGAGGAGGTGGAGGAGAAGGGGGGGTTGCAGCCACTAATGTAGGTGGTGGCAAAAATCCTGATGGAAGTAGGGCCTGCAATCCTTGGAGTAGGTAGCACCAGTGCCATCCCAGGGTACGACTCGCTCCTGGCCTCCACAACGTTCACCCAGTGTGCCGTCAGAGAAATGTAGCGTCTCTGGCCAAAAGCACTTGTCCATGTGTCATTCGTTAAGTGGACCTTCCCAATAACTGCGTTGGTCAGGGCATGGGCGATGTTACGGGACACATGCTGGTGTAAGGCAGGGACAGCACACCGGGAAAAATAGTGGTGGCTGGGGACTGAGTAACGAAGGACGGCAACCGCAATCAGGCTGCAGAAAGCCTCAGTGTCCACAAGCCTAAATGGCAACATTTCCAGGGCCAGCAATTTGGAAAGGTGCGCATTTAGTGCTATGGCCTGTGGGTGGGTAGCTGGGTATTTGCGCTTTCGTTTAAAGGCCTGAGGTATGGACATCTGTATGTAGCGCTGGGACACAGAAGTGGATGTGCTAGCTGATGGTGCTTGCGAAGGTCCAGGTGCAGGGCGGGAGGCATCTGGGCCTTCATCTTGGACAGGGGATTGGCAAGCACATAACACAGGGGAAGAGAAGGCAGTGGTGTGACCCGCAGACACTGATTGTGGACCCAGGTGTTCGGCCCACCTATTATGGTGCTTTGATGCCATGTGATGGATCATGCTGGTGGTGGTGAGGTTGCTAGAGTTCACGCCCCTGCTCATTTTGGTACGGCACAGGTTGAAAATTACAATAATTTTATCGTCCTTACTTTCCTCAAAAAAGTACCAGACTGCGGAACACCTACTACTGCAAGGGGGTGCTCCAGGGAACAGTTGCAGGCCTGTTTGGTGTGGCCTGCCTTCTCCCTTTTCACACCCTACTGCCTCTTCCAGCCTGTTGCGGTGCTGCAGATCCCTCCCCCTCTGTACTGCTGTCCTCGCTCGGCTTGCCACCTTCCCAGGTTGGCTAAGTGATTTCATCGTCAACCACCTACTCTTCCACTTCCTCTCTCTGGTCATCCTCCTGACTTGTTGACCTAATAAGAACCTCACTTATTGACAACTGGTCTCATTCTCATCATCAACCTCTTGAGACACTAATTGACGTTGACTTATTGGGAACTGTGTCTCATCATCATCCACCTTGTGAAACACTAATTGCTGTTCCCCACCGTCATCTTCTTCTAACTGTGGATGCTCAAGAGTTTGGGAATCAGTGTACAAGATCTTCTCATGTCGCTCTTCAAGTGGACTCGGCGAGAGGCCCAAATCAAGGAATGGTGCTGAAAAGAGCTCCTCGGAATATCCGAGTGTGGGATCACTTGTTTGCCAAGACTCTCCATGGTGGGAGGAAGGAGGATCAGGGTGAGGATTCTGTTGACGAGACTCTTGGCTACTGAGACTGAACTTTGTGGAAGACAGGGTGGGGCTTAACCGACAGGAAGCATTATCTGCTGCAATCCAACCGACCACCTGGTTGCACTGGTGTGACTTCAAGAGTGGTGTCCTGCGCCGCTCTGCAAACTGGAACATGAAGCTAGGTATCGTGGATGAGTGTGTTTCTTGTGCTCTGGCAACAGGCACAGTTTCACCGTGCCCAGGGCCAGGGCCTTTGCGTGCACCATCAGCAGCATGGCCACTTCCCCATCCCTTACTGCTCGCCTTGAGCATATTAAATGGTATATATGCTTGCAAGTATGTCACACGTACAGTAGCACAGGTTTTGTAAGTGTATGCGCAAATAAATTAGACTGAATGTCACAGATAATTAGTATGCACAAACGTTATACAGGAGATGTAGCGCAGGTAATGTCGCTGTCACCAGCGGCGAAAAAATTAGACTAAATGTCACAGATATTTAGGATGCGCAAACGTTATACAGTAGATGTAGTGCAGGTAATGTCGCTGTCACCAGCGGCCAAACAATTGCGATGAATGTCACAGATATTTAGGATGCGCTAATGTAACAGAACAGATTTAGCAGAGGTTGAGTCACTGTCAGCAGCGGCCAAACAATTGCACGCAATTTAGCGCAGGTTGCGCTAATAATATTTATTGCAGCCAGATAAAACAATAGTCCTTAAAAGGACTTTTGGGTCTCTAACACCTTTCAACACTAAACAATTCCTGTCCCTACACTATCTGTCCCTTCTGCTGCAGCTCTCCCTAACTAAGACTGAGCTGAACCACAAGTCATCGGGTGCTATATAGCACCCGATGACGTGTTCCGGCCAGCCAATCACTGTAATTCTGGTAACCAACATGGCTACGGCACTACAGTGAGGGCCAGTACTTCCCTGCACGTTTATTGGCTGCGTAGCAGTCAACAAACGTGCGGGAAGGAGACTTGAGCATCGCGATGCTCGAGTGAAAATGGTGTTCGGCCGAGCATGCTCGCCCAACACTAGTCAACACCCATAAAACTGAGGCCCTCCCCCTCAATATACCTCAGGCGAGTCTTGGCTCCCTCCGGGCAAACTTTCCATTCCATTCATTTGTTACTACTGATACCAGAGTGTGTTTATTTACTAATAGTGTATTGAATTGCATATTTTATTAATTTTAACTTTTTATGTACCTATAATAAATTTTGTGATCTGCAACCTTATGACTCCATGTGTTGAGAGTGCCAGTCTTCCAATATTCTATATAAACTTTCCATTCCGTTGGAAGTAGGACTCCTTGCGATATTTGGGTGTGGACCTTACTCCCCGTTACACGGATCTCTACAGGACTAATTTCCCGTGTATATATAAAGAAATTCTAGCCAAATGGCACACACTCCCACTATCCTTCCTAGGCCGCATTGCGGCGGTAAAAATGACAATCTTACCTAAGATCCTGTACCTCTTTGAGACCTTACTCGTTCTGGTCCCTCTCAAAGATTTGAGATCCGTTTAGTCCCAGCTCCTCCGATTTATATGGGCTAAGAGACGCCATAGGATCCCTAGATCTGTACTTCTGTCTAGCAAGTCTCAGGGTGGTCTGGGAGTACCTGACTTGATCAAATATTATTGGGCAGATCAGCTACGCTGCATCACAGCTTGGGCATCTCTGCAACCTTATTGTATCTGGATGCAGATAGAAAGACTCTGGCTGGCTCCTATACACCCTTATTCTTTGCTATGGTCTAATCCGTATAGTACATCATCAACTAGGGATCTTTTGGGTCCCATGGTCTCCACTAAATTCATTTGGCGGACCTATAGTGGTAGGTTTCCTCTGGTCTCTCGCCATTCTTCTATGACCTCCTTTTTATATCATCCTCTACTTCCAGTGAGCCTCACCACTTCAGCAACGAGACTATGGTTTCAACGCGGCATCTTCCGCTATGCGGACATTGTAGACCTATTCACTAGGGACCTTTTACCCTTCTCAGCTTTTTAGAACAAATATGGCCTCCCCTCATCGACCAACTATTTCTACATTCAAATTAGGCATTTTGCTCAATCAATCTTCTCGGAGTTCAATGTCTCCCTTCTGACAGCATTTGAACGCCTCTGTAGAAGAGGGGCCCATATGAAATGGCTGATATCTGAGCTATACTCCATCTTGCTGAACCCCTTCCCGGAACGGATTCAAAGACACTTTTATAAGGTCAGATGGGAGGAATACTTGGGAGAGTTCTACCAGACGCACTGTGGCACCTTATATGGAGGAGAGCAGCGAAGTCCTCAATGTCAGTTCTCTGCCAAGAGAACCAATATAAGATCCTGATGTACTAGTATCATATTCCTGATCTCCTAAATAGATTGAACCCGGCGGTTGCGAGGGTCTGTTGGAGATGCGGGACACATGGAGGTACATTACACCATATCTTTTGGGACTGCCCTCTAATACACCCCTTCTGGACCAGAGTCAGCACTCTCCTGAGTGACATTTTTGCTTGCAGTACACCACCTGACCCTATATCCTTTTTACTCAATATCACTCCAGCACATATAAGGAAACATTCAGTTAAACTGTTAATACAAATACTGACTGCAGCCCGCTGCCTTATTTCCTGCTTTTGGAAATGTCCTGACACCCCCAAAGGTCTCCAACCTAAATGCCAGGGTGTCGGAAATCCAGACACTGGAATATACGACTGCAATGTTCCAGGACAAAATAGACCTATTTCATGCTATATGGGAAGGTTGGGACAACTACTGGGCTACTAGGCAACCCTGAGAAGAGTCAGAGCGAACGGAGTACCCCCACCTCCCCTCCTCCCCTCCCCCTGTTGTGTCATTGCTTGTATTGTCTACGTCTTTCTTTGTTCTGTTATCATAGTGTTATTCACATAGGTTTCAGCTTAGACCACAATATACCCTATTATAAGATCAATGCAGCTACTCCCTCACGAGAGTTCCTCATATGCTGGGACGTCATTTATACAGTTGCAAGAAAAAGTATGCAAACCCTTTGGAATGATATGGATTTCTGCACAAATTGGTCATAAAATGTGATCTTATCTTCTTTCATCTAAGTCACAACAATAGACAATCACAGTCTGCTTAAACTAATAACACACAAAGAATTAAATGTTACCATGTTTTTATTGAACTCACCATGTAAACATTTACAGTGCAGGTGGAAAAAGTATGTGAACCCTTGGATTTAATAACTGGTTGAACCTCCTTTGGCAGCAATAACTTCAATCAAACGTTTCCTGTAGTTGCAGATGTGCACAACGGTCAGGAGTAATTCTTGACCATTCCTCTTTACAGAACTGTTTCAGTTCAGCAATATTCTTGGGATGTCTGGTGTGAATCACTTTCTTGAGGTCATGCCACAGAATCTCAATCGGGTTGAGGTCAGGACTCTGACTGGGCCACTCCAGAACGCATATTTTCTTCTGTTTTAGCCATTCTGTTGTTGATTTACTACTATGCTTTGGGTCGTTGTCCTGTTGCAACACCCATCTTCTGTTGAGCTTCAGCTGATGGACATATGGCCTTAAGTTCTCCTGCAAAATGTCTTGATAAACTTGCAAATTCATTTTTCCTTTGATGATAGCAATCCGTCTAGGCCCTGACGCAGCAAAGCAGCCCCAAACCATGATGTTCCTACCACCATACTTGACAGTTGGGATGAGGTTTTGATGTTGGTGTGCTGTGCCTCTTTTTCTCCACACATAGTGTTGTGTGTTTCTTCCAAACAACTCAACTTTGGTTTCATCTGTCCACAGAATATTTTGCCAGTACTGCTGTGGAACATCCAGGTGCTCTTGTGCAAACTGTAAACATGCAGCAATGTTTTTTTGGGACAGCAGTGGCTTCCTCTGTGGTATCCTCCCATGAAATCCATTCTTGTTTAGTGTTTAACGTATCATAGATTCGCTAACAGGGATGTTAGCATATGCCAGAGACTTTTGTAAGTCTTTAGATGACACTCTAGGATTCTTCTTCACCTCATTGAGCAGTCTGCGCTGTGCTCTTGCAGTCATCTTTACAGGACGGCCACTCCTAGGGAGAGTAGCAGCAGTGCTGAACTTTCTCCATTTATAGACAATTTGTCTTACCGTGGACTGATGAACAGCAAGGCTTTTGGAGATACTTTTATAACCCTTTCCAGCTTTATGCAAGTCAACAATTCTTAATCGTAGGTCTTCTGAGAGCTCTTTTGTGCAAGGCATCATTCACATCAGGCAATGCTTCTTGTGAAAAGCAAACCCAGAACTGGTGTGTGTTTTTTTATAGGCAGGGCAGCTGTAACCAACACCTCCAATCTCATCTCATTGATTGGACTCCAGTTGGCTGACACCTCACTCCAATTAGCTCTTGGAGATGTCATTAGTCTAGGGGTTCACATACTTTATCCACCTGCACTGTGAATGTTTATATGGTGTGTTCAATAAAAACATGGTAACATTTAATTCTTTGTGTGTTATTAGTTTAAGCAGACTGTGATTGTTTATTGTTGTGACTTAGATGAAGATCAGATCATATCTTATGACCAATTTGTGCAGAAATCCATATCATTCCAAAGGGTTCACATACTTTTTCTTGCAACTGTAATTGCTTTCTTTTTTCACTTACTTTTCAGTTTTTTTATTGGTTTCTCAAGTATCTATATTTATTTAAGAAATGAATACGACAAGACGCAGGTTTCTCTTGTAACCTTTATGGGTTCTTATCTGATTTACATTGCACATAAAATGTGAAATTATAGTACATATTAATTTGTTGCATATGTTGTGCATATTGTTTTGTTCACTTTACCTTGTACAATTGTTCATACAGATGAAATATAATAGTTTTGTTGTAAATCAATAAAAATACAATTATAAAAAAAAATAATTGAAGTGATAAAGCAGATAAATAAAAATTTTGAAAATTGCAAATAAAGGAGAATTATAGCGACTAAAATCTTTCACCATCATGAAATACAATGTGTTGTGAGAAAACAATATCAGAATTGCTTGGATAAGTAAAAGCATTCTGAAGTTTTTACCACATAAAGTGACACATGTCTAGTTTCCAAAAAACGGCCTGGTCCTTAAGGTGAAAAATGGCAAGGTCCTTAAGGAGTTAATGGGGTAGAGTAGGAAAGTATACATGCACCTAAAGACTATGCACTCTAGGGCAAAACTCCCATATATGATCTATGGGGGTCATTTATCAAGATGAAATACACCTAAATTAGGCGTATTTCAGGCGCAGATTGCGGCGCAACAGCTAGCTGTGTCGCAATTTACGACTCCACCCTGCTCACGCCAGGTCTAAAAAAGTGGGTGTGGTGTGGGCAGGGAAGGGGATGGCTGATTCAGGCGTAGAAAAAAGGTCTAAATGCAAGACAGCTAAGAAGGTGTCTTATATTAAGAAGCGGCGCTGGATACGCTAAAGCTATGAAGAAGCTGGCGCCTCTTCATAGCTCCAGTGGATCCACCACCCGGTATAGGGCTTATTAAGACTGGCGTCTAAACTGCCAGTCTTAATAAATGTGTTCCTATGTCCCTTTATGTCTCTGCTCTTTGAGGAGTATCCCAGAACTGTCCTGGATATATGAGCAAGAGTCAATTACTACCTCCTAAGGTATAGCATTGACATTTTGTCTGTCAAAATGTATTAGAAATTTGGTAGAACCAACACAAGTGTGAATAGAGCCTATGGGCCCTTTTACATGGATCAAGGAACGGGACAATTATCAGGGATGAGTGTTGGTTGGCTTGTTCCCAATAATTGCTCCATTTAAATGTGCCACCAATCATCTTTCATGCGTCACATAAAATCATTGTTTGTTGGCAGCACATTGCCCTATGTAAACAGGGTTGTGCTGCCAGCAACCAATGAATCTGCATGAGAATTGGGATTACAATAATGATCGTTCATCCCCAACTAAATGTCATCATCTCTCCGCTCATGATCAGGCAATTATTGGAAGTGTTTGGTTTCTTCCAGATAATTGCCTGGAAGAAAAACATGATTTCTGGTGCAATTTGTGCCAAAAAGGGTACTATTAGGGTAAACACATATTCAGGTATCTTTATGCACTTTTGGAAGCCAAAACCAGGAGTGTCCTTTATACGTTCTATCCTTTTATGGTCCACTTCTGATTTTGACTTCTAACACTGCAGTCAGAAACCTGGACATGTGGCATTACACTTAGATTGTATTAGTAAATGTGGGTCAATGTTTAAAGGGGTTGGTTATCTGATCCTATAAACATCCCCCAAAATGCCCGGGTCCCTCAAACAAAACACACTTACCTGGTCCTCAACATCTCCGTCCCTCCAATCCCTGCACAGCCGCCACTGCATCTCCCCATCCCTGAGGTTACAACATCGGGCAACGGGTGGGGGGGTGCAGCCAATAGCAGGCTGCGACGTTGACCTGCTCCCCTAGTGTCACGGGTGCACAGGTCACCAAGGGGACAGGTCACCGTCGCAGTCTATTATTCGCTGCAACACCGCCTTCCTCTGATGTTGTGATCTGCACGACGGGGAGATGCAGTGGCGGCCGTGCAGGGATACGGAGGGACGCAGGTATCGGAACCATGTAAGTATGTTCTGTATGGGGGTGTTTACAGGATCAGCTAACCCCCCTTAAGTTTTCATATTAGAATTTTAGGACAACAGCTAAAAACAAAACTCCAATGAAAACGATACAAGGTAACAAACCCCAAGGTACTAAATCAGATTTTGGATTTAGCTTTACTACCCTTGTTTTTAGGGGCCTTTCAATTCGGTGCCATTGGGTAAAAATTGCTTCTCGGGCTCCGTCCCATTTTCCTGGACCAGTCAGACGGAATTGATAAGAATTGCAGGGTCCAAAAACAACCTTCCATGCCAAAACTGGATCTGTTAGGAACAACTTCCATATGTTTAATTTCACTCCGATATCGGAGGCTATGTCATCCAAGTATGTGATGTAATCTGTACGCCGAAAATTATTTTCAGCTGTTGCAAACCTTATTGTAGAAGGAAAAGTGATGAAGAGAATCAATAATTAATGCTCTTATAGACATCACATAAATTGAATTCCACTATGTCTGACAAAAGAATTCTGTTTGCATTTGTATTTTCACATTTCAAAGGTTATAAAAGAAAATCCATTAACAAATATACAAGGGAATTTGGAGTTAACATAGGCGGCATGTAAGGGTGGCACAACCAGTGTAGTATAAAAGCACAGAAACCAGGCAGGTGGCAGATTTTACACAACTTTACTTCAATAATGAAATATATAACTCTGGGTTGCACAGTGACATAAACTCAGTCTGTGAGGATCTCCACAAACCACGGACACAGGTTTCCCCTCAGATCTCAACTGACCCCTCTCAGTGGTAACAGTCATAGCCAGTCTTAACCGCTGTGTTGTCTTTCACTCCGGTCTCAGTCTCATCTCTAGATGCTGCTCTCTCCTCTAAGGGATCTCTCTGTAATCTTTCCAGACTTTCTTCTCCTAACTCTCCATAACACTCCCTCACAGACCTACATCCTGTCTGCACCCATCTCCGTCCCCTCCTTTCTAGCACCTTCTACAATGTCTGAGCATGCTCAGTACACTCAGTCCCATATAGTAAGACAGGTAACTTAAAACCAACCTCAGTTACATATCAAACATAGTAAACAGTAGATTATAGCTTATACAAACAATAGGACAGGCTGCAGTATATACTACGGACATGTTTACCCGTCTTACAGGCACCCTATTCTGGACACCCACCTACTAAGCAGATGTAGAGCAGCTACAAAGAGGGTCACTCTGCAGGACCCTGCGGCACATCCATGTACTTGAGCAATCCATTGATTTCAATAGAGACTATGTAATGCTTGATATGCTGAGTTCCAACACAAATTACAGCTAGGGGACATCTTGTTGAGAGTTGATCAGTGAAAAACAACACCCACGTGCATATACTTATTGAAATGAATGGGTCAGGTTCAGTCTGGATCAGGGGTGTAGATATAGGGAGTGCAGAGGTAGCATTCGCTACAGGGCCAAGGAGCCTGAGTGGGCCCAAAGAAAAGGGCTGTGTAGGATCTACCACTCTATCCATGTTTTACGCCCTTCCTTAATTGGATGGGACCCGCCCTAGCAATCAACAGACAGGTATATAAGGACTTGGACTCTTTAATATGAATAAACCCTCTGAGGAAGAAATAGGGATCTATTTCGAAACGCGTCTGGGATCTATGGTTAATTCATAAAGAGTCCGAAATTTTATGCATGGCCATTAGGGATGAGCGAACCCGAACTGTATAGTTCGGGTTCGTACCGAATTTTGGGGTGTCCGTGACACGGACCCGAACATTTTAGTAAAAGTCCGGGTTCGAGTTCGGTGTTCGGCGCTTTCTTGGCGCTTTTTGAAAGGCTGCAAAGCAGCCAATCAACAAGCATCATACTACTTGCCCCAAGAGGCCATCACAGCCTTGCCTACTATTGGCATGGCTGTGATTGACCAGTGCAGCATGTGACCCAGCCTCTATTTAAGCTGGAGTCACGTAGCGCCGCACGTCACTCTGCTGTGCTTAGTGTAGGGAGAGGTTGCAGCTGCGACGTTAGGGCGAGATTAGGCAGTGATTAACTCCTCCAAAACACTTAAGTCAGTGATCGATCTACAGCTGTGGATCATTGAACTGCTGCTATTCAATTGCTCACTGTTTTTAGGCTGCCCAGAGCGTTTTTCAGTCACTTTTTTCTGGGGTGATCGGCGGCCATTTTGTGTCTTGTGGTGCGCCAGCACAAGCTGCCACCAAGTCCATTTAACCATCAATAGTGTGGTTATTTTTTGGCAATATCCTACATCAGGGTCAAGCTGCCACCAAGTCTATTTAACCATCAATAGTGTGGTTATTTTTTTGCTATATCCTACATCAGGGGCAAGCTGCCACCAAGTCCATTTAACCATCAATAGTGTGTTTTTTTTGGCTATATCCTACATCAGGGGCAAGCTGCCACCAAGTCCATTTAACCATCAATAGTGTGGTTATTTTTTTGCTATATCCTACATCAGGGGCAAGCTGCCATCAAATCCATTTAACCATCAATAGTGTGGTTATTTTTTTGCTTTATCCTACATCAGGGGAAAGCTGCCACCAAGTCCATTTAACCATCAATAGTGTGGTTATTTTTTTGCTATATCCTACATCAGGGGCAAGCGGTCACCAAGTCCATTTAACCATCAATAGTGTGGTTATTTTTTGGCTATATCCTACATCAGGGGCAAGCTGCCACCAAGTCCATTTAACCATCAATAGTGTGGTTATTTTTTTTTGCTATATCCTACATCAGGGGCAAGCTGCCACCAAGTCCATTTAACCATCAATAGTGTGGTTATTTTTTTGCTATATCGTACATCAGGGGCTTAGCTGTGCTTGCTATTTTATTGAGGGGTGAAATACAATTGCAAAAATAGCAGTACCCTAAATCTGGTGTTTCAGCTGTGGCCAGCCAATTGTAATACTGTCTGCTTTCTGGCAAAGGATATATTTTTGTTCTGGGTTGAAATACAATTCCCAACTTAGCAATTTCCTAAATTAGTGGTTTCTGCTGTATCAGGGCTACTTTAAATCTATTCATTAAAAGGGCATATTAGATTCAAGGTGCTGATAGGGTCATTCTCAATAACTTCACACACACGCTACTGTGCATATCCAAGTCTAATTCTGTCCGTAAACGTATACCTGTCACCCAGCGCCTAAAAAAATAGGCCTCAAATTTATATTCAGCTAAATCTGTGGTTATTGCTGTAGCTGGTCAAGTTATATTGTGTCCGTCAAAGCACAGTTTTTGTTCTGGGTTGAAATACAATTCCCAACCTAGCAATTTTCTAAATTAGTGGTTTCTGCTGTATCAGGCCTACTTTAAATCTATCCCTAAAAGGGTATATTAGATTCAAGGTGCTGATAAGGTCATTCTCAATAACTTCACACACACGCTACTGTGCATATCCAAGTCTAATTCTGTCCGTAAACGTATACCTGTCACCCAGCGCCTAAAAAAATAGGCCTCAAATTTATATTCAGCTAAATCTGTGGTTATTGCTGTAGCTGGTCAAGTTATATTGTGTCCGTCAAAGCACAGTTTTTGTTCTGGGTTGAAATACAATTCCCAACCTAGCAATTTCCTAAATTAGTGGTTTCTGCTGTATCAGGCCTACTTTAAATCTATCCCTAAAAGGGTATATTAGATTCAAGGTGCTGATAAGGTCATTCTCAATAACTTCACACACACGCTACTGTGCATATCCAAGTCTAATTCTGTCCGTAAACGTATACCTGTCACCCAGCGCCTAAATAATAGGCCTCAAATTTATATTCAGCTAAATCTGTGGTTATTGCTGTAGCTGGTCAAGTTATATTGTGTCCGTCAAAGCACCGTTTTTGTTCTGGGTTGAAATACAATTCCCAACCTAGCAATTTCCTAAATTAGTGGTTTCTGCTGTATCAGGCCTACTTTAAATCTATCCCTAAAAGGGTATATTAGATTCAAGGTGCTGATAGGGTCATTCTCAATAACTTCACACACACGCTACTGTGCATATCCAAGTCTAATTCTGTCCGTAAACGTATACCTGTCACCCAGCGCCTAAATACTAGGTCTCAAATTTATATTCAGCTAAATCTGTCATTACTGCTGTGCCTGTATTAGTGTAATACGGTACCTAAATAGATAGCCAGATAGTGTTAGGTGTCTATAAAAAAAGGCCTGAATTTGAATTCAATACATTGGGCCAAATAATATTTTTCTTATTGTGGTGAACGGTAACAATGAGGAAAACATCTAGTAAGGGACGCGGACGCGGACATGGTCGTGGTGGTGTTAGTGGACCCTCTGGTGCTGGGAGAGGACGTGGCCGTTCTGCCACAGCCACACGTCCTAGTGAACCAACTACCTCAGGTCCCAGTAGCCGCCAGAATTTACAGCCATATTTGGTGGGGCCCAATGCCGTTCTAAGGATGGTAAGGCCTGAGCAGGTACAGGCATTAGTCAATTGGGTGGCTGACAGTGGATCCAGCACGTTCACATTATCTCCCACCCAGTCTTCTGCAGAAAGCGCACAGATGGCTCATGAAAACCAAGCCCATCAGTCTGTCACATCACCCCCATGCATATCAGGGAAACTGTCTGAGCCTCAAGTTATGCAGCAGTCTCTTATGCTGTTTGAAGACTCTGCTGGCAGGGTTTCCCAAGGGCATCCACCTAGCCCTTCCCCAGGGGTGGAAGAGATAGAATGCACTAACGCACAACCACTTATGTTTCCTGATGAGGACATGGGAATACCACCTCAGCACGTCTCTGATGATGACGAAACACAGGTGCCAACTGCTGCGTCTTTCTGCAGTGTGCAGACTGAACAGGAGGTCAGGATGGAAGACGATGAGGGGGACGATGAGGTCCTAGACCCCACCTGGAATGAAGGTCGTGCCACTGACTTTCACAGTTCGGAGGAAGAGGCAGTGGTGAGACCGAGCCAACAGCGTAGCAAAAGAGGGAGCAGTGGGCAAAAGCAGAACACCCGCCGCCAAGAGACTCCGCCTGCTACTGACCGCCGCCATCTGGGACCGAGCACCCCAAAGGCAGCTTCAAGGAGTTCCCTGGCATGGCACTTCTTCAAACAATGTGCTGACGACAAGACCCGAGTGGTTTGCACGCTGTGCCATCAGAGCCTGAAGCGAGGCATTAACGTTCTGAACCTTAGCACAACCTGCATGACAAGGCTTCTACATGCAAAGCATGAACTGCAGTGGAGTGAACAGCTTAAAAACAAGGAAGTCACTCAGGCTCCACCTGCTACCTCTTCTGCTGCTGCCGCCTCGGCCTCTTCTGCTGCTGCCGCCTCGGCCTCTTCCTCCGCCTCTGGAGGAACGTTGGCACCTGCCGCCCAGCTAACATGGGATGTACCATCAACACCACCACCTGCGTCACCAAGCATCTCAACCATGTCACACGGCAGCGTTCAGCTATCCATCTCACAAACATTTGAGAGAAAGCGTAAATTCCCACCTAGCCACCCTCGATCCCTGGCCCTGAATGCCAGCATTTCTAAACTACTGGCCTATGAAATGCTGTCATTTAGGCTGGTGGACACAAACAGCTTCAAACAGCTCATGTCGCTTGCTGTCCCACAGTATGTTGTTCCCAGCCGCCACTACTTCTCCAAGAGAGCCGTGCCTTCCCTGCACAACCAAGTATCCGATAAAATCAAGTGTGCACTGCGCAACGCCATCTGTGGCAAGGTCCACCTAACCACAGATACGTGGACCAGTAAGCACGGCCAGGGACGCTATATCTCCCTAACTGCACACTGGGTAAATGTAGTGGCGGCTGGGCCCCAGGCGAAGAGCTGTTTGGCGCACGTCCTTCCGCCGCCAAGGATCGCAGGGCAACATTCTTTGCCTCCTGTCTCCTCCTCCTCCTACTCAGCTTCCTCCTCCTCTTCTTCCACCTGCTCATCCAGTCAGCCACACACCTTCACCACCAACTTCAGCACAGCCCAAGATAAACGTCAGCAGGCCATTCTGAAACTCATATGTTTGGGGGACAGGCCCCACACCGCACAGGAGTTGTGGCGGGGTATAGAACAACAGACCGACGAGTGGTTGCTGCCGGTGAGCCTCAAGCCCGGCCTGGTGGTGTGCGATAATGGGCGAAATCTCGTTGCAGCTCTGGGACTAGCCGGTTTGACGCACATCCCTTGCCTGGCGCATGTGCTAAATTTGGTGGTGCAGAAGTTCATTCACAACTACCCCGACATGTCAGAGCTGCTGCATAAAGTGTGGGCCGTCTGTTCGCGCTTCCGGCGTTCACATCCTGCCGCTGCTCGCCTGTCTGCGCTTGTCATGGTCTTACCTTCTTGCTGTTCTCCTTCGTTTGACATGTGCTGGCGGCCATCTTGGTTTCTGGGTTTCTTGTAGCCTCCCACCCTGCGGCTCCTCCTTCCCACTGGGAGGAGCTGGATGCCTAGCTCATATATATAGGAGGTCTGTGGCTTCAGTTCCTTGCTTGGTCCTCCTGTGTTCACATGCTTCTAGTCTGCTGCTGCTTCTGGTTCCTGATCCTGGTTTCGTCCGACTACCCTGCTGGTTCCTGATCCTGGTTTCGTCCGACTACCCTGCTGGTTCCTGATCCTGGTTTCATCCGACTACCCTGCTGGTTCCTGATCCTGGCTTCGTCTGACTACCCTGCTGGTTCCTGATCCTGGCTTCGTCTGACTACCCTTCTGGTTCCTGACCTCTGGCTTCGCTAAGACTCTGCTTCGGTTTCGCCATCCGTTTGGACTTTTGCTTTACAGCTTTATTTTCAATAAAGCCTTCTTATTTTCACTTATCTCTTGTTGTACGTCTGGTTCATGGTTCCGTGACATTAGGACCAAGCCATGAATTCTGACGGTACAGGGCCATCCTCGCTACCCACGCTGGTTGCCAGACTTGATCAGCAGGATCACCTGTTGGGTCGGTTCGCTGTGGCGTTGCAAACCCTGCTTGAACGCACGGCTCATTTCGCTCCCGTTGCCGATGGGTCGGTTGTCGCTCCTGGGCCCGCTCCTACTGCCGCTCCGGTTGTTGCGCCAGAGTCTACCCCGACACCTGTTGTTGCACCTGCGGTGTTTCGGGGTATGACCGGTTCTGCCCCTCTTCCACAGCGCTTTGGGGGAGAGCCAACTCAGTGCCGAGGTTTCCTTAACCAGGTGGGCATTTATTTCGAGTTGCTGCCACATGCCTTTCCTACTGAGAGATCAAAGGTGGGCTTCTTGATCTCGCTGCTCTCGGACAAGGCCTTGGCCTGGGCCAGCCCCTTATGGGAGAACAACAATCCGGTGGTTGCCGAGTTTTCCGGTTTTGTTGCTTCTCTTCGGAAGGTATTCGATGTGCCGGCTCGTGCTGCCTCTGCTGCGAAGCTCCTTATGTCCATCAGACAGGGTTCACGATCCGTAGCTGAATACGCCATTGAGTTTCGTACCCTGGCAGCAGAGGTGGGCTGGAATAATGAGGCTCTGGTCGCTGCTTTCTCTCATGGTCTCTCGGATGCCTTGAAGGATGAGGTTGCAGCTAAGGACCTACCAGTGGAGCTCGAGTCTCTTATTTCTTTCCTGATTTTGATTGACACCAGACTCAGGGAGAGACCTTCCTTTAAGGAGAGCTTGCGGAGGTTTTCTAACAGATTGGCGCCTACGTTTGCTGTCCCCCCCGTGCCTCCCTCTCCTCCCACGCCTCCTGGGGATGACTTGTCTGGGGGTGAACCCATGCAGCTGGGGTTTGCTCGCCTGTCCGAGGGGGAGAGGGTACTCCGGAGACGCGAGGGCCGATGCATGTACTGTGGTCTCGGTGGGCATTTTCGGTTGGCATGTCCGAACCGTCCGGGAAACGCTCGCACCTGAGATCCTGTCGGGGGCAGATCTTGGGTGGAGTCTCCTCGTCCCCGGTTTCCCGTGTTGACAAACCACTGATCACTGTTGTCCTCTCCTGGGTCGGGGGCTCGGTGACGACCCAGGCGTTGGTGGACTCTGGTGCTAGTGGTTTGTTCATTGATAAGGTGTTCGCTGCCGCCAATTCCATTCCTCTGCAGGCTCGAGGTTCCCCACTGGCTCTTGAGGCGATAGACGGCAGACCCCTTCTGCCGCCACACGTGACTCATGAGACCCTTCTAGTGGGGATAGCCATTGGTGCCGTTCACAGAGAGTCGGTCTGCCTCCAGGTTATTTCGTCTCCACACTACTCGGTGGTCTTGGGGTACCCCTGGCTCCGGAAGCATAATCCGACTTTCGATTGGAGATCGGCCGAGATCCTCTCGTGGTCACCGCAGTGTGGGGCTAGTTGCATCCATGGGTCTGTCAAGTTGCTGTGTACTTCCTCGGACTCTCTGTTGCCTCCTGAATACGAGGAGTACCGGGATGTATTCGATAAGGTGCGCGCGGTTGCCCTACCTCCGCACCGCCCATACGATTGTGCCATAGAGTTACAATCTGGTGCCGTTCCTCCTCGTGGCAAGGTCTATCCACTGTCGGTAGCGGAGAATGAGGCCATGGAGGAGTACGTGAGGGAGGCGCTTTCACGCGGACACATTCGCAAATCCTCGTCCCCGGCAGGGGCTGGATTTTTCTTTGTGAAAAAGAAGGGCGGTGAGTTGAGGCCTTGCATCGATTACAGGGGTCTCAATCGCATCACGATCAAGAACGCTTACCCGATACCCTTGATTTCCGAGCTGTTCGATCGCCTTAAAGGGGCCACGGTCTTTACCAAACTCGACCTGAGAGCGGCATATAACCTGGTAAGGATCAAGGCGGGCGATGAGTGGAAGACCGCGTTTAACACCAGGACCGGTCATTATGAATCCTTGGTTATGCCCTTTGGGTTGTGCAATGCGCCCGCAGTCTTTCAGGAATTCATCAACGATGTTTTCCGTGACCTGTTGCAGCAGTGTGTGGTGGTCTATTTGGATGACATCTTGGTATATTCTGAATCCATGGAGGCCCACATTCTGGATGTCAGACGAGTGTTGCAACGGTTAAGAGAGAACAAGCTGTTCGGTAAGCTTGAGAAATGCGAATTTCACCGATCCCAGGTAACCTTCTTAGGTTACATCATTTCCGCTGAGGGGTTCTCCATGGATCCTGAGAAGGTTTCGGCTGTCTTACAGTGGCCCCAGCCCAGTGGTCTTCGTTCCCTGCAGCGCTTTTTGGGCTTCGCCAATTATTATCGGAAGTTCATCAGGGACTTTTCCATGCTAGCCAAGCCTCTCACGGATCTGACCAGGAAGGGCAGTAATTCCCAGGTCTGGCCGCTCGAGGCCATCCGAGCTTTTGAGGCTCTAAAGTCCGCCTTTGTGTCGGCTCCGATTCTGTCGCATCCCAACCCTGGGTTGCCCTTTGTCCTCGAGGTAGACGCGTCTGAGACGGGAGTAGGCGCCCTTCTGTCTCAGCGTAGAACACCAGAGGGTCCTCTGCTTCCTTGTGGGTTTTACTCCCGGAAACTGTCTTCCGCGGAGTGCAACTATCAGATTGGTGACAGGGAGTTATTGGCCATCGTGCAGGCCCTTAAAGAATGGAGGCACTTGCTCGAGGGTTCGGTGGTTCCGGTCCTCATCCTGACGGACCACAAGAATCTGACCTACCTTTCTGAGGCCAAGAGATTGACACCACGTCAGGCCAGATGGGCCCTGTTCTTGTCACGTTTTAATTACGTGGTCTCCTACCTACCCGGTTCCAAGAACATCAGGGCGGATGCCTTATCACGGCAGTACTCCGAGCTGTCCAGGGAGGAGTCGATTCCGACTTCGGTCATACCTCCGAATCAGATCTTGGCCGCCATTCGCACCAGCCTGACCTCTCCCCTGGGTGAGCAGATTTTGGCGGCTCAATCTGGTGCTTCCTCTGGGAGACCCAACGGCAGATGTTTTGTGCCTGAGGAGTTGCGCACTCGGTTGTTGCGAACCTACCATAACTCCAAGACCGCGGGGCATCCTGGAAAGAATCAGCTGTCCTGGGCTGTTTCACGTCTGTTCTGGTGGCCTTCCCTACGTTCCGACATCGCCGCATATGTAGCGGCATGCTCCGTTTGTGCCCAGAGTAAGTCCCCTCGGCACCTTCCGTTGGGCCTTTTGCAACCCATAGCCACCGGGGAGCGCCCATGGTCACACCTGGGGATGGATTTCATTGTGGACCTCCCTGCATCCCGAGGCCATACGGTCATTCTCATGATTGTGGATCGGTTTTCCAAAATGTGCCACTGTGTTCCTCTCAAGAACTTACCCTCTGCACAAGAGTTGGCCACGATTTTTGCCAGGGAGGTCTTCCGGTTGCACGGTTTGCCCAAGGAGATTGTGTCGGATCGGGGGAGTCAGTTTGTGTCCAGGTTCTGGCGCGCCTTTTGCTCCCAGTTGGGGATTCATCTCTCCTTCTCCTCGGCCTACCACCCTCAGTCCAATGGGGCCGCAGAACGATCCAATCAGGCCTTGGAGCAATTCCTTCGTTGCTATGTCTCCGATCACCAAGACAATTGGGTTGACCTCCTGCCTTGGGCTGAGTTTGCCAGGAACACGGCGGTGAACTCTTCCTCTGGGACGTCTCCCTTCATGGCCAATTATGGGTTCCAACCTGCCGTGTTACCGGAGGTATTCTCTCCCCAGGATATTCCGGCTGTGGAGGATCACCTTTCCGTCCTACGTGCTTCTTGGGTACTCATCCAGAAGTCCCTTGAGGTCTCTGCGCAGCGCCAGAGACTCCAGGCTGATCGCAGACGAGCGCCTGCTCCTTCCTACCAGGTCGGAGACCGTGTATGGTTGTCCACCCGCAACCTCAACCTTCGAGTGCCCACTCCCAAGCTGGCGCCTCGCTTTGTTGGTCCCTTCCGAGTGCTTCGCAGGGTAAACCCGGTAGCCTATGCCCTTGCGCTTCCTCCTGGCATGCGGATCTCCAACGTGTTTCATGTCTCCCTGTTGAAGCCACTGGTGTGTAATCGTTTCACTTCCTCGGTTCCTCGGCCTCGTCCGGTCCAAGTGGGTAATCGTGAGGAGTATGAGGTGAGCAATATCCTGGACTCACGCCTGGTCCGCGGTGGGGTGCAGTTTTTGGTCCATTGGCGTGGTTATGGTCCAGAGGAGCGTTCCTGGGTTCCCTCCGCAGATGTCCATGCTCCTGCCTTGCTCCGAGCCTTCCACGCACGCTTCCCTCAGAAACCGTTCTTTACTCCGCGGAGGAGGGGCTCTTGAGGGGGAGGTACTGTCATGGTCTTACCTTCTTGCTGTTCTCCTTCGTTTGACATGTGCTGGCGGCCATCTTGGTTTCTGG
The DNA here is from genome assembly GCF_905171765.1 of Bufo bufo. NCBI lineage: Eukaryota > Metazoa > Chordata > Amphibia > Anura > Bufonidae > Bufo > Bufo bufo. The sequence goes on along the minus strand of NC_053397.1, from coordinate 67,986,185 downwards.
GTTTCTTGTAGCCTCCCATCCTGCGGCTCCTCCTTCCCACTGGGAGGAGCTGGATGCCTAGCTCATATATATAGGAGGTCTGTGGCTTCAGTTCCTTGCTTGGTCCTCCTGTGTTCACATGCTTCTAGTCTGCTGCTGCTTCTGGTTCCTGATCCTGGTTTCGTCCGACTACCCTGCTGGTTCCTGATCCTGGTTTCGTCCGACTACCCTGCTGGTTCCTGATCCTGGTTTCGTCCGACTACCCTGCTGGTTCCTGATCCTGGCTTCGTCTGACTACCCTGCTGGTTCCTGATCCTGGCTTCGTCTGACTACCCTTCTGGTTCCTGACCTCTGGCTTCGCTAAGACTCTGCTTCGGTTTCGCCATCCGTTTGGACTTTTGCTTTACAGCTTTATTTTCAATAAAGCCTTCTTATTTTCACTTATCTCTTGTTGTACGTCTGGTTCATGGTTCCGTGACAGCGCTACAGCGTAACTTCGGCCTTCCCGCTCACCGCCTCATATGCGACGTGCCCACCAGGTGGAACTCCACCTTGCACATGCTGGACAGACTGTGCGAGCAGCAGCAGGCCATAGTGGAGTTTCAGCTGCAGCACGCACGGGTCAGTCACACTGCGGAACAGCACCACTTCACCACCAATGACTGGGCCTCCATGCGAGACCTGCGTGCCCTGTTGCACTGTTTCGAGTACTCCACCAACATGGCCAGTGGCGATGACGCCGTTATCAGCGTTACAATACCACTTCTATGTCTCCTTGAGAAAACACTTAGGGCGATGATGGAAGCGGAGGTGGCCCAGGAGGAGGAGGAGGAGGAGGAGGAGGAAGAGGGGTCATTTTTAGCACTTTCAGGCCAGTCTCTTCGAAGTGACTCAGAGGGAGTTTTTTTGCAGCAGCAGAGGCCAGGTACAAATGTGGCCAGACAGGGCCCACTACTGGAGGACGAGGATGAGGAGGAGGTGGAGGAGGATGAGAATGAAGCATATTCACAGCGGGGTGGCACCCAATGCAGCTCGGGCCCATCACTGGTGCGTGGCTGGGGGGAAACGCAGGACGATGACGATACGCCTCCCACAGAGGACAGCTTGTCCTTACCTCTGGGCAGCCTGGCACACATGAGCGACTACATGCTGCAGTGCCTGTGCAACGACAGCAGAGTTGCCCACATTTTAACGTGTGCGGACTACTGGGTTGCCACCCTGCTGGATCCACGGTACAAAGACAATGTGCCCACCTTACTTCCTGCACTGGAGCGTGATAGGAAGATGCGCGAGTACAAGCGCACGTTGGTAGACGCCTTACTGAGAGCATTCCCAAATGTCACAGGGGAACAAGTGGAAGCCCAAGGCGAAGGCAGAGGAGGAGCAAGAGGTCGCCAACGCAGCTGTGTCATGGCCAGCTCCTCTGAGGGCAGGGTTAGCATGGCAGAGATGTGGAAAAGTTTTGTCACCACGCCACAGCTAACTGCACCACCACCTGATACGGAACGTGTTAGCAGGAGGCAACATTTCACTAACATGGTGGAACAGTACATGTGCACACCCCTCCACGTACTGACTGATGGTTCGGCCCCATTCAACTTCTGGGTCTCCAAATTGTCCACGTGGCCAGAGCTAGCCTTTTATGCCTTGGAGGTGCTGGCCTGCCCGGCGGCCAGCGTTTTGTCTGAACGTGTATTCAGCACGGCAGGGGGCGTCATTACAGACAAACGCAGCCACCGGTCTACAGCCAATGTGGACAAGCTGACGTTCATAAAAATGAACCAGGCATGGATCCCATAGGACCTGTCCATCCCTTGTGCAGATTAGACATTAACTACCTCCCCTTAATGATATATTATTGTACTCCAGGGCACTTTCTCATTCAATCCTATTTTTATTTTCATTTTACCATTATATTGCGGGGCAACCCAAAGTTGAATGAACCTCTCCTCTGTCTGGGTGCCGGGGCCTAAATTATATGACAATGGACTGTTTCAATGTTGGGTGACGTGAAGCATGATTCTCTGCTATGACATGAAGACTGATTCTCTGCTGACATGAAGCCAGATTCTCTGCTATGGGACCTCTCTCCTCTGCCTGGGTGCGTGGGCCTAAATATCTGACAATGGACTGTTCCAGTGGTGGGTGACGTGAAGCATGATTCTCTGCTATGACATGAAGACTGATTCTCTGCTGACATGAAGCCTGAATCTCTGCTATGGGACTTCTCTCCTCTGCCTGGGTGCCTGGGCCTAAATATCTGACAATGGACTGTTCCAGTGGTGGGTGACGTGAAGCATGATTCTCTGCTATGACATGAAGACTGATTCTCTGCTGACATGAAGCCAGATTCTCTGCTATGGGACCTCTCTCCTCTGCCTGGGTGCCTGGGCCCAAATATCTGACAATGGACTGTTCCAATGGTGGGTGACGTGAAGCATGATTCTCTGCTATGACATGAAGACTGATTCTCTGCTGACATGAAGCCTGAATCTCTGTTACGGGACCTCTCTCCTCTGCCTTGGTGCCGGGGCCTAAATTATATGACAATGGACTGTTCCAATGTTGGGTGACGTGAAGCATGATTCTCTGCTATGACATGAAGACTGATTCTCTGCTGACATGAAGCCTGAATCTCTGTTATGGGACCTCTCTCCTCTGCCTGGGTGCCGGGGCCTAAATATCTGACAATTGACTGTTCCAGTGGTGGGTGACGTGAAGCATGATTCTCTGCTATGACATGAAGACTGATTCTCTGCTGACATGAAGCCTGAATCTCTGTTATGGGACCTCTCTCCTCTGCCTGGGTGCCTGGGCCTAAATATCTCACAATGGACTGTTCCAGTGTTGGGTGACGTGAAGCCTGATTCTCTGCTATGACATGAAGACTGATTCTCTGCTGACATGAAGCCAGATTCTCTGCTATGGGACCTCTCTCCAATTGATATTGGTTAATTTTATATTTATTTTATTTTTATTTTTATTCATTTCCCTATCCACATTTGTTTGCAGGGGATTTAACTACATTTTGCTGCCTTTTGCAGCCCTCTAGCCCTTTCTTGGGCTGTTTTACAGCCTTTTTAGTGCCGAAAAGTTCGGGTCCCCATTGACTTCAATGGGGTTCAGGACGAAGTTCGGGTCGGGTTCGGATCCCGAACCCGAACATTTCCGGGAAGTTCGGCCGAACTTCTCGAACCCGAACATCCAGGTGTTCGCTCAACTCTAATGGCCATGCATTGTTGAAGATATCGATGAAAACATTTTTTCGAGAGCACGAATGAAAACTCACTGGTGATCGAATTTATCAACGGCAAACTATCTATAGCAACATACAAAAGTAAGGCAAACTTTGATTTCAGCGAAAAAAAGATCAAAGATTCATTGCGACTTTCGGCCTGCGATTTTTGAGTCTGTATTACATTATACAAAAGAAAGAAAACAGCTCATCTCGCGAGAATTGGAGCGATCCATCGGAGCTCCGATCTATGCTATCAGCAAGCAACCAGTTCTGCCGTATGTACCTGACTTAATCCACATCGAGGTAAGCGCCTTGACACGTGGGACGCCACAAGTATGCACACTACCAAACAGTGAGTACTCAACAAGTTATACCATGAGATTGATTGCTACAAATTATACTAAATAGAATTTACCAGCACAATAGGACTTACCTATATAGCGGGACGTGATCCATATATCCATATATCAACAAGCTGCTACGTACTTATCAACCTGCGTTTTTGCAGGCTCTATCTATAAAGATATCATATCCACAATCCCACATAGGATTCTGCATATCCCTTTTTATGTCAATGTATGTTTTTATGTTAGAGTTGTATTAAATTGCACCATTTTTATTGAACATCCACCTGCCTAGTCTCCTACGTGAACCCATATGTTTTGAGTGCCGGAGTATTTCAATATATATTATTTATCTACTTTGAAGGGGTGATTCAGCATAGACCTTGGCACCTACACATGAAATAAAGAGGGTGAGCCGTCATACTACCAATTTTACAAAATATAAAGTTTCATGCATTAACATGCACTACTGATTAAAAAATATAAAGATAGGCTCACTTTAAAAAAGTAAACACATTAAGCGCACAAATATGCCAGGATTTAATAGCCTATGATTTAATGAACCACACACATTGGCTTAACTAGAACTGACTGGTCCCCACAGCAAATTTTTGAATGCCCCCCCCCAGAAACTTGTTCGCAACCGCCTCAAGATCATTCTCTCAGACTACAGGGAGTGCAGAATTATTAGGCAAGTTGTATTTTTGAGGATTAATTTTATTATTGAACAACAACCATGTTCTCAATGAACCCAAAAAACTCATTAATATCAAAGCTGAATATTTTTGGAAGTAGTTTTTAGTTTGTTTTTAGTTTTAGCTATTTTAGGGGGATATCTGTGTGTGCAGGGGACTATTACTGTGCATAATTATTAGGCAACTTAACAAAAAACAAATATATACCCATTTCAATTATTTATTTTTACCAGTGAAACCAAAATAACATCTCAACATTCACAAATATACATTTCTGACATTCAAAAACAAAACAAAAACAAATCAGTGACCAATATAGCCACCTTTCTTTGCAAGGACACTCAAAAGCCTGCCATCCATGGATTCTGTCAGTGTTTTGATCTGTTCACCATCAACATTGCGTGCAGCAGCAACCACAGTCTCCCAGACACTGTTCAGAGAGGTGTACTGTTTTCCCTCCTTGTAAATCTCACATTTGATGATGGACCACAGGTTCTCAATGGGGTTCAGATCAGGTGAACAAGGAGGCCATGTCATTAGATTTTCTTCTTTTATACCCTTTCTTGCCAGCCACACTGTGGAGTACTTGGACGCGTGTAATGGAGCATTGTCCTGCATGAAAATCATGTTTTTCTTGAAGGATGCAGACTTCTTCCTGTACCACTGCTTGAAGAAGGTGTCTTCCAGAAACTGGCAGTAGGACTGGGAGTTGAGCTTGACTCCATCCTCAACCCGAAAAGGCCCCACAAGCTCATCTTTGATGATACCAGCCCAAACCAGTACTCCACCTCCACCTTGCTGGCGTCTGAGTCGGACTGGAGCTCTCTGCCCTTTACCAATCCAGCCACGGGCCCATCCATCTGGCCCATCAAGACTCACTCTCATTTCATCAGTCCATAAAACCTTAGAAAAATCAGTCTTGAGATATTTCTTGGCCCAGTCTTGACGTTTCAGCTTGTGTGTCTTGTTCAGTGGTGGTCGTCTTTCAGCCTTTCTTACCTTGGCCATGTCTCTGAGTATTGCACACCTTGTGCTTTTGGGCACTCCAGTGATGTTGCAGCTCTGAAATATGGCCAAACTGGTGGCAAGTGGCATCTTGGCAGCTGCACGCTTGACTTTTCTCAGTTCATAGGCAGTTATTTTGCACCTTGGTTTTTCCACACGCTTCTTGCGACCCTGTTGACTATTTTGAATGAAACGCTTGATTGTTCGATGATCACGCTTCAGAAGCTTTGCAATTTTAAGAGTGCTGCATCCCTCTGCAAGATATCTCACTATTTTTGACTTTTCTGAGCCTGTCAAGTCCTTCTTTTGACCCATTTTGCCAAAGGAAAGGAAGTTGCCTAATAATTATGCACACCTAATATAGGGTGTTGATGTCATTAGACCACACCCTTTCTCATTACAGAGATGCACATCACCTAATATGCTTAATTGGTAGTAGACTTTCGAGCCTATACAGCTTGGAGTAAGACAGATGATGTGGTCAAAATACTCATTTGCCTAATAATTCTGCACGCAGTGTAGATCTGGCAGCCGCTTCGTCCGTTTCCTACAGAGTCATTGAATATACTGTCACTGTATATAATGTAATTTTATAATATTGTTAAGGGGGCCCTAAAAAACAAATCTTTCAGTCCTCCTCTTGGTCAGGCCCCCTTCTGAGAGCCGGCCCCAAAGCAGCCGCTTCCCCTATAGCTACGCCCCTGACTATGCATAATTAACTACTTTACAAAATACAGATTAAAATGTAAGTCTTTTAACTTACATTTTCTTTCTGAGCTGTTCATCCTTTAGCATTTCTTTTTCTATCCCTTCAGAGTCTGGAAGTTTGTGTAATCCTGAAAATAAAATTATTTCACAAGAATAATTAATTGACATTGCTTCATGCCATCTATGACTTCCTTCCTTTATGCTGATACAGTCCTGATCAAAAGTTTAAGACCACTTGAAAAAATGGCAAAAAATTATATTTAGCATGGCTGGATCTTAACAAGGTTCCAAGTAGAGCTTCAACATGCAACAAGAAGAAATGGGAGTGAGACAAAAAAATTTTGAGCATTCAATTTTATGAAAACAACGAATAAACTGAAACAGGCTGTTTTTCAGCTGATCAAAAGTTTAGGACCACACCTCCAAAAAAAAACTAAACCCCCCAAAACAGAAATCCAACTTCCAAACATGAACTCAGTAATGAGTAGCTCGGCCGTTATTGTTTATCACTTCAAAAATTAGTTTCGGCATGCTTGATGCAAGCGTTTCCATGAGGTGAGTGGGAACAATTCTCCAAAGTGGTGAAGACGGCCGCACGAAGGCCATCTACTGTCTGGAACTGTTGTCCATTTTTGTAAACTTCCCTTGCCATCCATCCCCAAAGGTTCTCAACTGGATTTAGATCAGGGGAACACGCAGGATGGGCCAAAAGAGTGATGTTATTCTCCTGGAAGAAGTCCCTTGTCCTGCGGGCATTGTGTACTGTAGCGTTGTCCTGTTGAAAAACCCAGTCGTTACCACACAGACGAGAGCCCTCAGTCATGAGGAATGCTCTTTGCAACATCTGGACATAGCCAGCGGCCATTTGACGCCCCTGCACTTCCTGAAGCTCCATTGTTCCACTGAAGGAAAAAGCACCCCAGACCATTATGGTGCCCCCTCCACTGTGGCATGTAGAAAACATCTCAGGTGGGATCTGCTTGTCATGCCAGTAACGTTGGAAACCATCAGGACCATCAAGGTTAAATTTTTTCTCATCAGAGATTAAAACTTTCTTCCACCTTTGAATGTCCCATGTTTGGTGCTCTCTTGCAAAGTCCAAACGAGCAGTTCTGTGGCGTTCATGGAGACGAGGTCTTTGAAGACATTTTTTGTTTTTGAAGCCCTTCAGTCTCAGATGCCGTCTGATGGTTATGGGGCTGCAGTCAGCACCAGTAAGGGCCTTAATTTGGGTCGAGGATCGTCCAGTGTCTTGACATACAGCCAATTGGATCCTCCAGCTCAGTGCTGATGAAATTTTTTGGGGTCTTCCACTTGACTTTTTTGTTCCATAACCCTCAGGATCATTTAAGAAATTCCAAATGACTGTCTTACTGCATCCCACCTCAGCAGCGATGGCGCACTGTGAGAGACCCTGCTTATGCAGTTCAACAACCCGACGACGTTCAAAAAGGGAGAGTTTTTTTGCCTTTGCCATCATAACGTGTGACTAGTAAATACCTGACAGAAAATGACAATGAATCCACATCTTTGCACAGATTTGGCCTTTTAAAGGCATGTGGTCATAAAATTTGGATCAGCTGAAAAACAACCTGTTTCAGTTTAATCGTTATTTTTTATTAATTGAATGCTCAAAAAATGTTTTGTCTCACTCTCATTTCTTCTTGTTGCATGTTGAAGCTCTACTTGGAACCTTGTTAAGATCCAACAATGTAAAATATAATTTTTTGCCATTTTTCAAGTGGTCTTAAACTTTTGATCAGGACTGTATTTCCTTGTATAAGTTTCCATTGTTCCAATTACTTACCCTTGAAAAGTTTAATGGCCCATCGAGACTGAAGTTCAGCGACAACCATAGTTGGCCCAACTGGAAGGATGAATGCAATGAATGCTATTGTAGGCTTTTCAATTCCCAGCGGGATTATTTTTTTGTACAAAGATCCTTTGCTGTCCTCCTTTTTAACAATAGATTCATCCAGAAAAGGGAAACTGTAGTCATAGCCAGTGGCAAGCAAAACGACATCAAGATTGTCCACAACAGAACCATCTGCAAAATGGACTGCTGTCTCAGTGAACCTTTCAACATGTGACTTGATCATAATTGATCCTGACAAAATACGGCTTGGAAGTTCCTCATTCACTAAAGGCTCTTTCCATACAGATCTATAATTAAAAGTATAATTAATGATAATAATTTAAAATACAAAACTACAGTATGGGATAACATGGAGTTACAAGGGAAAAAAAATTGAAAAAAAATAAAATTCAGCTCATCACCTTCATATTTGCATACCAATTCCACCGGCTGATTCCCAAAAAGCAGAGGACGGCAGAAACCCGTTACGTTCTTGGTTACACAAATCCAATAAAAGACTGAATGCAGCAAGCTTCTGCACAAAACTACTTCTTTATTGTTCTATATTAAAAAGCATTAACATGATGCAAAAAAATGTAACTCATGGTAACCCAGGCTACCCATTTCAGACGTGTTTCATGTTTACCTCTTCTTAACCATAAGGAAGGACACATGAAGTGTGTCCAATATGTGTGGCCTTTTTTTTTTTTTTTTTTACTTTTTTGTACTATGATAGTGTTTTTTTAAGTATGGAATAATACAGAATAAGGAGTTTTATGTGGAGAAGTGTGCAGGATTCAGCTTTTTACTGAATGACATATAGTAGAGCTTTCAAATATCCAGTAAAGCAGAATACAGCATGTTCAAAATATTCGCCTAAGGCCTCATGCACACGACCGTATCAATTTTTGCTGTCGTCAAATTGCAGATCCGCAAAACATGGATATCCCCTGTGTGCGTTCCGCATTTTGTGGATCGATATGTCTTGCCCTCTGTTAGAAATGCCTATTCTTGTCACAACACAGACAAGAATAGGACATGTTCTAATTTTTTTGTGGGGCCGCGGAACTGAAATACAGATGCAGACAGCACACATCTTTTGCAGCCCTATTTAAATAAATGGGTCTGTATGCAATCCGCAAAAAATGTATATTCGATGAAGAACAAAACTATGGTCGTGTGCATGAGGCCTAATCAATAACATTGTTTGCCACAGTTCACCCTGTAACATTAATAGCTGTAGCTCACCGAGAAGTCACCACTAGAGATGAGCGAATTTTTTCAGAAATTCAATTCGGCCGCTTCGCCGAATTTTTCTACAAAAATTTGTTTCGATCCGAATTTATTTGCAGCAAATCGCTTAAAAAATGTCTATTTACTGGCTGCAGAGAGCCTTTATAGTGGTGTAGAACACTGTGCCTTGCAGTAACACGCATAGAGAGAGTGTGCTGTGGTAGTGAAATAATACTGTGAGTCACACTTGACTTATTTAGGCAGTCACGGGGCCAAAACTGATCAAATAACTCAAGTATGAACTCAGCCTTACAGGTCAATGTTACCACCAAGAAGAAGCACACTCGTTAGATGATTACACATAGATGTCTACAGAACCTGTTCTATCAAACACTTATACAAGTAGGGCCTCTGACAGAGTGGAGAGGGTGTCAGCAGTAAGTTTGTGTTGACGTCACTGATTATTTTGCCCTTTCTCAGATCCGTCAGAACAATAACCCCAAAAAAACTGATCCTGTCTGTTGAGCATCCGCCTTCACTCGGTCAGCATTTGGTCAGTTATCCATCAGTAATGCTAATTCCCCAAAAAAACAGGAGTGGATCCAAAACAGAGATGATACGTGAATGGAATATTTGCATGTCTTCTGTGTTTTGTACCCACTCTTGCTTTTGGCTACCAAGATCAGAAGAAGAATCAAATACATTTTGTCAGCCAGGCCTAAAGGCAAAATAGTGGCCCAGTCATGAAGTGGGGAGGGTGGGAACTGCATGAGAAGTCCACAGAGTGGCCCTATGACATAGTGGTGAGGCGGAAGCAGCATGAGAAACCACAAAGTGGCCCAATGATAGAGTCTGGAGGTGGCGGCAGCATCAGGAGGCCACAGAGTGGCACAATGACAGAATGTGGAGGTGGCAGCAGCATCAAGAGGCCACAGAGTGGCACAATGACAGAGTGTGGAGGTGGCGGCGGCAAGAGCATCAGGAGGAGGCCACAGAGTGGCACAATGACAGTGTGGAGGTGGCAGCAGAATCAGGAGACCACAGAGTGGCAAGGTAACATAGTGTGGAGGTGACAGCAGCATCAGGAGACCACAGAGTGACCCGGTGACAGAGTGGGGAGGTGTCAGCAGCACCAGGAGACCACAAAGTGTCAAGGTGACATAGTGAGGAGGTGGCAGCAGCATCAGGAGACAACAGAGTGACCCAGTGGCAGAGTGGGGAGGTGGGTGGCAATACGAGTATCAGTTGGAGATGGTGGGTGAAAGAAGGAGTACTTGGCATCAGATGTGTGGCATCAGGCGGGTGGCAGCATCAGAATAGTAGCTGAGGCAGGTAGCCATGAGAAACAGGTCTTTTTTGTCAAAGTGTTGGTGTGGCACCATGGATGATCTAGTCTGATGCATCAGGCATTGGTGGGTGGAAATACTGGCTGATCCATGCTTGATTCATCTTGACAAAGGTCATTCTCTCCACATTTTGGGTGGACAGGCGCCCCCTCTGATGCCCCACTACTGGCCGGGCAGGACAGCTTTTTCAGGGTAAACTCTGCTAGTTGTGGCCACAAATCCAGTTTGGCTGCCCAGTAGTCTAGCGGATCTTCAATGTGGGGTGGCAGGGTACTGTCCAAGTAAGCCACCACCTGCTGGTTTAGGTCCTGCTCCAGGTCGAGCTGCTGCTGGTGAGTAGTTTCTTTACTAGGTGGGTGAAGAAAGCTGCTCATCAGTGACTCTAGACTCAGGTTGCTGCTGATGGAGCTGGAACTGCTCTAACCCCCCCACCCTGCCACAGCAGCCGTGGCAGAGGAATGTGAGCGTAGAGGGCCTCCCCGTTCAGACCTGCGAGAGGATGGACGGTGGCGCAGATAGGCAGCGGCCAACTCACTACATAGGATGTCTCTATAGTAGTTCAGTTTGTCCTCCCTCTCATCAGGTGTAAAAAAGGCCCCCCATTTTGGACCGGTAGCGAGGGTCCAACAAGGTGGAGAGCCAGAAGTCATCCCTCTGCCGAATGGTGACAATTCGGCTGTCACTACGCACGCAAGTGAGCATGCATCGGGCCATTTCTGCAATTGACTCGGAGGGACTCCCTGCCTTCATCTCCACTGCATATTGCCACAGTGTGTCTGGGTCCTATGCCTTATCCTCCTCATCGCCCTGTAGCTCCTCTGGCTGCTCCTGCTCTTCCTCTCTTGTCACCTGTGTGTAAAAACCTCCCATTTCTCTACACATTGCTTGTGCTCCAATGTCCTCCTCCATTTCAGCCCCAAAGGGCTCATGTGTCTGTGAGATCTAGGCGCTATGTCTCCAGTCCCCTGACCAGCCAGAATTACCAGCATCTGTTCCAGGACATAAAGCAGTGGAATGACGTTGTTCATCCCATTAGTCCTGGCGAATGACAAATAACGTGGCCTCCTCAAAGGGCCTGAGCAAACGGCAGGTGTCACGCATGAGCTGCTACTGGCTGACATCGAAGTTACAGAGAGAAGTACTCCTGTCCGCTTGTATCATCAAGAAATCGTTTATGGCCTTTCTCTGTTCGTATAGTCGGTCCAACATATGAAGGGTGGAATTCCAATGAGTGGAAACGTCGCATATCAGCCTATGTTGGTGGATGCAGTTCTGCCGCTGCAGCTCAAAGAGGGTGTGCTTTGCGGTGTACGAGTGGATGAAGTGCATGCAAAGTTTCCTGGCCATTTTTAGGATGTCTTGCAGATGGGTGGAAGACTTCAGGAACCGCTTGACAATCAGATTTAACACGTGTGCCATGCAGGGCGCATGGCTCAGCCCTCCTTGACGCAGTGCCGACACCATGTTCTTCCCGTTGTCGGTCACCATGGTTCTGATTTTGAGTTGTCGCGGAGAAACCCAGGATTCGATTTCTTGATGAAGGACATGGAGCAGTTCCTCCCCTGTGTGACTCTGATCGCCCAGGCAAACGAGGTGCAGAACAGCATGACACCGCCGTACCCTGCACATGTGGTATGCTGGAGGGGCATTGTGAATTGTCCCTGCAGTGGAGGCTGTATCAAACAATTTGCCAATTAGGCTACTAACCGCTCTTGTCCCAGACACTAAAACTTAACTTTTACTTCTTTATTTAAAATTGAATTGAGAAAAGTGAACACATGTGAGCTAACTGAGAGATTAAAACTAGCTAAACCCTACGAGTGCTCTTTAAGATTAGTGTGAGCTGCAGGAATGCAGACGGGGCTGCACTGACCCGCACTGTCTTTCCTTAGGTCCCCTGCTATATTAGCTGAGGTATTGCACTGTGCCCTATTGCTTATGAACCCACACAATTGTGACATAAACTAGCGGAACAACCTCAGACCTCACTGGATGATTGACACTTAAAGCACAGAATTGGGTCTGGCACTGGTAGTTCAGCAGATAAAACCTAATTTCTGCCCCCAACATGTTTAGCCAGCAAATCTGGCTTCATCAGGGGGAGCGGGCAGACTTGCAGTGGAGGCTGAGGACACGAAGGAGGATGAGGAGGAAGAGGCGGACACTGTCGCAGGACCAACGGCGTGACAACGTGGAGGCGTCACCTGGCCAAGTTGCTGGTGTGGCTGTGCAGGAACCACATTTACCCAGTGGGCCATAAAGAACATGTATTGTCCCTGACCATAGTTACAGCTCCACACGTCGGCGCTGCCGTGCACTTTGGCAGACACTGACAGGCTCAAGTACTGGCCCACCTTCTGTTCTACATGTGTGGGCAGGGCTGGTACTGCCTTTTTGGCAAAGAAATGACAGCTTGGGACACTCCACCTCGGCTCGGCACAAGCCATAAGTTCTTTGCAAGGTGCAGAGTCCACCACTTGAAAAGGGAGGGACTGTAGCACCAGCAACTTGGCCGGGAGCACATTCAGTTTCTGCGCCGTTGGATGAGTGCACACATACTGTTGTCTCTTGGCAATCGCTTCGATCAATTTCTGAAGGAATGACTGACAAGGAGTAGGAGAAGGAGGAGCAGGAGCATCAGGACCAGCAGATGATGGGAAGGACAGACAGCTCCCTTCGGCTGAGGTGGTGGAGCCTTGACTGCCTGAAACCAGGTGCGGCAGGCTGGACTACCACATATGAGCCACAGTTCTCCCAGGTCACTTTATCCTGACGCTGCATATGTTGACGCAGGGACGTGGTGCCAACATTGGTACCCTAGCCGCGCTTCGCCTTCTGCCCATATATTCTACATATGACTAGAGTTGAGCGAACACCTGGATGTTCAGGTTCGAGAAGTTTGGCCGAACTTCCCGGAAATGTTCGGGTTCGGGATCCGAACCCGACCCGAACTTCGTCCCGAACCCAAACCCCATTGAAGTCAATGGGGACCCGAACTTTTCGGCACTAAAAAGGCTGTAAAACAGCCCAGGAAAGAGCTAGAGGGCTGCAAAAGGCAGCAACATAAAGGTAAATCCCCTGCAAACAAATGTGGATAGGGAAATGAATTAAAATAAAAATAAAATATATAAAAATAAACCAATATCAACTGGAGAGAGGTCCCATAGCAGAGAATCTGGCTTCACGTCAGCAGAGAATCAGTCTTCATGCCATAGCAGAGAATCTGGCTTCACGTCACCCACCACTGTAACAGTCCATTGTCATATATTTAGGCCCCGGCACCCAGGCAGAGGAGAGAGGTCCCGTAACAGAGAATCTGGCTTCATGTTAGCAGAGAATCAGTCTGCATGTCATAGCAGAGAATCAGGCTTTACGACACCCAACACTGGAACAGTCCATTGTCAGATATTTAGGCCCAGGCACCCAGGCAGAGGAGAGAGGTCCCGTAACAGAGAATCTGGATTCATGTCAGCAGAGAATCAGTCTGCATGTCATAGCAGAGAATCAGGCTTCACGTCAGCCACCACTGGAACAGGCCACTGTCACATATTTAGGCCCAGGCACCCAGGCAGAGGAGAGAGGTCCCATAACAGAGATTCAGGCTTCATGTCAGCAGAGAATCAGTCTTCATGTCATAGCAGAGAATCAGGCTTCACGTCACCCACCACTGGAACAGGCCACTGTCACACATTTAGGCCCAGGCACCCAGACAGAGGAGAGAGGTCCCGTAACAGAGAATCTGGCTTCATGTCAGCACAGAATAAGTCTTCATGTCATAGCAGAGAATCAGGCTTCACGTCACCCACCACTGGAACAGGCCACTGTCACACATTTAGGCCCTGGCACCCAGACAGAGGAGAGAGGTCCCGTAACAGAGAATCTGGCTTCATGTCAGCACAGAATCAGTCTTCATGTCATAGCAGAGAATCAGGCTTCACGTCACCCACCACTGGAACAGGCCACTGTCACATATTTAGGCCCCGGCACCCAGACAGAGGAGAGAGGTCCCGTAACAGAGAATCTGGCTTCATGTCAGCACAGAATCAGTCTTCATGTCATAGCAGAGAATCAGGCTTCACGTCACCCACCACTGGAACAGGCCACTCTCACATATTTAGGCCCAGGCACCCAGGCAGAGGAGAGAGGTCCCATAACAGAGATTCAGGCTTCATGTCAGCAGAGAATCAGTCTTCATGTCATAGCAGAGAATCAGGCTTCACGTCACCCACCACTGGAACAGGCCACTGTCACATATTTAGGCCTAGGCACCCAGACAGAGGAGAGGTTCATTCAACTTTGAGTTGCCCCGCAATATAATGGTAAAATGAAAATAAAAATAGGATTGAATGAGGAAGTGCCCTGGAGTACAATAATATATTGTTAAGGGGAGGTAGTTAATGTCTAATCTGCACAAGGGATGGACAGGTCCTGTGGGATCCATGCCTGGTTAATTTTTATGAACGTCAGCTTGTCCACATTGGCTGTAGACAGGCGGCTGCGTTTGTCTGTAATGACGCCCCCTGCCGTGCTGAATACACGTTCAGACAAAACGCTGGCCGCCGGGCAGGCCAGCACCTCCAAGGCATAAAAGGCTAGCTCTGGCCACGTGGACAATTTGGAGACCCAGAAGTTGAATGGGGCCGAACCATCAGTCAGTACGTGGAGGGGTGTGCACAGGTACTGTTCCACCATGTTAGTGAAATGTTGCCTCCTGCTAACTAGTTCCGTATCAGGTGGTGGTACAGTTAGCTGTGGCGTGGTGACAAAACTTTTCCACATCTCTGCCATGCTAACCCTGCCCTCAGAGGAGCTGGCCGTGACACAGCTGCGTTGTCGACCTCTTGCTCCTCCTCTGCCTTCGCCTTGGGCTTCCACTGGTTCACCTGTGAAATTTGGGAATGCTCTCAGTAGTGCGTCTACCAACGTGCGCTTGTACTCGCGCATCTTCCTATCACGCTCCAGTGTAGGAAGTAAGGTGGGCACATTGTCTTTGTACCGGGGATCCAGCAGGGTGGCAACCCAGTAGTCCGCACACGTTAAAATGTGGGCAACTCTGCTGTCGTTGCGCAGGCACTGCAGCATGTAGTCGCTCATGTGTGCCAGGCTGCCCAGAGGTAAGGACAAGCTGTCCTCTGTGGGAGGCGTATCGTCATCGTCCTGTGTTCCCCCCCAGCCACGCACCAGTGATGGGCCCGAGCTGCTTTGGGTGCCACCCCGCTGTGAACATGCTTCATCCTCATCCTCCTCCACCTCCTCCTCATCCTCGTCCTCCTCGTCCTCCAGTAGTGGGCCCTGTCTGGCCACATTTGTACCTGGCCTCTGGTGTTGCAAAAAACCTCCCGCTGAGTCACTTCGAAAAGACTGGCCTGAAAGTGCTAAAAATGACCCCTCTTCCTCCTCTTCCTCCTGGGCCACCTCCTCTTCCATCATCGCCCTAAGTGTTTTCTCAAGGAGACATAGAAGTGGTATTGTAACGCTGATAACGGCGTCATCGCCACTGGCCATGTTGGTGGAGTACTCGAAACAGCGCAACAGGGCACACAGGTCTCGCATGGAGGCCCAGTCATTGGTGGTGAAGTGGTGCTGTTCCGCAGTGCGACTGACCCGTGCGTGCTGCAGCTGAAACTCCACTATGGCCTGCTGCTGCTCGCACAGTCTGTCCAGCATGTGCAAGGTGGACTTCCACCTGGTGGGCACATCGCATATGAGGCGGTGAGCGGGAAGGCCGAAGTTACGCTGTAGCGCAGATAGGCGTGCAGCAGCAGGGTGTGAACGCCGGAAGCGCGAACAGACGGCCCGCACTTTATGCAGCAGCTCTGACATGTCGGGGTAGTTGCGAATGAACTTCTGCACCACCAAATTCAGCACATGCGCCAGGCAAGGGATGTGCGTCAAACCGGCTAGTCCCAGAGCTGCAACGAGATTTCGCCCATTATCGCACACCACCAGGCCGGGCTTGAGGCTCACCAGCAGCAACCACTGGTCGGTCTGTTGTTCTATACCCCGCCACAACTCCTGTGCGGTGTGGGGCCTGTCCCCCAAACATATGAGTTTCAGAACGGCCTGCTGACGTTTACCCCGGGCTGTGCTGAAGTTGGTGGTGAAGGTGTGTGGCTGACTGGATGAGCAGGTGGAAGAAGAGGAGGAGGAAGCAGAGTAGGAGGAGGAGGAGACGACAGGAGGCAAAGAATGTTGCCCTGCGATCCTTGGCGGCGGAAGGACGTGCGACAAACAGCTCTCCGCCTGGGGCCCAGCCGCCACTACATTTACCCAGTGTGCAGTTAGGGAGATATAGCGTCCCTAGCCATGCTTTCTGGTCCACGTATCTGTGGTTAGGTGGACCTTGCCACAGATGGCGTTGCGCAGTGCACACTTGATTTTATCAGACACTTGGTTGTGCAGGGAAGGCACGGCTCTCTTGGAGAAGTAGTGCCGGCTGGGAACAACATACTGTGGGACAGCAAGCGACATGAGCTGTTTGAAGCTGTCTGTGTCCACCAGCCTAAATGACAGCATTTCATAGGCCAGTAGTTTAGAAATGCTGGCATTTAGGGCCAGGGATCGAGGGTGGCTAGGTGGGAATTTACGCTTTCTTTCAAATGTTTGTGAGATGGAGAGCTGAACGCTGCCGTGTGACATGGTTGAGATGCTTGGTGACGCAGGTGGTGGTGTTGGTGGTACATCCCATGTTTGCTGGGTGGCAGGTGCCAACGTTCCTACAGAGGCGGAGGAAGAGGCCGAGGCGGCGGCAGCAGCAGAAGAGGCCGAGGCGGCAGCAGCAGAAGAGGTAGCAGGGGGAGCCTGAGTGACTTCTTTGTTTTTAAGGTGTTTACTCCACTGCAGTTCATGCTTTGCATGCAGGTGCCTGGTCATGCAGGTTGTGCTAAGGTTCAGAACGTTAATGCCTCGCTTCAGGCTCTGATGGCACAGCGTGCAAACCACTCGGGTCTTGTCGTCAGCACATTGTTTAAAGAAGTGCCATGCCAGGGAACTCCTTGAAGCTGCCTTTGGGGTGCTCGGTCCCAGATGGCGGCGGTCAGTAGCAGGCGGAGTCTCTTGGCGGCGGGTGTTCTGATTTTGCCCACTGCTCCCTCTTTGTCTTTTGCTACGCTGTTGGCTCGGTCTCAACACTGCCTCTTCCTCCGAACTGTGAAAGTCAGTGGCACGACCTTCATTCCATGTGGGGTCTAGGACCTCATCGTCCCCTGCATCGTCTTCCACCCAGTCTTGATCCCTGACCTCCTGTTCAGTCTGCACACTGCAGAAAGACGCAGCAGTTGGCACCTGTGTTTCGTCATCATCAGAGACGTGCTGAGGTGGTATTCCCATGTCCTCATCATCAGGAAACATAAGTGGTTGTGCGTTAGTGCATTCTATCTCTTCCACTTCTGGGGAATGGCTAGGTGGATGCCCTTGGGAAACCCTGGCAGCAGAGTCTTCAAACAGCATAAGAGACTGCTGCATAACTTGAGGCTCAGACAGTTTCCCTGAATATGCATGGGGGTGATGTGACAGACTGATGGGCTTGGTTTTCATGCGCCATCTGTGCGCTTTCTGCAGAAGACTGGGTGGGAGATAATGTGAACGTGCTGGATGCACTGTCGGCCACCGAATTGACTAATGCCTGTACCTGCTCAGGCCTTACCATCCTTAGAACGGCATTGGGCCCCACCAAATATCCCTGTAAATTCTGGCGGCTACTGGGACCTGAGGTAGTTGGTACACTAGGACGTGTGGCTGTGGCAGAACGGCCACGTCCTCTCCCAGCACCAGAGGGTCCACTAACACCACCACGACCATGTCCACGTCCGCGTCCCTTACTAGTTGTTTTCCTCATTGTTACCGTTCACCACAATAAGAAAAATATTATTCGGGCCAATGTATTGAATTAAAATTCAGGCCTTTTTTTACAGACACCTAACACTGTCTGGCTATCTATTTAGGTACCGTATTACACTCATACAGGCACACAAGTAATGACAGATTTGGTTGAATATAATTGTGAGGCCTATTTTTTACGCGCTGTGTGACAGATATACCTTTAATCACAGAATTAGACTTGTATCTGCACTGTAGCATGTGTGTTAAGTTTTTCAGAATGACACTATCAGCACCTTGAATCTAAGATATCCTTTTTGGTATAGATTTAAAGTAGGCCTGATATAGCAGAAACTACTAATTTTGAGAATGGCAAATTTGGGAATAGTTTTTCAACCCAGAACAAAAACTGTGCTTTTACGGTCACTACAAATAATTTGACCAGCTAAAACAGTACAGATTTGGTTGAATATAAATGTGAGGCCTATTTTTTACGCGCTGTGTGACAGATATACCTTTAATCACAGAATTAGACTTGTATCTGCACTGTAGCGTGTGTGTTAAGTTTTTCAGAATGACACTATCAGCACCTTGAATCTAATATACCCTTTTTGGGATAGATTTAAAGTAGGCCTGATATAGCAGAAACTACTCATTTTGAAAATGGCAAATTTGGGAATAGTTTTTCAACCCAGAACAAAAACTGTGCTTTTACGGTCACTACAAATAACTTGACCAGCTAAAACAGTATTGATTTGGAGGAATATAAATGTCAGGTCTATTTTTTAGGCGCTGGGTGACAGGCTCAACTTACCCCTGATGTAGTATATGGCCAAAAAATAACCACACTATTGATGGTTAAATGCACTTGGGTGACACAGGCTTAGCCTGCACCTGATGTAGTATATGGCCAAAAAATAACCACACTGTTGATGGTTAAATGCACTTGGGTGACACAGGCTCAGCCTGCACCTGATGTAGTATATGGCCAAGAAATAACCACACTGTTGATGGTTAAATGCACTTGGGTGACACAGGCTCAGCCTGCACCTGATGTAGGATATAGCAAAAAATAACCACACTATTGATGGTTAAATGCACTTGGGTGACACAGGCTCAGCCTGCACCTGATGTAGTATATGGCCAAAAAATAACCACACTGTTGATGGTTAAATGCACTTGGGTGACACAGGCTCAGCCTGCAGCTGATGTAGGATATAGCAAAAAATAACCACACTATTGATGGTTAAATGCACTTGGTGGTAGCTTGTGCTGGCGCACCACAAGCCACAAAATGGCCGCCGATCACCCCAGAAAAAAGTGATATAAAAACGCTCTGGGCAGCCTAAAAAAAGTGAGCAATTCAATATCAGCACTTCAATGATCCACAGCTGGAGATCGATCACTGAATTAAGTCTTTTGGAGGAGTTAATCTGCCTAATCTCGCCCTAACGTCGCAGCAGCAACCTCTCCCTATGCTTGAATCAGCAGAGTGACGTGCAGCGCTACGTGACCGAAGCTTATATAGAGGCTGGGTCACATGCTGCACTGGCCAATCACAGCCATGCCAATAGTAGGCAAGGCTGTGATGGCCTCTTGGGGCAAGTAGTATGACGCTTGTTGATTGGCTGCTTTGCAGCCTTTCAAAAAGCGCCAAGAAAGCGCCAAACACCGAACCCGAACCCAGACTTTTACGAAAATGTTCGGGTTCGGGTCCGTGTCACGGACACCCCAAAATTCGGTACGAACCCGAACTATACAGTTCGGGTTCGCTCATCCCTACATATGACCATGTTCACCTCCTCCAGCGGCTTAACAAAAAACTGTCACACCACCAAGTAGGTGATTTTACCCCCAACACTCCGCACTGACTGACTGCTACCGCCGCTGCTTCCGTGAACCTGTACACCAACACTTTCCGGTCAGGTGGGCTCTTGCAAAGCGGGTGGTCTACCCCGGGCGCGTTTGGCTACCGACCTCCCCCTGCTGCCACCCTGCTGCCACCCTGCTGAATCCCGGCCACGCTAGCGACTTGCTGGCTCCGCCGCAGGGTCACGGGCAAGCTCTTCTCCCAAAGATGATGAAGCCCCTAATTCACACAGCTCCCAAGTGCAATCAGCTACATCATCATCATCGAGTACTATCTGCACATCACTAATGTCCTCCTCAGCGGTCTCTGGGTCAGGAGCCTCACCGCTCGCAACACCAGCTCCCTCGCCACTCTTCTAATCACTACTTGCCCGCCTTGCGGAGGAAGCGGCGGATGTCTCCTTCACATCTTGGCTGGCCAGTAGCTGCTGACTGTCCTCTAGTAGCTCGTCCTCGCTGTATAGTAGGGCTGAGCCCACAGCATATAATACTTGCCTGGCTGAGGGAACAGAAAAGGACATAGGCACGTTGAGCATAGGTGAGGGCACAGGGCCTGCTCCCAGGGCATGCCAACTAAGGGTTGTGTCTGACGAACCCACCGACTCTTGGCTGGGGGTGTCTGATGTCACTTAGGATGAAGTGGATGACCGAGTCAACCATTCAAGAACCGCTGGGTTGCTGGTCAAGACACGACCGCTAGATGACACCGGGAACTCAGGCCTCTCGCTGCGACTCCAGCTGCCACGCCCCCTTACTCTGCTGCGACCTGTGCCTGCGCCAGAAACATTTAGGCCTCTGCCACTCCCCTGTGCAGGGCCTGGCATTTCTCTATCTGACATACTGTTAGATCAAATAAACAAATAAAAAGGAAGTTTAAAACACCCCAAAAAAGTCTGTAATTTTCTCACTTCACCACACAACGGCTAATAAGCCCTTTTTTCCCCCACTAATAGACGCCAAAAAGGGCTGTCATTTTGTCACTTCACCACACAACGGCAAATAGTTTTTTGTGCCACTAATACACCCAAAAAAAAGGCTTTAAAACATATAACTGCACCGCTGAACGGCAAATATATTTTTCTTTTGCCACTTATACACTCCACAAAAGGGCTTTAGAACATATACCTCTACACCGCTGAACGGCAAATAGGCCCTTATTTTTTCCACTTATACATGACACAAAAGGCTTTAGAACATATAACTGCACAGCTGATCGGCAAATAAATTGTTTTATCGTGCCACTAATACAAGACAAAAAGGGCTGTAGTTTTCGCACTTCACCACACAACGGCTAATAAGCCCTTTTTCCCACTAATACAAGCCAAAAAATGCTTTAGAACATATAACTGCACTGCACAAGGGCAAATAAGACGTAGAAATATTTTCTTGTAATAAACCCTGTTAATGGCTGTATCAAACAGCACTTGCACCCCAATAACAAGAACGGTTTGCTGGAATTGCAGAGCTCTATAATGGCAATTTGTATCCCCAGTCAGTGCAGCAAGGTGTAATAGAATTGTTCCTATTACCCAGGCTGTAACCTCCCCTACTGAACCCTGTTCAACAAAAATGCAGTGGAATGATTCCTCCCTATCCTTTCCCTACACCTTGAATAATCTTTCCCTGCACTTGTAAATCGTTTTTTCACCACAATCAAGTCTTTCCTAGCACTGTCCCTAGCGCCTGCTGAGGTCTCTCCCTGCACTAAGTACTCTGGAAAATGGCAGAATCCAAGATGGCTGAGGCTATTTATAGGGCTGTGACATGACAGGGCTGGCTGGCTGCTGATTGGCTGCATGTATGGCATTATTGGTGATCCCGCGTTTCCAGAGTTCCTTGCTCCATGTCCTCACACGTGCAGCAGCCATTTTAGGAAAAAATGTGATTCGTTACCATGAAGCTTGAGGAAATTCGGATTCAATGCGAATCAAATTTATCCTGAAATTCGGATCAAATTCCACTTCATCAGCTTTGATTCGCTCATCTCTAGTCACCACTTTACAAAGCTTGAATACCCATTATTAGAACAATGTGTACTACGAAAACCTGCAATAGAAGCACCAATCATATTGCCACTAAAAGCCAGCCAGGTTCTTTCTATATAATAGTATTAGGCCAGCACACATTATCTACAGTATCTTTCCACTTTACATTCCAGTACCACATTCAGTGTGCACGTTTGCAAGTGGACTATAAGTGGATTAACAGGGTCTCACTTCCCTTTAACTCTGGGGATACTCTAAAGCTATTTGCATGCCTTTTTATGCAGAATTATTTCTTCATAACATGCCAGATGTTGTAAATATGGTTTTCACAATGTGTGTAAAGCTGATCAAAAACCTCTTTGAGAATTGTAACTTGTAGTTGGTGTAACTTAAAGTGTGCGAAACTTTCAGATAACTTTTCCATGTGTGTATCAATGAGTGTTGGCATAATCATTATATGACTTGTATCCGGATTTTTAGCAGTTTTCTCCTGTGCATATCACCCAGAGGTGCAGTGACCTGTTGGTTCACTGCTAAAGGGTTAATGCTATGGTTCACTATTAAAATTGTTTACAGTGATACTAACAGCTCTTTCAGTGGAACTTTCCTATGCACTGTGTATTCCAAATGTCTAGTGTATGGGTAGGAAATAGTTGACTGGCAATCCCTAGTGATGGTTGCCAGGTATTGGGTTAGCCCCACATCCTCAAGTTAGGAGTTCCTGGCAAGTCAATGGGCCCCTAACATTTTTTTTATAATTGTATGTTTATTATGGTATAAAACAGAGACGTGAATACACTTTTACAATAGCATAGTGCACAAAAGTACAAGGAAAGGATAATACACAAAATATATTTCTATATATATTTATATTCAGTGATGAAGCATTAAAGATCGAAAAAAAACAACAAAAAAAAACATTGAATTAAACTAACTGAGACTGCGTCTATCTGTAACCACCCCGAGGAAGAACTGCTGTGCAATATATCTTAAACAAGGAAACATCAGGCAGAAGCGAGATAGCCATAAGGACCCTAGGGCCCAGTTTCTCAACCATTAATACCCAACCCAACAAATAGCCAACAGACATGACAAATTACATGGACAAAGACAAAAAAAAAAAAGAAGGGCCGTGGGGAGGGGGGGAAGGGAACAATCCATTCACCAGAGATCTTCAAGGTTGCCTAGTGGCCCAGTAAGTATCCCATATGTCCCATATGGTATTAAAGAGAGCCATTTTGTCCTGAAACATAGCAGTGGAGTACTCCATTGTTCGGACCTCCATCACCCTGGCATACAGATCAGAGACCTGTGGTGGTTCGGGGCTTTTCCAGGCTTGAGAGACTAGACAACGAGCTGCTGTTAGTATCAGTAGCAGCAGCTTGAGTGCATGTTTTTTAACTTGTTTGGGGACCACATTAAGCAGGAAGGACACAGGTTCCGGTCGGATTTCAATTCCAAAAACATCGCTCAGGAGGGCGCCTACTTCAGTCCAGTAAGGGCCTATCTTGGGACAATCCCCAAAAATGTGAGGCAATGTACCCCTATGTAAGCCACATCTCCAACAATCACCCGGGACTACTGGATTCATTCTATGGAGGAGGTCAGGAGTGTGATACCAGTACATTAAGATTTTATATTGGTTCTCCTTATGAAGTACCGCCATAGATGATTTTGCTGCCCTCCTCCATATAAGGTGCCAGAGTGAGTCCGGCAAGGCCCTCCCCAGATACTCCTCCCACCGCACCATGTAGTAATGCCTTTGGACCCGATTAGGGAAGGGAGTCAGCAATATGGAGTAAATCTCAGAAATTAAACCTTTTGCATGTACCCCTTCCCTGCATAGGCGCTCAAAGGGGGTTGGAAGGGAAACCGTGACCCCCAAAAAGATGGACTGGGCAAAGTGCCTAATCTGGATAAAAAAGAAGTTGGAGGAGGGGGGGGGGAGATCATATTTGGCCTGCAGGGTAGTAAACAGGAGGAGGACCCTAGTGAAGGGGTCCACAATATCCGCAAACCGAAACACCCTCCGTTGAAACCATGGTCTCGTTGTAGACGTGGTAAGACTAGCAGGGAGCGTGGGGTGATATAAGAAGGAGGTCATGGCGGAATGAGTGGACTCCAGAGGGAATTTACTACTGCACTGCTGCCAGATGCGTCTGGTACACGCCATGGGCCCTAGGAGATCCTTGGCTGGCTGAGTCCTGTCAGGCCCGGCCCATAGCATGGAGTTAGGGTGTACAGGAGCTAGCCAGAGTCTTTCTACCTGCATCCAGACAGAATAAGGGTGCAAGGAAGCCCAGGCCATGACAGAACGTAGCTGGGCTGCCCAGTAATATTTAGACAGGTCCGGAACCCCCAGACCGCCCCGGTGCCTACTAGATAGAAGAACCGACCTCGGGATTCTGTGCCGCCCTCCCGCCCATATGAATCTAAGGAGGTGGGTTTGAGTGGATTTCAGGTCTTTAAGGGGGACTTTAATCGGTAAGGTCTCAAAAAGGTACAAAAGCTTGGGCAGGGTCGGCATTTTAGTCGCAGCAATATGCCCCATGAGAGAGAGTGGGAGAGGATGCCACTTATCTAGAAGACCCCTAATCTCTGCATATATGCGTGGGAAATTAGCTTTGTAAAGCTCGCCATATCGGGGAGTGAGGTCAACCCCCAAATATCGCAGTGAATCCGTCTTCCAATGGAGACGACCAAACTCCTGTAAGATGGAATGGAGGTTTGGTAGGGAAATGTGAAACTTGGTAAGGGTAAGGAGGATATCATCAGCATATAGCGATAGCTTAAACTCCCTATCCTTGACCATAAAACCTCTAATATCCGGGCAAGCCCTGATCTTGGCCGCCAGGGGTTCGATACACAGGGCAAAAAGTAGGGGAGATAGGGGGCAACCCTGCCTCGTTCCATTAGCAATGTTTATGGGTCGAGATTGAGCATGAGGAAGTCTGATCGTCGCTGTGGGGGAGGAGTATAGACTATGAATGGCTCGAACAAACGGGCCAGAAAGGCCGTAAGCCTGGAGGGTAGCAAAGAGGAACGGCCAACCTAAATGGTCGAATGCCTTTTCTGCATCCAAGCTAAGAAGTAATGCCTCCTCAACCGAGCGAGATATGACATCTATCAGGTCAATATTTCTTTGTGTGTTGTCGGCCCCCTGACGGCCCGGGACAAATCCCACCTGATCTTTATGAATCAGGGAGGGGAGAAAGACGTTTAGTCGGGTAGCTAGGGTTTTGGTGAAAATCTTAAGGTCTGAGTTAAGTAGGGCAATGGGCCTATAGTTAGTACATTCGTGCGGATCCTTCCCAGGCTTCGGAATCATCGTAAGATACGAGTGGGACATTGGGGCAGGCACAGCATTGCCCGCTAGGAAATGATTGAATAGGGTAACTAAGTGAGGGATTAGTTCAGCCTTAAAGGTCTTATAATATTTGTATGAAAAGCCATCAGGCCCTGGGGATTTACCCTCAGGTAGATGTTCCACCACCTCCCCAATCTCCTCCGACATGATTGGACTATTAAGAACGGCAAGGTCGGAAGCCAATAGGGTAGGAAGGCGACAGGATGCTAAATAGGACCGGAGTGTACTATCTCTCAGTCCTTCATCCGCGGGAAGGTCGGAGGGTAAGGGCCCCTAACATTTTATTTTGGGGGAGATATATTGACGACGTGTTTATTATATGGGATGGCACCAGTGACTGGTTACTTACCTCAATGTCAATACTATAGGTCTCAGATTCACCTATGAGAGAAACAGGGATAGTAATGCCTTTCTGGACATACAGTACAGACCAAAAGTTTGGACACACATTCTCATTCAAAGAGTTTTCTTTATTTTCATGACTATGAAAATTGTAGATTCACACTGAAGGCATCAAAACTATGACCTGGCCTCCACAGTCACCGGACCGGAACCCAATCGAGATGGTTTGGGGTGAGCTGGACCGCAGAGTGAAGGCAAAAGGGCCAACAAGTGCTAAGCATCTCTGGGAACTCCTTCAAGACTGTTGGAAGACCATTTCAGGGGACTACCTCTTGAAGCTCATCAAGAGAATGCCAAGAGTGTGCAAAGCAGTAATCAAAGCAAAAGGTGGCTACTTTGAAGAACCTAGAATATGACATATTTTCAGTTGTTTCACACTTTGTTATGTATATAATTCCACATGTGTTAATTCATAGTTTTCATGCCTTCATAGTCATGAAAATAAAGAAAACTCTTTGAATGAGAAGGTGTGTCCAAACTTTTGGTCTGTACTGTATGTATTACAAAACATCAAGGTGAACTGCACACTGAAACATATAGGAAACCCACGGCTACTAATACTGTAGCTTGTTGCAATGGGACAGTTATCACCCTGTGAGTTTAAAACGAGGTATCCCCAAGGGACAATATCTTACAGTTAGAAGAAACTGTTCCTCTTATGAATCATTCCATCATCAGGCAGCCGATATGCGTAAAAGATTTCAACAACGGGGATACCCAAATCATGTCCTGAGGGAAGCCTTCCAACACTCTAGCAAAACTGATTGCCATTCCCTGTTAGCCGGCAATACTCGAAGAAAAAAAAAGCAATAATGTCATTAGAATCATTGGCACATATGACTGTCAAAACCAGAAAGTTAGGGGTATCCTTAGAAGATACTGGGATATTCTCTTGACTGATCCAGACATTAATGATGTTTTCCCCCCTGACGCCGGCAATTACATACAGACGTGGACGGTCCATAAAAGACAGATTGGTACATAGCCATTACCAAAAACCGATAGGAACAACTACATGGCTCAACCCCAAGCTGATGGGCACTTACTAGTGTGGCGGGGACTGTATCTGCTGCCCCTTTATTTTAAAATCCAAAGTGTTCACCAGCAATAGTACGGGGATAACATACACCATACGTGACTTTGCTAACTGTTGAACACAGGGAGTTATTTACCTATGTACCTGCAGCTGTCCCCTAAATTATGTCGGCAAAACTAAACTCTAACAGAGGAGACGGGTTGGGGAACTCCTAGGGGATGTAAGGAACCGTAGGGATATGATGAATACGCTTAAATTCCAGGTTATTGAAGTTATACGACAGTCACCAAGGGGTGGCGATTGGGACAATAGAATTCTCTGAAAGGAAGCCCAGTGGATATACCGTCTAAAAACGATGTATCCCCTGGGACTTAATGAACAGATTTCCTTTAGCTGTTTTATTTAGTCTCCTTCTCTCTCTTACTTATAATAACCGTACTCTATGGCGATCTGCTCACTATAAAGTGTGAGCTTGAGATTTATCTGCATATTATCGAACCGGGATTGGTTCTTTGTAGTATATCATTTTATGGGGACCTGTCTGGGACATTATTTCATTCACCCCACAGTCTATTTATCCTTGTCCCTTAAAACCCCTTCATAAATATGTTGGACTCAGTTATGATAATGGTGCACCGATATGAATGGATGTATTTATTTCACACTATGTATTAATCTTTGCTTTTTTATTTACCTTAATTTAGTCATTATTGATGCCTTAACCACGCCCTCCCCCTTAAGGTAACGCAGCTGACAGCTTTGGCTCCTCCTAGTTTCTCCTCTCACACTCCTGCATGCGTTCCATAGGTAGGAAGTGTCGGGGATAATAGCGCTCAAGCACTTCCGGTTTTAGAATCACATATGCGTTTCATACGCATCGCGTGCGTTCCAAAGACCGGAAGTTGCGTTCATACCAGCATTCATGACGCTATTCGTTGGATTAGTAGGTGGGGTATCGTTTTAGGCGCCAAATCTAAGGTATTTAAGACAGTGTGACTCTAAGTGACCACAAGTGCACCTTACCATACCAGGATGTCTTTGATACAATTATCATAGTTGTTACCCAAGAACATCAGATATGCAACTATCTATATTGATGCCTGCAACATTTGATTATTTATCCTGCAACTATCAGAATTGAAGCTTTTAACATCTAATTATTCATCTTCGGTCCCCTGATGAACCAGTTTTTATGGACACTGGGTAAACGCGTCGGGACAAGCAGCTAAGAAGGGACAAGTACCTGAACTTCCATTGGCAGGGTTGAAGTAGGCGACAGTGAGGGCTTAGCCACCAAGAGGTGGGGCCGCCCCTTTCGGGCCGGGTGCTCCGCCTGTAGGCAGGGGTACATTGAGGGACACATTAGGGATTTTTCCCCCCTTCCCCTGTCCTGACTTCACCTCTCGTTTATCCTTTGGCCAGGTCCACGGTCTCTAAACTGTAAGTTGCCGTAATTTTCTTTATCGGATTCTACTATCCTGGATACGTCCTAAGTAAGGCTTTGTCAAAATATCTGACATTGTTTTTTATTATTATTTACATATATATGGGGTATTATTTTAACAATTGATAGTAAAAGCTACGTTTTATATGAAAAGTCATTTTTCTCTGTGATGTTCCTGGCAAGTAAGCTGAAGTAGAGGAGAGGACTTGTATGCTGCTGGTGGTGTGTAAGCCAGACAAGCTGACGCAGAAGAAAACAGTTCATCTTCAGGGAGACACCATCCCTGTGAGTCAAAAGGTACCAGAAGGGCAACTGTGCTAAGAACTAACCCCTAAAGGAGAAAATAACTGACTCTATAAAAAAGGGACAATGCTTGGACAAGAAAGTTATCAAAATGTAATGCTTGTTTACCTGCCACACTACTGAACTGGACTGGACAACCGTTTTAAGACTACACCCCGCATTAGGGCATTGCATAGAGATAATAACCGAAATTGCATGGCTTTGGTCATTTAGAAACATTGCTTGCGTCTAAGAAAAGAGACTCAGGGAGAACAATCATACTGCTTACCAGATATTCGTAGCCTTTGGGAAAAGCCTACTCAGTGTTATATTTTGAGACTATGCCTCCTACTTCAGTTTGCACTGTTACACCCATCATCCACTCTGTAGAAGAGAGACTATAATTGGTATTAATCAAGCCAGCCTGGCCTTATGTCTCCATAACCGACATGGATGGGACTACGTTCTCCTGCCTTGCTCCACTGCTCATGTAACACCAAGGGCACCCCAACCACCAACCATGAGTGGAAGAAGGGTTATGCCAAGGGAACACAAGGGTGAAAACTGCTATCATTACTAAAGCTAATATGGCCACTACCACCAATACTGTCCTCCAGCTCTTCTCTCCCAGGCCGGTTGCAGAGGCACTATATAGGACACTATAGAGATATACTGTGAAGTATAGAATTGACTAACACTTACTAGGTTCAGAATCTACTGAATCATGTTTGTCTGCTTGTTTATCTATGCACTTCCTCCCACCTTTCCATAAACTTCTATGGGATGATGTAATCTCATTGTTCATTTGGGCTGACAGCAACTCTTAGTCTCATAAGATGGATTTTTCAAAAAATTCAGAGAAAAAGTTTAAAAAGTAGGGGGGGGGGGGAGTCTGATAACTTTTGGCCATGGCATTTTTCTTTGATAAGATATATTACAAAGTTTATATATATATATATATATATATTATACACAGTATATAGTGGGGTTTCGCTCTGGTAGACAGGATTAGCGGACGCAGTATAGAGGCAACAACAACTTCTTTAGATCAAACAGTTCAGTATTTTATTCACACTTTAGGCAAGTGACAAAACAAGATGCACTAACCTGTTTTCACGCAAAACAGGTAGAAAGCCTTCATCCAGATACAAGGCTCCCAGATCCCAACACAGAGACCTCGCTTCTGAGCCCAGATGCCCATTTAAGGACAGCCAGGTGCTGCCAAAACCCGGACTGGCACTTAAAATCCAGTCCGGTATTTGACCTCACCTGGCTGTAAATCAGCCCAGCAGCACATGCTGGGAGGAAAATACCTGTTTTCCCACACAAAACCTCTCACTGTGTCACATACCCCTCCCCCTTTGTTCAACCCTGAGGGGGAGAACACACGGCATATAGTGTACCCAGGACAGGGCATCCACGTTTCCCTGTAACCAACCTGCCCTGTGTTCCAACAAAAACTTAAAGTTTTGTAGGGAGAGAAACCATCGGGTGACCCGGGCATTTCTGTCCTTGGCCTGGCTCATCCACTTGAGAGGGGAGTGGTCAGTCACCAGTTGGAATTTTCTCCACAATAAATAATAGCGGAGAGATTATAGTGCCCATTTGATAGCCAGGCACTCTCTCTCTACTATACTATACCGGGTCTTGGCTGGGGTGAGCTTACTGCTAAGGAAGACAACGGAATGCTCCTCCCTGTTGACTTCCTGAGACAGTACAGCACCAAGGCCTACTTCGGAGGCATCAGTCTGTACTATAAACTCAGTTTCGCCTCTATTTTGTTCACTTGGGGTTTGATGACTCTGCGCCCAATTACATACCCCAGGTACCTAATCTCTTCTAACCCTATCGCACATTTTTTTGGGTTAGCGGTTAGGCCAGCTTTCCGAAGGGAGTCCACTACAGCCTGCACTTTGGGTAGGTGACATTCCCAGTCGGTACTGTAGATGACAATATCGTCCAGGTAAGCTGAAGCGTACCGACGATGTGGATGAAGCGCGATGTCCATTAGTCACTGAAAAGTGGCGGGGGCACCATGCAGACCAAAGGGTAAGACCTTACATTGATACAGCCCCTCAGGCGTGATGAAGGCAGTTTTCTCTTTGGCAGCCTGCCAGTACCCTTTCGTGAGGTCCAAAACAGAAAAATACCGGGCTCTTCCTAACCTCTTGATGAGCTCATCCACCCAGCATGGGATACGCATCGAATTTGGAAACCTCATTAAGTTTTCGAAAGTCGTTACAAAACCGCAACGTCCCATCCGGCTTGGGTTTCAATACTATAGGACTGGCCCACTCACTTTTTGATTCCTCAATGACGTCTAGCTGCAACATTAGCTGCACCTCCTCCGATATGGCTTGTCGCTGAGCCTCGGGCACCCGGTATGGTTTTAATCTGACTTTTGCCTGAGGCTCAGTGACAATGTCATGCTGGATTATGGAAGTGCATCCAGGGAGGTCCGTGAACACATCCATGTTCCGACTAACGAACTCCCTGGCCTCCTGAGTCTGTTTAGAAGAGTGACTGTCAGCAATTTTTACTGTGGCAGCTGCCTCTCTTGCATCAGACAGAGGGGCCGGTACCTCTTCCCCTAGAAAACCCGGCCGTGGACTGTCTTCTGTACAGGTTTTCCTATCTTCCCACGGTTTGAGTAAATTCACATGGTAAACCTGCTCTGGCTTTCGCCGCCCTGGCTAGTGTACCTTGTAGTTTACATCTCCAATTTTCTCGAGTACCTCGTAGGGCCCTGCCACATAGGCAGGAACCTACTGTCAACAGTCGGCCCCAGAACCAAAACCCGATCACCAGGGTTAAAGATCCGGACCCAAGCCTGCCGATTATATACCCGACTGGGCCTGCTGAGCTGCCTCCATATGCTCCCTAACAAGAGGCAACACTGTCTCTCCGATCTTGCATCTGGGTAACATACTCATTGACACTTTTATGTGGAATGGGTTGTTGTTCCCATGCCTTTTTGGCCATGTCCAAGAGACCGCGAGGGTGTCTGCCATATAGCAGTTCGAAGGGCAAGAACACAGTAGAGGCCTGGGGTACCTCTCGCACTGTGAACATGAGATAGGGCAGAAGGAGGACCCAGTCCTTCCCATCTTTAGCCACCACCCTTTTCAACATATTTATTAATGTTTGGTTAAACCTTTCTACCAGACCATCCGTTTGCGGATGGTAAACGGACGTCCGTAGCTGTTTTATGTGCAGCAACTTAGAGTTCCCTCATCACCTTGGACATAA
The DNA here is from genome assembly GCF_905171765.1 of Bufo bufo. Lineage (NCBI taxonomy): Eukaryota > Metazoa > Chordata > Amphibia > Anura > Bufonidae > Bufo > Bufo bufo. Next base: position 67,954,330 of record NC_053397.1, on the reverse strand, counting down.
AAGGGGTCCCTTGGTCGGTCAGAACCTCTTCAGGTAGTCCTACTCAGGTAAACATCTCCATTAATTCCTTAGCTATGAATTTGGCTGAGATATGTTGCAGTGGCACCGCCTCTGGGTACCGAGTGGCGTAGTCTAGAATGACTAGGATGTGTTGATGCCCTCTGGCAGACTTCGGTACTGGGCCTATGAGGTCCATAGGTCTCAGGTTCCCAGGGTTCTGGTCTCCCCCCTGAGCCGGGTCACTCTGCTAGGGTTACCCCTGTCTCATTGGCATCAGTCACTCTCATAGCAGGCCAGAGGTCTGGGAAGCCCGGGAAGTCTCTCCCTATTATGAGTTCATAACGTAGATTGGTGGCGACAGCCACCTCATGGGTCCATCTACAGGCCACTGTAGTTAGAGACACCAGCCCGGTGGGGTAGTCTTTTGAGTCTCCGTGGATGCACATCACCCTGACTTTCTGGCCAGTATACTCATGGGACCGCACCTTGGTACCCCTTACTACGGTCACCAGACTCCCTGAGTCCAGCAGAGCCTCCGCCGGAGTGTCTCCCACTTCCACCTGGCACAAATGATCTAGAGACTCTGGGGTACCTGTTGCACACAGCCTCCTGGCATATAGCGACTGACGGTAGCCATAGTTAGTGTCCATGGGCTCAACCCTGGTGGGGACAGTTAGCCCTTACATGGCCAGGCTCCTTACACCGCCAGCAGACTATCGGAGCCAGGTCTGCCGTGGGTACATTCCGGGCGGGTTTTATCAGCTCAAATCTCAGGGCCTAGGGTGGAGATTTCAGGGGTTTGCCGACCCTCCTCCTGACAAAACCCTCCTTTAGATTCCTGGTAGCTTCATAGCGTTCCACGTCAGGCTGTAGCCATTTTTGCAAGAGGTGAAGTAAGTTATAATACTGGGGTCTTGCAGGCTCAGCCGGGTTCAACCTCCACTGATGCACTCGCTGGGCCCAGACCACACATTCACCCCCAGTCTTGCCAGAATCTCACCCTTGACTTTCTGGTAGTCGGCCGCTTGATCGTCCGGCAAGTCGAAATACACCTGCTGGGAATTAGATGCCAGGAAGGGAGCAACGACCTAAGCCCACTGGTCACGGGGTAGCTTTTCCCTGATGGCCACTTTCTCGTACATCGCCAGGTAGGTTTTGATGTCATCTGTGGGGGTCATTTTAGGAATCGCGGCACAGACTGCTTTCCGGGCATCGTGGACGCTCGGGGTTGCTCCTGCTGTCTGCAATGCCATCACGTGTTGTAGCAGCAACTGGTTAGTCTCCTGCTGCTGTTTATTAGCCTCGCATTGCTGCAGGTTTGTCTCTCGCTGCTGCAGATTTGCTTCCATGAGGGCCTTCACAACAGCCTCCATTTTGTTGTGGGGCACTGGTTGTAATACAGCTGATTTAATGTACGACATACAACCGTGCCTGAAAAATCGGCGTTCACGCCCACCTCACTGCTCATACACGCATCCTCCACCATTTGTGGGGTTTCGCTCTGGTAAACAGGATTAGCGGACGCAGTATAGAGGCAACAACAAGTTCTTTGGATCAAACAGTTCAGTGTTTTATTCACACTTTAGGCAAGTGAAAAAACAAGCAGCACGAACCTGTTTTCAGGCCAAACAGGTAGCAAGCCTTCATCCAGACACAAGGCTCCAAGATCCCAACACAAAGACCTCGCTTCTGAGCCCAGCTGCCTATTTAAGGACAGCCAGGTGCTGCCCTCACCTGGCTGTAAATCAGCCCAGCAGCACATGCTGGGAGGAAAATACCTGTTTTCCCAGACAAAGCCTCTCACTGTGTCACAATATATACACCATTGTTTTAAATAAAGCTATGTAAAAGTATATTGACCACTTAAGAAGTTGATGTAACTTCCCCAAATGTCATTAGAATTTATAATACCAATGCTTTGTTCCCCTTACAGCTGTTTTCTGACTATAATGGATACTATTAGTTATTAACATGCATGAATATTTAGCCCCTTCAAAACGCAGCCAGTTTTCACCTTCCTAACACAGCCTAACTTTGCAAATCTGGATGTGTCGCTTTATATTGTAAAAACTTTTGGAATGCTTCTACTTATCCAAATAATTAGGAGATTTATTTTTCATGACACATCATACGGTACTTTATGTTAGTGGTAAATTAATGATATAGTGATATTGCACAAAATACACTGTAGTTATTAACATTCAGCAATTTTGTTGACTTTATGTTAACGTCATTTTTAAAATGTCAATTTATTTGTTTAGAATGTCAGAAGACATGTATTTTGAAGCAATTTTTAAAATTTTCAAAAACATTTCCTAAACCGATAAAAAAAAAAAGACTAATTCAGTTCTGAAGTTAATTTGAGGGGCTTAAATAATAGAAATTATCAATAAAAAAACACCCATTTTAGAAACTACACCCCTAAAATTATTCAAAACTGTTATAAGAAATGTTGTTAACCTTTTAGGTGTGCCACAGGAATTAAAACAAAATGATATAATTATTTAAATAATTTCATTGCTTTCCATTCCAATCTTTTTTTGTTACCTCAAATACAGCAAGGGTTAACAGCAAAACAAACCTCAATATTGATTACACTGATTCTGCTGTTTACATTGGGCACATTGCAGGATCAAGAAGAGAAAGTGCACCATGTGCATATGAGGCCTAGTTTGGTGATTTATACAGCACTGGCTGACAACTGCAGAAGCTCTGAGGTTAGGCCTATTTCACACAAGCGTGTCCGGATAAGTTCCGGATGCGTTGCGGCAAACCCGCGCGAGTAGGTACCCAATTGCAGTCAGTTTAGACTGCGATTGCGTTCCGTTGTTCAGTTTTTATCGCGCGGGTGCAATGCGTTTTGCACGCGCGTGATAAAAAACTGAATGTGGTACCCAGACCCGAACTTCTTTATTGAAGTTCAGGTTTGGGTTCAAGGTTGTGTAGATTGTATTATTTCCCCTTATAACATGGTTATAAGGGAAAATAATAGCATTCTGAATACAGAATGCATAGTACAATAGGGCTGGAGGGGTTAAAAAATAAATAAATAATTTAACTCACCTTAATCCACTTGTTCGCGCAGCCGGCATCTCTTCTGTCTTCTTCTTTGAGGAATAGGACCTTTGATGACGTCACTGCGCTCATCACATGGTCCATCACATGATCTTTTTTTACCACGGTGATGGATCATGTTACGGACCATGTGATGAGCTTAGTGACGTCACCACAGGTCCTTTTCCTGTGCACAGCAAAGATGAAGACAGAAGAGAAGCCGAGCTGCGCGAGCAAGTGGATTAAGGTAAGTAAAAATTTTTTTTATTTTTTCTTAACCCCTCCAGCCCTATTGTACTATGCATTCTCTATTAGGAATGCTATTATTTTCCCTTATAACCATGTTATAAGGGAAAATAATAATGATCGGGTCCCCATCCCTTGCTTGCGGATGCTTGCGATTTTCACGCAGCCCCATTCACTTCTATGGGGCCTGCGTTGCGTGAAAAACGCACAATATAGAACATGCTGCGATTTTCACGCAACACACAAGTGATGCGTGAAAATCACCGCTAATGTGCACAGCCCCATAGAAATGAATGGGTCCGGATTCAGTGCGGATGCAATGCGTTCACCTCACGCATTTTACCCGCGCGGAAATCTCGCCCGTGTGAAAGAGGCCTAAATAAAAAAAGAATTCCCCCAGAAGTGACCCTATTTAAGAAACCACACCACTCACAGAATTTACAAGGGGTGTATTGAGCATTTTGACCCCAAAGGTGTTTTGCAAAAATTATGCAGCAGATGGGGCTGTGAAAATTTTAATTTTTCAACACACATGCCATTTCAGTGCCCAATATATTGTGCTCATCATGTGCCAGTGCAAAAAGTAAGTCCTCTTCTTATTATGCTGTGTTTGCTGATTTTAGAAACACCCTATGTGCGGCCGTATTTATTTGCCTGAACATATTAGAGGGTTCAAGAATAAAAAAGCACCACACAAGTTTTGAGGCCCAGTGTTGTGATTTACACCAGTTGTACTGACAACTGTAGTGTCACGGCCTTTGGTTTCCGCTGTGACACTGTTGCCACACTTGTAGTTGCCTGCGACAACGTGTTGCTGTGAGAGCATGCGGTGGCAGTGTCTCGGCCTTCTGGGTGAGTGGGTTATGTTCAGGGTGTTTGTATGTCTAGCTTGGTGTTACATGCCTGGTGGTGTTTGGTGTCATGTTTACTAGACATTCCCCTGTCTCATGTTATTGCAGCTATGATGTCCTGGGTTCCTGTGTGGTTTGTTGTGTGTGCTGTGTCCTTTAATGTTGGTGTGGAAACCAGCACTTTTGCACGGGTTCCAGTCAGTGTGTCTGTGGCAGGTAAGTGTGTTATTGTTTTCGCTTACCTGCCATCTCCTTAAGCTGTATGTGTTTCCCTTTCCCTGCTTCTAGGCCTTTAGAGACTCCTGTTCCTCCGTGTTATGGATGAACAGGTCGTCTCTCCCCTGCTCCTAAGTGAGGGATTTCCAGGGCGACTCAGGATATTAGGAATCCAGGGTATGAGCCCTCCCACCATTTAGGTCCGCTCATACGGTTAGGAGTTAGGAAGATTAGAGATGCAATAGGAGGTGACCTGCTCCCTGATCCCGGCGTCCTGGCCTAGTTGCTACCATTATCCTTCAGACATTGTATGGTGGGGGTTTCCCCCACTCCCCGCCGTGGCAGTATGACCACAAGGGTGGCCCTCACTGGAAAGATGGTAAAGCCAGGAGCAGTGAACCACCAGCACACACCAAGCCTGGAGGAACACTCAGCTACAGGCTTCCAGCAGAGACTAAATAGCCCAAGCAGCCACACCCACAAGCACATAAACCCAGTGTTCACAAAACACTAGGAAGGGAGTTAACCCTTCCAACACCAGACAGAGGAAGGAAGCCACTTAAAGGGGAAGTGCACACACACACACGAAAAACTTAAGCCACACATTACCACCGGCAACAGCATGCGTGGCAACCATGTCACGGCAATCACCCAAAAGGCCGAGACACTGCCACCGCATGCTCTCATAGCAACACATTGCCGCGGGCAACCGCAAGTGTGGCAACAGTGTCACATCGCAAACCAAAGGCCGTGACATATAGATGTTCTAGAGTGAAATGATAAATAAAATCCACAGGAAGTTTTCGCCATTTTGGAAACTCTACCTCTTAAGGTATTTATTAAGGGGAGGAGTGGGCAGGAAAACAAGCAAAATAAAAATTGCAAATTTTGCACTGATATGGCATTTCAATATGTTGTGCCCAGCAGGTGCCACCTGAGACTCACACCATATCCCTTAGGGGGGTTATACTGTGTACAGAAATTCCATGATTGTAGATGTAAGCTGCTGTATGGGCATACAGCAGGGCTTAGAAGGGAAGTGCAATAAAAGGATTTGAAACCGCGCTGCTTAAGATCCAGTCGAACGCTGCACAGGTGAAAGAATCAGGGTATTAGCCTCCGTCTTCCTCTCTCAAGGGGTTCAATCCTCCTCTGACACCTCCTCTGTAGGATTAAATGACCGGCATATAGTGAAGTACCCTCTTAGTTGTTATTAAAAAAGGTTTTATTCTACTCACAAACAATGGTAGATAACAGGCATGTCACAATAAAATCAATTCAAACTCCAGCCCGACCCGGGTTTTGCTCTCTGGCTTCCTCAGGGGCGACAACTGCGCATGTCCACAGCTGGGCCCTTTAAATAGCCCAATCTCCCATTCTCAAGCTGTGGGAGCCATAGCTCAATCAGAGTGTATTAAAAGACATAAGTGAAATACAATACATTTAGCGTATCAATACTGTGACAAAATCATCTCACCATAATACAAAATCAAGCGTACAAAAATATATTCAAATATATCCAAAAGTCAGTTAGACCTTTTCAATAGTGCCGTATGTTTTTCCCTATCGTGTCGCCGCAGCCTTGTAATATATATAACCTCATCGATATATTTAATTATCCCTATTCCCTGGACCGTATTTATATACTGGGTATATCTTCCTTTTCACCAACTTTTATTCCACATTTCTCAAGAGCTTCTTGACCAAAACTATTCATACTAATCTTATACCTTTCCTCCCGTACTCACCTAAGCTCCTCTCCGCCCACTACTAGTCACGTTGTTCCAAACAAAATCAACCCCACCCCTTCCCATTCATCAAGTTCTTATCACATGACCCGGCTGCCCAATCAGCAGTCCCTCCTCATGACGCTTCTTGGAAGGTCCTCAACACAAGGTAAAGACTTTTACTGGTTACTTCTCCCTGGATAAGATTTCTTACTTCATACTTCACACTAGACACGGCTTCAGGTCGAACTCACCACCACACCACATCGGAACCAGCAGCACAAGTAACTGTCCGTGTTCTGGGACACAGGACTGACATTTCTGTTTTTTATTGTACTTAGAAGGGAAGTGGCACCATTTGGCTTTAGGAGCATGTGTTTTGCTTGAATGGTTTGACTATGTCACATTTGCAGAGACCCTAAGGTACCTATACAGTGGAAACCTCCAATATTTGAACCCATTTTGGAAACTATGCCCCTCAAGATATTTATTAAAGGATGGAGTGAGTATTTTTACACAACAGATATTTTGCAGAAATTAATGAGCAGAGGACCAAGCAAATTAATGTAGCATTTCAGTGCCAAGCTGAACTCACACTACACCCCTTAAATTGTTAGGTGGGTTTTACTGGCTACAAAAATGTCATAAATGTGGATGCAAACTTCTGTCTGAGACACTGCAGGGTTCAGAAGGGAAAGACAACCTTTTGGATTTTGCAGCGCAGATTTTGATGTAGCTTATGAACAGCCTCTGGGGTACTGATATAGCTATTTCCTGAGAACCATGTGTTTTTGTTTTTTCATTAAAGGTCCTGTCCAGCCAAAATCTGATCAGCGGAGGTCCAACACCTGGCACCCCCGATCAGCTGTTCATAATGCAGCACCTCATCTTGGAAGTGCAGTGTAATTCAAGTAGTCGCTTTATTCACTTGAATGGAGCAAGTGCTTGCAAATGCACTATGCCGCGACTCCTTAGGAGACGGCGGGCAGTGTAAAGACCAGGAAGCAGCACTCGCATGGAGCACCGCCTCCTTGTTAAACAGCTCATCGGCGGGGTTGCTGGGTGTCAAACACCCCCAATCAGATATTGATGACCTATCCTGAGGTCATTAATGTATATGGCCAGACAACCCCTTTAACTGAGCTATGTGAAGGCTTATTCTTTGAGATATGAAAAGAAATCACAGAAAAAAGGGGAAATTGCAGAAAAAAAGATAATAGTGCACTAACAAAATAGATGCAAGCATTATATATGGACTAAGCCCTCACTCTGATGTAATAAAATCTGAGACTCTTAGCCAACATATTTTGATCAAAACACATCTGTGCCCGCCTACCCAGTGCCAAGGTGGTCTCAGGTCAGGCAGAAGATATGAGAAGAAAAGGCAGCAATTCCACCATTGCTTTCTGGATTTTGTTTTTATGACATTCACTGTAAGGGAAAAAGACATGTGAACTGCATTTTGCTGGTCAGTAGGATTACAGAGATACCAGTTTTTTATAATTTTGTTAGGTTTTAACACTTTTACATAAGAAAAGCATTTTTGAAAAAAAAAATCCTGTTTTTGTGATGATTTGACATTTTCAGCAACATTTTGGGGGTACATACGACTTTTTGATCGCTTGATATTATGCTTTTTGGGAGGCAAGGTGAAAAAAAAAATGGCTGTTCTGACATCTGTATTTATTTATTCTTTTATGGCATTCACCTGATGCGGTCGATCATTTTATAGAGCAGGCAGTTACAGGTGCATCAAACTCAAATATGTATTTTTTTTTAAAAAATTCTTTCAATAGTAAATGGTTTGAGGGATTAAAAGGCTTATTTTTCACTTGAAACCTTGTTCTAACATCAACTCCTGATGGTCAGTAACAGCCAGGCCCAAGCGCTAATCAAGCTAGACAGTTCCTGCACCCAACAAATCAGTGCGCAGTACATATACGGCATGATGTGGGAACACTTTGTCCACTGCGCCATAAATGTACAGCGCATGTTGGGAAGGGATTGGAACTAAAACATTTTTAGTAGGTTAATAGCACTTTGAATTACACGGTAAATGAAAGACAATGAAATGGCTTTGTCCACATTTTTATTATGACTTTGATGTCCATTGATGGTTATAATTAGTTTTAAAAAGAAAAAAGAAATCTGAATGGCTCTACGCTTCTCTATTTGTTTTTAGAAGAGATTAAATTCTTTGGTGATTTAAATTAGGTTCAGTAGTACCACATGGAAGTGTTGCCACTAGTGCTGAGCGAATCGAAGTATCCCAAGTGGACTGCGATCTGAATTTCAGGAAAAAAAAATTGATTTGCCGCGAAGTGGAATTTCCCCGTGCTTCGTGGTAACAAATCTTTCCCTGGAATGGCGGTAAAAAAAAAAAACATACATCCATTTGTGCGTGAAGAACCCGCTGCGGCCATCTTGATTGAAGATACCGCACAAAATCTGGCGCTTGGTGACGTATGATGTCTTTGCAATCAAATGGATAAGGTGAGTTTTTTTTAAACTAATTAACCGCTAAAAGCCCTCATTTTTTAATCTCAGATGCTGCGATCAGCGATGAATGCGTCATCTGAGGGGTTCAATGTTATTGCGTCCGCTACATATAAAGAAATACGCTTCGTGACAAAATAATTCGTTAACAAAGCAAATTTCTTTGTGAAATTTGACGAAGCTGCCGAATTGAATTTTCCATAACTTTGTTCATCTCTAGTTGCCACCATAATTACTACAATTAAATGCTATAAAGTGTAAACAAGTGCTTGAAAAATTAGAACAGTCTCAAATATTACTGTATTTGTATTACTGATGAAAACAGAAATATTAGCAGTCTTAGAATAGGCATTGTAAGCATAACTGGAAGTCAAACCCTTACATGAGCACTGGAATGAGTGAATGAATGTGGATCATCCTGTCAGAGTTACATGCTCTATAAACATATATTTAGGCCTCATGCACATGACCATATTTATATTGCGGATCTGCAGTTTGCAGATGCTCAAAATACGGATACCGGTCTTACGCATGCTGCATTTTCCTATTGCGGAACATCTGCATTTTTTATGGACCCAGAAATGAACGGGTCCGTATGTGATCTACAGAAAATGCAGACCACATGTTGACCCAAACAACAGCCTTAGGCTACATGCACACGAACGTTGTTTGTTTCCGAGTCTATTCCGTTTTTTTTTTTTTGCGGATAGGATGCAGACCCATTCATTTCAATGGGTCCGCAAAAAATACGGACAGCACACCGTGTGCTGTCCGCATCAGTATGTCCATTCCGTAGCCCCGCAAAAAAAATAGAACATGTCCTATTCTTGTCAGTTTTAGGCATTGTTACAATGGATCCGCAAAAAAAAAAACGGATATGGCATACGGATGTCATCCTTTTTTTTTTGCAGATCCGCAATTTGCTGACCGCAAAACACATACGGTCATGTGCATGCAGCATTAGGTCAAGGGTCCATTCACAAGTCCGTAGAATGGGTCCGCATCCGTTCCGCAAATTGCGGAACGGGTGGGGACCCATTCATTCTCTATGAGGCAGGAATGGATGCGGACAGCACACAGTGTGCTGTCCGCATCCGCATTTCCGGAGCGCGCCCCCGATCTTCCGGTCCGGGGCTCTGGAAGAAAATAGAACATGTCCTATTCTTGTCCGCAATTGCGGACAACAATAGGCAGTTCTATGGGGGTGCCGGCCGGGTGTATTGCGGATCTGCAATTTGCGGATTGGCAATACACTACGGACGTGTGAATGGACCCTAAGGGTTTTTTACCCTTCCTAATGTGCAGATGCACAAGGCTATTCTCTTTCTCAACATTATTCTTCATTTATAATTTTGGGTGTTTATTTATATTTAGATATTAGATATTTAAACTATATCTATTGAGTGACATGCCTATGTGATCAGCTAATATTTCTCTGAACACAATAAAAACATTTGATTATTTGTATCTTGAAGATAGGTCATCAATATTTAATTCTTGGTAAACCCTTCAAAGCTTGCCCATGTCAGTGTGTCACGGCGCCATCCTTGAGTACTATACTGTGTAATGGCTATAGGACACCACCATAGATTTCTGACCACCATGCAAATAATTACAATAAGACTATAGAAAAAGCAATAAAATATTTGCTCAGCATAGTAACAGCTCTTACCGTAAAGGACAAACCTTCTTTCCTCTAGATGCAGAGGATGTCCCTTGGTCCCATCACAGCATAGGGACTCATGCACATGACCATTTTTTGCCCTCCTCTAGATCACTTTTTGCAGGATAACATGCTGAACTGGATAGACAAATGTCTTTTTTCAGCTTCATAAACTATGTTACTATGTGTCAATATTGCAGTCTGCAAACTACGGATCCATAAAATACAGATATGTTCCATGTGTAATCCTCATTTTTCTCACTCTCATTACTAGAAATGACCATTCTTATCTGCAGTACGGACAAGAACGGGGTATGTTCTATAATTTGTGGAATGGACATACCTATGTGGACCCATAGAAATGAATGAGCCCATGGGCAAGCCACAAAAAATGTGACGCAAACATGGATGCAAAATACAGTTGTGTGCATGAGCGCACATGATGCCTAAATCGGGAAGTGATTATCCACCTTATGACACCACAAGAGGCAGTTTGGGGACTTACTGCAGATCTCTCTAATTGCTCATATATAATCTCAATATCCAACTGTGCGATAGAATGTTACATCATTATGTCCTGTAATTTACCCCTCAGGTTGTATGTTGTACAAGTCGTGGTCAAATTGGTTATTCATGAACCTCCTTGTCATCCATCGAGACATGGCTGCTGGCATTATATTGTTCATCCAGTTGGAGTAACGACATATAAATCCCAAATCAAAAGGAAGTCCTCCTTTTCCAAGCCGTTTAATAACCCATACCCCTTGTCTAGAACTGAGATATACCTGTAAACAAAAAATAATCAACAAGGTCAAATAAAATGTGAGCGCTTGGAAATCAGACTTTTGTTTCTTACAAACAAATCTGTATCCTTTACTGTAACTGCCAGCATTGCTATTTTGTTATTTTTATGCAGGGCCACCATCAGAGTAGTTCTGATTGTACTGCAGTCAGGGCAGGGCCCCATTCTGCTGGGGGCTCAGTTACTTTGGGTATCTGACATCCGCAGCCTCATTAATATTAACTTCAGTGCAGTGAATATTAATAAAGCAGTGTCTCTTAGTCCACATGGTTGGGGGAGGGGCCCTCTCCCAGCACATAGACTTTTATTAAAGAAACAAAAGGAAACAAATTTACAAGCCTCTGTGAGGATTTGAACTTCAGTGTCAGAGCTACATAGTTGAGCTCCAGATCCTGATAGAAGAACTGCTTTAATACTGCTTCTGAAGAGCAGAGAGGCTCCTGTGTGTCTGTAAGTCTGATCACCCCCTCCTTATCAGCTTTCTGAGCTCCCTAGAAAACAAATATAGTGGAAAGTAATGGAAGTTAGGTCACTGTGGTAAAGTACTGGCAGATTCCATAGAAGAGGGACACCCACTGCTTGTGAGAGAAATGCATCTAGCTATGCAGCTGAAACGGGATAATATGGCTGGGGAAGACATTAAGGAAGTCTGACCGCGGCATGTGCGATGTCCGTGCAAGGAGGAAGCAGCCATCGGGTCCCCACGCTGCTGTGACGGGGACCCAATGGCAGGGACGGCAGCTCGATGCCTTCCTTAGGCCTCTTTCACACGAGTGTGTCCGGATTAGGTCCGGATGCGTCCCGGTGCATTGCGGCAAACCCACGCGAGTAGGTACGCAATTGCAGTCAGTTTTGACTGCGATTGCGTTCCGATGTTCAGTTTTTATCGCGCGGGTGCAATGTGTTTTGCACGTGCGTGATAAAAAACCGACTGTGGTACCCAGACCTGAACTTCTTCACAGAAGTTTAGGTTTGGGTTAGTTGTAGTGTAGATTGTATTATTTCCCCTTATAACATGGTTATAAGGGAAAATAATAGCATTCTGAATACAGAATGCATAGTAAAATAGGGCTGGTGATGGATCATGTGATGGACCATGTGATGAACGCAGTGACGTCATCAAAGGTCCTATTCCTCACAGAAGAAGACAGAAGAGATGTCGGCTGCGCGAACAAGTGGATTAAGGTGAGTTAAATTATTATTATTATTATTTTAACCCCTCCAGCCCTATTTTACTATGCATTCTGTATTCAGAATGCTATTATTTTCCCTTATAACCATGTTATAAGGGGAAATAATAATGATCGGGTCCCCATCCCGATCGTCACCTAGCAACCGCACTTGCACTGCGGATGCTTGCGATTTTCACGCAACCCCATTCATTTCTATGGGGCCTGCATTACGTGAAAAACGCACAAAGAGGAGCAGGCTGCGATTTTCACGCAACGAACAAGTGATGTGTGAAAATCACCGCTCATGTGCACAGCCCCATAGAAATGAATGGGTCCGGATTCAGTGCGGGTGCAATGCGTTCACTTCACTCATTGCACCCGCGCGGAAATCTCGCCCGTTTGAAAGGGGCCTTAGGCATCGTGGCTGCCTTCTGGGAGAGCCTGTGAGATCCAGCCCCCTGGATCTCACAGGCAAGCAGGCTGTAAGTGTATTAGAAGTATTGTGATGTGCATGAGAAGTATTGTGATGCATTGTAAAGGGGATCAGACCCCCAAAAGTTGAAGTCCCAAAGTGGGATAAAAAAATAAAGTGAAAAAGAAAGTGTTTTTTCCCCAAAATAAAGTAAAAAAAAATGTAAAAAATAGGAAAAGTAGATATATTAGGTATCGCCGCATCCATATCGACTGGCTTTATAAAAATATCACATGACCTAACCCCTCAGGTGAACACCGTAAAAAAATAAAAATAAAAACTGTGCTAAAAAAAAACATTTTTTGTCACCATACATCACTAAAAGTGCAACACCAAGCGATCAAAAAGGCACATGCCTCCCAAAATAGTACCAATCTAACTATCACCTCATCCTGCAAAAAATTAGCCCCTACCTAAGACAATCACCCAAAAAATAAATAAAACTATGTCTCTCAGACTATGGAGACACTAAAACTTGATTTTTTTTGGTTTCAAAAATGCTTTTATTGTGTTAAATTAAAAAAAAAAAAAAAAAAGTAGACATATTAGGTTTTGCCGCATTCGTAACAACCTTCTCTATAAAAATAGCAATTCCCTAACCCCTCGAGTGAACACCGTAAATAAAAGAATAAAAACGGTGTAAAAAAAGCAATTTTTTGTCACCTTACATCACAAAAAGTGTAATAGTAAGCAATCAAAAAGTCATACGTACCCCAAAATAGTACCAATCAAACCGTCATCTCTTCCTGCATAAAATGGTACTCTATCTAAGACAATCACCCAAAAAAAATATATATGGCTCTCAGACTATGAAGACACTAAAACATGATTTTTTTTTTGCTTCAAAAATGATATCATTGTGTAAAATTACATAAATAAAAAAAGTATACATAGTAGGTATTTCCACATCCGTAACCACCTACTCTATAAAAATATCACATGACCTAGCCCCTCAGATGAACACCGTAAAAAAAAAAAAAAAAAGGTGTCCAAAAAGCCATTTTTTGTCACCTTACATCATCTCTATTTTCCATTAATTCTTGTGGAACACCTAAAGAGTTAACAAAGTTTGTAAAATCAGTTTTGAATACCTTGATGGGTGTAGTTTCTAAAATGGGTTGACTTTTTTGGATTTTCTTCTCTAGGGGTGCATCAGGGGGTCTTCCAATGTGACATGGCAGCTTAAAATTATCACAGTGAAATCTGCTTTCCAAAAACCATATGGCGTTCCTTTCCTTCTGCGCAATGCCGTGTGCCCGTACAGCAGTTTACGACCACATATGGGGTGTTTCTGTAAACTACAGAATCAGGGCAATAAATATTGAGTTTTGTTTGGCTGTTAAACATTGCTTTGTTAGTGGATAAAAATTGATTAAAATGGAAAACCAAAAAAGTGAAATTCTGAAATTTTATCTCCATTTTCCATTAATTCTTGTGGAACACCTAAAGGGTTAACAAAGTTTGTATAATTAGTTTTGAATACCTCGAGAGGTGTAGTTTCTAAAATGGGGTCATTTTTGGGTAGTTTCTATTATCTAATCCTCACAAAGTTACTTCAGACCTGAACTGGTCCTCAAAAAGTGGGTTTTGTAAATTTTCTGAAAAATTTCAAGATTTACTTCTAAACTTCTAAGCCTTCTAACGTCAAAAAATAGAATGGCATTCACAAAATGATTAAAATGGGAAATGTAAAGTAATAACTATTTTTGGAGTTATTACTATCTATTATAAAAGTAGAGAAATTGAAATTTGGAAAATTTTTGCACATTTTTTGTAAATTTGATATTTTTTAATACATAAAAATGAAATTTTTGACTCAATTTTACCACTGTCATGAAGTACAATATGTGATGAGAAAACAATCTCAGAATGGCCTTGATAAGTAAAATCGTTTAAAAATTATTACCACATAAAGTGACACATCTCAGATTTGCTAAAAATGGCCTGGGCAGAAAGGTGAAAAATGGCTTGGTCCTGAAAGGGTTAAGGGTTAAGTTAATCACCCTGATGCGCTGCCTAACCAAGCAGAACAGATGGAATTAAACTTCCATGGGTACTGCTCTCTGTAGCGGAGGCAACCGTCTTCTGCTCCTCCTCCTCCTCCGCCTCCTCCTCATCTTCATCGACCAATTTGCGCTGAGAAGATGAACTGAGGGTGGTCTGGCTATCACCCTGTGTAATGTCTTCCCTCATTTCCACCTCTTCCACATGCAAAGTGTCGTCCTTAATTGTGAGCAGCGAGCATTTGAGAAAACACAGAAGTGTGATGGTTACGCTGATAATAGCGTTATCGCCGCTCACCATCTGTGTTGATTCCTCAAAGTTTCATAAAACCTCACTGAGGTCAGACATCCATGCTCACTCCTCGCTTGTGAATAGCAGAAGCTTACTGGAAAGGCGACGACCATGTTGCAGCTGGTATTCCACAACTGCCCTCTGCTGCTCACAAAGCTTGGCCAATATGTGGAATGTACAGTTCCAGCGCCGGTGAGCTGGCAATTTCCAGCGCTGCTGCAGCGTTGACAGACTTGTGGAAATGTGCACACATGCGGCGCACCTTCACCAGTAGCTCAGGCAAATTGGGGTACGTTTTGATAAACCGCTGAACCACTAAGTTTAGGACGTGGGCTAGGCATGGGATGTGTATGAGCTTGCTGAGCTCCAAAGTCGCCACCAGGTTACGGCCATTATCAGACACAAGTGGACCTTCCCAGTAACTGCATTGGTCAGGGCACGTGTGATGTTATGGGACACATGTTGGTGTAAGGCGGGCACGGTACACCTTGAAAAATAGTGGCAGTTGGGGACTGCGTAACGCGGGACTGCCGCTGACATCAGGCTGAGGAAGGTCGACAAGCCTAAATGGCAACATTTCCAGGGCCAGTAATTTGAAAAGCTTCACATTTAGTGCTATGGCCTGTGGGTGGGTGGATGGGTATTTGCGCTTGCGTTCAAAGGCCTAGTGTAAGGACATTTGGACGCTGCACTGGGACACGGAAGTGGATGTGGTCGCTGATGGTGCTTGCGAAGGATCCACGTGCAGGGCAGGAGGCATCCGGGCCTGCACCTGTGACAGGGGATTGGCCAGCACGTAACACCGGGGAGGAGGCAGTGGTGTGACCGGCAGACACAGATTGTGGACCCAGGCTTTCATCCCACTTATTACGGTGCTTGGATGCCATGTGGCGAATCATGCTAGTGGTGGTGAGGTTGCTATTGTTCACGCCCCGGCAAATTTTTGTACGGCAAAGTTTGCAAACTACTATTTTTTTTGTCGTCCGCACTTTCCTCAAAAAAGCGCCAGACTGCGGAACATCTACCCCTTGTCAAGGGAGATTTGTGCAAGGGGATGCTCCATGGAACAGTTGCGGGCCTGTTTGGTGTGGCTCGCCTTCTCCCTTTTTCCACCCCACTGCCTCTTCCAGCCTGTTACGGTGCTGCAGATCCCTCCTCCTCTGTACTGCTGTCCTCCCTCGGCTTTGCACCTTCCAGGTTGGGTCAGTGACTTCATCATCCACCACCTCTTCTTCCACTTCCTCACCCTGCTCATCTTCCTGACTTGTTGACCTAACCACAACCTGTGTCTCATCCTCTTCATCAACCTCTTGAGACAGTAATTGTCGTTGACTTATTGGCAACTGTGTCTCATCATCATCCACCTCATTAAACAGTAATTTCCATTCCCCACGTCATCTTCTTGTGACTGTGGATGCTCAAGAGTTTGGGAATCAGGGCACAAGATCTGTCCCTCTTCAAGCGTGCTTGGCGAGTGGGCCAAATCAAGGAATGGCGCTGTAAAGAGGTCCTCGGAATATCCGAGTGTGGGATCACTTGTTTGCCCAGACTCTCCATGGTGGGAGGAAGGAGGATCAGGGTGAGTATTGTGTTGAGCAGACTCTTGGCTACCGAGACTGGACTTGGTGGAAGACAGGGTGGTGCTTAACCGACTGAAGCATTATCTGCTGCAATCCAACCGACAACCTGGTTGCACTGGTCTGACTTCAAGAGTGGTATCCTGCGCCGCCCTGCAAACTGGGACATTAAGCTAGGTATAGTGGATGATTGTTTTTCTTGTGCTCTGGCAGCAGGCACAGTTTCAACGCGACCTGTGCCACGGCCTCTGCGTGCACCATCAGCAGCACAGCCACTTCCCTGTCCGTTACTGCTCGCATTCTTCCTTTTTCAGTGCACACGTTACACTGGAGATGTGGCACTGGTAATGTCACAGTCAGAAGCGGACACCATCTATTGAAAAAGTACACTGTATGCAGGGCCGGACTGGGGATAAAAACCAGCCCTGGAAAAAGTTGCATACCAGCCCCACAACATTGTGTCATTATTTACTTGTTTATTAAAGGGGAAAGCATTAATTTTAAAATACGTGTGTAAACACAAATATAAACTTTGCCCCCACAATAGCTCTTTTGTAGAACCCCCATTGTTCATATTATCACACTAGACCAGCTTTTCCCCAACCAGGATGCCTCCAGCTGTTGCAAAACTACAACTCTCAGCATGCCCAGACCCCCAAATGCTCTGGTCTGCTTTCTCCTTGCTGATCTGTGGCCGATACTGAAGTGAGTATTCTCGTGCTTGCTGCTGATTCGGGCGGGGGTTCCTCTGGTCGGCGTCCCACGTGTGTAGCGCTGGATGCGCACCAGTATTGCGCTGGCTTCTGACGTTCTGGGTCGAGGGAGTGGTCTGGAGAGATCTGTCGTTGCTGGAAGCGCTTCCAAGACAGCAGTGAATCTTTGTCTGTGTGCAGATTTCTTTAATCAGACGCGTTTCGAAGTCTTCAACTGACTTCTTCCTCAGTGGTAATCTGCCCAGATCTCCCAGGGTTTTTATAGTCACTCCCGACACCATCCAAGATCCGGAGTGGATTTTGTTCAGAGTGTGTCTTTTTTTAAAAAAACATAAAGAGCATTATAGTAGAGTGAGCTATATAGTGTTGGTCTCAGAATGGGCTTGTGATATCATTTTAATTCCGAGTGCGTTAATGTTGCTTTTTTTTTTGGTGCATTTTTTTGGGATTCATATTATGTTTGAAGGACATATGTGTAACGGTCGCGTACACACACACACAGGGGGGAGGGAAGTGACCACTGCGCTCCACCCTTACCCCTGGCCCTGCCTACTTGCCTTGCGAGTCCTAATGACAGGGGACAACTGGACGGCAATCCCTAGCTTGGAATAAGTGCAGGGATGACAGACAGACAAACAGAACGTGAACGGACCGAGTCAATACCAGGAAAGCTACAAAGTACAAATGGAGCAAGCAGAGAATTGTCAGGAGAAGCCGGGGTCATAAATACCAGGAGAGTCGTGAAGTACCAAAGGAGTCAGCAGAGGATCGTCAGGAGGAGGCCGGGGTCAGAATACCAGGAGAGCAGCAAAGTACACAAGGAGCAAGCAGAGGATCGTCAGGAATTCAGCAGGAGGTAAGTACGCCAGGAAAGACCAAATCACAGGTGGAACCTAAATTAACAGGCAACCTGTGGCCAGCAGGCTGCCTGTATTTATAGTGGGGAGTGAGGGTCATGTGACGTGGCCAGCGTCACATGACCGACAGACCAACCAGTCGAGCACCGAGTGATCAGCTCGGCGCTCAAGGCAGAGTTAGGAGCAGGGGGCCTCCCAGCTAGCAAAGCCACCCTGGGAACGTAATGGCTTTGCTAGCTGGGAGGCCTGGGAACGTAATTAATGCTTTCTCTTTGTGGTTGGCAATTGGTGATTGACATTTTTCTAGATCAAGGTTGCGGTAATTCTATCATAGCTGCTGGTGCTCAACCACATGTGTGGGAGGGGGTGTGGTTGAATTGTTATGTTGATTGGAGACTTACTTCTCTGGGCAGTCGGGCTGGGGTATTAAATTCCCCTGTATTGTATATATGTGATGATAACAAACTATACGTTTGTATTGGGGGCATATCAGCTGTCTTTCTATTTATGGACAGGTGAGCATTTAGTTGGGGGTATATTCAATTGGATAATGATAGTCCAATTGGATCATAAAGATTCATCCTAGCAGGTGATTATGGGTGGGGGCCTAAGTTCGAGGGGGAGTAGAGGTGCTGGTAAACAGCCGGACCTCTATCCGCCATCAACCAGGGACACCCATCCCAGAGGGTCTAAAGAAAGCCAAAGAGTTCAAAAATCTGAGTTGAGGCCTCCTGGTAGGAGTGTGTTAAATTCAAAGATGTATTTAGACTCTGAGCGAGACATTTGTCTAATGTAGTTGCCCCCTCTCCAGTATTCTGTCACTTTTTCTATTGCCATGAATATTTCAAAAGACTTAAGCCCTTGGGGTCTTGGTTATGGTGCATCTTGAAATGTTTGGAAAGTGAGTGGTTCATGAAACCTGTTTTGATATTGTTAATGTGTTCTGATATTCTCTTCTTTAATGTTCTTTTTGTTCTTCCTATATATTGTTTTCCACATGGATATTGTATTAGATATATCACACCTGTGCTGCTGCAGGTCAGAAAGTCCTTGATTTTATGTGAGTATGAACTAGTTGTACAGTATATTGGATGTTCTCTGTTTTCTTTTGGAAGGTAGTGGTTTTTTTTTAATTCAAATTTTTATTCAGATCTGGCATCAGGTAAAGTTTTACAGAAAGTAAGAAAATACATACAATGAATGATAAGGTACAAAAAATATGACAAGTACATTCAAAAGATGTAGGATTAAAACCAAGCATTGTATTTCAGGGGAATTTTTTGCCTAGATCTCATTTTTATTTTTATATTCCCAACCCCCCCCCCCCCCCCCCCCCCCAAGAAAAGCTAGTCAAGATCCAGAGCACTCTACACTGCGTGCAGAATTATTAGGCAAATGAGTATTTTGACCACATCATCCTCTTTATGCATGTTGTCTTACTCCAAGCTGTATAGGCTCGAAAGCCTACTACCAATTAAGCATATTAGGTGATGTGCATCTCTGTAATGAGAAGGGGTGTGGTCTAATGACATCAACACCCTATATTAGGTGTGCATAATTATTAGGCAACTTCCTTTCCTTTGGCAAAATGGGTCAAAAGAAGGACTTGACAGGCTCAGAAAAGTCAAAAATAGTGAGATATCTTGCAGAGGGATGCAGCACTCTTAAAATTGCAAAGCTTCTGAAGCGTGATCATCGAACAATCAAGCGTTTCATTCAAAATAGTCAACAGGGTCGCAAGAAGCGTGTGGAAAAACCAAGGCGCAAAATAACTGCCCATGAACTGAGAAAAGTCAAGCGTGCAGCTGCCAAGATGCCATTTGCCACCAGTTTGGCCATATTTCAGAGCTGCAACATCACTGGAGTGCCCAAAAGCACAAGGTGTGCAATACTCAGAGACATGGCCAAGGTAAGAAAGGCTGAAAGACGACCACCACTGAACAAGACACACAAGCTGAAACGTCAAGACTGGGCCAAGAAATATCTCAAGACTGATTTTTCTAAGGTTTTATGGACTGATGAAATGAGAGTGAGTCTTGATGGGCCAGATGGATGGGCCCGTGGCTGGATTGGTAAAGGGCAGAGAGCTCCAGTCCGACTCAGACGCCAGCAAGGTGGAGGTGGAGTACTGGTTTGGGCTGGTATCATCAAAGATGAGCTTGTGGGGCATTTTCGGGTTGAGGATGGAGTCAAGCTCAACTCCCAGTCCTACTGCCAGTTTCTGGAAGACACCTTCTTCAAGCAGTGGTACAGGAAGAAGTCTGCATCCTTCAAGAAAAACATGATTTTCATGCAGGACAATGCTCCATCACACGCGTCCAAGTACTCCACAGCGTGGCTGGCAAGAAAGGGTATAAAAGAAGAAAATCTAATGACATGGCCTCCTTGTTCACCTGATCTGAACCCCATTGAGAACCTGTGGTCCATCATCAAATGTGAGATTTACAAGGAGGGAAAACAGTACACCTCTCTGAACAGTGTCTGGGAGGCTGTGGTTGCAGCTGCACGCAATGTTGATGGTGAACAGATCAAAACACTGACAGAATCCATGGATGGCAGGCTTTTGAGTGTCCTTGCAAAGAAAGGTGGCTATATTGGTCACTGATTTGTTTTTGTTTTGTTTTTGAATGTCAGAAATGTATATTTGTGAATGTTGAGATGTTATATTGGTTTCACTGGTAAAAATAAATAATTGAAATGGGTATATATTTGTTTTTTGTTAAGTTGCCTAATAATTATGCACAGTAATAGTCACCTGCACACACAGATATCCCCCTAAAATAGCTAAAACTAAAAACAAACTAAAAACTACTTCCAAAAATATTCAGCTTTGATATTAATGAGTTTTTTGGGTTCATTGAGAACATGGTTGTTGTTCAATAATAAAATTAATCCTCAAAAATACAACTTGCCTAATAATTCTGCACTCCCTGTATTAATATTGGATTTCTACTAAGATAGCCTCAAGAAATCTCAGATATATATAAAGATAATTTCGTTACTTTTGACATCTTTTTCCCTTCCTCATTTAACAGTTTTAACCAGCAAACTCAAAAATAGCACCACAGATAATCCAGAAAATTCCAAGTCATATTAATAGGTTTCCTAACCTACCTGCCACTTTCGCTTTCATATACCAAGTTGTATCTACAAATGGTTTCATAACCTCTTGTATCTCATATGTAGTGAGTGAATTTTCAATAAATGGTCTCCATTTGTGAATAAAGGATTGTGTGGATTTTTCCTTGTTGCGTTCCGCATCTAATCTATCCATATACATGAGTATTTTCATAGTACCGATGACTTCATCCAGAGTAGGCACCTGGGGCTGTAGCCATTTCCTCAATATACATTTTTTCGCCGCAAGCAGTAAGACGTGTGGCCCTTTGGTGCTCACTATGGGTGAATCAGCGTCTTCATGATCCCTGGGAATGAACTGAAAAACGCATTGCTGGGGCACATCTTTAACTTCAATTCCCCATATCTCTTTAACATATGCACATACTTGCTCCCAGTACATTCTCAACTTAACACATCCCCAAATCCCATGCAGAAGGTCGGCTTTGTACATATCACACTTGGGGCAATGTCTCAGGTAATGCGCCGGTGCGTTGTCATAAGACAAGTTATAAGCATAAGTTGCCCTATGAATTATTCTAAACTGCGTTTCTCTCCACTGCTCACTACTGATGGCATATCTTACTTTATCCATTCCTTCTCGTATTTTAAAAGTAAGTTAATCATCAGCTAATTGTTTCTCCCATTCTTTAAAGACCGTCTGCGCAACCCCCTCTAGCTTGATATTCATCAGCTTTCTATATAAAGTAGAGATAGAATCTATGTTATTCGCCTGGTTCATCAGGTTTGCGAATCTGGTTATAGTTGGCTCAGTACCCAATGTTTTTGATTGGGCTGCGCAGAATGTCTTTATCTGCAAATATTGCAGGTATTGGCTTGGGGGTATGGAATATTTAGTCTGCACTTCTTCCCAGGATAATAACTTTAGTCCGTTAGTGATTAATAAGTCTCCTAAAGTCTTCACATTTTTTTGACGCCAATCTTGAAACAGTTTATTAGACCTCCCCTGGGGGAAAGATGGGAGGGACCACAACGGCATGTAGGCTGAGATGTAAATTGGAAGCCGATATAACTTCCTGACGTGTTTCCACGCAGCTATTGTGTCCCTGAGTATTAAAGCTTATTTGGCACTATCTGGGAATAATGAGATTTTGGTGTGCAGCAAAGCATGTAGATCAAGCGGCGCTACTAATTCTTGTTCCAAAGCCCTATCAGCATAGTTTGATTTCCCAACACCCAGTCTCGAATATACCGCCAAAGTGCTGCCAAGTTGTAGCCCCAGACGTCAGGTAATTGCAAGCCCCCCTCCCACTTTAGAAGGCAAAGTTTTTTATATGCAATACGGGGCCTTTTTTTCTTCCAGAGAAAAGCTACGAACGCGGACTGTAACTTATTGATGTCCGTGTGTTTCAATAGAAGCGGTATCGTCTGCAATGGATATAAGAGCCTAGCAAAACTTGTCATTTTAATGAGACTTGCCCTTCCTAATAGTGTCAGTGGGAGTTCTTGCCATCTCTGTAATTCCTGAATAATTTTAGCTATCAAGGGGTCATAATTTAACTTGTACATCATGGCCGGACATTTGCCAATTTTAATACCCAGGTATTTTATATAGTCACGCGCTACCGTAATCAGGTCACCATCGTATCTCGCTCCCAATCCCCTCCCTATATGCAGCAGCTGACACTTAGCCACATTAATCCTATAACCCATAAAAGTTCGCACTCTATTTAGGGTGCCTAGCACTCTTGACAAATCCTTGGTGGGTTCCTTTAAAAACAACAACATATCATCTGCAAAACATGTCAGTTTAATTTCTTTGTTCCCCACTTTTATTCCTTCATAAACCTCCGAACTGAGTAAGTGCCTTGTTAGTGGTTCAAGAGCTATGTTGAATAAAATTGGGGAAAGTGGGCACCCCTGTCTCGTACCTTTCCGAAGTTGGAACGTGGTGGATAAAAAACCCGGAAGACAGATCCTTGTTTGTGGGGCAGTGTAAATTGCTCGGACAAACGCCCTAAAGGGGCCCTGAATTCCTATCCTGTCTAGCACTAGATCTAACCATTGCCAATTGACGTTGTCGAAAGCCTTTTCGGCATCCAAAGCCAAAAGAGCCTCTCTTCCCACCTCATCCATCTGCCATCTCCTGAGGAGCCAATCCTGGACTGCCAAGACTGTTCGTATATTAATTGTTGCTGAACGGCCCACTTGATGTGAGCCAATCAATTTGGGCATAATGTTAGCTAGTCTATTAGCCATTATCTTCGCTAGAATCTTTAGATCTTGGTTTATCAGGGAAATTGGCCTATAGGATCCCGGAAGAGTGGGATCTTTATCTTGTTTGGGTATCAGTTTAATATGTGCCAAATTTCCTGAAGGCATTACTTTATGGGTTTGGATGATGGAATTAAATAACATTAGCAGGCTAGAGACCACCTCTGAGCTTATTGACTTATAAAATTCCGCCGGGAAACCATTGGGCCCCGGGGCCTTCCCGTTATGTAAGGATTTTATCACCGATAAGATTTCTTGCTCCGTAATTGGGGCGTTAAGCATTAACAAGTCAGGCTCCTCAACAGACGGCAAAGAGACTGAGTCTGAGAAGGCATTCCCCTCTTGAATGTCGCAAGGGTCCTGTGCATATAATTGTTCATAATAACTCTTAAATATTTCTAGTGTAACTCTTGGGTCACTGCTTAGCTCCCCATTCACTGTTTGAAGTCTCGGGGGTGGCAGTTGCGATCTCTTCCCTTGTGCAAGCCTGGCCAGCAATCTACCTGACTTGTTTCCAAATTTAAAGAAATACGCTGAAGAGTGATCTGCATGGATCCTTTCCAATTTTTCTGAGTAGTGATCATAGTTATGTTTAGCCGTCACCCATTTAGTTTTTTGGGCCTCTGTGGGGTTTTGTTGGAACGCCGTATAGAGTGTTCTCAAGTTATTTGTAGCTTCTAAGAATTTGGAGCGTGTCTATATAGCCATGGTATAGGAAATTATATTTCCTCTCAGTACGGCTTTTTCCGTGTCCCAAAAAAGGGACGGGTTGTCTTGGTGCTGACAATTTGTGTCTTTATATTCCCACCACCATCCTAGTAGCTTAGATCGAAAAGTCTCGTCCATAACTAAATACCCCGATAGACGCCATAGAATATCTTGGCCCTTTGGGCTATCTTCTCTCAGTTTCAATGTTACCGGTGAATGATCGGAAATTACCATCTCCTCTACTTCCACCTCCTGCACTTTGGTAGTCAATAGACTGGATCCTAAGAAATAATCTATCCGGGACCAAGCACATTGAGAGTGAGAGAAGTGTGTATATTCCCGTTCCATGGGGTTGTAATGTCGCCAGATATCTGTCAATTTTAGTGGCTTCCAGCATAGTAGAAAGTATGGACGATGTCTCCTGCCTATCTGCTCTACCAATCCTGGTTTGTTTCCTATCTTCAGAGACCGAATGCACCATATTAAGGTCTCCTCCAATTAATACTAAGTTGTTGGAGTCCTGCAGGATCAGCCTTTCTAGTTTCCCAATGAAGGGACCTGCTTGCACATTTGGGGCATATACATTATAAATTGACAATTTCCCTGCAGGGGTCTCTATGGTTAGGGTAGCCAGTCTCCCACTGTCATCTGTATCCGTTGTCAATATCTTATAATGAAGTCTTTTATGCAACAGTATGAGCACACCTGCCTTTTTCCCATCAGATGGGGACCCTATCACTTCTCCCACCCATAATTTCTGCATTCTCCTAAAATCTGTTGCCCCTAGATGCGTTTCTTGTAACAAAGCAATATCTGCATGCAATTTTTTCAAATGACGTAAAACCATCAACCTCTTATGCGGAGAGCGTAGACCTTTGACATTCCAGGTTACGATTTTGACCATCTTGGTAATATATTAATTTCTCTCACAAATTATTCTTAGATTATCTGTAGAGCTATGAAATCCAACTCCCTCCCTCCTCAACTTAAAACAAGGGCGATTGCGAACTTATAAATTCCTGACTTCACCTTTTTCTCGTATATCAAGAGACTTCGCTATCTCTCGTCCTCCCTTGCTCAATCTCCGCAGTAATAATACAATCACTATCTGCTCTCCGAGAGATACCTTTGCCCATTATACGGAAAAGGGGAGACCTCCTTTAAATCATGTAATTCCCCGACTTAACACACAAACAGGCAGTCTAAATGAGATTCCAAGTCAATCATCTGGTGGTGATTCAGCTGAGCAGCCTACTAATAACCAACCCATGAGAGCCATGGAAGTCGACTGTAGCATAGATAAACATCAGATGGAACAGATATAATATACGAGAGAACTCACATCCATAACTACAGTTAACATATGGATTTGAGTGTTCTCAGAACAAGTGCCTCACACTTCAATCTCTCCTGGAGCGTCGATCCTCAAAGTTTCGATTTCCTCGTCGACGTGGTGAACGAGGCCTTTGGGAAGCTGGTATATCCCGCTGCGATGATGGTGGTCTTCTGGGCATTGTAAGTGCGTCAGGTGATCGTTCGGCCCCTCTATCCTGTGTTAGTAAGTTCATACTATTCAAACAATCCGCAGAGTTATACTGTTCAGAATTTCGGAGATGGGCAGCTGATACTGGTTGGAATGATGCTGCACTACGAAGTAAATTTTGCCATGGTCTTTCAGTGGGATTGAAGGATGCATTTGCCTTTCATAAGAGACCTACCTCCTTGGAGTCCGCCATGTCTCGGGCTGTTCGCATTGACAGGCATCTTAGAGAGAGAGGAGAGATCACTCCTTCCTGTCATACTCAGTCCAAGGATAGTGGGGCGGTCTCATTCAGTGCGCAGAGGTCTCAGTCTCTCTCAATCCGCTTTGAGCAAGAGCCCATGCAGCTGGGTTTGCTTGCCTCTAACAACAGAGGATTCAGCTCTCAGAGGAGGGTTTGTTTCTGTTGTGGAGGTATAAATCATTTGGCAAATGTTTGTCCCTCTAGGAGATTCAGGGAGTTTTTAGAGAATAATAAAGAAAAAAAAGAAAAAATTCCTCTAAAAACGTTCCATCTGTTACTATTGACAAGGTTGATGCGGAAATTGAAGGTTTGCCGTTTGCTTGTAGTTCCCGTTTTGTCCTACCTGCCAGGGTGGCGCTAGAGAGCAAGAACATTGTTAGATTTTTGTAGATAGTGGAGCAGCTGTCAATCTCATTGATAATCAATTTGCTATAACACATGGTTTCCAGGTATGCACTTTGGGAAAGGACATACCTGTTTTTGCTATTGATTCCGCTCCCCTTCCTCAAAAATCATTAAAGGGCATAGTTCACAATATCCGTTTGTCTGTGGGTGATGCTCATGTTGAGGATGTGTCATGTTTCGTCCTAGGTGGGTTACCTACTCCTCTAGTGTTGCGGCTACCCTGGCTCACTAAACATAACCCCACCATTGATTGGCAAGCGAGGCAAATAAATGGTTGGAGTGACTTTTGAAGAGAGAATTGCCTCTCGACGTCTCTTTCAGAGGTTTCTACTAAGACTGTACCATCATTTCTTTCTGAATTTTCGGATGTGTTTTCTGAGAGTGGTGTTCAGGAGCTGCCCCCTCACCGGGAGTACGATTGCCCTATTAATCTCATCCCAGGCGCCAAGCTGCCTAAATCTCGTTTATACAATCTCTCCCAACCTGAAAGGGTCGCTATGCATTCTTATATCTCTGAGAGCCTGAGAAAGGGACACATACAACCCTCGGAGTCACCTGTTGCCGCTGGTTTCTTTTTTGTTAAGAAAAAAGAGGGTTCTTTAAGACCATGTCTGGATTTCAGGGAGCTGAACAGTATCACAATTCGTGACCCTTATCCGCTTCCTCTGATCCCGGACCTGTTTAACCAGATTGTTGGGGCTAAAGTTTTTTCCAAGTTGGATTTAAGAGGGGCATACAACCTGGTCAGGATCAGAGAAGGGGACGAATGGAAGACGGCCTTCAATACCCCTGAGGGCCATTTTGAGAATTTGGTTATGCCTTTTGGTTTCATGAATGCTCCAGCCGTCTTCCAACATTTTGTGAACAGCATTTTTTATCATTTAATGGGGAAATTTGTACTATTGTATCTAGATGATATTTTGATATTTTTCTCCTGATTTCAAAACTCATAGGGACCACCTACGTCAGGTCTTGCTCATTCTGCGGGAGAATAAATTGTACGCTAAACTGGAGAAATGTGTGTTTGCGGTTCCAGAAATTCAATTTCTGGGTTTTCTTCTCTCCGCTTCTGGTTTTCGCATGGACCCCGAGAAGGTCCGCGCTGTGCTTGATTGGGAGCTTCCTGAGAATCAGAAGGCGCTGATGCGCTTTTTAGGTTTTGCCAATTATTACAGGAAGTTCATTTTGAATTATTCCTCTGTTGTTAAGCCACTGACTGATATGACTAGAAAGGGGGTAGATTTTTTCTCCTGGTCGGTAGAGGCACGTAAGGCCTTTTCTAGTATCAAAGAGAGTTTTGCTTCCGCTCCCATCCTGATATCTCTCTGCCCTTCATTGTTGAGGTGGACGCTTCTGAGGTGGGTGTGGGTGCGGTCTTGTCTCAGGGTCCCTCTCCTGCCAAATGGCGACCGTGTGCCTTTTTCTCGAAGAAACTCTCCTCCGCAGAGAGAAATAACGATGTGGGAGATAGGGAGTTGTTGGCCATCAAGTTAGCTTTTGAGGAATGGCACCATTAGCTAGTGAGAGCCAGACACCCTATTACCGTGTTTACCGACCATAAGAATCTGGCCTACTTGGAGTCAGCCAAGCGTCTGAACCCGAGACAGGCCAGATGGTCTTTGTTCTTTTCAAGGTTTAATTTTGTTGTCACGTTCCGCCCTGGGGTTAAGAATGTGAAGGCGGATGCCCTGTCACGTTGTTTTCAGGGAGGGGGGAACTTTGAAGACCCGGGTCCCATTTTGGCTGAAGGGGTGGTTGTGTCTGCTCTTTATCCTGAATTGGAGGCAGAGGTTCAGGCAGCCGAGGCAGAGGCTCCTGATCTTTGTCCTCCTGAGAGGTTGTTTGTGCCTCTCGCTTTACGACACAAGGTTTTTAAGGAGCACCACGATACTGTCCTTGCTGGGCACCCGGGGGGTAGAGCCACAGTGGATCTCATTGCTCGGAGATTCTGGTGGCCGGCTCTTTGTAAGTCGGTTGAGGTTTTTGTGGCAGCCTGCGAGACCTGCGCTCGTGCCAAAGTCCCTCATTCACGGCCATTAGGTCCTCTCCTTCCATTACCCATTCCTTCCCGTCCTTGGACACATCTGTCCATGGATTTCATTACGGACCTGCCTCGTTCCTCAGGGAAGACTGTGATTCTGGTGGTGGTGGACCGTTTTAGCAAAATGGCGCATTTTATTCCTTTTCCTGGGTTGCCCAATGCTAAAATGCTGGCGCAGGCATTTATTGATCACATTGTCAAATTGCATGGTATTCCTTCAGACATAGTGTCTGATAGGGGCACGCAGTTTGTTTCCAGATTCTGGAAGGCTTTCTGTTCTCGCTTGGGGGTTCGGTTGTCATTCTCTTCTGCTTTCCACCCGCAGTCGAATGGCCAGACAGAGCGCATGAATCAGAATCTGGAGACATATCTGCGCAGTTTTGTGGCAGAGAATCAGGAGGATTAGTGTTCTTTTCTCTCCCTTGCTGAGTTTGCTTTAAATAACCGTCGTCAGGAGTCCTCTGATAAGTCACCATTTTTTGGTGCATATGGGTTTCATCCGCAGTTTGGGATATTCTCTGGAGAGGGGGCTTCTGGTTTACCTGATGAGGAAAGATTCTCCTCGTCTTTGTCATCTATTTGGCAAAAGATTCAGGATAATCTAAAGAGAATGAGTGAGAGATATAAGTGTGTGGCGGATAAGAGACGTGTGCCTGGTCCGGACCTGAATGTTGGTGATCTGGTGTGGTTGTCTACTAAGAATATCAAATTGAAGGTTCCCTCCTGGAAGTTGGGTCCTAAGTTTATCGGGCCTTACAAAATCTTGTCCGTCATCAATCCCGTTGCCTACCGTCTTGATCTTCCTCAGACTTGGAAGATCCATAATGTTTTTCGCAAGTCCCTAATAAAACCTTATGTCCAACCCACTGTACCCTCCTCTTTGCCTCCTCCTCCGATTGTGGTTGATGGTAATCTTGAATTTCAGGTCTCTAGGATTGTGGACTCTCGTATTGTCCGTGGTTCTCTTCAGTACCTCGTTCATTGGGAGGGTTATGGTCCTGAGGAGAGGATGTGGGTTCCAGTGGCGGACATTAAGGCCACTCGTCTTCTCAGGGCATTCCATAGGTCCCATCCTGTGAAGGTGGGCTCTGAGTGTCCGGAGTCCACTCATAGAGGGAGGGGTACTGTCACCGCCAGATCTTTGAGAAGTTCTGACAGACGTTCTTCAGTACCTCCTGCATGATGTTCTTTTGTTTTGCTTTCGCTTTGACATCTCTTCTCCCTCTCCCAGCTGTCATCTATTAGCAGTGATTGCCTCCCTATATATCTCCTCCCATAATGCCTCACCTTGCGGTTTATACTACTTCCTGGATTGGTTTCACTGCTTGAAGTTGCTACTGCTGGTTCCTCAAGATAAGTCTATTTCTGTATTGTGTTTTCCGGTTGACTTGATTCTAGGTGACCCTGACTCCCTCCGTATTAAGTGCAGGGAGCCGGTGGTCGTGTCCCCTCACTATTATAGGGTTTGCAGGTGTCATTCAGTCTAAGGTACGTGGACATGCAACTTTCTATCATTGAGATCTTTGCATGGGCTGAGCAGTGAGGGAGAGCTCTAGGGCTTTAATAGGGCTCACCCTTTTGTTCCTTAGTTTTGGATCAAGTCAGTCGGATCTTTATTTGTTACTTATTGTTTCCTGCAACACCACCCGTGACACACAACCCTTGCTTCAGGTGTTGCTTGTTGGTAATTTACCTTCTGTCATGGTCTTACCTTCTTGCTGTTCTCCTTCGTTTGACATGTGCTGGCGGCCATCTTGGTTTCTGGGTTTCTTGTAGCCTTCCACCCTGCGGCTCCTCCTTCCCACTGGGAGGAGCTGGATGCCTAGCTCATATATATAGGAGGTCTGTGGCTTCAGTTCCTTGCTTGGTCCTCCTGTGTTCACATGCTTCTAAGACTGCTGCTGCTTCTGGTTCCTGATCCTGGCTTCGTCTGACTACCCTGCTGGTTCCTGATCCTGGCTTCGTCTGACTACCCTGCTGGTTCCTGATCCTGGCTTCGTCTGACTACCCTGCTGGTTCCTGATCCTGGCTTCGTCTGACTACCCTTCTGGTTCCTGATCTCTGGCCTCTCAAAGACTCTGCTTCGGTTTCACCATTCGTTTGGACTTTTGCTTTACAGCTTTATTTTCAATAAAGCCTTCTTATTTTCACTTATCTCTTGTTGTACTTCTGGTTCATGGTTCCGTGACATTAGGACCAAGCCATGAGTTCTGACGGTACAGGGCCATCCTCGCTACCCATGCTGGTTGCCAGACTTGATCAGCAGGATCACCTGTTGGGTCGGTTCGCTGTGGCGTTGCAAACCCTGCTTGAACGCACGGCTCATTTCGCTCCCGTTGCCGATGGGTCGGTTGTCGCTCCTACTGCCACTCCGGTTGTTGCGCCAGAGTCTACCCCGACACCTGTTGTTGCGCCTGCGGTGTTTCGGGGTATGACCGGTTCTGCCCCTCTTCCACAGCGCTTTGGGGGAGAGCCAACTCAGTGCCGAGGTTTCCTTAACCAGGTGGGCATTTATTTCGAGTTGCTGCCACATGCCTTTCCTACTGAGAGATCAAAGGTGGGCTTCTTGATCTCGCTGCTCTCGGACAAGGCCTTGGCCTGGGCCAGCCCTTTATGGGAGAACAACAATCCGGTGGTTGCCGAGTTTTCCGGTTTTGTTGCTTCTCTTCGGAAGGTATTCGATGTGCCGGCTCGTGCTGCCTCTGCTGCGAAGCTCCTTATGTCCATCAGACAGGGTTCACGATCCGTAGCTGAATACGCCATTGAGTTTCGTACCCTGGCAGCAGAGGTGGGCTGGAATAATGAGGCTCTGGTCGCTGCTTTCTCTCATGGTCTCTCGGATGCCTTGAAGGATGAGGTTGCAGCTAAGGACCTACCAGTGAAGCTCGAGTCTCTTATTTCTTTCCTGATTTTGATTGACACCAGACTCAGGGAGAGACCTTCCTTTAAGGAGAGCCTGCGGAGGTCTTCTAACAGATTGGCGCCTACGTTTGCTGTCCCACCCGTGCCTCCCTCTCCTCCCACGCCTCCTGGGGATGACTTGTCTGGGGGTGAACCCATGCAGCTGGGGTTTGCTCGCCTGTCCGAGGGGGAGAGGGTACTCCGGAGACGCGAGGGTCGATGCATGTACTGTGGTCTCGGTGGGCATTTTCGGTTGGCATGTCCGAACCGTCCGGGAAACGCTCGTACCTGAGATCCTGTCGGGGGAAGATCTTGGGTGGAGTCTCCTCGTCCCCGGTTTCCCGTGTTGACAAACCACTGATCACTGTTGTCCTCTCCTGGGTCGGGGGCTCGGTGACGACCCAGGCGTTGGTGGACTCTGGTGCTGGTGGTTTGTTCATTGATAGTGTGTTCGCTGCCGCCAATTCCATTCCTCTGCAGGCTCGAAGTTCCCCACTGGCTCTTGAGGCGATAGACGGCAGACCCCTTCTGTCGTCACACGTGACTCATGAGACCCTTCCAGTGGGGATAGCCATTGGTGCCGTTCACAGAGAGTCGGTCTGCCTCCAGGTTATTTCGTCTCCACACTACTCGGTGGTCTTGGGGTACCCCTGGCTCCAGAAGCATAATCCGACTTTCGATTGGAGATCGGCCGAGATCCTCTCGTGGTCACCGCAGTGTGGGGCTAGTTGCATCCATGGGTCTGTCAAGTTGCTGTGTACTTCCTCGGACTCTCTGTTGCCTCCTGAATACGAGGAGTACCGGGATGTATTCGATAAGGTGCGCGCGGTTGCCCTACCTCCGCACCGCCCATACGATTGTGTCATAGAGTTACAACCTGGTGCCGTTCCTCCTCGTGGCAAAGTCTATCCACTGTCGGTAGCGGAGAATGAGGCCATGGAGGAGTACGTGAGGGAGGCGCTTTCACGCGGACACATTCGAAAATCCTCGTCCCCGGCAGGGGCTGGATTTTTCTTTGTGAAAAAGAAGGGCGGTGAGTTGAGGCCTTGCATCGATTACAGGGGTCTCAATCGCATCACGATCAAGAACGCTTACCCGATACCCTTGATTTCCGAGCTGTTCGATCGCCTTAAAAGGGCCACGGTCTTTACCAAACTCGACCTGAGGGCGGCATATAACCTGGTAAGGATCAAGGCGGGCGATGAGTGGAAGACCGCGTTTAACACCAGGACCGGTCATTATGAATCCTTGGTTATGCCCTTTGGGTTGTGCAATGCGCCCGCAGTCTTTCAGGAATTCATCAACGATGTTTTCCGTGACCTGTTGCAGCAGTGTGTGGTGGTCTATTTGGATGACATCTTGGTATATTCTGAATCCATGGAGGCCCACATTCTGGATGTCAGACGAGTGTTGCAACGGTTACGAGAGAACAAGCTGTTCGGTAAGCTTGAGAAATGCGAATTTCACCGATCCCAGGTAACCTTCTTAGGTTACATCATTTCCGCTGAGGGGTTCTCCATGGATCCTGAGAAGGTTTCGGCTGTCTTACAGTGGCCCCAGCCCAGTGGTCTTCGTTCCCTGCAGCGCTTTTTGGGCTTCGCCAATTATTATCGGAAGTTCATCAGGGACTTTTCCATGTTGGCCAAGCCTCTCACGGATCTGACCAGGAAGGGCAGTAATTCCCAGGTCTGGCCGCTCGAGGCCATCCGAGCTTTTGAGGCCCTAAAGTCCGCTTTTGTGTCGGCTCCGATTCTGTCGCATCCCAACTCTGGGTTGCCCTTTGTCCTCGAGGTGGACGCGTCTGAGACGGGAGTAGGCGCCCTTCTGTCTCAGCGTAGAACACCAGAGGGTCCTCTGCTTCCCTGTGGGTTTTACTCCCGGAAACTGTCTTCCGCGGAGTGCAACTATCAGATTGGTGACAGGGAGTTATTGGCCATCGTGCAGGCCCTTAAAGAATGGAGGCACTTGCTCGAGGGTTCAGTGGTTCCGGTTCTCATCCTGACGGACCATAAGAATCTGACCTACCTTTCTGAGGCCAAGAGATTGACTCCACGTCAGGCCAGATGGGCTCTGTTCTTGTCACGTTTTAATTACGTGGTCTCCTACCTACCCGGTTCCAAGAACATCAGGGCGGATGCCCTATCACGGCAGTACTCCGAGCTGTCCAGGGAGGAGTCGATTCCGACTTTGGTCATACCTCCGAATCAGATCCTGGCCGCCATTCGCACCAGCCTGACCTCTCCCCTGGGTGAGCAGATTTTGGCGGCTCAATCTGGTGCTCCCTCTGGGAGACCCAACGGCAGATGTTTTGTGCCTGAGGAGTTGCGCACTCGGTTGTTGCGAACCTACCATAACTCCAAGACCGCGGGGCATCCTGGAAAGAATCAGCTGTCCTGGGCTGTTTCACGTCTGTTCTGGTGGCCTTCCCTACGTTCCGACATCGCCGCATATGTAGCGGCATGCTCCGTTTGTGCCCAGAGTAAGTCCCCTCGGCACCTTCCGTTGGGCCTTCTGCAACCCATAGCCACCGGGGAGCGCCCATGGTCACACCTGGGGATGGATTTCATTGTGGACCTCCCTGCATCCCGAGGCCATACGGTCATTCTCATGATTGTGGATCGGTTTTCCAAAATGTGCCACTGTGTTCCTCTCAAGAAGTTACCCTCTGCACAAGAGTTGGCCACGATTTTTGCCAGGGAGGTCTTCCGGTTGCACGGTTTGCCCAAGGAGATTGTGTCGGATCGGGGGAGTCAGTTTGTGTCCAGGTTCTGGCGCGCCTTTTGCTCCCAGTTGGGGATTCATCTCTCCTTCTCCTCGGCCTACCACCCTCAGTCCAATGGGGCCGCAGAACAATCCAATCAGGCCTTGGAGCAATTCCTTCGTTGCTATGTCTCCGATCACCAAGACAATTGGGTTGACCTTCTGCCTTGGGCTGAGTTTGCCAGGAACACGGCGGTGAACTCTTCCTCTGGGACGTCTCCCTTCATGGCCCATTATGGGTTCCAACCTGCCGTGTTACCGGAGGTATTCTCTCCCCAGGATATTCCGGCTGTGGAGGATCACCTTTCCGTCCTACGTGCTTCTTGGGTACAGATCCAGAAGTCCCTTGAGGCCTCTGCACAGCGCCAGAGACTCCAGGCTGATCGCAGACGAGCGCCTGCTCCTTCCTACCAGGTCGGAGACCGTGTATGGTTGTCCACCCGCAACCTCAACCTTCGAGTGCCCCATCCCAAGCTGGCGCCTCGCTTTGTTGGTCCCTTCCGAGTGCTTCGCAGGGTAAACCCGGTAGCCTATGCCCTTGCGCTTCCTCCTGGCATGCGGATCTCTAACGTGTTTCATGTCTCCCTGTTGAAGCCACTGGTGTGTAATCGTTTCACTTCCTCGGTTCCTCGGCCTCGTCCGGTCCGAGTGGGCAATCATGAGGAGTATGAGGTGAGCAATATCCTGGACTCACGCCTGGTCCGCGGTCGGGTGCAGTTTTTGGTCCATTGGCGTGGTTATGGTCCAGAGGAGCGTTCCTGGGTTCCCTCCGCAGATGTCCATGCTCCTGCCTTGCTCCGAGCCTTCCACGCACGCTTCCCTCAGAAACCGTTTTTTGCTCCGCGGAGGAGGGGCCCTTGAGGGGGAGGTACTGTCATGGTCTTACCTTCTTGTTGTTCTCCTTCGTTTGACATGTGCTGGCGGCCATCTTGGTTTCTGGGTTTCTTGTAGCCTTCCACCCTGCGGCTCCTCCTTCCCACTGGGAGGAGCTGGATGCCTAGCTCATATATATAGGAGGTCTGTGGCTTCAGTTCCTTGCTTGGTCCTCCTGTGTTCACATGCTTCTAAGACTGCTGCTGCTTCTGGTTCCTGATCCTGGCTTCGTCTGACTACCCTGCTGGTTCCTGATCCTGCCTTCGTCTGACTAACCTGCTGGTTCCTGATCCTGGCTTCGTCTGACTACCCTGCTGGTTCCTGATCCTGGCTTCGTCTGACTACCCTTCTGGTTCCTGATCTCTGGCCTCTCAAAGACTCTGCTTCGGTTTCACCATTCGTTTGGACTTTTGCTTTACAGCTTTATTTTCAATAAAGCCTTCTTATTTTCACTTATATCTTGTTGTACGTCTGGTTCATGGTTCCGTGACACCTTCCCCATAAGTAGCCGCTTCTCACTCTTGGAGGTGGGGTTTATAGATTTTCTTCCTGTCTTCTTACTAGCTGGTCGGTTGTACTCTGTGATGCTTCTGGAGTTGCCAGTTTTCTACTTTAAGCGAAGTCTTGTCTTTTCTTAATGTATTGTGTTTGTTATTTTCCCTGTTGTTTGTATCTGGGCCTGAGACAGAGACTTCCATTTGTCCATCTGGGGAGGAATGGATTGACTCTGGTCCTAACCTTATTCCATGGCCTTAGGGAAATAAGGGCCTAGGTATACTGCATATGAATATTCCTACCTTTAAGGTCTATTCATATTGATAGGTTGTTAGGGCCCGGATTAGGGTTGCTTAGGAGGTTACCTGTTCCTTCCTTAGTTTCCAGGCCCAGTTACTGTTCCCCTTCCCTCCTGTGTTCAGTGCAGAGTTTTCCCCCCACACTGACCATGACAGTCACTGTCCGCAGTGGACACTGTCTACGTAAAAAGTACACTGGATGTCACAGATATTTTTTGGATGCGCACACTTTACATAGGAGTTGTGGCGCAGCTAATGTCACTTACTGCAGCGGACACAGTCTACGGAAAAAGTACACTGGATGTCACAGATATTTTTTGGATGCGCACACTTTACACAAGAGATGTGTCACAGCTAATGTCGCTGTCTGCAGCGGCCTAACTATTGTATGATATTTAGCGCAGGATGCTCTAAAAATAGATATTGCTGCTGCCACACATAATAGTCCTTAAAAGGACTTTTGGATCTCTGAAAAGTTTTTCTATTAAAAATATTCCTATATCACTCCCTACACTGTCTGTCCCTTCCTCAGCACAGCTTTCCCTGACTAAGCCTGAGCTGAATACGTGTCATCGGGTGCTATATAGCACCCGATGACGCGTTCCGGCCAGCCAATCACTGTAATGCCAGTAACCAACATGGCTACAACATTACAGTGAGGGAAGTACTTACCTGCACATTTCTTGGCTGCTATGCAGCCAAGAAACGTGCAGGGAGGAGACTCGAGCATTGCACTCGAGCACATGCGGTATTCGGCCGAATACCGCCATGTGCCGAGCATCGAGATGCTTGAGCTGAACTGGTGTTCGACCGAGCATCGATTAACATTAGTAGCCAGCCATAGGCTGGAGGATAGCTCCAGCAAACTGTCCGCAGGCTATGTGGAGGGATAGAGTAATCTTAGTAGCTGAGCCCACTAGGTAAAGGGGAAAGGAGGAGACAGGACCCACCACAGGATACAGAAACCTGGGAAAGGTGAGTAGAGCCACTGTAACACTGATGTTTGATCTATGTTCATTAAGTCTTGACCTTTGTCCAATATACAACTTCCTACATGGGCACTTCAAACAATAAATTACATTACTCATAGTGCTGGTAGGGCATGACCACACATTCAGCTTTTTTATGCAGTTTTTTTTTTTGCCAAAATCAGGTGCAGATCGCAAAAAGAGAAAGTATAAATGGCAGATACTACTATTTTTTGGAATCCACTCCTTTTGGCTTCATAAACTACATAAAAAAAACTTAAAGGCATGGCTGAGACTAGAATTCTATGCTCGGTTTCTGGGCAATATATATGCATTTTCTGGGTACTTTTGCTCATTACAGAGAGCTCTGGGTATGCATAGTATGTGTGTGGAGTATTGTAGTCCAGGCAATGTCTCACTGAGTTTCTGGGAAAGATATTCAAATTAGCTAACCCCTTATTCCCTTACGAAGCCTCACCAGCAGCGAAACATGTTGGGAGGGGTGTTTTTAGCACAGCTGACCAGACGCGGGCACATGTAATTAAGAACCGGTGTGACGCCAACCCATGTATCAATGATGGAACAGGGATAGCAATTGCAGGCAGGGAGAGAGTGTGTCGGCAGTGTGAGAATGCTGTAACGAGCCTAGCCGATACATTCAATCAAAAGATTCTAAAGCAGCCGTGCAGTATCATGATTGTGCACAGGGGTGGATTGATCATAGACCCTACAGGGAAATTACCAGGTGGGCTGATGTCTAGGGGGGCCCCTCAAGCCCTCCTCACAGCCACCAGCGGGGTACACAATGATCTGATTCTCTCCTATGCACCTGGCCAGCAGCCGCAGGTGACCTCCTGAATTCAACTGTATTCACATCTTCAGACATCCCAACCTGTAAAAACTAATTTCAAGGAGGTGTACTTTTCATTTCAGGGAGGTTTTCTTTTCTTTTTTCTTTCACAAACGTTTTATTACATTTTCCAAACATATGCAGTATCTGCACACTTTGCTCTATGGTGTGGAGGACTGGACTCATTACCCTGCCCCAAATTATCATATTTATGTATATGATTAAAGGGATTCTGTCACCACCTATAAGCCCTGTGAGCTAAACATATGCTCATGTCCAGGGCAGCATTCTGATTTCTAAGGTGGCCTTATAAAAGCTATTTGTGGTTTTATTCTGCAGAAAACAGGTTTTACTAACCTGTCAATCATTGAATTAACGTGCCCAAGCAAGGGAGGTCTGTGGATGCATGGTGCCCGGCCGCACGCATCGCCGTTTGTGCCCAGCACCGCCTTCTACTCCTCAGTGCCGCCTCTCCCTCCCTCCCCCTCCTCCCGCTTTGAGATCCCGCACGTGCGCACAGGCTCAGCCTGATGCGCCGTTGCGGACTGCTGGCATCGGCTTCTTCTTGCACTGTGCACACGCGCCGAGAAGGGGACACTGCTACAGGTTGCCGGAAAGGTTTACTGCGAGTAAACTAGAGATGGGAAGTTCGGATCTTTCACATGAATCGATTCATGAACGTCCGGGAGACTTGGTGGTACTGTAGCTTCAAACTTTTTAGTCAATGTTTTTTCATAATTAGATTGTCCTCTGGTGGTAGAGAACATATGTAATCCCTTGATTAGGATCCTAGGGATAATCAATAATAAGGTACACCATGGTCAGAATGGCCCAAAAATGGCCCTGCATCTTCAGGAAAGAGATACAGTTCAATAC
Organism: Bufo bufo; assembly: GCF_905171765.1. NCBI lineage: Eukaryota > Metazoa > Chordata > Amphibia > Anura > Bufonidae > Bufo > Bufo bufo. The sequence goes on along the minus strand of NC_053397.1, from coordinate 67,915,877 downwards.
TTTGGTGCAGGTGGCAGTATTTTGTGCTGCTCTGTGGTATTTGGTTCTGCTGTGGAAGTACATTGCTCTGCACTATCCTAATACTGGCCCTGCCTACATATGTTGGCCCTGCCTAAATATGTTGCCTTGCCGTCTGTTAATTTGGACCCACCTGCCACTTGGGGCCACTTTTATATTTTTTTCCAGGGCTACGTTTAGTTCCCAATCTGTCCAAGGTTGTGCACAATAATAAGAGCTCACTAGGGGCTGCAAGTACATTGTCCAGCAGTAGCTGGCCTCTAAAACAGCCTTTGAGGACATTGTAGTGCTGTGGCACGTAGAGCAGCATCATATTTGAGAAAACACATGATACATTAGCAGCAGGGACACACTCCCTAGACACAGGGGGAGCGTTAAGGGCCTAAAATACTGGACCATCGCTTGTAAGTCAGCTAATTATTTTAAATCATTATTCCATTACTGGTGAGCAAATTCTTTTTGTTTTTGAAAATATATAGTAAATAAAGGTTTTAAAAATGTCAGTGAGAGGATCCCTAGTTGGAACTTTTGGGCCATTCTGACCATAGTGTACCTTATTATTGATTATCCCTAGGATCCTAATCAAGGGATTACATATGTTCTCTACCACCAGAGGACAATCTAATTATGAAAAAACATTGACTAAAAAGTTTGAAGCTACAGTACCACCAAAAATGTAGTGGATACAAAAAATAGGGGAAAATATATCTATAAAGCACAGGGTAGTCTGTATAAACATGCTAGAGATGAATAAATCAATTCAATTAATTTGGAATTCATTCTGGAATTTCCCCAAAACTGGATTCTAACAAACCCAAATATTTAGCAGTTAATTCCAAGCAAATCAAGATACAGATAGAGAGAGAAAGAGAGAGCAATCCAAACATGTAGCATTTAGCTTTCTTTCAGAAAAAATAAAATAAAATAAAAAATTTATGTTTCACAACTACAGCATAGTTTACCAGGCTTCTCAGCTAACTAGGTTAATAGATCATTCAGGACAAAAACCTTTTTTCAGAGCAAACAGAATTGGCTTCCCTAGCTGAGAGGCTTTGTAGGACCATTGAGAGGGTACTAGTTATTTTATGGAGACCACTTAGCATATGTGATGAATATTGTAGGCTAGGTTCTCTCTCTCTCTCTTATCAATAAAATATAAATAAATATATCTACTTTGGGGATTTGCTCTGGTAGACAGACTTGCGGACGAAGTACAGAGGCAATGGCAACGTCTTTAACTTAAACAGTGCAGTGTTTTATTCACACATACGTAAAGTGACAAAAAAGCAGTTTCAGGGAAAAACAGTCACCTTGAGTCTGGTGTTTGTTCACACCAGGCTGCAGCACATGTCCTTGGATGAAGCAGAAGTCCACGTGCTTTTTCCCCAAACAATATAGCAGGCCTAGTCCCGGCCCAAATGCTCAGGCTCCAACACCGATACTGACAGAGCTCCACTAACAGATGGAGGATAATCCACCCAGCTGAGACTGCTGGCTGGGTTTTTATCGCAAACCAAAACCCGGCCTGGAATGTGGGGAACAGCCACCCACCCTGCACTTTGGCTGCTCCCAGTAAGAGCCGGCCCGGATCGGCTTTACAGCCACACTAAATAATCAATAGTGTCAGTCAGCACTAGCTGCCGCTGACACTTAAAATTACCGGCTCTTACCTCACCGAGGCCAGGAACCTCGGTGACACATATCTTCCGTCAATGATGGCCCCTTGCGCTTTCCTACACTACATACAACTGACTTGCTCCTTTGATTAGAAAAACTGAGACATGATCAGAAGTATGGACATTTGTTTAGGGATATTTTTTTGTTTGCATATAGAAACAAAGAGAAGTTGGGCGCATATGAAAAAGGAATTTTTCCCTGCTTGCATTGTTAAAACTGTAGTGTGCTAGTTAAAGTTACACAATCACCATTAATTGTCATCTGTCAGCAGGTGTCTGTGTAGAAACAAACCTGTGTGTGTTATGTTTGTTCTTTTTGTAACACTAAACTTTATTAACAACAAGACATCACCTAGAGGCAGAGACTTCCACCTAGCAGTCAACCCGGTGACGTCACCGGCACTAATGGGCGGTCTTTAGTGTTGCTCTAGCCTGTAAAACAGCATAGAGAAGTGCTACAGACCGCCCATTAGTGAAGATGACGTCACCAGGAACACTGCTAGGTGGAAGCCTCTGCCTAGCAGTGTAAAAAGGCAAACAAAGCAGCTCTTGCTCTGAGCAATGCACGGCGGGGAAAGGGGGAGCATCGGACCTTAAAATCCTCTGATGCTCCACTTATACGTGCTGAATGGGTGAAAAAAAGGGTTATGTCTGGGTTCAGAGCTGATGCCTTTAAAGGACAGTAGGTAAAAAAAAAAAAGGTTAACATGATAAAGCAAGAAGAAAATACTGTGGCATGGAATTTTTTTTTTTATATGACACATTATGTATATGATTTAAAATGGCAAATGATAGAGCATGTTGGGGCAAGGGAAATGAGGAGGTGAATAGAAGAGCATTATTGCACAAAGAGGTTTATTGGATTTGTCAAATCAGAAACATTGGAACATTTTAATTTTAGTGGTTTTTTATAATCACTCTTGTACATGGGTATGAAAAGTTACTAGGTATTACAGATTGTAATTATTGCATTTATTGATGAAGTTTTTATAATATTTATTACGGTGAGATGACACTATTTAAACCCAGTTACCTCGTACCACACACATAAAATGTCACATGACGTGGGAGGAAGTCAGAATAATGATAGACTCTGCCTCTCACATGTCATGCTGAATCTTGTATGCAAAGAAAATTGGATTATAATACAAGAAAGATTGTAGATTTATCACACCCAAAGTTTCGTGAGTATGGATTATTTTACTCACTTGAAAGCGATGTGAACAGTTAGATGCTGAATTGGATTGATTGACTTAATACGGAGGGAGGTGAGACTCCTGGCAGACATTGCGTAAATTATGGTGAATGTGGGTCTGTATTCTATTTAGAAATGATTAATGTATCTGCCCTACAATGGATGACAACTCCTGAAAAGCATTCAGCATTCATGACGGGAATGTATAGTGATTACATCACAGACAGACCATCACAGTGTATTGACATCCTGGGAGAGTCGTTTACCTTAGGTAGGTTGTGATGTACATTGCAGAGGCCACACTAGAGATATACGTAGGGTTGTGCCCTGTACGTGCATACTGCACTGAAGATATAGACTGGTACAATGCAAATGTATGCACTGTATTATGTACATGTGTGCACTTTAAAGAGGCTCTATAACCCTGATCAGCCCTACGTTACCAGGCATATAGCTTGGTAGGGTTGACCGAGCTAAGTAAAACGATACCTTTCTTATGTCCTTCGGTACTACGGTTCCAGAGAAATATGAACTTTTAAAATTATGCAAATGAGCCATTTGAGCACCAGGAGAAGGGCTTATATGGTTTGATGACTGCTCCAGCAACACCCCTGGTGTTCCACTATGACGCCCCTCTGCTTCTCATCACGGTCCCCTTTCCATTAGATTGACAGTGTTAGATCTCTCTGGTCTAGTGCTGTATCCCGCGCCTGTGCACTCCCTTTGTAGAACGACGTGTGGGCACATCGTCATCTTCATCCGGACGAGGGAAGATGTACAGTGCAAACACACCGTCATGTTACTGCACCCGGAAGTGGCGGCGTGGCCTACTTCAGAGTTGCTTAGGTCTGTAGTGAAGGCACATAAGCACATGGAAGAGCATAAATAGCAGTGCTCTGTAGACCTCATGGCAGAGGATGGAAGAATGATCTTAGAGCTGCTGCTTGAAAAAGATTTAGCAATAGCATGTATTCCTGCAAATACACATCGAGTCACATTATTATGACCACCACCAGAGTATCCAGATTAACCGCCATATGCAGCTAAATGGGCTGGGAGTGACTCCATAAGGTCCTGGTAGCCACAGGTATCTGGAGCCATGCTGACTGCAGTGTATCCCACAACTGCTGGAGGGTAAACCTCAAAAATCAAATGAAACCATGATAGATGATTGTGCAATGCCTCCTGTTCGTCGACATGCCAGTTTATCCGCTGTGTAAATGGACCCATAAACTATAAGTTAATTTATTATAGTGGAGTGAAATATACCTGTGAGGCTCTTGTGCATAATTCAGTAGCGATATCAACTCCAGTGTTGCCCATTCCAATTATTAATACTTGTTTTCCATCAAACCCAATGGGTGTCTTGTATTCTCGGCAATGCAGTACTTGGCCTTTAAAATTTTCAATACCTTAAAAGAAAGAAAGGTGAAAAGGTAAACATACTTAGGGATTTTAACCCCTTGTACCTCGGGCCAGTTTTCACCCTAAGGAAAAAAGCAAAAAATATTTTTTGCAAATCTGACATGTGTCACTTTATGTGGTAATAATTTTGGAACGCTTTTACTTATGCAAGCCATCCTGAGACTGTTCGAGTGACAAATTGTACTTCACGACAATGGTAAATTTGAGTCGATATATTTTACCTTTATTTATAAAAAAAAATCCTAAATTGACCAAAAATTTGCAATTTCAAATTCTGTGCTTTTAAGACATTGATACCTCATAAAATAGTTATTACTTTACTTTTCCATATGTCTATTTCATGTTGGCATCATTTTGTAAATCTAATAAAAAAAATTTGGGATGTTAGATGGCGTACAATTTTAGATGCAGTTTATTAAAATGTTTTAAGAAAATTTTCAAAACCCAATTTTTTGTGGGTTTTTGAAATTTTGACTTCAATTTACTTCAGTTATGAAGTCACATTGTGGGGCTTACATAATAGAAACCACCCATAAATGACCCCATTTTAGAAACTACACCCCTCAAACTACACCCCTTTTTAAATATTCATTTAAAAACGTTGTTAACCCGTTTGGTGTTCCATTTTTTTCCGGGATATGGCCGGACCCCTGCATTGATCGGGTGTGCAGAGCTCTGGTGCCTGTCCCATCATCATGATGTACTATTTGGTTCAAGTCACTTCCTGCTGTGATGTACTAGTATATCATATGTCGCCAAGGGGTTCAAACCATTTAATAAATTTAAAAAAAGAATGAGAATGTTTACAAAAGAAAAGTTGCCCTACTGATCCTTCACCTCCACAGCTTTACATAAATCATAGGACACCATAGGAAAATGTAGAATGCCCCACCTCCCAAATTAGGGTACGCTAATGGGTCATAGTTAGATCTGGCATTGTTTTCTGTCACTTTAAAAAAGCTTCCATCAAATATAGTTTTTTTTTGCCACACTAAGGTATGCTGCATTTTCGGTACAGATGAGTGAATTTCTTGAAGTTTATTTCAGGTCAGATTTCGATGAATTGATCACAAGTCCAAATTGATTCTACCTAAATCAAAAGTGCTCCAGTTGTCCTTAAAATTGGTGTACAACACTCTGAGATTTCCTAAGACAGCAATATAAATGTCAGAGTGACAGCAACATACACCCACCTAAAGAATTATTAGGAACACCTGTTCTATTTCTCATTAATGCAATTATATAGTCAACCAATCACATGGCAGTTGCTTCAATGCATTTAGGGGTGTGGTCCTGGTCAAGACAATCTCCTGAACACCAAACTGAATGTCAGAATGGGAAAGAAAGGTGATTTAAGCAATTTTGAGCGTGGCATGGTTGTTGGTGCCAGACGGGCCGGTCTGAGTATTTCACAATCTGCTCAGTTACTGGGATTTTCACGCACAACCATTTCTAGGGTTTAGAAAGAATGGTGTGAAAAGGGAAAAACATCCAGTATGCGGCAGTCCTGTGGGCAAAAATGCCTTGTGGATGCTAGAGGTCAGAGGAGAATGGGCCGACTGATTCAAGCTGATAGAAGAGCAATGTTGACTGAAATAACCACTCGTTACAACCGAGGTATGCAGCAAAGCATTTGTGAAGCCACAACACGCACAACCTTGAGGCGGATGGGCTACAACAGCAGAAGACCGCACTGGGTACCACTCATCTCCACTACATATGGGAAAAAGAGGCTACAATTTGCACAAGCTCACCAAAATTGGACTGTTGAAGACTGGAAAAATGTTGCCTGGTCTGATGAGTCTCGATTTCTGTTGAGACATTCAAATGGTAGAGTCCGAATTTGGCGTAAACAGAATGAGAACATGTATCCATCCTCTGATGGCTACTTCCAGCAGGATAATGCACCATGTCACAAAGCTCGAATCATTTCAAATTGGTTTCTTGAACATGACAATGAGTTCACTGTACTAATATGGCCCCCACAGTCACCAGATCTCAACCCAATAGAGCATCTTTGGGATGTGGTGGAACGGGAGCTTTGTGCCCTGGATGTGCATCCCTCAAATCTCCATCAACTGCAAGATGCTATCCTATCAATATGGGCCAACATTTCTAAAGAATGCTATCAGCACCTTGTTGAATCAATGCCACGTAGAATTAAGGCAGTTCTGAAGGCAAAAGGGGGTCCAACACCGTATTAGTATGGTGTTCCTAATAATTATTTAGGTGAGTGTATATAGCAGGGGTACTTAACTAGTTTTATTAAAGGTCCACATACCTGGGTCTGCAGTCAGGTGAAGGTCCGAGCTGAACGTCAACAGTAAAGATGCCATGCGATCATGTGATCCATGCGCGTGGGGCGCTCTGACGTTATAGTGGAGCGCCCCGGGTAAGTCCCAGAATTAGTAATGGCCACATTAGTGCCCCAGTAAGAATAATGTCCCCATTAGTGCCCCCAGTAAGAGTAATGCCCCCATTAGTGCCCCCCTTCTCTGCTTTTGCAAAAAAAAATAAAAAAAATTGCATTCACCTGGCTGCGGTGAACATTCGCTGCTGACTGCAAGCTCAGGACCGGTGCTCCAACGTGATGACGTCTTGTAGGTCCTGTCCTGAGCTTCTAGTCAGCAGGGAGTGTTCTCCACAGCGTGAGCAAATGGAGGTGGAGGTACCGTAATTTTATTAATTTTTTTACTAGCACAAGTAGCGGTGGAGGTAACGGCTGTACTAATGGGCGTTCCATGATGGAAGCGCTCATTAGTAAGGGTACTTTCACACTTGCAGCAGGACGGATCCGACAGGCTGCTCACCCCGTCAGATCCATCTTGCCACTACTTCGCCGTGCCGCTGCTCTGTGCCCATCGACTATAATGGGGATGGGGGCAGAGCTACGGTGAGAGGCCGCCAGACTAAAAGTACTACATGTCCGACTTTTTCATCTGGCGGCCTCGCGCCGTGCACTGCCATGCTGCGCTGTAGCTCCACTCCCGCTATAGTCAATGGGGAGTGGCAGTCCGGCGAAATAGCGGCAGGACGGATCTGACAGGGTGAACAGCCTGTCGGATCCGTCCTGCCGCAAGTGTGAAAGTACCCTAACAGTCCTTACAGGAAAATTCTGGCACCGGCAAGGGAACTAAAATACCAGCCTTGCTGGTGAACTACTGGCCAGGTGGCAACCCAAGCCACAGAACAGACATATGATAGTTTTGTTCCGCATCCAATTCCCAATATTGTGGGATTGGATGCGGCCCCTTAATTACAATGGGGCCACAAGAGATGCAGACAGCACACTGTGTGCTGTCTGCATCTTTTTCCGCTCCATTGAAACTAAGGGGTCTGCATCCAATGCCCCGATAATGGGAATTGGATGCGGAACAAAACTATCATGGTTTGATGGGGCTTTATCACTTTATTTAATCAGGTTACCTTTAATTTTAAAGAAGATGGCCCAGGAGAGATGGGAACACGACACTGACTGGAGTCTTGGCAGCTGCACGCTTGACTTTTCTCAGTTCATGGGCAGTTATTTTGCGCCTTGGTTTTTCCACACGCTTCTTGCGACCCTGTTGACTATTTTGAATGAAACACTTGATTGTTCGATGATCACGCTTCAGAAGCTTTGCAATTTTAAGAGTGCTGCATCCCTCTGCAAGATATCTCACTATTTTTGACTTTTCTGAGCCTGTCAAGTCCTTCTTTTGACCCATTTTGCCAAAGGAAAGGAAGTTGCCTAATAATTATGCACACCTAATATAGGGTGTTGATGTCATTAGACCACACCCCTTCTCATTACAGAGATGCACATCACCTAATATGCTTAATTGGTAGTAGGCTTTCGAGCCTATACAGCTTGGAGTAAGACAACATGCATAAAGAGGATGATGTGGTCAAAATACTCATTTGCCTAATAATTCTGCACTCCCTGTATAGACATCAAGGTGGAATCAGCTGATGAGGGTGTAAAAGGAGTGCGCTTCTTCTTGACTCTAACATCGACCTGTAAGGCTGAGTTGATACTTCAGTTATTTGGTCATTTTTGCCCCTGTGACTGCCCAAATAAGTGAAGTATGCAGTGATTCTAAGAGCGACACTTGTCATCTGCATGTCATAAGGACAGTATTATTTCACTACCAAAGCAGACTCCCTATACGTGTTACTGCAAGGCACGGTGTTCTACGCCACTAGAAAGGCTCTCTGCGGCCAGGAAATAGCCATTTTTTTACGTAATTCGCTGCAAATTTATTCGACTCAAAGCTAATTTTTCATGTCGATACACAAGGTAGTATTGAAAGAAGCAGTGGTTTGGTCTGAACAAGTCTTGCAAAAATTCTCCCTTTTTTCTTGGAACAGCAGTATAGTATGGAGCTGATGAACAAGAAATGTGCTGCTGTGTAGGGGTTGTAGCAGCATAACAGCAGCAGCACGGTATGGAACCAGACTGATAGGAGTTGTGTTCCTGTGTCAGGGTAGTAGTAGTGGCAGTAGAGGAAGTACCAGCTGCGATGGTGGCAGCAGCAATACAGTATTGAATGTGATGGACAAGCAGACAGCAGCAGTGGCACAATTGGGCCAGTGATAAATAGCCACTATCAGCATTGGCAGATCTATTCAATGGCCCCAGCCGGAGGTGTGTGTGTGAAAAACCTCATGAATCCATGCCCCATTCATTTTGACAAATGTGATGTTTTCTACACTTGCGGAGGACAATTTTGTACGCTTAGGTGGGTGACGCCACCTGCCACGCTGAATATCCTCTCTTACAGTACACTGGAAGCAGGACAAGACATTACAGCACTACCAAATTGGGCCAGTTCCGGCCACTAATCCAATCTGCCTGCTCAGAGGTTGATGGGGTCAAGGAACAGGGTATGTGCCAAAGAAAGGGCAGAGTCTAGGTAGGACAGAATCTGATTGTTCAGGAGTAGAGTTGAGCGAACACCTGGATGTTCGGGTTCGAGAAGTTCGGCCGAACTTCCCGGAAATGTTCGGGTTCGGGATCCGAACTTCGTCCCGAACCCGAACCCCATTGAAGTCAAGGGGACCCGAACTTTTGGGCACTAAAAGGGCTGTAAAACAGCCCAGGAAAGAGCTAGAGGGCTGCAAAAGGCAGCAACATGTAGGTAAATCCCCTCCAGAAAAATGTGGATAGGGAAATGAATTAAAATAAAAATTAAAAAAATAAAAATGAACCAATATCAATTGGACAGAGGTCCCATAGCAGAGAATCTGGCTTCATGTCAGCAGAGAATCAGTCTCTTCATGTCATAGCAGAGAATCAGGCTTCACGTCACCCACCACTGGAACAGGCCACTGTCACACATTTAGGCCCCGGCACCCAGGCAGAGAAGAGAGGTCCCGTAACAGAGAATCTGGCCTGATGTCAGCACAGAATCTGTCTTCATGTCAAAGCAGAAAATCAGGCTTCACGTCACCCACCACTGGAACAGGCCACTGTCACACATTTAGGCCCCGGCACCCAGACAGAGGAGAGCGGTCCCGTAACAGAGAATCTGGCCTTATGTCAGCGCAGAATCTGTCTTCATGTCATAGCAGAGAATCAGGCTTCATGTCACCCACCACTGGAACAGGCCACTGTCACACATTTAGGCCCAGGCACCCAGGCAGAGGAGAGAGGTCCCGTAACAGAGAATCTGGCCTTATGTCAGCGCAGAATCTGTCTTCATGTCATAGCAGAGATTCAGGCTTCACGTCACCCACCACTGGAACAGGCCACTGTCACACATTTAGGCCCAGGCACCCAGGCAGAGGAGAGAGGTCCCGTAACAGAGAATCTGGCCTTATGTCAGCGCAGAATCTGTCTTCATGTCATAGCAGAGAATCAGGCTTCACGTCACCCACCACTGGAACAGGCCACTGTCACACATTTAGGCCCAGGCACCCAGGCAGAGGAGAGAGGTCCCGTAACAGAGAATCTGGCCTTATGTCAGCGCAGAATCTGTATTCATGTCATAGCAGAGAATCAGGCTTCACGTCACCCACCACTGGAACAGGCCACTGTCACACATTTAGGCCCAGGCACCCAGGCAGAGGAGAGAGGTCCCGTAACAGAGAATCTGGCCTTATGTCAGCTCAGAATCTGTATTCATGTCATAGCAGAGAATCAGGCTTCACGTCACCCACCACTGGAACAGGCCACTGTCACACATTTAGGCCCAGGCACCCAGGCAGAGGAAAGAGGTCCCGTAACAGAGAATCTGGCCTTATGTCAGCGCAGAATCTGTATTCATGTCATAGCAGAGAATCAGGCTTCACGTCACCCACCACTGGAACAGGCCACTGTCACATATTTAGGCCCAGGCACCCAGGCAGAGGAGAGAGGTCGCGTAACAGAGAATCTGGCTTCATGTCAGCACAGAATAAGTCTTCATGTCATAGCAGAGAATCAGGCTTCACGTCACCCACCACTGGAACAGGCCACTGTCACACATTTAGGCCCCGGCACCCAGACAGAGGAGAGGTTCATTCAACTTTGGGTTGCCCCGCAATATAATGGTAAAATGAAATTAAAAATAATATTGAATGAGGAAGTGCCCTGAAGTAGAATAATATATTGTTAAGGGGAGGTAGTTAATATCTAATCTGCACAAGGGATGGACAGGTCCTGTGGGATCCATGCCTGGTTCATTTTTATGAACGTCAGCTTGTTCACATTGGCTGTAGACAGGCGGCTGCGTTTTTCTGTAATGACGCCCCCTGCCGTGCTGAATACACGTTCAGACAAAACGCTGGCCGCCGGGCAGGCCAGCACCTCCAAGGCATAAAAGGCTAGCTCTGGCCACGTGGACAATTTGGAGACCCAGAAGTTAAATGGGGCCGAACCATCAGTCAGTACGTGGAGGGGTGTGCACAGGTACTGTTCCACCATGTTAGTGAAATGTTGCCTCCTGCTAACACGTTCCGTATCAGGTGGTGGTGCAGTTAGCTGTGGCGTGGTGACAAAACTTTTCCACATCTCTGCCATGCTAACCCTGCCCTCAGAGGAGCTGGCCGTGACACAGCTGCGTTGGCGACCTCTTGCTCCTCCTCTGCCTTCGCCTTGGGCTTCCACTGGTTCCCCTGTGACATTTGGGAATGCTCTCAGTAGCGCGTCTACCAACGTGCGCTTGTACTCGCGCATCTTCCTATCACGCTCCAGTGTAGGAAGTAAGGTGGGCACATTGTCTTTGTACCGGGGATCCAGCAGGGTGGCAACCCAGTATTCCGCACACGTTAAAATGTGGGCAACTCTGCTGTCGTTGCGCAGGCACTGCAGCATGTAGTCGCTCATGTGTGCCAGGCTGCCCAGAGGTAAGGACAAGCTGTCCTCTGTGGGAGGCGTATCGTCATCGTCCTGTGTTTCCCCCCAGCCACGCACCAGTGATGGGCCCGAGCTGCTTTGGGTGCCACCCCGCTGTGAACATGCTTCATCCTCATCCTCCCCCACCTCCTCCTCATCCTCGTCCTCCAGTAGTGGGCCCTGTCTGGCCACATTTGTACCTGGCCTCTGGTGTTGCAAAAAACCTCCCTCTGAGTCACTTTGAAGAGACTGGCCTGAAAGTGCTAAAAATGACCCCTCTTCCTCCTCTTCCTCCTGGGCCACCTCCTCTTCCATCATCGCCCTAAGTGTTTTCTCAAGGAGACATAGAAGTGGTATTGTAACGCTGATAATGGCGTCATCGCCACTGGCCATGTTGGTGGAGTTCTCGAAACAGCGCAACAGGGCACACAGGTCTCGCATGGAGGCCCAGTCATTGGTGGTGAAGTGTGTCTGAACCGCAGTGCGACTGACCCGTGCGTGCTGCAGCTGAAACTCCACTATGGCCTGCTGCTGCTCGCACAGTCTGTCCAGCATATGCAAGGTGGAGTTCCACCTGGTGGGTATGTCGCATATGAGGCGGTGAGCGGGAAGGCCGAAGTTACGCTGTAGCGCAGACAGGCGAGCAGCGGCAGGGTGTGAACGCCGGAAGCGCGAACAGACGGCCCGCACTTTATGCAGCAGCTCTGACATGTCGGGGTAGTAACGAATGAACTTCTGCACCACCAAATTCAGCACATGCGCCAGGCAAGGGATCTGCGTCAAACCGGCTAGTCCCAGAGCTGCAACGAGATTTCGCCCATTATCGCACACCACCAGGCCGGGCTTGAGGCTCACCGGCAGCAACCACTCGTCGGTCTGTTGTTCTATACCCCGCCACAACTCCTGTGCGGTGTGGGGCCTGTCCCCCAAACATATGAGTTTCATAATGGCCTGCTGACGTTTACCCCGTGCTGTGCTGCAGTTGGTGGTGAAGGTGTGTGGCTGACTGGATGAGCAGGTGGAAGAAGAGGAGGAGGAAGCTGAGTAGGAGGAGGAGGAGACAGGAGGCAAAGAATGTTGCCCTGCGATCCTTGGCGGCGGAAGGACGTGCGCCAAACAGCTCTCCGCCTGGGGCCCAGCCGCCACTACATTTACCCAGTGTGCAGTTAGGGAGATATAGCGTCCCTGGCCGTGCTTACTGGTCCATGTATCTGTGGTTAGGTGGACCTTGCCACAGATGGTGTTGCGCAGTGCACACTTGATTTTATCGGACACTTGTTTGTGCAGGGAAGGCACGGCTCTCTTGGAGAAGTAGTGGCGGCTGGGAACAACATACTGTGGGACAGCAAGTTACATGAGCTGTTTGAAGCTGTGTGTGTCCACCAGCCTAAATGACAGCATTTCATAGGCCAGTAGTTTAGAAATGCTGGCATTGAGGGCCAGGGATCGAGGGTGGCTAGGTGGGAATTTACGCTTTCTCTCAAATGTTTGTGAGATGGAGAGCTGAACGCTGCCGTGTGACATGGTTGAGATGCTTGGTGACGCAGGTGGTGGTGTTGGTGGTACATCCCATGTTTGCTGGGCGGCAGGTGCCAACGTTCCTCCAGAGGCAGAGGAAGAGGCCGAGGTGGCGGCAGCAGCAGCAGAAGAGGCCGAGGCGGCGGCAGCAGCAGAAGAGGCCGAGGCAGCAGCAGCGGAAGAGGCAGCAGGGGGAGCCTGAGTGACTTCCTTGTTTTTAAGGTGTTTACTCCACTGCAGTTCATGCTTTGCATGCAGGTGCCTGGTCATGCAGGTTGTGCTAAGGTTCAGAACGTTAATGCCTCGCTTCAGGCTCTGATGGCACAGCGTGCAAACCACTCGGGTCTTTTCGTCAGCACATTGTTTGAAGAAGTGCCATGCCAGGGAACTCCTTGAAGCTGCCTTTGGGGTGCTCGGTCCCAGATGGCGGCGGTCAGTAGCAGGCGGAGTCTCTTGGCGTCGGGTGTTCTGATTTTGCCCACTGCTTCCTCTTTTGCTACGCTGTTGGCTCGGTCTCACCACTGCCTCTTCCTCCGAACTGTGAAAGTCAGTGGCACGACCTTCATTCCATGTGGGGTCTAGGACCTCATCGTCCCCTGCATCGTCTTCCACCCAGTCTTGACCCCTGACCTCCTGTTCAGTCTGCACACTGCAGAAAGACGCAGCAGTTGGCACCTGTGTTTCGTCATCATCAGAGACGTGCTGAGGTGGTATTCCCATGTCGTCATCATCAGGAAACATAAGTGGTTGTGCGTTAGTGCATTCTATCTCTTCCACCCCTGGTGAAGAGCTAGGTGGATGCCCTTGGGAAACCCTGGCAGCAGAGTCTTCAAACAGCATAAGAGACTGCTGCATAACTTGAGGCTCAGACAGTTTCTCTGATATGCATGGGGGTGATGTGACAGACTGATGGGCTTGGTTTTCATGCGCCATCTGTGCGCTTTCTGCAGAAGACTGGGTGGGAGATAATGTGAACATGCTGGATGCACTGTCGGCCACCCAATTGACTAATGCCTGTACCTGCTCAGGCCTTACCATCCTTAGAACGGCATTGGGCCCCACCAAATATCCCTGTAAATTCTGGCGGCTACTGGGACCTGAGGTAGTTGGTACACTAGGACGTGTGGTTGTGGCAGAACGGCCACGTCCTCTCCCAGCACCAGAGGGTCCACTAACACCACCACGACCATGTCCATGTCCACGTCCGCGTCCGCGTCCCTTATTAGATGTTTTCCTCATTGTTCCCGTTCACCACAATTTTGAGAATGGCAAATTTGGGAATAGTTTTTCAACCCAGAAAAAAAAGTGTGCTTTTACGGTCACTACAAATAACTTGAGCAGCTAAAACAGTACAGATTTGCTTGAATAGAAATGTGAGACCTGTTTTTTTTTGCACTGTGTGACAGGTTAAGGTTTAATCTCAGAATCAGACTTCTATCTGCACGGTAGCGTGTGTCTTAGGTTTTTCTGAATGACACTATCAAAACCTTCAATGTAAGATATCCTTTTTGGGATAGATTTCAAGTAGGCCTCAAATACCAGAAACTAGTTATTTTGAGAATGGCAAATTTGGGAATAGTTTTTCAACCCAGAAAAAAAAGTGTGCTTTTACGGTCACTACAAATAACTTGACCAGCTAAAACAGTACAGATTTGCTTGAATAGAAATGTGAGACCTGTTTTTTTTTGCACTGTGTGACAGGTTAAGGTTTAATCTCAGAATCAGACTTCTATCTGCACGGTAGCGTGTGTCTTAGGTTTTTCTGAATGACACTATCAATACCTTCAATGTAAGATATCCTTTTTGGGATAGATTTCAAGTAGGCCTCAAATACCAGAAACTAGTTATTTTGAGAATGGCAAATTTGGGAATAGTTTTTCAAACCAGAAAATAAAGTGTGCTTTTACGGTCACTACAAATAACTTGACCAGCTAAAACAGTACAGATTTGCTTGAATAGAAATGTGAGACCTGTTTTTTTTTTTTGCACTGTGTGACAGGTTAAGGTTTAATCTCAGAATCAGACTTCTATCTGCACGGTAGCGTGTGTCTTAGGTTTTCCTGAATGACACTATCAATACCTTCAATGTAAGATATCCTTTTTGGGATAGATTTCAAGTAGGCCTCAAATACAAGATACTAGTTATTTTGAGAATGGCAAATTTGGGAATAGTTTTTCAACCCAGAAAAAAAAGTGTGCTTTTACGGTCACTACAAATAACTTGACCAGCTAAAACAGTACAGATTTGGTTAAATAGAGATGTGAGGCCTGTTTTTTTTTGCGCTGTGTGACAGGTATAGGTTTAATCACAGAATCAGATTTCTATCAGCACGCTAGCGTGTGTCTTAGGTTTTTCTGAATGACACTATCAGTACCTTCAATGTAAGATATTCTTTTTGGGATAGATTTCAAGTAGGCCTCAAATACCAGAAACTAGTTATTTTGAGAATGGCAAATTTGGGAATGGTTTTTCAACCCAGAAAAAAAAGTGTGCTTTTACGGTCACTACAAATAACTTGACCAGCTAAAACAGTACAGATTTGGTTAAATAGAGATGTGAGGCCTGTTTTTTTTTGCGCTGTGTGACAGGTATAGGTTTAATCACAGAATCAGACTTCTATCTGCACGCTAGCGTGTGTCTTAGGTTTTTCTGAATGACACTATCACTAGCTTCAATGTAAGATATTCTTTTTGGGATAGATTTCAAGTAGGCCTCAAATACCAGAAACTAGTTATTTTGAGAATGGCAAATTTGGGAATGCTTTTTCAACCCAGAAAAAAAAGTGTGCTTTTACGGTCACTACAAATAACTTGACCAGCTAAAACAGTACAGATTTGGTTGAATAGAAATGTCAGGTCTATTTTTTAGGCGCTGGGTGACAGGCTCAACACACCCCTGATGTAATATATGGCCAAAAAATAACCACACTGTTGATGGTTAAATGCATTTGGGTGACACAGGCTCAGCCTGCACCAGATGTAGTATATGGCCAAAAAATAATCAGACTGTTGATGGTTAAATGCACTTCGGTGACACAGGCTCAGCCTGCAGCTGATGTAGGATATAGCACAAAATAACCACACTATCGATGGTTAAATACACTTGGTGATAGCTTGTGCTGGCGCACCACAAGTCACAAAATGGCCGCCGATCACCCCAGAAAAAAGTGATCTAAAAACGCTCTGGGCAGCCTCAAAAAAGTGAGCAAGTCAATAATAGCACTTCAATGATCCACAGCGGCAGATCGATCACAGAATGAAGTTTTTTGGAGGAGTTAATCTGCCTAATCTCGCCCTAACGTCGCAGCTGCAACCTCTCCCTATACTGATCATAGCAGAGTGACGTGCGGCACTACGTGACTCCAGCTTAAATAGAGGCTGGGTCACATGCTGCACTGGCCAATCACAGCCATGCCAATAGTAGGCATGGCTGTGATAGCCTCTTGGGGCAAGTAGTATGATGCTTGTTGATTGGCTGCTTTGCAGCCTTTCAAAAAGCGCCAAGAAAGCGCCGAACACCGAACCCGAACCCGGACTTTTACGAAAATGTTCGGGTTCGGGTCCGTGTCACGGACACCCCAAAATTCGGTACGAACCCGAACTATACAGTTCGGGTTCGCTCATCCCTATTCAGGAGCACTGTGTATCTGTTTGCTGATGTGTGTCTGCTTAGTGCGGCACGTGAAAAAAACTGCTCTATCATATTCATAAGACTGATTTGGATGCTGCCGGTGCTGCCACGGCTTCTGTTACTTGCTTTAGCAGAGATGTGGGAAAAACAGCCTATGTATGTCTGTGGGTGAATGACCCCTACACCAATGTCACAAAAATATATTTAGAGAAGGGGTGGGTACTGTAGTAATTAGTGTTGAGAGAATCGAAGTTCACGAAGTGGACTTCGATACAAAATTTCAGGAAAAAAGTTGATTCGTCGTGAAGCCAAATTTCCTTGTGCTTTGTGGTAAAAAATCAATTTCCTGTAAAATGGTGGTAAAAAAAAGAGTCAGCCGCGGCCATCTTAATTGAAGATCCCGCGTGAAATCTCGTGTGCAGTGACGTATGATGTCACCATGCCGGCCAGCATAATGATGTCATCATGCACCGCGCAAGATTTTAGCGCTGGCCCTTTAATCAAGATGGCCGCGGTGAACTCCTCACGATCAAATGGAAAAGGTATTTTAGTTTTTACTTTTTTTTTCAGCAGATTAATCCCTGACAGCCCTCAATGGTCATCCGATGAATTTGGCATCTGAAGGGTTCAATGATGGGGGGTGGGGCAATCGCCATTCCCCGTCATTGAGCCCACTACTCACAAAAAAATGCGCTTTGTGACGAAGTAATTCATCACAAAGCAAATTTCTTTGTGAAATTCGGCGAAGCAGCCGAATTGGATTTTTGAGAACTTCGCTCATCTGTAGTAGTAATTCAAACGTCACTTTTATTTGCATCAAACTTAAATAAATGGTGCAGCAACTATACAATTGAAAGCATGTCATTACCAAACATGGTACAAACAAAACAAAAATGGCAGAGATATTGGTACCTCATACTCTCCCTATAGACAGAAAACAACAATAGGTCCGTATGGTCTTACTAGTATCGTCGATTCGATATCACAGGTATTACGTGATGACTGGAGGACCAGGTGAGTGTAGTATATTCTAGAAGACACATGTGACATGGTTCCTGTTGCAAAGCAAGTAGGAATGGCGGTACCAGGCCCTGTGCTGACAGCGCTTATGCAGAGAGTTCGGCAAAGCCAGCCAAACTGTCGGCTGTCAGTCACAGAAAAGGGGCAGAGAAGGGGGCATGGTTACCTTGACTTGAAGCAAGGAGGCCGCAGCCCGCTTGACGTCAAGCATGTCTAGAGAAGCGCGGCGGCAGGGGATAAAGGAACGTTTTTAGAGCTTTTGCCGCATCTGCCTTCAGGAACAAAACAATTGTCAGAAACACACTGCTGGCTACTAATTTCAGATGGTTTTTGGAGGTGACAGGTTCCCTTTAAACACTATTGATGGTTAAAGGAAAAGGGCGTGCCTCCATCCTGCCTACGTATACGGAGCACCCGCCCTAAGCTCGTCTCTGACACCGTTCCCAACACGCCATGTTTTGTCCCAAAAACGCAGACTCATCAGGGGAAGTCAGGTGCCAAACAAAAATGGGGGGTGACACTGCTTAGCCTGGAAAATGTAAATAATCCCTGCAGGTAAATGGACAGCAAAATCAATTATAGATCCAATCCCGTTGGATACATGGGGAAATGGACATGCTGCATTGCCAGTGGACTGTGCTATGAGAAGGAGGGGCAGAGTAGGTTACATACCCCTCACCAATACTGGTCCCGGACCTATTGTTGTTTTCTGTCTATAGGGAGAATATGAGGTACCAATATCTCTCCCATTTTTGCTTAGTTTTGTTTTTATCATGTTTAATAATGACATGTATTCATTTATATAGTTGCTGCACCATTTATTTTAGTCTGCCGCAAAAAAAGTGACGTTTTAATTATTACAGTTCCAACCCCCTTCTCTAAATATATTTGGGAGATTGGTGACTCAGTGTGGGACAGAGAGGAGCTTTCTGGTCAGACAGCTGCAGCAAGCTGTGTACCTTGGTAATGAGATACAATTTTGCCTTCTTCTTCTTTCAGAAGGGCGTTCTTAGGGTACTTTCACACTTGCGTTGTTGGATTCCGGCAGGCAGTTCCGTCTCCGGAACTGCCTGCCGGATCTGGCAATCTGTATGCAAACAGATACCATTTGTAGACGGATCGAGATGCGGATCCGTCTCACAAATGTATTCCAATACCGGATCCGTCTCTCCAGTTGTCATTCGGAAAAACGGATCCGGTATTTATCTTTTTCACATTTCTAAAGGTCTGCGCATGCGCAGACTGCAAAACCGGATCCGTGTTTCTGGAACACTTAGGGCCGGATCCAGCATTAATGCATTTCAAGTCTTCCGGAATATTGGACGGAGAAAATACTGCAGCATGCTGCGGTATTTTCTCCATCCAAAAACCAGTGACTGAACTGAAGACATCCTGATGCATCCTGAACGGATTGCTCTACATTCAGAATGCATTAGGATAAAACTGATCAATTTGTTTCCGGTATTGAGCCTCTAGGATGGAACTCAATACCGGAAAAGAAAAACACTAGTGTGAAAGTAGCCTTAGGCTACTTTCACATCTGCATTTTAAATTCAGGTTTTGAGATCTGGCAGAGGATCTCAAAACCTGAAGTAAAGTGATCAGTTTTGTCTCCATTCATTGTCAATGGGGACAAAACTGATCAGGATGCATCATTTCAGTTTAGTTGCGTTTTGGGGCCGGACACAAAACTGCTGCAAGCAGCGTTTTTGTGTCCAGTTTGCAAAACTGAACAAACCTTATCAGGCATCAATGTAATCAATGGTGCCTGACCCCTTTCTTTTGTTACTGAAAAAAACGTCTCAGGCCTGTTTCACACTTGCGTTGCAGTATGCATCCATTCCGTTAGGATCCAGTTGTGTGAAATCAAAACGGAACAAACCAGTTTACACATATGAAATAAGGCAGCGGGAGTGGAAGCAATGCTTTGCCCTATTTCTGTTGGCGATCGAATAAACCCATTGAGACAGACGTGAAGACAAGAATTGGATAAGTGCCATGTGTGGAAAGCAGACCTTCATAAACATGGAGTTCTCAACAGGACCTAACCTCATTGATGTTGTGCTGTGTCACCACTGCCATGCAAAACATTAAAGGGTTTCTACCACTTTGTTTGGACATATTTAGCTGTCAGACACTAGCGATCCGCTAGTGTCTGCTCTACCAAACAATGCTATTATAATAGCTTTTTGTGCAGCCGTTTCCATAAAAAACGAACTTTTATCGATATGCTAATGAGTCTCTAGGTGCTATGCGGGCGTCTTTTCAGCACCTAGAGGCTCGGTCTACTCACACAAAATGCCGCTCAGTGCGTCCCTCCAGCCCGCCCATCTCCTCTGGAATGCGATCCTCCCTCTGAGTCAGCAGACGAATTCTCGCGCATGCGCCGTTCGCGTCTGTCTTTGGCGCAGGCGCAGTTAATGTCTGACCGCTTTCTGCACAGAAATCCCCACTGCGCCTGTTCCTCGGAGCACTATGACGTCATCGGCGCAGGCGCAGTGGAGATGTCTGTGCAGAAAGCGGTCAGACATTAACTGCGCCTGCGCCGAAGACAGACGCGCACGGCGCATGCGTGAGAATTCGTCCGCTGACTCAGAGGGAGGATCGCATTCCAGAGGAGATGGGCGGGCTGGAGGGACGCACTGAGCGGCATTTTGTGAAGGTAGACCGAGCCTCTAGGTGCTGAAAAGACGCCCGCATAGCACCTAGAGGCTCATTAGCATATCGATAAAAGTTCGTTTTTTATGGAAACGGCTGCACAAAAAGCTATTATAATAGCATTGTTTGGTAGAGCAGACACTAGCGGATCGCTAGTGTCTGACAGCTAAATATGTCCAAACGAAGTGGTAGAAACCCTTTAACCCAGTGGGCCATGAAAGAAAAGTACGGTCCCCAGCCATAACAGCTGCTCCAGGAGTCCATGGTGGCTTGTAACTTATCACAAAGTGACATTTCCTAGGTGCAGCCCACATTCTCCACCAAGCAGGGGCATAGTTAAAGGCTCATGGGCCCTGGTGGAAGAGTTCCGCTTGGGCCCCCACTTTCCCCCGATGCTTTGTGACCAGGGGCAGGGAAGCACATTGACTTTTTGCTGCCAGAGGCAAAAATTGAAACGTCCACCCCCACCCCTCTTGACCTAACCCCTTCCCTCCAGACAAAGGTATAACTTGGCCAGCATGCACTTTCTATAATACTGGTGTCTTCTTATACACCACAAGGGTTTTTGGGCCCCTCAAGCTCCTGGGCCCAGTAGTGACTGCTACCTCTGAATCCCCTATAGCTACGCCCCTGCCACCAAGTGAGAGTACAAGGTGGCATGGATGTTTATTTTGAAAAATAATGGAAGACAAGTGTATCCATTTTCTTCTAAAGAAGGAGTCTCTAAAATGTGCTATGTGTTGAAACCAATAAAGTCCATTCTTTTACTTCTGGATGAGCATTGGTGTCCATGCATTCTACTGGTGTGCCCCACATTTTCTACACCTTATATGCACTATTCTTTGACGTCCGGGCCAAGACCCTGTGACAATTACTGGACAACTGCTTCTGTTTGATTCAGCCACTCACAGATGTTCATACTGCTATAAGGGTTGTGTCTTTTCACAATCGCAGAAGGTGAGAACAACCTCTACCTCCTGTTTTAACTGACTTTGGCTTCTGGTCCAGAGTATACTACCCTATAGAGCACCCGGTGCTCTTTTTGATCTTTTTTCAATAGCACATAATGGAAAACAAAAAAAATTCTCAACTGGACAAAGAAGAGCATGCAGAGATTGTTTGGCATATGCAAGCACACTGGAGAGAATGTATTTTTTAAAAGACAAGACAATTTTTATCAACTTTGGGGAAGACAAGAAACTCATAGACAATTTTTGGCTATATCCACACATGACTGTGTGAACTTTTTAGCATTTGTCATTCACATGTGGCAGAAAAAAATCGCCACCTAAACCTGGCCTATGATGCAGATTTTCATAGTGGATTCAATGCATCTAGTGAAATCTTTGTCTAATCTGCAGCATTTCAGCAACAAGATCAGTGCAAAAAATGCACCACAAGGTGTATGTTTTTTTTGTGCTGAAGATTGTAAGCAGAAACACTGCAGATTTTTTACAGCAAAAGTTCTGCAGCTTATCGGTCACAAGTGAACCTGGAGCTCAAGCACAATTTTCATAAATTTGTTGAGGACAAGAAAGAGAAATTTAAACTACTGGTGAAGACCTGGAACTCAAAGACAATTATAATTTTTTGAGGAAAAGACAAGTTTAAACGATTGCTTAAAAAAAAAAATACAATGTACTTTATGGCACAGGTTTCTGATAAATGGATTTTCTAACATGAGTGTGATCATATGTTGGGAGAGCCATAGTACCTATATTTCCATGCCTAGCTTCCAGAGAACTTAGGGTGATGATTTAGCAATGATTTTGTATGCAGGTATATGGATGTTTTGGAAGACAAGACAAATTTTAATATTTTGAAGTAATAAACTTCTCAACTGGACAAAGTTCAAGATAACATATGACAGGTCAGGCACATGACAGATACATAGATTTTCTAGAAGACAATTTTTATTACATTTTCAGAAACAAATTTGCACTAATGTGCATTAAAAAGGGTCTTTTAAAATGATCTTTGTGCAGTGCAGCAGTCTATATATGATCAGCTCCAGTCTTAGATGCAGACACTATGCTGTCCCTAATGATAAAATTTGACTATCCTATCAAATTATTGGCTGAGCACGAAACGGTTTTTCAGAGTTACCATACAGCCTGATAGACCAGCCAACATACTCCCTCCTGATTGTCTGTTAGGCTTACTGCAAAGCATTGTGGGAAAGCCCACCAGCCACGGGCATGTGATCCTCCATCTTCATCCACCCTGCCCTGTTTCACTCACTAGTGTACTAAATCTTTAATGTAAAATGGCAGGCACTTTTTTTGTGCAATTTGTCTGAAGCGAATCACCAAGACTTTTTATTCTCTTGGAAGAAGAACTGTTTGTGAAATTTGTGATGAATCTTATTAATTGAGACTCGGTTCATTCATCTCTAATTTTGGGCAAAACAAGCTTTTTTTCCCAAAAAAGTGAAGACAAACACTTCAAAATAAAAATCTGTAGCTTATTTTATATAAATACACTGATTAATCTCACCCCAGTGAGCTCCATAAACCATTGTAAATGATAAACTTCTGGCTGCCTGCGGCAACCACTAGGTGGGGCTCAGAACATATGGATTTATATAGCTAGAATATACAGTCAGGTCCATAAATATTGGGACATTTACACAATTCTAACATTTTTGGCTCTATACACCACCACAATGGATTTGAAATGAAATGAAGAAGATGTGCTTTAACTGCAGACTGTGAGCTTTAATTTGAGGGTATTTACATCCAAATCAGGTGAACGTGTAGGAATTACAACAGTTTGCATATGTGCCTCCCACTTGTTAAGCGACCAAAAGTAATGGGACAATTGGCGTTTTAGCTGTTTCATGGTCAGGTGTGTGTTATTCCCTCATTATCCCAATTTCAAGGAGCAGATAAAAAGTCCAGAGTTAATTTCAAGTGTGTTATTTGCATTTGGAATCTGTTGCTGTCCACTCTCAAGATGAGATCCAAAGAGCTGTCACTATCATTGAAGCAAGCCATTATTAGGCTAAAAAAACTAAACAAACTCATCAGAGAGATAGCAAAAACATTAGGCGTGACCAAAACAACTGTTTGGAACATTCTTAAAAAGATGGAACGTACCGGTGAGCTCAGCAACATTAAAAACCTGGAAGGCAACAAAAAACAACTGTGTTGAATGACCGAATAATTCTTTCCCTGGTGAAGAAAACACCCTTCACAACAGTTGGCCAGATCAAGAACACTCTCCAGGAGGTAGGTATGTGTGTCAAAGTCAACAATCAAGAGAAAACGTCACCAGAGTTAATGCAGAGGGTTCACCACAAGATGTCAACCATTGGTGAGCCTCAAAAACAGGAAGGCCAGATTAGAGTTTGCCAAACGACATCTAAAAAAGCCTTCACAGTTCACTGGAACAACATCCTATGGACAGATGAGACCAAGAACAACGTGTACCAGAATGATGGAAAGAGAAGAGTATAGAGAAGAAAATTAACTGCTCATGAACCTAAGCATACCACCTCATCAGTGAAGAATGGTGGTGGTAGTGTCATGGCGTGGGCATGTATGGCTGCCAATGGAACTGGTTCTATTGTATTTATTGATGATGTGACTGCTGACAAAAGCAGCAGGATGAATCCTGAAGTGTTTCAAGCAATATTATCTGCTCATATTCAGCCAAATGCTTCAGAACCCATGGACGGCGCTTCACAGTACAGATGGACAATGACCCAAAGCATACTGCAAAAGCAACCTAAGAGTTTTTTAAGGGAAAGAAGTGGAATGTTATGCAATGGCCAAGTCAATCACCTGACCTGAATCCGATTGAGCATGCATTTCACTTGCTGAAGACAAAACTGAAGGTAAAATTCCCCAAGAACAAGCAGGAACTGAAGAAAGTTGCAGTAGAGGCCTGGCAGAGCATCACCAGGGTTGAAACCCAGTGTCTGGTGATGTTTATGCGTTCCAGACTTCAGGCTGTAATTGACTGCAAAGGATTTGCAACCAAGTATTAAAAAGTGAAAGTTTGATTTATGATTATTATTATGTCCTATTACTTTTGGTCCCTTAACAAGTAGGAGGCACAGAAGCAAACTTTTGTAATTCCTACATCGCTCAACTGATTTGGATGTAAATACCCTCAAATTAAAGCTGATAGTCTGAATTTAAAGCACATCTTCTTCGTTTGATTTCAAATCCATTGTGGTGGTGTATAGAGCCAAAAATGTAAGAATTGTGTCGTTGTCCCAATATTTATGGACCTGACTGTAACTTAATAGGAACTGTATGAATCTCTGTGCAGTGTTCTCTCCCTAGTGGAAGCTGCAGGAAGTCTTTTGATTATGTTGAGAAGTAGTGAAAGCATCTCCCAGCCAGGATGTCAGCAAATGACTCCCTTTAGGGCAGCTCTTCTGGTGCATGTCACTACCGAAGGGGAAGGTTGGATAACTTCATTTTTGGCCGGCCTTTCTCTTCCTCCCTCGCTTGTACCTTCCTCATATCAGGCTCCGGTGGAGCGGAGCGATGAGTCTGCTCTGCCATCTGCGTGGCACACCGCCCCCCCACCCCCACCCATTTAGGTCACAGTCCACCATCTACTGTAGTGGCCAGTCTCCCTCCCCGTTCACTTGCCACTCTCCCCCTTACATTTGGTGGCGGTAGGGAGCGATGCGCATGGCCCTCTCTTGTGGCTCAGCCCTTTCCTTCTCCTGCCACCCAGGCTTCCCTGCAGCCGTCGCATGCACGGGAACCAGCAACGGGCGGTAACATGGGCACCCAGGCTAGTTCTTCATTGGCTGCTGAGCAGCCTCCCACTCCACCACCAACATTTCCCCCCACCTCTAATTATCCCCCAGCATTTCTACCACCAGAGGCTATAACTGGGGTAGATACCATAGCGCCCCCTGCAGCAGGTGTAACCTGCGTCCCCCCACAGGAGGCCTCTGCAGTTCCCGGCCCCCCTCCACCCCCACAGCTGCTGTCCCTCGAAGCCGTCGACATAGTTCGCCTGTCACGGCGTGGTGTGGGAGGGAAACTCCACACCAAACACAAGAGAGAGAGAGAAGGTACCAGGCCTGCAAACTAGGGAAAGGGAAAAGGTCACCACTAGAGTTAAGCGAACACCTGGATGTTCGGGTTCGAGAAGTTCGGCCGAACTTCCCGGAAATGTTCGGGTTCGGGATCCAAACCCGACCCGAACTTCGTCCCGAACCCGAACCCCATTGAAGTCAATGGGGACCCGAACTTTTCGGCACTAAAAAGGCTGTAAAACAGCCCAGGAAAGAGCTAGAGGGCTGCAAAAGGCAGCAACATGTAGGTAAATCCCCTGCAAACAAATGTGGATAGGGAAAAGAATTAAAATAAAAATAAAAAAAATAAAAATTAACCAATATCAATTGGACAGAGGTCCAATAGCAGAGAATCTGGCTTCACATCAGCAGAGAATCAGTCTCTTCATGCCATAGCAGAGAATCTGGCTTCATGTCAGCAGAGAATCAGTCTTCATGTCATAGCAGAGAATCAGGCTTCACGTCACCCACCACTGGAACAGGCCACTGTCACATATTTAGGCCCCGGCACCCAGACAGAGGAGAGAGGTCCCGTAACAGAGAATCTGGCTTCATGTCAGCAGAGAATCAGTCTTCATGTCATAGCAGAGAATCAGGCTTCACGTCACCCACCATTGGAACAGGCCACTGTCACACATTTAGGCCCCGGCACCCAGACAGAGGAGAGAGGTCCCGTAACAGAGAATCTGGCTTCATGTCAGCACAGAATCAGTCTTCATGTCATAGCAGAGAATCAGGCTTCACGTCACCCACCACTGGAACAGGCCACTGTCACATATTTAGGCCCAGGCACCCAGGCAAAGGAGAGAGGTTCCGTAACAGAGAATCTGGCTTCATGTCAGCAGAGAATCAGTCTTCATGTCATAGCCGAGAATCAGGCTTCACGTCACCCACCACTGGAACAGGCCACTGTCACATATTTAGGCCCAGGCACCCAGGCAGAGTAGAGAGGTCCCGTAACAGAGAATCTGGCTTCATGTCAGCAGAGAATCAGTCTTCATGTCATAGCAGAGAATCAGGCTTCACATCACCCACCACTGGTACAGGCCACTGTCACACATTTAAGCCCCGGCACCCAGACAGAGGAGAGAGGTCCCATAACAGAGAATCTGGCTTCATGTCATAGCAGAGAATCAGGCTTCACGTCACCCACCACTGGAACAGGCCACTGTCACATATTTAGGCCCTTGCACCCAGAGAGAGGAGAGAGGTCCCGTAACAGAGAATCTGGCTTCATGTCAGCAGAAAATCAGTCTTCATGTCATAGCAGAGAATCAGGCTTCACGTCACCCACCCCTGGAACAGGCCACTGTCACATATTTAGGCCCAGGCACCCAGGCAGAGGATAGAGGTCCCGTAACAGAGAATCTGGCTACATGTCAGCAGAGAATCAGTCTTCATGTCATAGCAGAGAATCAGGCTTCACGTCACCCACCACTGGAACAGGCCACTGTCACATATTTAGGCCCCGGCACCCAGACAGAGGAGAGAGGTCCCGTAACAGAGAATCTGGCTTCATGTCAGCACAGAATCAGTCTTCATGTCATAGCAGAGAATCAGGCCTTACGTCACCCACCACTGGAACAGGCCACTGTCACATATTTAGGCCCTTGCACCCAGACAGAGGAGAGAGGTCCCGTAACAGAGAATCTGGCTTCATGTCAGCAGAAAATCAGTCTTCATGTCATAGCAGAGAATCAGGCTTCACGTCACCCACCACTGGAACAGGCCACTGTCACACATTTAGGCCCCGACACCCAGACAGAGGAGAGAGGTCCCGTAACAGAGAATCTGGATTCATGTCAGCACAGAATCAGTCTTCATGTCATAGCAGAGAATCAGGCTTCACGTCACCCACCACTGGAACAGGCTACTGTCACATATTTAGGCCCAGGCACCCAGGCAGAGGAGAGAGGTCCCGTAACAGAAAATCTGGCTTCATGTCAGCAGAGAATCAGTCTTCATGTCATAGCAGAGAATCAGGCTTCACGTCACCCACCACTGGAACAGGCCACTGTCACATATTTAGGCCCCGGCACCCAGACAGAGGAGAGAGGTCCCGTAACAGAGAATCTGGCTTCATGTCAGCACAGAATCAGTCTTCATGTCATAGCAGAGAATCAGGCTTCACGTCACCCACCACTGGAACAGGCCACTGTCACACATTTAGGCCCCGACACCCAGACAGAGGAGAGAGGTCTTTTAACAGAGAATCTGGCTTCATGTCAGCAGAGAATCAGTCTTCATGTCATAGCAAAGAATCAGGCTTCACGTCACCCACCACTGGAACAGGCCACTGTCACATATTTAGGCCCCGGCACCCAGACAGAGGAGAGAGGTCCCGTAACAGAGAATCTGGCTTCATGTCAGCACAGAATCAGTCTTCATGTCATAGCAGAGAATCAGGCTTCACGTCACCCACCACTGGAACAGGCCACTGTCACATATTTAGGCCCAGGCACCCAGGCAGAGGAGAGAGGTCCCGTAACAGAGAATCTGGCTTCATGTCAGCAGAGAATCAGTCTTCATGTCATAGCAGAGAATCAGGCTTCACGTCACCCACCACTGGAACAGGCCACTGTCACATATTTAGGCCCCGGCACCCAGGCAGAGGAGAGAGGTCCCGTAACAGAGGATCTGGCTTCATGTCAGCACAGAATCAGTCTTCATGTCATAGCAGAGAATCAGGCTTCACGTCACCCACCACTGGAACAGGCCACTGTCACATATTTAGGCCCGACACCCAGATAGAGGAGAGAGGTCCCGTAACAGAGAATCTGGCTTCATGTCAGCACAGAATCAGTCTTCATGTCATAGCAGAGAATCAGGCTTCACGTCACCCACCACTGGAACAGGCCACTGTCACACATTTAGGCCCCGGCACCCAGACAGAGGAGAGAGGTCCCGTAACAGAGAATCTGGCTTCATGTCAGCACAGAATCAGTCTTCATGCCATAGCAGAGAATCAGGCTTCACGTCACCCACCACTGGAACAGGCCACTGTCACATATTTAGGCCCCGGCACCGAGACAGAGGAGAGAGGTCCCGTAACAGAGAATCTGGCTTCGTGTCAGCACAGAATCAGTCTTCATGTCATAGCAGAGAATCAGGCTTCACGTCACCCACCACTGGAACAGGCCACTGTCACATATTTAGGCCCCGGCACCCAGTCAGAGGAGAGGTTCATTCAGCTTTGGGTTGACCCGCAATATAATGGTAAAATGAAAATAAAAATAGGATTGAATGAGGAAGTGCCCTGGAGTACAATAATATATTGTTAAGGGGAGGTAGTTAATGTCTAATCTGCACAAGGGATGGACAGGTCCTGTGGGATCCATGCCTGGTTTATTTTTATGAACGTCAGCTTGTCCACATTGGCTGTAGACAGGCGGCTGCGTTTGTGCCACCCCGCTGTGAACATGCCTTATCCTCATCCTCCTCCACCTTCTCCTCATCCTCATCGTCCTCCAGTAGTGGGCCCTGTCTGGCCACATTTGTACCTGGCCTCTGCTGTTGCAAAAAACCTCCCTCTGAGTCACTTCGAAGAGACTGGCCTGAAAGTGCTAAAAATGACCCCTCTTCCTCCTCCTGGCCACCTCCTCTTCCATCATCGCCATAAGTGTTTTCTCAAGGAGACATAGAAGTGATATTGTAACGCTGATAACGGCGTCATCGCCACTGGCCATGTTGGTGGAGTACTCGAAACAGCGCAACAGGGCACACAGGTCTCGCATGGAGGCCTAGTCATTGGTGGTGAAGTGGGGCTGATCCGCAGTGCGACTGACCCGTGCGTGCTGCAGCTGAAAACTCCACTATGGCCTGCTGCTGCTTGCACAGTCTGTCCAGCATGTGCAAGGTGGAGTTCCACCTGGTGGGCACGTCGCATATGAGGCGGTGAGCGGGAAGGCCGAAGTTACGCTGTAGCGCAGACAGGCGAGCAGCGGCAGGGTGTGAACGCCGGAAGCGCGAACAGACGGCCCGCACTTTATGCAGCAGCTCTGACATGTGGGGGTAGTTGTGAATGAACTTCTGCACCACCAAATTCAGCACATGCGCCAGGCAAGGGATGTGCGTCAAACCGGCTAGTCCCAGAGCTGCAATGAGATTTTGCCCATTATCGCACACCACCAGGCCGGGCTTGAGGCTCACCGGCAGCAACCACTCGTCGGTCTGTTGTTCTATACCCCGCCACAACTCCTGTGCGGTGTGGGGCCTGTCCCCCAAACATATGAGTTTCAGAACGGCCTGCTGACGTTTACCCCGGGCTGTGCTGAAGTTGGTGGTGAAGGTGTGTGGCTGACTGGATGAGCAGGTGGAAGAAGAGGAGGAGGAAGCTGAGTAGGAGGAGACAGGAGGCAAAGAATGCTGCCCTGCGATCCTTGGCGGCGGAAGGACGTGCGCCAAACTGCTCTCCGCCTGGGGCCCAGCCGCCACTACATTTACCCAGTGTGCAGTTAGGGAGATATAGCGTCCCTGGCCGTGCTTACTGGTCCACGTATCTGTGGTTAGGTGGACCTTGCCACAGATGGCGTTGCGCAGTGCACACTTGATTTTATCGGATACTTGGTTGTGCAGGGAAGGCACGGCTCTCTTGGAGAAGTAGTGCCGGCTGGGAACAACATACTGTGGGACAGCAAGTGACATGAGCTGTTTGAAGCTGTCTGTCTCCACCAGCCTAAATGACAGCATTTCATAGGCCAGTAGTTTAGAAATGCTGGCATTGAGGGCCAGGGATCGAGGGTGGCTAGGTGGGAATTTACGCTTTCTCTCAAATGTTTGTGAGATGGAGAGCTGAACGCTGCCGTGTGACATGGTTCAGATGCTTGGTGACGCAGGTGGTGGTGTTGGTGGTACATCCCATGTTTGCTGGGCGGCAAGTGCCAACGTCCCTTCAGAGGCGGAGGAAGAGGCCGAGGCGGCGGCAGCAGCAGAAGAGGCCGAGGCGGCAGCAGCAGAAGAGGTAGCAGGGGGAGCCTGAGTGACTTCCTTGTTTTTAAGGTGTTTACTCCACTGCAGTTCATGCTTTGCATGCAGGTGCCTGGTCATGCAGGTTGTGCTAAGGTTCAGAACATTAATGCCTCGCTTCAGGCTCTGATGGCACAGCGTGCAAACCACTCGGGTCTTGTCGTCAGCACATTGTTTGAAGAAGTGCCATGCCAGGGAACTCCTTGAAGCTGCCTTTGGGGTGCTTGGTCCCAGATGGCGGAGGTCAGTAGCAGGCGGAATCTCTTGGCGGCGGGTGTTCTGATTTTGCCCACTGCTCCCTCTTTGTCTTTTGCTACTCTGTTGGCTCGGTCTCACCACTGCCTCTTCCTCCTAACTGTGAAAGTCAGTGGCACGACCTTCATTCCATGTGGGGTCTAGGACCTCATCGTCCCCTGCATCGTCTTCCACCCAGTCTTGATCCCTGACCTCCTGTTTAGTCTGCACACTGCAGAAAGACGCAGCAGTTGGCACCTGTGTTTCGTCATCATCAGAGACGTGCTGAGGTTGTATTCCCATGTCCTCATCATCAGGAAACATAAGTGGTTGTGCGTTAGTGCATTCTATCTCTTCCACCCCTGGTGAAGGGCTAGGTGGATGCCCTTGGGAAACCCTGGCAGCAGAGTCTTCAAACAGCATAAGAGACTGCTGCATAACTTGAGGCTCATACAGTTTCCCTGATATGCATGGGGGTGATGTGACAGACTGATGGGCTTGGTTTTCATGCGCCATCTGTGCGCTTTCTGCAGAAGACTGGGTGGGAGATAAAGTGAACGTGCTGGATGCACTGTCGGCCACCCAATTGACTAATGCCTGTACCTGCTCAGGCCTTACCATTCTTAGAACGGCATTGGGCCCCACCAAATATCCCTGTAAATTCTGGGACTACTGGGACCTGAGGTAGTTGGTACACTAGGACGTGTGGCTGTGGCAGAACGGCCACGTCCTCTCCCAGCACCAGAGGGTCCACTAACACCACAACGACCATGTCCGCGTCCACGTCCCTTACTAGATGTTTTCCTCATTGTTACCGTTCACCACAATAAGAAAAATATTATTTGGGCCAATATATTGAATAAAAATTCAGGCCTTTTTTTACAGACACCTAACACTGTCTGGCTATCTATTTAGGTACCGTATTACACTAATACAGGCACACCAGTAATGACAGATTTAGCTGAATATAAATGTGAGGCCTATTTTTTAGGCGCTGTGTGACAGGTATAGGTTTAATCACAGAATTAGACTTGTATCTGCACTGTAGCGTGTGTGTTAAGTTTTTCAGAATGACCCTATCAGCACCTTGAATCTAATATACCCTTTTAGGGATAGATTTAAAGTAGGCCTGATACAGCAGAAACCACTAATTTTGAGAATGGCAAATTTGGGAATTGTTTTTCAACCCAGAACAAAAACTGTACTTTTACGGTCACTAAAAATAACTTGACCAGCTAAAACAGTACTGATTTGGAGGAATATAAATGTCAGGCCTATTTTTTAGGCGCTGGGTGACAGGCTCAACTTGCCCCTGATGTAGTATATGGCTAAAAAATAACCACACTATTGATGGTTAAATGCACTTGGGTGACACAGGCTCAGCCTGCACCTGATGTAGTATATGGCCAAAAAATAACCACACTATTGATGGTTAAATGCACTTGATGAAAGCTTGACCCTGATGTGGGATATAGCAAAAAATAACCACACTATTGATGGTTAAATGCACTTGGGTGACACAGACGTAATAGGTGGGAGCCTGTCCGTTCTTCCAGGGCCTCCAATCTGGTTTTTCCTCCGGCCTGCCAGTCGCCTGTTTCAGCGCCGATTCCTGCTGCGATCACATTTGCCCCTTCTCCAGTGCCTCCAGGACCTGCTTTGTCTGGTGAGTTCTAATATTCAGGGGCGTGGGGGGAGGGTGGCCAGGGTTCTGAACAGTGATGGTCAGTTACCAGTGTTCGCCAGCGAACACATGCGGGCTGCCATCTTTAGAAAGGTAGACTCACCCGTCCGGCGATGCACAGGTAAGCCCTTACCTGTGCCTGTGCTTGGAGACGGTCTGAAATCAAATGCAGTCACCGGGAGCAGGCAGTTCCGAGAAGGCCCCTGGCAGATGTTCTCGGAACTGCCTGCTCCCGGTGACTGCATTTGATTTCAGACCGGCTCCCTGCACAGGCACAGGTAAGGGCTTACCTGTGCATCGCAGGACGGGTGAGTCTACCTTACTAAAGATGGCAGCCTGCATGTGTTCGCTGGCAAACACTGCGAACTGACAATCACTGGTTCTGAAATCGTTACGGCCCTTAAGGCCGTCTTAGATAAATTGCAGTCTGCTGCTCCTCAACCGCCCTCCTCTGCCCCTTTACAAAAACCCCTCCAGTTTTTCGGCGGGTTGCACAAGGACTCTTTTCTTCTGCAGTGTCAGCCCGCTTGGGGCTCATTTGGTAGAAGAGGTCAAAGAAAAATATGGGCCAATCTTTACATTGATATATGGTCCTTAGTGACAGTAGACCAACATATGGTTGACAAGGAGCAACGAACGCAAGAAAAAACATACGAACGTCGTCCCCAGGTCGCTAAGACTATGAATAATTGACTCCAAGCTTTTGCAGTATTAGGTTGCATGATGGGTCAGCGGCATCCGGAACGCTGTTCGGAACTTTTTATTTATCAGGACACCATATACAGTGCCTACAAGGCTCACGGGGGCTCCGCATGGTGAAGGTATGATGAGGAGTTCCGCCGCGGGCTCTCACTCCAACTTGGTATAGGATGGGGGGTTAAGGCCACTGATGTCTGGCTCCGCCTTATGGTATCCCAAAGGCCTCCCTTTCCTGAGTCGGCCACTGGTTCAGGACTCGTTTCAGCGCCGGGATCGGTGACCATCCACCAGGGCGGTGGATGGTCACCGATCCCGGCGCTGAAACGAGTCCTGAACCAGTGGTGCCTGTTGGCTGTTCAACGAGGGCCACTGCTGGCTCGCAGGCCTTTGCAAGTACAAGCATGAGTGCTCCTCTTGCGGAGACTCCCACGCTGCCGTTCGTTGAACCCGCCATTCGGCCAAATCCCAGAAGCCCTCTGCGAACTGTGACCCAAAAGACCCCAGTGATCGTCACCGAGATGTCCCATTGGCTAGACCTCTACCCCAATGAATCAGATGCTGCCCAGATCCGCTTCGGTTTCACGTTTGGGTTTTTCATACCTTTTGTTTTGAGCAGGCATCCCGTTTTTTCACATAACCTTAAGGGGTTGATGGTTGGCCCTCGGCCTACCATCAGTCCTGGCCATTCAATATAGCCAGGACAGGAGACATTATTGAAAATGAAAGTATGTTAGTAAGTTACTTACAGTATATTAACATTTTACACAAAATAAAAGCCATGAGGTGAGGCGAGACAACCTCTTTAAGAGGTTAACTCATGGTACACAAGGCTTATACACAAATTTGGCCTTAGATTAAATTTTCCATAAAAACTAATTCAGACATGATTGAAAGTTAACTAGA
Source organism: Bufo bufo (assembly GCF_905171765.1). Classification (NCBI taxonomy): domain Eukaryota; kingdom Metazoa; phylum Chordata; class Amphibia; order Anura; family Bufonidae; genus Bufo; species Bufo bufo. The sequence goes on along the minus strand of NC_053397.1, from coordinate 67,881,910 downwards.
GAAGTTTACCTTTGAGACTAATGCAACGAGGTGTAAAACCATGAAACAAATGACAGTCTTTGACATGGAATGTTAAAGTGGTATTCCCATCAGAGACAATGGGGGCATATCACTAGGATGGATATGCCCCCATTGTCTGATAGGTGTGAGCCCCACCTCTGGGACCCGCATTTACAATGAGAATGGAGCGGGGAGAGTTGTGGCTGGAGGACCACGTGTCAGTAGTTTGGAGCAGTTTTAAGGCTCTGGTTTATGATGTTATGATAAGACGAATAAAGAAAGCTGTGGCCGATCACCACCCAACATGATGGTGTCATGCGTGTTTCTTGTGGGTACGTTAAGTTTAGATAAAGGGGGGAGGGATTGATGGTTGGCCCTTGGCCTACCAGCAGTCTGTAGAGCACCTGACCATGAAGGGAGGGTGATTGGGGACTGCGGGTGGTCCTCCTCGGCCTGTGTTGTCCCTGTGGAGAATTGGGTTCCCCTCCTTACACTATGGTTGAGGAGAAGCTTCCCTTCTCCTTCTCTCCTCCTCATTTTAACCCCTTTCTTCTCATCCCAGGCTAGTTTAATAAAGGGGGTTTTTGAAGTGGCCCCCCACTTCACCTTCCCTCCCCCTCCTTTTTTGCCCGTGGCTGGCCCCTTTAAATGGGGAAGTGGCATGGTAAGGGTTAATGTAAGCTGCCCGTAACTCCGGCTTCCTGTGAGTGTTTTAGCCCTGCCTGTAGGTTATTTAAACCCCCTCTCCTTCCGGCTGGTCTCTTGGCTGGGGAAAGACGGTGTCCCGCCCTCCCTCCCTTATGATATGTCCCTGGCAAAATCTGAGGTTTTTCTTTGGTTGCTCATATTTCTTTCTATTTCCAGTTTGGAGTTGGTTTACCGGTTCTGTAAAGTCACAGCTTGCGGTTTGGAGACAGAAGACATGGTGAATTTTAAAGTGCGAACATGCCCGCTGGGAGACCAGTGGACGGCATACCGTGCCACGTGTCAGTGGTTTGGAGCAGTTTTAAGGCTCTGGTTTATGATGTTATGATAAGACGAATAAAGAAAGCTGTGGTCAATCACAACCCAACATGAAGGTGTCATGCGTGTTTCTTGTGGGTACGTTGAGTTTAAAGGGGGAGGGGAGAGGGGTTGATGTTTGGCCCTCTGCCTACCAGCAGTCCTGGCCATTCATAAAAGCCGATGTTTTTTCTGCTTAGTGCGCAAGGGCGGACACCGTGGCTGCATGGCCGCGGTGGCTGTAACACCTTGAACAGAGCAGGGTAAAAAGAGAAGGAAAATTTAATATAGCCAGGACAGGAGACATTATTGAAAATGAAAGTATGTTAGTAAGTTACTTACACTATATTAGCATTTTACACAAAATAAAAACCATGAGGTGAGGTGAGACAACTTCTTTAAGAGGTTAACTCATGGTACACAAGGCTTATACACAAATTTGGCCTTAGATTAAATTTTCCATTAAAAATAATTCAGACATGATTGAAAGTTAACTAGAGAAGTTTACCTTTGAGATTAATGCAACGAGGTGTAAAACCATGAAACAAATGACAGTCTTTGACATGGAATGTTAAAGGGGTATTCCCATCGGAGACAATGGGGGCATATCACTAGGATATGCCCCCATTGTCTCATAGGTGTGAGTCCCACCTCTGGGACCCACATCTGCAACGAGAATGGAGCGGGGAGAGTTGTGGCTGGAGGACCCCGGGTTTCGGCCACTACCAAGCGCTGCTCCCCGCTGCTCCCATACAAGTGAATGGGAGTGAACCGTGCATGCACAGCCCTCACTCCCATTCATTTCTATGGGGCCGACGGATATCTCGGCTATTTTCGGTGGCCCCATTAAAATGAATGGACGGTGGCTGCACATGTGCAGTGCGCCCTCCACTACTTTCCTCGGTCCATTCTCCGTGTAGGTGCGGGTCTCACCTCTGGGCCTCAATGGGGGCATATATTAACGATATGTTCCCATTGTCTGTGATGACAAAACCCCTTTAACTCCTTAGGGACGCATGACGTACCGGTACGGCATGTTTCCCAAGTCCTTAAGGACCCATGACATACCGGTACGTCATCTCTAGTTCCGATCACCGCCGCCCCCGGCGGGCGGTGATTGGAACCCGGTGCCTGCTCAAATCATTGAGCAGGCACCACGGCTAAATGCGCGGGGGGGGTCCCTGGATCTCACAGGCCGGAAGCTGTATGAGTAATACACACAGTATTACTCATACAGCCAATGCATTCCAATACAGAAGTATTGGAATGCATTGTAAAGGATTAGACCCCCAAAAGTTCAAGTCCCAAAGTGGGACAAAAAAGAAAGTGACAAAAAAAGTTGAAAAAATAAAGTTTTCCCCCCCAAAAATTAAGTTTCAAGTAAAAATAAACAAAAACGTCATTTTCCCAAATAAAGTAAAAAAAAATTGGTAAAAAATAGGGAAAAAAGTATACATATAAGGTATCGCCGCGTCCGTATCGACCGACTCTATAAACATATAACATGACCTAACCCCAAAGATGAACACCGTAAAAAAAAAAAAAAAAAAACTGTGCTAAATAAACCATTTTTTTGTCACCTCACATCACAAAAAGTACAACAGCAAGCGATCAAAAAGGCGTTTGCCCACCAAAATAGTACCAATATAACAGTCACCTCATCCCGCAAAAAATGAGCCCCTACCTGAGACAATCGCCCAAAAAATAAAAAAACTATGGCTCAGAATATGGAGACACTAAAACATAATTTTTTTTGTTTTAAAAAAGCTGTTATTGTGTAAAACTTACATAAATAAAAAAAAAGTATACATATTTGGTATCGCCGCGTTCGTATCGACCGGCTCTATAAAAATATCACATGACCTAACCCCTCAGATGAACACCGTAAAAAATAAAAAATAAAAACTGTGCTAAATAAACCATTTTTTGTCACCTTACATCACAAAAAGTGTAATAGCAAGCGATCAAAAAGTCACACGCACCCCAAAATAGTGCCAATAAAACCGTCATCTCATCCCGCAAAAATCATACCCTACCCAAGGTAATCGCCCAAAAACTGAAAAAAAATATGGCTCTCAGACTATGGAAACACTAAAACATGATTTTTTTTTACTTAAAAAAAGAAATCATTGTGTAAAACTTACATAAATAAATAAAAAGTATACATATTAGGTATCGCCGCATTCGTGACAACCTGGTCTATAAGAATATCACATGATCTAACCTGTCAGATGAATGTTGTAAATAACAAAAAATAAAAACGGTGCCAAAACAACTATTTCTTGTTATCTTGCCTCACAAAAAGTGTAATATAGAGCAACCAAAAATCATATGTACACTAAACTAGTACCAACAATACTGCCACCCTATCCCGTAGTTTCTAAAATGGGGCAATTTTTTGGGAGTTTCTACTCTACTGGTGCATCAGGGGGGCTTCAAATGAGACATGGTGTCAAAAAAAACAGTCCAGCAAAATCTGCCTTCCAAAAACCGTATGGCATTCCTTTCCTTCTGCACCCTGCTGTGTGCCCGTACAGCTGTTTACGACCACATATGGGGTGTTTCTGTAAACTACAGAATCAGGGCCATAAATATTGAGTTTTGTTTGGCTCTTAACCCTTGCTTTGTTACTGGGAAAAATGGATTAAAATGAAAAATTTGCCAAAAAATGGAAATTCTGAAATTTCATCTCCATTTGCCAATAACTCTTGTGGAACACCTAAAGGGTTAACGATGTTTGTAAAATCAGTTTTGAATACCTTGAGGGGTGTAGTTTCTTAGATGGGGTCACTTTTATGGAGTTTCTACTCTAGGGTTGCATCAGGGGGGCTTCAAATGGGACATGGTGTCAAAAAAAACTGTCAGCAAAATCTGCCTTCCAAAAACCGTATGGCATTCCTTTCCTTCTGTGCCCTGCCGTGTGCCCATACCGCAGTTTACGACCACATATGGAGTGTTTCTGTAAACTACAGAATCAGGGCCATAAATATTGAGTTTGGTTTGGCTGTTAACCCTTGCTTTGTAATTAAAATGATTAAAATGGAAAATCTGCCAAAAAAGTAAAATTTTGAAATTGTATTTCTATTTTCCATTAATTCTTGTGGAACACCTAAAGGGTTAACAAAGTTAGTAAAATCAGTTTTGAATACCTTGAGGAGTGTAGTTTATAGAATGGGGTCATTTTTGGGTGGTTTCTATTATGTACCGTATTTATCGGCGTATAACACGCACTTTTTCCCCCTGAAAATAGGGGGCAAATGATGTATGCGTGTTATACGCCGATATTCATTGCGGCCCGGCAAAGATGCAGCATCACAGACTGCGCTGTATGAGCCGGGAGAGAGGAGGGGCTGGAGTCCGTAACTAGGGGCGGGGCCCGGTGCAGTCACTGTACTCTTACACCGGGCCCCGCCGCTCACCAAAGTATTTATAAACGTGAATCCTTATCCTGTTATTAAGCTGCCCTCTCCCATGTTCCCATGTCCCCCCTGTATCCCCATAGCACTTACTTAAGCTTCAATAGCAGGCAGAGCGGACGGCAGCAGTAACGTCACTCACTGACGTCGATCGCCTGCTCCGCCCCCTTTATGAATGAAGCAGGCGGAGCAGACGCGCGACGTCAGTGAGTGACGTTACTGGTGCCGTCCGCTCTGCCTGCTATGGAAGCGTGTGAATCGTAAGTGCTGTGGGGATACAGGGGAACATGGGAGAGGGCAGCTTAATAACAGGATAAGGATTCACGTTTATAAATACTTCGGTGAGCGGCGGGGCCCGGTGTATTGGGGGACACTGTTATGAGGGGGATCTGTGGATGACATATAGCAGTGTCATCCACAGATCCCCCCCCATAACAGTTCCATCCACAGATCCCCCCACCCCATAGCAGTACAATTTGAAATGGACACTGTTATGAGGGGGATCTGTGGATGACATATAGCAGTGTCATCCACAGATCCCCCCCATAACAGTTCCATCCACAGATCCCCCCACCCCATAGCAGTACAATTTGAAATTAAATTTTTTTTCCTGAAATTTCCCTTAAAATGAAGGGTGCGTGTTATACGCCAGTGCGTGTTATACGCCGATAAATACGGTAAGCCTCGCAAAGTGACTTCAGACCTGAACTGGTCCCTAAAAATTGTGTTTTTGAAAATTTCGGAAAAATTTCAAGATTTGCTTCTAAACTTCTAAGCCTTGTAACATCCCCCAAAATGATCCAAACATGAAGTAGACATATGGGGAATGTAAAGTAATAACTATTTTTGGAGGTATTACTATGTATTATAGAAGTAGAGAAATTGAAACCTGGAAATTTGCTAATTCTTCAAAATTTTTGGTAAATTTGGTATTTTTTTATGCCAAAATTTTTTAGCAATTTGACCCAATTTTAGCAGTGTCATGAAGTACAATATGTGACGAAAAAACAATCTCAGAACGGCCTGGGTAAGTAAAAGCGTTTTAAAGTTATCAGCACTTAAAGTGACACTGGTCAGATTTGCTAAAAATTGCCAAGTCCTTAAGGTGAAATAGAGTCCTTTAGGGGTTAAGCTGCAGTAGCAGAGGTGTAACTTTAGGCTTATGGGCCTTAGTGCAAAAGTTAGCTTGCTCCTATTCTCACCACCTACCACAAAAACAAAATATCACCCTGCATACCTTTGTAGGATCCTGAATTATTATAGCTCTGTACAACATCAAAACTGTAAGAAAATGTAATAAGGCCCTCAGAGCAGTCAATGCAGCCCGGATCCTCCATATACCTCCGATTTCATATGGAGAAATACATCTTTTTTTCTGTTGGCTTCTTCTTTTCTCTCAAGAAAATAATTGTGACAGCTCCATCCTATGCTTTATTACAGTGGTATTCCAGGAGAAAATATCTCAAGGCTGTACATAGCAGAGCCTAAAGGTTGTGATGTTCCCTTTCTATTTTTGCAAAATTCCATATCCCAATATTAATCCAGTCCCCAGACCAGGGCCCAATATTAATTCAGGTCCCACACCAAACCACTATATAAATAAGGATACTTCAAAATGAATTCAGACTCCAGACCAAACACTAAAATTAATCCAACCTCATTTTTGAAACTGGTCTGGAGTTTCAATATATGTAGGGATATTGAAACTCCAGACCAGTTTCAAAAATATATCCAGACCCCAGGCCAGATCTTTTAATAAAAACAGATCTCAGACCAGAACCCTTAAAGGGAGTCTGTCACCACATTTGAGCATATTAGACTGATCAAATAGCGTTATATGTGCCACCCAGAACTTAAAAACGGTACCTTTGTTGTATCTAATGGAGTTTTCTTTCAGCCAAAAATGAACTTTTAAGATTCTGTAAATGCGCCCTCTCAAGTGCCCAGGGCGGCGTCTCAATCGTCCGAGCCCCAGGCAGCACCTCCTCAACGGCTCATAACCCCGCCCTCCGTGTGCGTCTGCCCGCCCGTTTACTCTCCTCCTCTCTCCTTTTCCACTGCGGCTGTGCGGTCAAATTCGTAGAGCAGTGGAAAAGGAGAGAGGAGGAGAGTAAACGGGCGGGCAGAGGCACACGGAGGGCGGGGTTATGAGCCGTTGAGGAGGTGCTGCCTGGGGCTCGGACGATTGAGACGCCGCCCTGGGCACTTGAGAGGGCGCATTTACAGAATCTTAAAAGTTCATTTTTGGCTGAAAGAAAACTCCATTAGATACAACAAAGGTACCGTTTTTTAAGTTCTGGGTGGCACATATAACGCTATTTGATCAGTCTAATATGCTCAAATGTGGTGACAGACTCCCTTTAATAAGTATGGATTCTCAGACCAGTCTCTATTCATAAAAGAGCTTTACAGCGGAGCGCTCCGAACACGTGAAGTCAGCGTCCTGGTAAATGGCTCTCGCTCCCTGGATTGTAAACGTGAGTAGGCAATACTTGCCGATACCACCAACGGACACTCCAGTTGTCACCAAGTGGTAAGAGTCTCATCGAGACGTGTCAGAACGGTGAATACAATATAGTATTATGTGACTCTATACACATAGCTGTATTAGGTAATTGGCGGTGATTCCCATTACCCTACATATTTAAAGTGAGACTTCCTCAATCTGTCCCTATAAGGAGAGTTTCCACTCAAGATAAGGAGCACGGGCCTTTGATATATATTAATCAGAGACACAATATTTGCACAGTCCCTTCATCCATTGTGGACTGAATATTCATTGCTGCCAGTGTATACTATTGCTGCTAAGTCCACGTTATTTGCTGCTATTTTTTCATCATTGCTGCTATTATCCACCATTGCTGCTAACATTCAGTATTGGATTGAATTGCTGCTGATCATTGGATTCTCCTCTTTACCATTGGACCCAATTGCTTTTTATTGCTTTTTATTACTTTTTATTGTATTGAATTGCTGATATGATATTGATATTTCTATTATGGGATTGCTGATATATTTTTTATGGAATTGCTGATATAGTATTGTTGATACGATATTTTATTATTATTGAATTAAATTGCTGTTATATTCTCCAGAAGGTGGTTGTGCTGCTGTTTGCCTTTTTATTAGTTTTTCTCTTTTGTACTGGGTAGGTGACCCAGTGAGCAGAGCACCCACCGTTATCTATCCATCTAGGTGTTGAGCCTCTCATCCATTTATTTTACCCAGTCTCTATTCAATTCAGACCTCAAACAAGGAACCTACATTTACTGCACATTGCTCCTGGGTCGAGGTACTTTCACACTAGCGGCAAGGAACTCCGGCAGGCTGGTCTGGAGGGTGAACAGCCTGTTGGATCCGTGCTGCCGCTAGTGCAAACGTGCCCTCGGACTACCGCTCCGGCCCCATTGACTGTAATGGGGGTGGGCCGGAGTTCCGGCGGCAGCACGGTAAACATGTAATTTTATTCCAGCTGCCTCTCAGCATGTTTGCCATGCTGCCGCTGGAACTCTGGCCCGCCCCCATTATAGTCAATAGAGCCAGAACGTTAGTCCAGAGGCACGCGTGCACTAGCGGCAGCACGGATCCGACAGGCTGTTCACCCTCCGGAACAGCCTGCCGGAGTTCCTTGCTGCTAGTGTGAAACTAGCCTTAGTCCTCTTCAGCTTTAGGCACCACCAAACTGGGTTGCTATGCAATTCAGCATCAGGACATTGTATGCAAGGCATACTCAACGTCCGGACCCTGAACAGTGTCAGGATGCAGTATGGTGGTGGAGCTGAAAAGGATCTGACCCAGGAATGAGGAGGCTAAGTAAATCCCATAGTTACTATAGTAACTGGGGTGATATAGTCCCAATTCATTTAATGAATTAAAATGTATTCATTCAAACTATGCACGTCCCAGCTACTACAATAACTACAATTGTACTGTAGTTTCTCAATTTAGTGCAAACTCTCTACAATGGGACCCATAGTCTCTGGAGCTCCTTCGGCGCTGCCAGTGTCATAATATGGAACCTCCATGAAGTACTTTATTCTCCTGTAGAACATCTGAATTCCACCACAACCCTCCAAGTCATGAAGTATGCAATAAAATTTGAGGGACACAGGAGTACGGCAGTGTGAATGTGAAGGTGGTGCAATTTGTAAGAGAGGAGCTGGTATACATATATAATTGCCAAGTAAGCAAATGAAAAATAATCTGCCAGTTAAGGCCAAGTTCACACTTCAGTTAATTGGTTAGTTATTTCCATCAGTTATTGTAAGCCAAAATAAAGTGGAGCCTACTCAGAGATCAAGTATAATGGAAAGATCTGCACCTGTTCTGTGTTTTTGACCCGAATGTGGTGTTGGCTCACAATAACTGATGGAAATAACTGACCAAATAACTGAAGTGTGAACTCAGCCTTATTGGGATAAAATGGACATTTTGTGATACTGTAAAAAGTTTACAACTACCTGGAAGGTTGTTAAAGGACCTCACAGGCTGTACATGCTGACCAGTACAAACCATAACGGCATCAAATATGTCTGTCTTTTTTTCTCCATTGTTTTCTGTGGTAACTAACCACTGCCCAGTGACGAGGAAGTCAGAATGCTTCTCTATTCTGCAAACGGTTGTCTAAGTTCAAGACACAGACAAATGTAAAGATAGGAAGTGAGAAATACTATGAACACTAGGCTTAATATGGCCTCTTATTCATCACATCCAGCACATACAGTCAGTCTGAACCCTATTATCTATCTGACATGCACCCAGCCTGTAAGTGCATTTCTCATTTTTTTATATTTTTTTATATTTTTATATTACATTTTTATATTCTATTATATATTTTTAACTCTCTCTCCCAGCCAAATATATATTTTTATACATTTTAAGTGTATGTATTTTTATATCACATCACACCATTGATACCAGGTGCATTCATATATATATATACTTTTATATGAGTTATGTTCTACTGGTAGTCTATATCTTATAGATTTTTATTTAATTATTTGTATTTGTATTATTTTTTCATATTTTCTATATATAAGAAGAGACACTATGGTGTTATACATGCCACTAATCATGGTTGAATTTAATTTATTGGATTAATCCATGTCGCAGTCTGTTGAAAAATGTCATTATTCTATGCATGCATGTCTATTTGGATGTTAACATTATTATTCATTTGCACAATTGGAAATTACATATGTGTCCCATGCAGGATATATAGATTGTCATAAGGAATTTATTTTATGATAAAACGCATGTCCCTAAAAAAAAAAACCGCATCAGAACCGCTTGAAAAAACGCATGTACATTCCATGCAGTTGAAAGCCAATCCGGTGATCCAGGATTTGGGGGCTAGATGAGGATATAAAAGGCGGAGTAATGCAGGTGTTGCTGTACCACTGACGAAGGGAAGGAGTTCCCGAAACGCGTCTGGGCCGCACACCTGCTACAGAAGCATCTCCGCAATCGACGCATGGCCATGCGAACAACATAACTATCGGAAGAAGCTGGATTCCTGAGACGCTAAGTACAGAAACTCTTAGTATTGCTGTGCAGTCCAGGCACATACTACTTCCGAGGTCCCGCGAGATCAGGAAACAGCTGATCACAGACACCACGAGCTGGACGCCGGAGCAGTCGCTCGCAGCTGACCCACCGCACACGTCTGGATTAACGTCCTCGAAACCAGAGGAAGGTAGGAACACTACTGGTTCAAACCTCATGCGGTGAGGCTTATTAACTAAATGTGCTCGGCCATTTGACCATTGGCAGTTGAGGACACCAAGCCGAGTCCATATGTGGTAGCGGACACTGTTAAATCTACCTGCACTATTGTTTGGCTGATATTGGAGCAGCGCACACGAGTCAGCCAAACTCATTGACTATTGTAATATGCGCATGGGACAGTGAAACGCAGCGGTGAAACGCATTAGCTACATTCTATAGTAGCCTTGAATACAAGAGACTGCTACTATTTAACCTTTTCTTTAAAGTGGCATTTTATATTGCATTTTAGTTTATATGGTCCATTTATATGTCATATTATTATATGGTGATTTAATAAAATTTTATGCACTACTAATTGGCTACAGGTGTTGAGTGCTCGCCCTCACTTTCAATTTTTAATATATATAATGATAGCTATATATATATATAATTATCCAATGGTACTGTAGGTAATCGGAGGGCTCCAGATGCCTGCATCCTATGCACTACCACATATAGGCTCATATGGCAGAAGAAGGTCTCTCACCAAAAAGTCCTAATATGTATGAGCATTATCTGTTATCATATATCTATTTGATCTGGGTCCTATTGAATTAATGTGCATTAATAAAATGATCTTCTGAAAAACAGCACATTGAGTGCCGTGGATTTTCCTACATTAATTAATAATTTATATGTAAGAAGTAAAACTGTATACAAATATGTGAATTTTACTAAATAAATGTATTTTATTTTAATATTATAGTACAATTATTTTGTCATGTCAAACACAACACAAATGTGACAACACTACAACCACAGGAAGCTGTCATTTTTATGAAAATGCAAGCAAAGCAAAATGCTAATCCCAAAGCAAAGACATTTTGGCATTAAACTACATAAAGTTAAAAAACACAGGTGAAAACAACTAAAATGCACTTTATAACATTAGCACTCATGCACAAGACCATATTTTTCATCCATGTGCCTTCCACATTTTATGTGGATAGCACACTCATCCTTTACTTTTACGAGGCCATGCACACTTTATATTTTTTGAGGATCAGTGTGGCCTTTCCCCAAATGATAGAACGTGTCCAATTCTTGTCTGTGTTTTAGAGTTTCAGATGAGAATAATCTTTTTTATTGATGGGAATAAAAAAAAAATATGGAATGCACACAGAATTTTTTTTTGCAGACCAAAAAACTGACACGACCATGTGCATGAGGACTCAGTGTGACCTAAGGCTCAGTTCACATTTGTCAGGTTGAATGATGGATACAAATGGAACACCTTTTGTTTTTATCTGTCATCCATTGACTATGATGTTAATAAAATCACGTATCCATTATCTTACACATATTATTTAAGTTATTATTTCTTACCTTAAATTTGATGTATTTCAACAGTTTAAAATGTTCTGCATAGAGCTTAATGTATTCAAAGTATTTGTGATGTGGCAAGAAGTTTGGAAAATCATCCGGCATCGGAAAGTCGCTAAGACACATTATTTCTTTAGAAACATTGGTTACCAATGACTTGTAGATACTAGCTCTTCCATCTTCCACTTCATCCTGAAATAGTTCATTTTTTACTATTTTTTTTTACCCATATCCGGCCATTATTTAGATATTATTATTGAATGGGTTGTCCTATGATCAATCCTCTGTTAGATCAGGGAAACTTTTTTTTTCATATCTCTCTGTCTAGACATTGGTATTAAACACTTCACCTCCTGATGTACTTTTTACTCCACTCTCAGAAACACACAATAACAGGAATTACTTTGCCACCTGTGTGCGAGAGGACCTGGGTAATAGGACTGAGCTACTAAACACGTGTGGCCATTGCCACAAGAGCAGGAGTTGCTAAAATGGCAACAAAAGATCATCATGGAGTGCCATAAGAAGTATGTAACAGCATTATCTTTACTCAGGAGCAATATGTTTTCTTCAATCTGGAAGAGAAAATGAATATGGAACTGTAGGACATTCTGTTGAGTACAGTTGTAACACCCAAATACTGGATGTACATATTACAGGGTTGGTAATTCTCCAACAGAAACAAATCTCACTCAAGGTTTTGTTTCACAGGAATTATTTACTTACATAGGGCTCTGGACAGGTGCAACCTACACCAGAAGAATGGTGATAGTGAAGGCTTTCTCTGAGCTCCTTTATTCCTGTAAAAGGGGAGGTTCTCAACCAGTCTTTCTTCTCTGCATAATCAGTCTCTAATGTCACAGGGCCCAACACACTGTCTTTCAGTGGCCCTCTGTCCTCTAGAGCAGCTCCTTTTCTGCTGTTTCACTTTTCAGGACCTTTTACTGACCTGGATGTCTCAGCAACTTTGCATACTACATCAACTTCTTTTTGGCACCAAACGTACGATTTTCAGCCCTGCTCCCCCAAAAAAAAACAAAAAAAAACAGAGAGCAATGCACCTGCATCTCCGCGTTTCCCCAAACATGTCACCAACGTGTCTCAAAGATAAGAACGTGAAAGTGACCAGCATCTGACAAAATGGCTTCAGGGTTGAAACTCCCACAGACACCTCTTCAACCCACCCAGGAGGCTCTACACTGAACTATAAAATAGTCACTAGCCCCAACTGCTGATAGAAGAGCCCACTTGCCCAATTATATACAGCTTAAGAAAACATAATACAATAAATACAGTTCTTTAAAGGTACAGATACAAAATAAAGTCACTTGCCATCAATACACATTACAAAAGAGAAGGTACATATATTATGCATATAACAAATAATGAAATAATACCCCTGAGTGGATCTGAGAAGTAAGTAAGTAAGTATAAGAAGTGCTGGTGGCTAAGTACTCACAGTAAACCTCCAGAGGCCTCCAATATCATTACTTTGTTCAAAACAAGTAGGCTCAAGACCTTCCTCCACACATGCCTTGATAGCTCCCAAACCGCTAATTCCAGCTCCAATGATAGCAACTGTTTTGACCATGATTTTATCTACAAAATGAAAAAAGTAAGTTGTAAGTTGGCTGTATGTTTATCTGTTTTCCTTCCTTTGGACATTTAAGGTGTTCTCTGGCCTTGGAGCTAACTCAGGTAACTCCTACCAATAATGGATGCCCAAATAAGAAACAAATACAGTCGTGGCCAAAAGTTTTGAGAATTAGATAAATATTGGAAATTGGAAAAGTTGCTGCTTAAGTTTTTATAATAGCAATTTGCATATACCCCAGAATGTTATGAAGAGTGATCAGATGAATTGCATAGTCCTTCTTTGCCATGAAAATTAACTTAATCCCAAAAAAAACTTTCCATTGCATTTCATTGCTGTCATTAAAGGACCTGCTGAGATCATTTCAGTAATCGTCTTGTTTACTCAGGTGAGAATGTTGACGAGCACAAGGCTGGAGATCATTATGTCAGGCTGATTGGGTTAAAATGGCAGACTTGACATGTTAAAAGGAGGGTGATGCTTGAAATCATTGTTCTTCTATTGTTAACCATGGTGACCTGCAAAGAACCATGTGCAGCCATCATTGCATTGCATAAAAATGGCTTCACAGGCAAGGATATTGTGGCTACTAAGATTGCACCTCAATCAACAATTTATAGGATCATCAAAAACTTCAAGGAAAGAGGTTCAGTTCTTGTTAAGAAGGCTTCAGGGCGTCCAAGAAAGTCCAGCAAGCGCCAGGATCGTCTCCTAAAGAGGATTCAGCTGCGGGATCGGAGTGCCACCAGTGCAGAGCTTGCTCAGGAATGGCAGCAGGCAGGTGTGAGCGCATCTACACGCACAGTGAGGCGAAGACTTTTGGAAGATGGCCTGGTGTCAAGAAGGCCAGCAAAGAAGCCACTTCTCTCCAAAAAAACCATCAGAGACAGATTGATCTTCTGCAGAAAGTATGGTGAATGGACTGCTGAGGACTGGGGCAAAGTCATATTCTCCGATAAAGCCTCTTTCCGATTGTTTGGGGCATCTGGAAAAAGGCTTGTCCGGAGAAGAAAAGGTGAGTGCTACCATCAGTCCTGTGTCATGCCAACAGTAAAGCATCCTGAGACCATTCATGTGTGGGGTTGCTTCTCATCCAAGGGAGTGGGCTCACTCACAATTTTGCCCAAAAACACAGCCATGAATAAAGAATGGTACCAAAACACCCTCCAACAGCAACTTCTTCCAACAATCCAACAACAGTTTAGTGAAGAATAATGCATTTTCCAGCACGATGGACCACCGTGCCATAAGGCAAAAGTGATAACTAAGTGGCTCGGGGACCAAAACATTGACATTTTGGGTCCATGGCCTGGAAACTCCCCAGATCTTAATCTCATTGAGAACTTGTGGTCAATCCTCAAGAGGCGGGAGGACAAACAAAAACCTACTAATTCTGACAAACTCCAAGAAGTGATTATGAAAGAATGGGTTGCTATCAGTCAGGAATTGGCCCAGAAGTTGATTGAGAGCATGTCCAGTCGAATTGCAGAGGTCCTGAAAAAGAAGGGACAACACTGCATATACTGACTCTTTGCATAAATGTCATGTAATTGTCGATAAAAGCTTTTGAAAGTATGAAGTGCGTGTAATTATATTTCACTACATCACAGAAACAACTGAAACAAAGATCTAAAAGCAGTTTAGCAGCAAACTTTGTGAAAACTAATATTTGTGTCATTCTCAAAACTTTTGGCCACGACTGTACACTCTTATGTCCATAGTCCCTCCGTTCCAGTGTCACGGCTAATGCAATTTTATGAAATAATGGTCTATGAAAAAGAAGTATTTATTGCATAGTATACATTTCTTTTGGCAGGGATGACTACAGTTTTCGGAATAGCTAAAAACATGCAAAAAATATACTTGTTTGTTACACATATGATTAAAAAAAAATATTGATGTGTTCAGCATAGGCAATGGGAGCACTCTTGGTGCATGTGCTGAACTTAAATGAAAGTGTTATGTAAACAAAGCCTAAACTGTACTTTAAAGGGAACCTGTCACCACCAAAATGCCCCTAAACTACTTGTGCAGTGGCTGGGTTTGGGGTGGCCACAATGCTATCGTGGGTCCCCAGACACCGTTGAGGTGTCTCCATATGTTGCTGCTTTCTGGAGGGGATGGTAAGGCGTGGTGCACACCAATGGGAAGTAAGTCCAGAGAGTCAAGGTCTGCAGAAAACCAGTGTGCTTCTTTACTGGAGGAATTCGGGTACAAAACAATACAGGCAGTGCACTGGGCTGGCTTCTCTAGTGTCTCCTCTCTGGCAGAAGAAGGGTTTGATGCTGAGGAAAAAGAGCTGGTGCTCAGTGGTAAAAAAAATCTCTAGACAGAATTATATAGATACCATGACACTCCAAGAAATGTGTTGCTAATTAGAAATGTATTTTATCCATCCAAGTAAATACACGGACAGTAATAAGCAACACATTTTTTGGAGTGCCGTGGTATCTATATAATTCTGATGCGGAGAAAAGGCCTGAGCTAGTTGTCCCTCTCTCTCTCTCTTAGAAGGCTGGTACCCTGGACAAAGACACGTGATTAAGGGTATGTGGCACAGTATCCCCGTCTCAGTGTCTTCTTATGGTCACTCAAGTAGACTGGTAGAATCTCCACTTCTAAGCACTGTTCCCTAACCAAAGAACACTATGGGCTCTTTCACACCTGCGTTCTTTTCTTCCGGCATAGAGTTCCGTCGTCGGGGCTCTATGCCAGAAGAATCCTGATCAGGATTATCCCCATGCATTCTGAATGGAGTGAAATCCGTTCAGGATGCATCAGGATGTCTTCAGTTCCGGAACGGAACGTTTTTTGGCCGGAGAAAATACCGCAGCATGCTGCGCTTTTTGCTCCGGCCAAAAATCTGGAACACTTGCCGCAAGGCCGGATCCGGAATTAATGCCCATTGAAAGGCATTGATTCGGATCCGGCTGTAAGCTAAACGTCGTCTTTTCGGCGCATTGCCGGAGCCGACATTTAGCTTTTTCTGAATGGTTACCATGGCTGCCGAGACGCTAAAGTCTTGGCAGCCATGGTAAAGTGTAGCGGGGAGCGGGGGAGCAGCATACTTACCGTCCGTGCGGCTCCCGGGGCGCTCCAGAGTGACGTCAGGGCGCCCCACGCTCATGGATGACGTGTCGCATGAATCACGTCATCCATGCGCATGGGGCGCTCTGACGTCATTCTGGAGTGCCCCGGGAGCCACACGGACTGTAAGTATACCGCTCCCCCGCTCCCCGCTCCTACTATGGCAACCAGGACTTTAATAGCGTCCTGGATGCCATAGAAACACTGAAAGCATTTTGAAGACGGTTCCGTCTTTAAATGCTTTCAGTACTCTTGCGTTTTTCCGGATCCGGAGTGTAATTCCGGCAAGTGGAGTACACGCCGGATCCGGACAACGCAAGTGTGAAAGAGCCCTAAGAACTCTGACTGCTCTCCTTATATACAGTTTCTAGCTGAACTCCAACCTTCTAGTGGAAGGGGTGGAGTGAAGAAAATCAACACAAACAAATACAGGGTGGTCCACGAAAAAGTAGCCTGCCTCCAGCAATAGTATGACAAGATGAACGGGCAAGGGGTTGTTTTTATTTTTTTTTACCACAAGTCACAAAAGATGCTGAAAGTGGTCCAAGTTCACTTCTAAGCATCTTTGGGCACACCAGATTATGTTGGCTGATACTGCTTGAAGCTCGTCAACAGTGATGCTTCAGAAGAAGAAATGTCCTGCTTTTTCTAACAAGATAAGGCAATATCCCACACCTCACAGAACTCACTGGCACAGTTTTATGAACTGTTTATGGAGGACCGAACTGTGAGCACGGGGTTATGGTCAACAATGTTCCCTAGACTTGTGCATATGCGATATTTAACTGTGGGGAAATTTAAAACGGAAAATGTATGCTAACAATCCACATACCCTGGATGAACTCAAGGAAAACATCACAAAAACTATCCGCAGCATCACTGTTGAAGAGCTGCAAGCTGTATCAACCAACATAATCCGACAATCCCTAAAGATGCATAGACATGAATGGGGCCCACTTTCAACATCTTTTGTGACTTATGGGTAATAAAAAAACAATCCACTTGCTCATTCATCTTGTCGTACTATTGCTGGAGACGGGCTACATTGTCAGCTCTCTTAACTTAGCGGAGCAGGCAGGAGCCCGCTCCGCTCAGCTAATCCTGGCATAGTACATGGGTATGTGCTATGCCAAGAGTTATTAATTGTCCAGGGAGTACAGGCAGGAGCAGCAATGTGCGCTCCTGCCCATACTCACAGCGCTGCTGCTGCCCATTGATAAAATGTACTCAGTACTCCGTACACTTCTGAGCTGTCACTGGTGTACAGAGAGCAGAGTTTTAAGCGCACCAGTGAATGGTGCGCTTTTGGTAGGAAAGTGCAGTAAAAGCAGAAAATTTTTTAAATAAAGTATATTAGAGGTGGAAGAGATGGAGAAGGTAGCCCAATTTTTTTTTAAATTTAATAAAAATTTTCTTAATTTTTGTTTTTGTTTGTGGAGGCCCAAAAACATTGGGAAATAGCAAAGAGAACGCACAAAGTGTACTAGAATATAACAATAGCTAGGTGTGGTCGGTATACCTCTCTAATCTGCCCAGACAAGTCCTGTGGGATCTATGCTTGGTTCATTTTAATGAACGTGAGCTTGTCCACGTTGCCGGGGACTGGCGGATGCGCCTGTCCGTGATCGCCCCCCCCCCCCGCCATTCAGACAATACACTGGCCGCAGGGCAGGCCAGCACCCCCAAGGCGTAAAGGACAATCTCAGGCAATGTACCCAATTTGGAAACTCAGAAGTTAAATGGGGCAGACCCATCAGTCAGTACGTGTCGACGTGTGCACACATACTGTTCCACCATGTTGCTGTAATGCTGTCTCCTGCTTAGACGGTCCATATCAAATAGTGGTGCTGGATGTTGTGGAATGCTGACAAAGCTTTTCCACATTTGACCATTGGTGGTGGTGCCCCAGCTGCGTTGGCGACTTCCTTTTCCTCCGCCTCCGCCGCGTGCTTCCACTGAGCCCCCGCTAGCACGTCTACCAGCACGTCTACCAGTGACAGAAGTAAGGACGGCACATTGTCCTTGTAGCGGCAATCTTGCCGGGTGGCCATCCAGTAATTAGCACTGGTAAGAATGAGGGCAACTCGGTGGTTGTTGCGCAGGCACTGCAGCATGTAGTCGCTCATGTGTGCCAGGCTGCCACGAGGCAATGAAAAGCTGTCCTCAGTGGGAGGTGTATCATCTGTGTTCTCTGTATCCCAGACATGCCAGTAGGATGATTTGGGTGCCACCTTGCTGTGACCGTGGATCCTCCTCATCATCCTCCTCAACAACTGTGCCCTGGCTGGACAGTTGTGTACCTGGCCGCTGTTGGTGCAGGAGCTCACCCCCTGAGCCACCTATGGACGATTGGCCTGATAACCATGGGAATAATCCCTGTTCTTCCTCCTGTGCCACATCCTCATCCATCTTCGCCAAAGCGTTTTTTCAAGGAGACATAGAAGTGGGATAGTAATGCTGAGGACGGCGTCATTGATGCTGGCTATCTTGGTGGAGTATTAGAAAAAGTCCAATGCAGCACACATGTCCCGCATGGAGGCCCACTCGGTGGTGGTGAAGTGTTGCTGTTCTGCAGAGCGACTCACCCGTGCGTGCTGCAGCTGAAACTCCACTATTGCCTGCTGCTGCTCGCACAGTCTTTCCAGCATATGCAAGGTGGAGTTCCACCTTGCAGGCATGTCGCACATGAGGCGGTGAGCAGGAAGGCAGAAGTCACTGCAGAGCTGACATGCAAGCAGCAGCAGGGTGAGAACGCCAAAAGCGCGCAAATGGCCCGCACTTTCTGCAGCAGCTTTGGGCTTGGAGTTTTGCACCAAACACAAAAAACGATGTCACCGACGCAATTATCAGACAGAATAACTATTGTATTTCCGTGTCACAGGGGAAATTTTAGGGTTCTGCAACAAAACAAATAGCTATGTGTCACCAACACAATTAACAGATGGATTAACTATTGTATTTCCATATCACTGGTGCAAAGAAGTAGTATTTTACCTACCAAAAATAACTACAGGTCACCCACAGACTGAAAAGCACGATATACGCTACTTTCACATCTGCGTTTTTGCTGGATCCGTTATGGATCAGCAAAAATACTTCTGTCATCATAACACAACCAGCTGCATCTGTTATGAACTGATCTGGTTGTGTTATCTCTAAATAGCCATGACAGATCCGTCTCTAAAACCATTGTAAGTCAATGGGGGACGGATCCATTTTGTTTTGTGTCAGAGAAAATGGATCTGCATCCATTGACTTACATTGTAAGTCATGACGGATCCGTCTTGCTCCGCATCCCAGGACATACTATTAAACGCTGCTTGCAGCGCTTTTGTGTCCGACATGGGAACGCAATGAAACAGAACGCAATGCATTCTGGTGCACGCCGTTCGCTTCAGTTCAGTTTTGTCCTCATTGACAATGAATTGGGACAAAACAGAAGTGTTTTCCTCCGCTATTGAGTTCCTATGATGGATCTCAATAGCGCAAAGGAAAAGCGCAGATGTGAAAGTAGCCTAAGTATTGTATTTCTGTGTCACTGGTGCAAAGGTGTTGTATTGCACTGACCAAAAATGCCTACAGGTCACCCTCAGACTAAACAGCCAGATTAAGATGCAGCCTTTCAACAAGCTTTATTTAATCACGAACACAGATTTTTACAGGTACTGTTTGTTCTGGGATTCGCTCCACAGTTTCCTTTCAGCCCTGGCCAAAGCATGCTTGCTGCTTCTTCCCTCCAGCACTTCCTTAAGGGATGGCACGCGTCACTTCCTATGCTTTATAGGTTAGATCGTGTGACCTTGCTGACCAATCCTAGCCCTCCTGCTCGTATATAAGTGGCTCAGCCCCCTTTCCAGATGCCTGAGTGTCAAGGTCCTTGTGTCCTGCAAAGGTTGCTGATATCTCTGCTTGTGTGCCTGACCTGTGCTTGTGTTTCTGGACTGGCTATCTGTTTGATCCCTGCCTGCTTGCCTTGACTCTCCTGTTGCTAACCCAGATTGACTGATCTGTACCTGTGCCACCTGCCCTGTCCTATTGCTTGTTTGACTTCGCCTCTGCCTTATCTTTCAGTCCTGCACTGTTGCTCTTGGTTACGACTCGGCCTGCTGACTATGTCTGTACCTCTGGTACCTTGCTAAGGTACCTCTTGGTCTGCCTGGACCAGCTGCCTTGTGTGCAAATCCTCCTCAAGAGGTAGCGACCTGGTTTTCCCTCAGAAAAGTCTATCCCCACCATCAGGGGTACTGTGAAGAACAAGGGGTTTACTTAGACAGCGCCCTTAGAGGAGGTAGGACACATGTCACAGTGTGTTCACACAAGCTGGTTCGTAACATTAACTCTTTAAAGTGAAATAAAGTAAGGAGATGATGACTTTGCATGGGGAAAATAGGTAAATGTACACAAATGTTCAGACTTCAAAGTATTCCTACTCTAGAGCACTACACTTGCAATACCTCACAGCTGAAGTTATATAGTTTCCGTTGATGTCTTTGAATAGTTAGCGTAATGGGTAGTGTTGAGCGCGAATATTCGAAGATCGAATTTTTTTCGCGAATATCGGCACTTCGCTAATTCGCGAATATTTCGAATATAGTGATATAAATTCGATATTTCGAATATTCTTTTTTTTTTTTATTGTTATATTTTTTTCTTTCCCACTTCCCTAAAGTTGTTCTTACCTGTCATTTGGATTCCTGGCTTCCTGGCTGCTCCAGTCAGTGCCTGTTGCCGCTTCTGCCGACTTCCGTGCTCATGGAGCGTCCCCATCACCATGGGAACGTCTCCATATACTAGAATGTACTGTCGGATTTGAGAAGTACGTGAAAAATCGCAATTCGATTATTTCAAGTTATAATAATCGAATTTTGATTTTAACTTAGCACTGCTATATTTAATTCTAGCCTAATATGGAATATAGCAGTGCTAAGTTAAAATCGAAATTCGATTATTATAACTTGAATTAATCGAATTGCGATTTCAACTTGGACCTGGTTTACTATGGTTGGCTTGGTAGAATTAGCGAATATGACGAATGTATTCGTCATATTCCACAAAACGAATATAACGAATGTATTCGTCATATTCCACAAAACGAAGATAACGAAGTATTCTGCATCTTCGTTTTAGCTACCTATTCATCAACTTCGCTAATTCTAGCAATCATATAGGAAAGTTTACTATAGAGACAGCTAAGTTTAATTCGCTATGCGATTATATGACTGTTTTAAAAAAAAAAAATAATAGAATAATTATAATACCTGATAATTATTATAATTATTCTATTTATAAAAAAAAAAGCTAAGTAATATAATCGCATAGCGAATTAAACTTAGCTGTCTCTATAGTAAACTTTCCTATATGATTGCTAGAATTAGCGAAGTTGACGAATAGGTAGCTAAAACGAAGATGCAGAATACTTCGTTATCTTCGTTTTGTGGAATATGACGAATACATTCGTTATATTCGTTTTGTGGAATATGACGAATACATTCGTCATATTCGCTAATTCTACCAAGCCAACCATAGTAAACCAGGTCCAAGTTGAAATCGCAATTCGATTAATTCAAGTTATAATAATTCAATTTCGATTTTAACTTAGCACTGCTATATTCCATATTAGGCTAGAATTAAATATAGCAGTGCGAAGTTAAAATCGAAATTCGATTATTATAACTTGAAATAATCGAATTGCGATTTTTCACGTAATTCTCAAATCCGACAGTACATTCTAGTATATGGAGACGTTCCCATGGTGATGGGGACGCTCCATGAGCACGGAAGTCGGCAGAAGCGGCAACGGGCACTGACTGGAGCAGCCAGGAAGCCAGGAATCCAAAGGACAGGTAAGAACAACTTTAGGGAAGTGGGAAAGAAAAAAATATAACAATAAAAAAAATAATAATAATAATTCAAGTAATAATAATCGAATTTCGATTTTAACTTAGCACTGCTATATTCCATATTAGCTTAATATGGAATATAGCAGTGCTAAGTTAAAATCGAAATTCGATTATTATAACTTGAATTAATCGCATTGCTATTTCAATAGGAGAGTAGCCTTTAAGTTAAAATCGCAATACGCGATTATTTAAATCGCATATTAATCGCGATAAGAATAATAATGACGAATATTCGATTTCGACGAATATAAAACGAATATTCTATTGAATATTCGCAAATTTCGTCGAAATCGAATATGGCACCTGCCGCTCATCACTAGTAATGGGCAAGGTTGGAACTATTATTCCACCACTGACTGTATGCAAATGAGGAGCTTCAAGCCAAGGGGGCAGTGGCTTTGATGCTTAAAGTCAAGCTTGCCGCATCCTCTTCCCTCCCATTCTTGCTTGAGTGCCCTTTATTTTCCTTCATTCCCAATTCCCCAGGAGATCTTTTGCATGTGCCATAAGATCTCATTTTTGGCACCTGTGCAGTGAGCCCCACTGACTTCAAGTGTTCAACTTTTTTTTTCAGAAAAAGATCAAGGAACACAGAGGTTAATTCATTTCTTTGTGTACATGGCTACATAAGGAATGTGATAATGATGTGTCCTTGTAGTCATCTCTAGTAGACACCTGTAGACTGATATGCAGTCTGTACCTCTTTAGAACATATACCCCCTCACAATTTTTGATCTATTGGTTTAATATCACCAGCAGCCAATAATGTAGGCCTTCTCCCACTAACATAGTAACACAGTAACATAGTACATAAGGCCGAAAAAAGACATTTGTCCATCCAGTTCGGCCTGTCATCCTGCAAGTTGATCCAGAGTTATTTATAGGGTTGATCCTAGTTATTTATAGGGTTACTCTTCCTCATCTAGTCACCTTCTCTTTTATTTTAGTTTGATGTTTGGGTGAAAGGAATTCTCTTTTTATTACTACTTGTATTTGGCTTATGCTATTCTATTTTGTATTTTTAAGGAGGTGTGACACAGTGAAAGGTCTGGTGTGAAGAGGAAGGCTTTTTCCTCCCAGCATGTGCTGCTGGACTGATTGAAACCCAGGTGAGGTCAAGCACTGGACCGGATTACATATGCTGGTCTGGGCTTTGCTGACAGCGGACTGTCTTAAAAGTCCAGCTGGACGGCAGTAGGTGGTGGGAGGCCTGTGGCTGGATGTTGGATTTTGGCCTGTCTGGGATGACAGGACGGCGAACATCTGGACTTGTCCCACTTCCGCGGTACCAGGACTTAAAACCTCAGGTGACTTTTGTTTTTGTTAACCTGCTTGTGTGAATAAACACTGAACTTGTGTTTAAGAACTGTTTTGTGCCTCTGTTCTGCATCTGCTTACCCTGCCTACCAGAGCGAATACCCACAGAGGGGGAGGTAGATCCACCTCTTCCTGGGAATTGAGAAGTGCTGGCAGTCCCTGTTGAAAAGATGCTGCTGATCACAATGCTATGGTGTGGTCTGCCCATTAGATGGCATGGTTGTGGGGCAGGTATAGTGTTTTTTTGTGTACTAAAGTTCCTCGCTGCACATTTTGTATAATATTATGTCTTGAATGAACCATTGTTCTTGGTGTGGCTCCATTAGTGTAAGGTCTAGTTGAATAATAATGCAAGAATCCTGAAGTCTGGATCTTTGTAACCTCTGTCCATACACTACAGGCGGGCCTAGCCCCTTTCCACGTCCACTTCCTCACTTTTTCAGTTATGATTTAATTGGCTCTTTACCTTTTCCAGTCTCAGCTAATAGGTCATCTTAAGAAAATTATTTTATCGACTGGCGTATTACTTCCAAGACTTGTAGCTTATAAAATCTATGATTATCAACACTAGAGATGAGCGATTTTTCAGAAAAATTCGATTCGCCGGTTTGCCAAATTTTTCGGGAAAAATTTTGTTTGATCCGAATATATTCGTGGCGATTTACGTTACAAAAGTCTATTTCTTGGCTGCTGAGAGCCTTTATAGTGGTGTAGAACACTGTGCCTTGCAGTAACACGCATAGGGAGTCTGCTTTGGTAGTGAAATAATACTGTGAGTCCGTATGACATACAGATGACAGGCATCTGCTCTTAGAATCACTGCATACTTCACTTATTTGGGCAGTCACGGGGCCAAAACTGACCAAATAACTCAAGTATGAACTCAGCTTTACAGGTCGATGTTAGTGTCAAGAAGAAGTGCACTCCTTTTACACCGTCGCCAGCTTTTTAGATGTTATCAGAACCGGTTCTATTAAACGCTTATACAAGTAGAGCCCCCCAACAGAGTGGAGAGGGTGTCAGCAGTAAGTTTGTGTTGACATCACTGATTAATTTGCCCTTCCTCTGATCCGTCAGAGCAATAACCCACAAAAAAAAGGATCCTGTCTGTGGAGCATACGCCTTTACTCGGCATTTGCTCAATAATCCATCAGTATTGCTAATGCCAAAAAAAACAGGAGTGGATCTAAAACAGAGATGACATGTGAATGGAATATTTGCATGTCTTCTGTGTTTTGTACCCACTCCTGCTTTTGGCTACCAAATCATAAGTCAATTCTGATGGGACCATATAGGCCTTACAGTTGCTACACAGACAAGATCCGTTGTGCGTCTCATTTTTCCTTCCTTCTGACAGATCAGAAGAAGGGTCAAACAAATGAAGATGTCAGCCAGGCCGGAAGGCAAAATAGTGGCCAGTCATGAAGTGTGAAGGGTGGGAACAGCATGAGGAGACCACAGAGTGGCCCAATGACAGGGTCTTTAGTTTTTGGCAGCTTTAGGAGGCCACATAGTGGCACAACGACAGAGTCTGGAGGTGGTGGCAGCATTAGGAGGCACAATGACAGTGTAGAAGTGGGCAGCAGCATCAGGAAGCCACAGAGTGGCACAATGACAGAGTCTGGAGGTGGCGGCAGCAGCAGCATCAGAAGGAGGCCACAGAGTGGCACAATGACAGAGTCCGGAGGTGGCAGCAGCAGCATCAGTAGGAGACCACAGAGTGGCACAATGACAGAGTCTGGAGTTTTCAGCAGTATGAGGAGGCCACCGAGTGGCACAATGACAGAGTCTGGAGGTGGCGGCAGTAGCAGCATCAGTAGTAAGCCACAGGGTGGCACAATGACAGAGTGTGGAGGTGGCGGCAGCAGCAGCATTAGGAGGGGTCCACAAGGTGGCACAATGACCGAGTGTAAAGGTGGTGGCAGCATCAGGAGACCACAGGGTGGCAAGGTGACATAGTGTGGAGGTGGGGGCAGCATCAGGAGGCCACAAAGTGGCAAGGTGACATATTGTGGAGGTGGCGGCAGCATCAGGAGGCCACAGAGTGGCAAGGTGACATAGTGTGGAGGTGGCAGCAGCATGAGGAGGCCACAGCATGAGGAGGCCACAGAGTGGCACAACGAGGAGAGATTGCGGAGGTGGCAGCATCATGAGGGGGCCACAGAGTGGCACGACGACGAGAGATTGTGGAGGTGAGAACAGCATGAGGAGGCCACAGAGTGGCAGCTTCGTCTATTCATTTATAGGGAATATGGGACAGACCAGAAGGTTAAAATTTCTCAACTTTATAAAGTGTTGCTTAAAACACGAGTTAATAATACATGTTCTCCGGCACAAAAGGCTTGGCAAATTCATTGTCCGTGAATTTCCCTCGAAGATTGGGATAATATATTGGCGAATTTAAGTTTACTTTCTTATAATTTTAATCAAGTTTTGGTTCAATTTAATATTCAATAATTAATAAATTTAATAATAAAAATTAAATGTTGCCTAAGACAGGAGAGAATCCGCCAGTCTTCAGTTTATTCGACAACATGGTTACGATGGAGAAAGCATTCCAAAAAACAAATCCTGTCAAGATTGATGGAAGTGCGGTATCGGCTGCTCACCGACCTACGTACTTCTGGGGGAACTTGCCTGGCATGAACAGACCTCTAGTAGCTACAAACAATGAGAAGACAAAGCGTCAAGATAGCTTTGAGCCCGGAAGAGTCGCGAAGTTCATCAAGATACGTCACTAAAGATTTTACCGCATGTAACCGCAGCGCTGAGCGCTGAAGAAATTAAGTTTTTCGACCAAAATACTTCAATAAAGATTTTACCGCATATAACTGCAGCGCTGACCGATGAGTAAATTTTGTTTTTCGACCGAAATAGGTCAATAAAGATTTTACCACATATAACTGCAGCACTGAACGCTGAATAAAATTTGTTTTTTGACCGAAATATGCCACAAAAGGTTTTACCACATATAACTGCAGCACTGAACGCTGAATATTTTTTTTTTTCCAACCAAAATAAGTCAATAAACATTTTACCACATATAACTGCAGCGCTTAACGCTGAATAAAATGTGTTTTTCGACCGAAATTTGTCAATAAAGATTTTACCACATATAACTACAGCGCTGAGCCCTGAATAATAATTTTTTTCGACCGAAATAAGTCAATAAACACTTTACCACATATAACTGCAGTGCTTAATGCTGAATAAAATTAGTTTTTCGACCGAAATACGTCACAAAAGGTTTTACTACATATAACTGCAGCGCTGAACGCTGAATACATATTTTTTTGCTACCCAAATACGTCACTAAAGGTTTTACCACAAATATTACTGCAGCGCTGAACGCTGAATATATTTAGTTTTTCGACCAAAATACATCACTAATAGTGTTGAGCGAACCCGGACTGTAAAGTTCGGGTCTGTACTGAACTTTACAATTTTTGGTACCCGAACCCGAACTTTGCCGGAAAAGTTTGGGTTTGAGTTCGGTGTTCGGGCATTTAATAAAGCATGTTGAAAGGCTGCAGGGCAGCCAATCAACAATCTTTTAGGCTGTGTGCCCTTAGAAGCCATCACAGCCATGCCTACTAACGGCATGGCTGTGATTGGCTGGTGCATCATGTGACCCAGCCTCTATATAAGCTGGATCACGTGTAGCACCGCCCATCAGCTCTCAGTAGTGAAGGGACAGAAAGCAGGCAGCTGAAGTGAGGGATTTTTTGTGGGTGCAATACACCATCTTTGCACCCCTGACACAGAAAAATAATCATAAATATGGCTGTTAATTCTGTGGATGACCTACAGCGATTTTTTTGTGAGTGCAATACACCATCTTTGCACCCCTGACACAGAAAGCTAATCATAAATCTGGCTGTTAATTCTGTGGGTGACCTACAGCGATTTTTTTTTTGTGTGGGTGCAATGCAACATTGTATTTTGTACCCCTGACACACAAATAAAATAGTTAATCTGTCTGTTAGTTAGGTGCACGTCATCGTCATATACCCATTTATTGCGTGAAGCACACCTGCACTGCATACGTGACAGGGAAAATAATTTTGTTAATCTGTCTGTTAGTTCAGTGGGTGATCTCAAAGAATGAGGAGAGCATCAAATAAGGGACGTGGCCCTGGTGGGGTTGGTAGAGCTTCTGTTGCAGGGAGAGGACGTGGTCGATCTGTGCCAGCTACACGCCCAAATGAAACCCCTTCCTCAGGTGTACATAGGCGACAGAACGTTCAGCATTATTTTGTAGGCCCGAATACCGGTGTATGAATGGTGAGGCCAGAAAAAGTAGAGGCGGTAGTAGATTGGGTGGCTCCAGTTTCTTCACATTGTCTCCCACCCGATCCCCTGCTGAAAGCGCAGAATTGGCACCTGTAGCCCATGGGCATCTGTCTTTCACCTCACACCCTTGCAAATCAGCCAAGCAGTCTGAGCCGCAAGTCATGCAGCAGTCTCTTATGCTTTTTGATAACTCTTCTAACAGGGTTTCCGAGGGCCGTCCACATAGCCCTGCTCCAGAAGTGGAAGAGATTGAGTGCACTGATGCCCAACCACTTATGTTTCAGGATGTGGACATGGGAGGACCACCGCAGCACATATCTGATGATGACGAAACACAGGTGCCAACTGCTGGGACTTTCTGCAGTGTGCAGACCGGCAAGGAGTCCAGGGGTGAAGAGTAGGTAGAAGATGATGTGGAGGATGATGAGGTCCTAGACCCCACATGGAATCAAGGTCATGTGAGTGACGTGTGCAGTTCGGAGGAAGAGGCGGTGGTCACACAGCACCAGCCGCACAACAAAAGAGGGAGCAGTATGCAAAAGCAGAGTTGCCGTCCCCTAGCGAGTACGCCTGCTACTGCCCACCGCACCCAGGGACTGAGCACACCAATTTTGTGATATATTTTCAACACGTGTTATGTACATGGACTATCTGCTGCGGAGGCAGCAGTGTTATATATGAAGAAAAGTTGAAGTTCGTGATTCGAATATTCGTGATCAACACTACTCCCTAATTGCACACTGGGTAAATGCAGTGGCGGCTGGGCCTGAGGCGGATAACAGTTTGGCACATGTCCTTCCACCACTGAGGATTGCAGGACATTTCTCTTTGCCTCCTATTGCCTCCTCCTCCTACTCCGCCTCCTCATCTGGTCAGCGTAACACCTTCACCACCAACTTCAGCACAGCCAGGGGTAAACGACAGAAGGCTGTTTTGAAACTCATCTGTTTGGGGGAAAAACCACACATCGCGCAGGAGCTGTGGATGGGTATGGAACAACAGACCGATGAGTGGTTGGTGCCACTGAGCCTCAAGCCCAGCCTGGTGGTGTGCGATAATGGGCAAAATCTCGTAGCAGCTCTGGGCCTAGCCGGTTTGACGCACATCCCTTGCCTGGCGCATGTGCTGAATTTGGTGGTGCAGAGGTCCCTGAAAAATTACCCCGATATGTCAGAGCTGCTGCAGAAAGTGCGGTCTGTCTGTGCACGCTTTCGGCGTTCTAACCCTGCTGTTGCTCGCCTGTCTGCGCTGCAGCGTAACTTCGGCCTTCCCGCTCACCGCCTCATAAGTGATATGCCCACAAGGTGGAACTCCACCTTGCACATGCTGGAGAGACTGTGCGAGCAGCAGGCGATAGTGAAGTTTCAGCTGCAGCACGCACGGGTGAGTCGCCCTGTGGAACAGCACCACTTCACCACCAACGAGTGGGCCTCCATGCGAGACGTGTGTGCCGTGTTGCACTGTTTCGAGTACTCCACCAACATGGCCAGTGCCGATAACGCAGTCCTTATTGTTACTATCCCACTTCTATGTCTCCTTGAAAAAACGCTTTGGGCGATGATGGAAGAGGATGTGGCACAGGAGGAAGAGGAGGAGGAAGAGGGATTGTTTTCACGGTTATCAGGCCAGTCATTGACAAGTGGCTCGGAGGGTTGGTTCCTGCACCAACAGAGGCCAGGTACACAATTGTCCAGCCACAGCACAGTTCTGGTGGATGAGTATGATGAGGAGGAGGAACCATGTTCACAGCAGGGTGGCACCCAAAGCAGCTCATGGGCATCACTGGAGCATGGCTGGGGGGATACAGAGGACACAGACGAAACACCTCCCACAGAGGACAGCTTGTCGTTGCCTCTAGGCTGCATGGCACACATGAGCAACTACATGCTGCAGTGCCTGCACAATGACCGCCAAGTTGCCCACATTCTAACCAGTGCTGATTACGGGTGGCCACACTGCTGGATCCCCGCTACACGGACAATGTGCCGTCCTTAATTCCGTCACTGGAGATTGATCGGAAAAAGCGCGAGAACAAGCGCACACTGGTAAACACGCTGCTGATGGCATTCCCACCTGACACCGGGGGCTTAGTGGAAGCACAAGGCGAAGCCATTGTGGACAAGCTCACGTTCATTAAAATGAATCAGGCATGGATCCCACTTGTGCTGAGTAGACAAGTATACTGGCCGTACTCAGTCATTGTTATACTCCAGCGCACTTTCTCTTTGTTTTCTTTTTTATACTGTATTTCCCAATGTTTTGGGGTCTTCCAAATTTATAAAAAAAAAAATACAAAAATAGTGTTGGCTACCTCCTTCTCCTCCTCCACCACCGCTTCCAACTACACCGCCACGTCCACCGCCTCCTCAACCTCCTACTCCACTTTGACCTCCGCCTCCTAGTTCAAGATCAATATTGTTTACTTTTTTTTAAAATTCTATGTTATTTTAATTCATTTCCATATCCACATTTGTTTGCAGGGCAATTGTCCTGCTCTTACCTCTATTTTGCTTCCTTTTGCAGCCCTCTAGCCCTTTCTATGACTTTTTTGGAGCCATTTTAGTGCCCCAAAGTTCAGGTCCCCATTGACTTCATAGGGGTTCGGGGTCAAGTTCGGGTCCCGAACTTTGCGGCGAAGTTCGGCCGAACCCGGCGAACCCGAACTTCCAGGTGTTCGCTCAACCTTAGTCACTAAAGGTTTTGCCACATATAACTGCAACAGTGAACGCTGAATATATTTTGTTTTTCTACCGAAATAAGTCACTAGAGGTTTTACCACTGTAGGAAGGCGCATGGGTCCGTCATTGACGGAAGGTACGTGTCACCGAGGTTCCTGGCCTCGGTGAGATAAGAACCGGTTATTTTGTGTGTCAGCCGCAGCTAGTGCTCGCTGACACAGTTTTTTCTTAGTGTGGCTGAAAAGCCGATCCAGGCCGGTTCTTATTGGGTGCAGCCAAAGAGCAGGGTGGGTGGCTGTTCCCCACGTCCAGTCCAGGTTTTTGGCTGGGGTTTAAAAACCCAGCCAGCAGCTCAGCTGGGTGTGGAATGAACCTCCAGGTGATGGTGGAGCTCTGTGTTTTGGGAGCTGAGGAGTTCTAGCATACTACAAGGCTGAGAGTTGCATGAGAGCTGCCAGTTGGAAGCCAGGCACCCTAAAGCCTGCTGTGGACTGCCAGGTGACGTGTTTCTTTGACTTCTGTGGACTTTTGCTGTGTGAATTAACACGAGGATTTCTGCGGTGTGAATTAACACCAGGGCCCTGACAAGTATTGTGTTTTTTTTCCTGCCTTTTTTGTGTGAATAAACACTGATAGGGATGAGCGAACCCGAACTGTATAGTTCGGGTTCGTACCGAATTTTGGGGTGTCCGTGACACGGACCCGAACCCGAACATTTTCGTAAAAGTCCGGGTTCGGTGTTCGGCGCTTTCTTGGCGCTTTTTGAAAGGCTGCAAAGCAGCCAATCAACAAGCGTCATACTACTTGGCCCAAGAGGCCATCACAGCCATGCCTACTATTGGCATGGCTGTGATTGGCCAGTGCACCATGTGACCCAGCCTCTATTTAAGCTGGAGTCACGTAGCGCCGCACGTCACTCTGCTATGATCAGTATAGGGAGAGGTTGCAGCTGCGACGTTAGGGCGAGATTAGGCAGATTAACTCCTCCAAAAGACTTCATTCTGTGATCGATCTGCAGCTGTGGATCATTGAAGTGCTATTATTGACTTGCTCACTTTTTTGAGGCTGCCCAGAGCGTTTTTAGATCACTTTTTTTCTGGGGTGATCGGCGGCCACTTTGTGACTTGTGGTGCGCCAGCACGAGCTATCACCAAGTGTATTTAACCATCGATAGTGTGGTTATTTTGTGCTATATCCTACATCAGCTGCAGGCTGAGCCTGTGTCACCGAAGTGCATTTAACCATCAACAGTCTGGTTATTTTTTGGCCATATACTACATCAGCTGCAGGCTAAGCCTGTGTCACCCAAGTGCATTTAACCATCAACAGTCTGATTATTTTTTGGCCATATACTACATCAGCTGCAGGCTGAGCCTGTGTCACCCAAGTGTATTTAACCATCGATAGTGTGGTTATTTTGTGCTATATCCTACATCAGCTGCAGGCTGAGCCTGTGTCACCCAAGTGTATTTAACCATCAACAGTCTGATTATTTTTTGGCCATATACTACATCTGGTGCAGGCTGAGCCTGTGTCACCCAAGTGCATTTAACCATCAACAGTCTGATTATTTTTTGGCCATATACTACATCTGGTGCAGGCTGAGCCTGTGTCACCCAAGTGCATTTAACCATCAACAGTGTGGTTATTTTTTGGCCATATATTACATCAGGGGCAAGTTGAGCCTGTCACCCAGCGCCTAAAAAATAGACCTGACATTTCTATTCAACCAAATCTGTACTGTTTTAGCTGGTCAAGTTATTTGTATTGACCGTAAAAGCACACTTTTTTTTCTGGGTTGAAAAAGCATTCCCAAATTTGCCATTCTCAAAATAACTAGTTTCTGGTATTTGAGGCCTACTTGAAATCTATCCCAAAAAGAAAATCTTACATTGAAGGTATTGATAGTGTCATTCAGAAAAACCTAAGACACACACTAGCGTGCTGATAGAAGTGTGATTCTGTGATTAAACCTATACCTGTCACACACAGTGGCGTCTCTAGCTTTCAAATTTTGGGGGGGCACACTGGGGGCCAGGACAAAAGTAGGGGGGGCAGCTATAACAACGATACATTTACACAAGTACACTTAGAAATGCTGCAATACTTTACCCAATACCTAAAACCGCAACAGGGAAGAAAAGTCCAGCTGTCTGTGGATGACACTTTTATAGAGAGGGGGATCTGTGGATGACACTGCTATGGGGGGGATCTGTGGATGCCACATACCGTATATAGCATCTTATGCTATATGTGTCACCCACAGATCCACCCCATGACAGTGTCATCCCCATTTCCCCCTCCATAACAGTGTCATCCACAGATCTCCCTCCCTATAACAGTGTCATCCACAGATCTCCCTCCCCGCCTCTCACAGGAGTGTACATATATAAAATAAACATATTTCACATGAACACTTACAGTTACTTGGCTTGGCCCTTGGGGATCTCGGACGCCACTTCAACACTTTGGCCGGGGGCTCGGCGGAGCTGATGTTGTGTTTTATCCTAATGAGAAAGATTTCATAATAAGGATTTGGAGAAGGGGCAGAGGGATAGTAGAGCAGAGAGAGGCTGGTGCTGCTACTAGGGGGTCATACCATGGGGGAGTAATAAAACCCACCATAATGCCCCCCAGTAGAAATAATTATCCTTATAATGTGCAAAACATACCCCCTTATGCCCCCAGTTGAGCTAATGTCCCCCATAATGTGCCAGTATAAAATACCCCTATATAGTGCACCAGTAAATGCCTCCATAGTGCTCCTCTCCCCCCTTCCTGCTAGTGCCCCCCATAATGTACCAGTATAAAATGTCCCATATATCGTGCCCCAGTAGATGCCCTCAGTGTCCCCCATAATTTGCAAGTATAAAATACCCCTTCTTAGTTCCCCCCGTAGATGACTCCATAGTACTCCTCTCTCCCCTTCTCCATAGTACCCACCATAATGTGTCCAAGTATAAAATGCTACTGTACAGAGCGCCCCATATAAAACACCCCTTCTTTGTGGCCTCAGTAGATGCCCCTATAGTGCCCACCAATAATGTGCCAGTAATAAGTGCCCTCAATAACGTGCCAGTAACAAGAGCCCCCCAATGTGCCAGTAATAAGCCCCCATCACGTGCCAGTAACAAGAGCCCCATCACGTGCCAGTAATAAGCCCCCATCACGTGCCAGTAATAAGCCCCCCATCACGTGCCAGTAATAAGCCCCCCATCACGTGCCAGTATTAAGCCCCCCCATGTTCTAGTATTAAGTCCCCCCATCATCATGTGCCAGTATTAAGTCCCCCCATCATCATGTGCCAGTATTAAGTCCCCCCATCATCATGTGTCAGTATTAAGTCCCCCCCATCATCATGTGTCAGTATTAAGTCCCCCCCATCATCATGTGTCAGTATTAAGTCCCCCCCATCATCATGTGCCAGTATTAAGTCCCCCCCATCATCATGTGCCAGTATTAAGTCCCCCCCATCATCATGTGCCAGTATTAAGTCCCCCCCATCATGTGCCAGTATTAAGTCCCCCCATCATCATGTGCCAGTATTAAGTCCCCCCATCATCATGTGCCAGTATTAAGTCCCCCCATCATCATGTGCCAGTATTGTAATAAGCCCCCCCAATGTGCCAGTAACACTATTGTAAAAAAAACAAAAAAAAAACACTTATACTTACCTAAGTGTCAGCGATGCGATGCAGCCTCTTCCTGTGTCCCACGCTGTAATGTAAGGCTCAGGCGGCACGATGACGTCATTGCGCCGGCCTCTGATAGGCTGCCGGCCTAGTGCCTGCAGCCAGGGGCGTACATAAAAATCACTGGGCCCCATAGCAGGAATCTAAATTGGGCCCCCATTCCCCTTTTATAGCCCCTCCCTTTGTTCCATGAACTATTCTTGCTGCTGCGTTTTATAATTTATGCCATCAGGGCCGGATTGGGATTACAAAACAGCCCTGGCACACAAAAGAGATATAATAGATGCAGATGTATATTATATACAGCAGTGTACAGTTATGTGAGGTACGCGGTATAATATAGACAGTGTGTACAGGTATATAGTATATTCCCTAGTGTTCTGATATGTGAGGTACAGGGTATAATAGATGCAGTGTGTACAGGTATATAGTATATACAGCAGTGTACTGATATGTGAGGTACGGGGTATAATATATGCAGTGTATACAGGTATACAGTATATACAGTAGTGTAATATGTGAGGTACGAGGTATAATAGATGCAGTGTGTACAGGTATATAGTAAATACAGCAGTGTATTGACACCTCGTACCTCAGATATCAGTACACCGCTGTATATACTATATATCTGTACACACTGCATCTATTATACCTCGTACCTCACATATATAGTATATACAGAAGTGTACCGATATCTGTACACACAGCATCTATTATACCTTGTACCTGACATATCAGTGCACTGCGGTATATACTATATATCTGTACATATTTCATGTATAATACTGTGTAATATATGCAGTGTGTGTGCATGTATGTGTGTGTATCTATATATATATATATATTACACACAGAGCAGTGTATTGATGTGACACATAGAAGGTATAATACTGTAGATGCAGTGTTTATAGAAATATGTGGTCAGTTATACATTATGGTCACTGTGTGTGTGAGGTACATGAGGTAGTGGTCACTGTAACTGTCTGAAGTATTATACATGAGTGAGCAATGAGTAAAAACCGGGCATGGGGGGGGGGTAAATGATGAGAAGTGGAGGACCTCCTCTTACCTCTCCATTCCAGTCTGTATGGATCAATGCAGAGCTGCTTGCGAACATCTAATACTTGCTATTAGGGGTTGAAGGACCTGTGATGATGTCATCACAGGTCCTGGCAGATATACCTTTGAAACCTAGGAACTACACCATTTTTGGTGCAGTTCCGTTGCTAGATTCTGCAGGACCTGTGATGTTGAAGATGATGTCATCACAGGTCCTGGCAGATGCACTGTTCTAACCTGGGAACTACACTTTACACTGTGCAGTTCTCTTACAGGACCTGTGATGACATCATCAAAGGTCCTTTAGCTTTAGAAAGATAAACAGGAGCAATTAGGGGGCGGGGCCTCTCCTCCACTTCGGGGCCTGCCTGCAGCCTATCAGAGGAAGGGGAAGGGACACGCCTCTCCCTCCCCTGCACCTCCGCTGGCACATGCAGTTTACAATGGAGATGAGCGCAATGGAAGCGCTCATCTCCCTGTTCCCGGCGGCGGCTCACTGGGGGGGGGGGGGTCATTTTAGTTGGGGGGGCACAGCATGATGTAGGGGGGGCCGTGGCCCCCTCTGGCCCCCCCCTGGCGACGCCACTGGTCACATAGCGCAAAAAAAAACAGGTCTTACATCTCTATTCAACCAAATCTGCACTGTTTTAGCTGGTCAAGTTATTTGTAGTGACCGTAAAAGCAGACTTTTTGTTCTGGGTTGAAAAAGCATTCCCAAATTTGCCATTCTCAAAATAACTAGTTTCTGGTATTTGAGGCCTACTTGAAATCTATCCCAAAAAGAAAATCTTACATTGAAGGTATTGATAGTGTCATTCAGAAAAACCTAAGACACACGCTAGCGTGCTGATAGAAGTGTGATTCTGTGACTAAACCTATACCTGTCACACAGCGCAAAAAAAAACAGGTCTCACATCTCTATTCAACCAAATCTGCACTGTTTTAGCTGGTCAAGTTATTTGTAGTGACCGTAAAAGCAGACGTTTTGTTCTGGGTTGAAAAAGCATTCCCAAATTTGCCATTCTCAAAATAACTAGTTTCTGGTATTTGAGGCCTACTTGAAATCGATCCCAAAAAGAAAATCTTACATTGAAGGTATTGATAGTGTCATTCAGAAAAACCTAAGACACACGCTAGCGTGCTGATAGAAGTGTGATTCTGTGATTAAACCTATACCTGTCACACAGCGCAAAAAAAAAACAGGTCTCACATCTCTATTCAACCAAATCTGCACTGTTTTAGCTGGTCAAGTTATTTGTAGTGACCGTAAAAGCACACTTTTTTTTCTGGGTTGAAAAAGCATTCCCAAATTTGCCATTCTCAAAATTGTGGTGAACGGGAACAATGAGGAAAACATCTAATAAGGGACGCGGACGCGGACGTGGACATGGTCGTGGTGGTGCTAGTGGACCCTCTGGTGCTGGGAGAGGACGTGGCCGTTCTGCCACAGCCACACGTCCTAGTGAACCAACTACCTCAGGTCCCAGTAGCCAGCAGAATTTACAGCGATATTTGGTGGGGCCCAATGCCGTTCTAAGGATGGTAAGGCCTGAGCAGGTACAGGCATTAGTCAATTGGGTGGCCGACAGTGGATCCAGCACGTTCACATTATCTCCCACCCAGTCTTCTGCAGAAAGCGCACAGATGGCGCATGAAAACCAAGCCCATCGGTCTGTCACATCACCCCCATGCATATCAGGGAAACTGTCTGAGCCTCAAGTTATGCAGCAGTCTCTTATGCTGTTTGAAGACTCTGCTGCCAGGGTTTCCCAAGGGCAACCACCTATCCCTTCCCCAGGGGTGGAAGAGATAGAATGCACTAACGCACAACCACTTATTTTTCCTGATGATGAGGACATGGGAATACCACCTCAGCACGTCTCTGATGATGACGAAACACAGGTGCCAACTGCTGCGTCTTTCTGCAGTGTGCAGACTGAACAGGAGGTCAGGGATCAAGACTGGGTGGAAGACGATGCAGGGGACGATGAGGTCATAGACCCCACATGGAATGAAGGTCGTGCCACTGACTTTCACAGTTCGGAGGAAGAGGCAGTGGTGAGACCGAGCCAACAGCGTAGCAAAAGAGGGAGCAGTGGGCAAAATCAGAACACCCGCCGCCAAGAGACTCCGCCTGCTA
Source organism: Bufo bufo (assembly GCF_905171765.1). Classification (NCBI taxonomy): domain Eukaryota; kingdom Metazoa; phylum Chordata; class Amphibia; order Anura; family Bufonidae; genus Bufo; species Bufo bufo. The sequence goes on along the minus strand of NC_053397.1, from coordinate 67,844,643 downwards.
CTGACCGCCGCCATCTGGGACCGAGCACCCCAAAGGCAGCTTCAAGGAGTTCCCTGGCATGGCACTTCTTCAAACAATGTGCTGACGACAAGACCCGAGTGGTTTGCACGCTGTGCCATCAGAGCCTGAAGCGAGGCATTAACGTTCTGAACCTTAGCACAACCTGCATGACCAGGCACCTGCATGCAAAGCATGAAATGCAGTGGAGTAAACACCTTAAAAACAAGGAAGTCACTCAGGCTCCCCCTGCTACCTCTTCTGCTGCTGCCGCCGCCTCGGCCTCTTCTGCTGCTGCTGCCGCCGCCTCGGTCCTCTTCCTCCGCCTCTGGAGGAACGTTGGCACCTGCCACCCAGCAAACATGGGATGTACCACCAACACCACCACCTGCGTCACCAAGCATCTCAACCATGTCACACGGCAGCGTTCAGCTCTCCATCTCACAAACATTTGAGAGAAAGCGTAAATTCCCACCTAGCCACCCTCGATCCCTGGCCCTGAATGCCAGCATTTCTAAACTACTGGCCTATGAAATGCTGTCATTTAGGCTGGTGGACACACACAGCTTCAAACAGCTCATGTCACTTGCTGTCCCACAGTATGTTGTTCCCAGCCGCCACTACTTCTCCAAGAGAGCCGTGCCTTTCCTGCACAAACAAGTGTCCGATAAAATCAAGTGTGCACTGCGCAACGCCATCTGTGGCAAGGTCCACCTAACCACAGATACGTGGACCAGTAAGCACGGCCAGGGACGCTATATCTCCCTAACTGCACACTGGGTAAATGTAGTGGCGGCTGGGCCCCAGGCGGAGAGCTGTTTGGCGCACGTCCTTCCGCCGCCAAGGATCACAGGGCAACATTCTTTGCCTCCTGTCTCCTCCTCCTCCTACTCAGCTTCCTCCTCCTCTTCTTCCACCTGCTCATCCAGTCAGCCACACACCTTCACCACCAACTTCAGCACAGCACGGGGTAAACGTCAGCAGGCCATTCTGAAACTCATATGTTTGGGGGACAGGCCCCACACCGCACAGGAGTTGTGGCGGGGTATAGAACAACAGACCGACGAGTGGTTGCTGCCGGTGAGCCTCAAGCCCGGCCTGGTGGTGTGCGATAATGGGCGAAATCTCGTTGCAGCTCTGGGACTAGCCAGTTTGACGCACATCCCTTGCCTGGCGCATGTGCTGAATTTGGTGGTGCAGAAGTTCATTCGCAACTACCCCGACATGTCAGAGCTGCTGCATAAAGTGCGGGCCGTCTGTTCGCGCTTCCGGCGTTCACACCCTGCCGCTGCTCGCCTGTCTGCGCTACAGCGTAACTTCGGCCTTCCCGCTCACCGCCTCATATGCGACGTGCCCACCAGGTGGAACTCCACCTTGCATATGCTGGACAGACTGTGCGAGCAGCAGCAGGCCATAGTGGAGTTTCAGCTGCAGCACGCACGGGTCAGTCGCACTGTGGATCAGACCCACTTCACCACCAATTACTGGGCCTCCATGCGAGACCTGTGTGCCCTGTTGCGCTGTTTCGAGTACTCCACCAACATGGCCAGTGGCGATGACGCCGTTATCAGCGTTACAATACCACTTCTATGTCTCCTTGAGAAAACACTTAGGGCGATGGAAGAGGAGGTGGTCGAGGAGGAAGAGGGGTCATTTTTAGCACTTTCAGGCCGGTCTCTTCGAAGTGACTCAGAGGGAGGTTTTTTGCAACAGCAGAGGCCAGGTACAAATGTGGCCAGACAGGGCCCACTACTGGAGGACGAGGATGACGAGGATGAGGAGGAGGTGGAGGAGGATGAGGATGAAGCATGTTCACAGCGGGGTGGCACCCAAAGCAGCTCGGGCCCATCACTGGTGCGTGGCTGGGGGGAAACACAGGACGATGACGATACGCCTCCCACAGAGGACAGCTTGTCCTTACCTCTGGGCAGCCTGGCACACATGAGCGACTACATGCTGCAGTGCCTGCGCAACGACAGCAGAGTTGCCCACATTTTAACGTGTGCGGACTACTGGGTTGCCACCCTGCTGGATCCCCGGTACAAAGATAATGTGCCCACCTTACTTCCTACACTGGAGCGTGATAGGAAGATGCGCGAGTACAAGCGCACGTTGGTAGACGCGCTACTGAGAGCATTCCCAAATGTCACAGGGGAACCAGTGGAAGCCCAAGGCAGAGGAGGAGCAAGAGGTCGCCAACGCAGCTGTGTCACGCCCAGCTCCTCTGAGGGCAGGGTTAGCATGGCAGATATGTGGAAAAGTTTTGTCAACACGCCACAGCTAAGTGCACCACCACCTGATACGGAACGTGTTAGCAGGAGGCAACATTTCACTAACATGGTGGAACAGTACCTGTGCACACCCCTCCACGTACTGACTGATGGTTCGGCCCCATTCAACTTCTGGGTCTCCAAATTGTCCACGTGGCCAGAGCTAGCCTTTTATGCCTTGGAGGTGCTGGCCTGCCTGGCGGCCAGCGTTTTGTCTGAACGTGTATTCAGCACGGCAGGGGGCGTCATTACAGACAAACGCAGCCGCCTGTCTACAGCCAATGTGGACAAGCTGACGTTCATAAAAATTAACCAGGCATGGATCCCACAGGACCTGTCCATCCCTTGTGCAGATTAGATATTAACTACCTCCCCTTAACAATATATTATTCTACTCCAGGGCACTTCCTCATTCAATACTATTTTTGATTTCATTTTACCATTATATTGCGGGGCAACCCAAAGTTGAATGAACCTCTCCTCTGTCTGGGTGCCGGGGCCTAAATGTGTGACAGTGGCCTGTTCCAGTGGTGGGTGACGTGAAGCCTGATTCTCTGCTATGACATGAATACAGATTCTGCGCTGACATAGGGCCAGATTCTCTGTTACGGGACCGCTCTCCTCTGTCTGGGTGCCGGGGCCTAAATATGTGACAGTGGCCTGTTCCAGTGGTGGGTGACGTGAAGCCTGATTCTCTGCTATGACATGAAGACAGATTCTGCGCTGACATAAGGCCAGATTCTCTGTTACGGGACCTCTCTCCTCTGCCTGGGTGCCTGGGCCTAAATGTGTGACAGTGGCCTGTTCCAGTGGTGGGTGACGTGAAGCCTGATTCTCTGCTATGACATGAAGACAGATTCTGCGCTGACATAAGGCCAGATTCTCTGTTACGGGACCTCTCCTCTGCCTAGGTGCCTGGGCCTAAATGTGTGACAGTGGCCTGTTCCAGTGGTGGGTGACGTGAAGCCTGATTCTCTGCTATGACATGAAGACTGATTCTGCGCTGACATGAAGCCAGATTCTCTGCTATGGCATGAAGAGACTGATTCTCTGCTGACATGAAGCCAGATTCTTTGCAATGGCATGATGAGACTGATTCTCTGCTGACGTGAAGCCAGATTCTCTGCTATGGGACCTCTGTCCAATTGATATTGGTTCATTTTAATTTTTTTAATTTTAATTTTAATTCATTTCCCTATTCACATTTGTTTGCAGGGGATTTACCTACATGTTGCTGCCTTTTGCAGCCCTCTAGCTCTTTCCTGGGCTGTTTTACAGCCTTTTTAGTGCCCAAAAGTTCGGGTCCCCATTGACCGAACTTCTCAAACCCGAACATCCAGGTGTTCGCTCAACTCTAAACACTGACTTTTGTTTATCAACCGTGGTTTTGCCTCTGTATTGCGTCCGCTTACCCTGCCTACCAGAGCAAATCCCTACACCACATATAACTGCAAAAGTGAATGCTGAATATATTTTGTTTTTGTACTGAAATAATAATATTATCTGCAGAAGTGAAATGCGTATATATTTTTCTTTCTGTACTGAAATAGGCTACTAAACTCTTGCCACAAATAAGTGCACCAGTGAAGTGCGTATAAAATGTTTCTTTTTGTACTGAAATAGGCCACTAAACCCTTTCAACACATATAACTGCAGAAGTGAACTGAGAATATGTAGTGTCCCACTAGGTAGGCGTGGGCACTACACAAGGGTCAATTGGGTGACGTGTTACTCCTGCTCACAAGGAACAGTAATATTATATTTAACTATGCATTTAATGTATTTTTCTATGTGTTTTTACATGCAATGTTTTCCCCTGTGTCATGCATTGCAGGCCTATTAGGGTGTAGTTATGCATCCTAGACAGGGATAGGGAGCCCCTAGTATAAATGTCCAGGCCCAGACAGGGAGGGGTTAGATCATAGTCAGGAGTCTGTGGAGACAGAAGTGAGAAGGCACCAGCCCGAGATATGCCGAGGGTCTCCTTCTGACATGCAGCTAGATAGTCCTGCTTTCTAGCTGCACTAGGAGGCTAGGATGAGTACAGCCTGCCTGGAGACCAGTCATGCAACTAACACAGATGAGATACCCCAGTAGTAGGACAGCACCTCCTGGGAGAAACCTGCAGCCACCTTTCAAATGCAGCAGTGAAGACAGCTAGGAAAAGAAGGTATTGTAACCTTAAGCAAGTGCCAATACTGGAGGAAGGATTTTATACCAAGGATTTAAGCCAGCAATTAGGCACCGGGCCTTGGGATCCAGCCAGCTAGAATAGCTGTGGGGATAGAGCAGCATTGCACTGCAAAGCATTGTTTGCCCTCCAACTGTTTGCCCTCCAAGTATCTTGCAAGATTGAAACCTGCTGTGAAGTAAGCCTGCTGTGCATTTTGTATTGTAAAGGACTGCATTATATACCACTGCAACTGATTGTAAAAAGTTGGACTGTTTCACCAAGTAAAGCAACGTTTGGTTTACCAACTGCGTACTCTATTAATCCTCCTACAAATCGGTGTGCCACCGTTACAGGCACTGGCGTCACAAATCTTAAAGGGACCTTACCTAAGGCACTCAAAACACCTACAACATCCAGGGCACCTCACACACATCAGGCCTGGTCCCTATCTACAGAGTGTGCCCCAGAGGAACTTGTGTCTGCCTCTCCATTCACTGTCGCATGCCTACCCAGGGTTCTCCTCAGTAAAGTGAGTAACCCTCGATTGCCCATACCGTGACCTCACTGTCGCTATACCCTGCAGGTCTGGCGTGCTGCAAATATATTTTTCTTTTTGTACTGAAATACTAAATAACACATATAACCGCCGCACTGACTGTCTGCTACTGTCGCTACTTCTGTAAACCCCTGCACCACTACTTCCCGGGTAGGTAGGCTGCTGTGAAGGTGGTCTACCCCGGGCAAGTTTGGCTCCCGACCTCTCACTGTTGCCACCCTGCTTTCAACACATATAACCGCCGATGTGAACTGAGAATATATTTTTCTTTTTGTACTGAAATAGGCCAGTAAATGCTTTTAGCTGAAATAAATGCACCAGTGAAGTGTGTATATATTTTTCTTTCTGTACTGAAATTGGCCACTAAACGCTTTTGCCACAAATAAGTGCATCAGTGCAGTATGTATTTTTTTCTTTCTATAATGAAATAGGCCACTAACTGCTTTTGCCACAAATAGGTGCACCAGTGAAGTGCGTATATTTTTTTCTTTCTGTACTGAATTCGGACAGTAAATGCTTTCAACACATAACTGCAGAAGTGAACTGAGAATATATTTTTCTTTTTGTACTGAAATAGGCCAGTAAACGCTTTTAGCAGAAATAAATGCACCAGTGAAGTGTGTATATGTTTTTCCTTTTTGTACTGAGATAGACCACTAAACCCTTTTCATAAATAAATGCAACAGTGAAGTGCATATATTTTTTTTCCTTTTTGTACTGAAATAGGACACTGAATGCTTTCACCACATATAACTGCAGAAGTGAAATGCGTATAGATTTTTCCTTTTTGTACAAAATAGGCCACTAAACTCTTTCACAAATAAATGCAACAGTTTAGGAAAAATTAAAATTTTCATTTGTTGCGAATCAAATTTTTCCTGAAATTCAGATCGAATTCCACTTTGTCAGGTTCGATTCGCTCATCTCTAATCAACACCTCCAATTTTTGTTTTCATGTTTTTGATTTTCCTCTCGGCCTTCCAAGAGCCAGAAGTTTTAGTTTTTTTACTTTTCTATTCACATAGAGCTGTTTTTTGTGAGGAAATTATTTTTAATGGCACAATTTAATTTTATCATAACTTTGTCACATGACTGACACCATATCTCCTACAGATGCATTTTACAGGACAAAAATGGGTAACACAATTTTTTTTCTTTAGAGAGAGACAATTGTGCAAATATAATATAAAGGTCTCTGAGCAAAATTTTAAATGCATACATATTAGCCCGTAGAGGACCTCTGCCATACATGTACAGCGCTGGTGGACGTGACTTAAGGACCAGCGCCGTACATGTATGGCGGGCTGATCAGACGGGTGCAGAAGCAGCGCCCGCCCGATCTTCGGCATGGATCCGGCAGTCACTGATAGCTGGGCCCCTGCTGCATAAGCCGGCATCGGTGAAAACACAGATGCCAGCGTATTAACCCCTTGTATGCCGCGGTCAAAGATGGCAGAGAAGGCAGCCCGATGCCTTCCATAGGCATCTGGGCTTGCCTTCTACGGAAGCCTGTGCGATCCAGCTCCTGAAAGGGTTAGAAAACCGTATAATTGTCTATTTTGTAAACAAATAACTGTAATCACTAAACCAGAATACCTCGTTAATAATATAGACCAACTATACAGTGCGGTCTTTGTTAGTTTAATTCAAGCTCAATGCTCCATATGGCTGCAGAATACTCTATACAACACGGTCACATCACCACCGCCTCACGACCCGCCTTGTTATCATACCTTTACACAATTGGCACCCACCATGTATGGAGCACGTTCAGCTTGTGAGTACACTGAATATGCACAGGCAACGCATGCCATTTCAAGCAAAAGGGCTAAAAAAGGTTGTTTTTTTAAATGTTTGAAATGGTACTATTGCTATATGTTGTGTGTTTTTAGTGTACATAAATTAAATTGTCATCATAGTTTATTTAGAATTACAAGACAATTGCATTAGATAAATCAGAACTGGACTGGAAAATGAGGAGATTTACTATTCTCACAGCTCGCCAAACCCTGTTAATCTCTTAATCTTGTTATTGATTTAGAAAGACTGAATTGAAATGTAGAGAATTTGGCCCGATGCCACACAGGTGGCCTTTTACATGACTGATATGGATAGGATCATGTTACCTGTTGCATATTCAGAGTGCATTTACTCCTGCTGAGGATAGGTAGAAAATCCGCCAATGCAAAATATGCCCGAAATGGGTTGGTTTTTGTGGCAGCATCTCTGCTGGGATCACAGTAGGACCTCCACTACTTTCAGTCTTTGCATTACAAGTGTGCCTTCACACGTGGCAGAAAATTTCTGAGAATGAAAATCAGTTCCACTCATCTGAAAGGAATTGCAGAAATCCATGTGCTTCTAGCCAAAACAAATACCAGATGAATGGTACAGATTTAAATTCATGGGGGGGCAGAGCCAACTGCTTCCTGAGTAGGACGCGTTACCTTGAGCTTTCCTAACAGCTTGGACTTCCACTATTTTAATGGGGTCAAAACTATCCCCCAACCTATTACCTTGGCGTATTGCTCCTCTACACACACTGCTGAGCTTTTTGAGCCCTCTCTTGACTGGATCGGACCAGCACGTCAAACTGCACTAAGCAGTGGCCTTGATTACTGCAGAAGCGCCGTAGGATTCCTGGCAAGGTCCTCTCACTGACCCACAACCTGAGCAAGAGCATGAGTGAGGTATTGTTCTTCCTTGGTATACCGATGATCCTGTGGGGTGATATACCTCAGTCACCTGTTGAGGACACGGCGCGTCTGTATGAACTGTAGCTGTGACTTATAATGGCAACTTGAGAGGGAGCCTAAAACTAGGCCCTGTAGACCACGCTGTCCTCTCACTGCTCCATAGGTTTACACCATACAGGAGGACACTTGCTCTCACGGACCCTCTAATGGGGATAACTCTCCGATATAGTGAGCTCTCCCCCCTGCTTACTCAGGCTTAGGGTGCATTCACACGAACGTAGCTTGGTTCCACATCCGAGCCACATTTAAAAAAAGAAAAAAAAACGCTTTGTGATGAATTACTTCGTCACGAGACCCATTTTTGTTTAAGTAGCGGGTGCAATAACAGGGAGCTGCGATAGTGCTGCTCCCCATCATTGTACCCCTTTAGATCCAGCATTTATACATGATTGCAGCATCTGACAGTAAACAGAAAATTAACAGAAAAAATAAAATTAAGTCATACTTCCTGCCTCCATTTGCTTGCGTCATACGTCATCATGCACGGGATTTCGGCCAAGATTTTCAATCAAGATGGCGGTGGCCAGACCGTCACAAGTAAATGGAGGAGGTAAGTATGATTTTTTTTATTTTTAACACTATTTCAGGTTAAATCAATTCACTACCACGAAGCATGAGGACATTCGGTTTTGCGGCGAATCGAATTTATCCTGAAATTCAGATCGAATTCCACTTTGTTGGATTCAATTTGCTTAACTCTAATCCCTGACATGACCAGATCTTTTTTCAGCCAATGGTACCATAGCTTTTCGCAAGCTAGGGCCTCCTGTGGAGTTAGCATAGGTTTCAGTAGGCACACACCTTTCTCACACATTTCTCACCTCACGGATGCAGAAGGCAGGTATGTGTTTGTGAAAGGGAAAGTGGCAAGCCAACTCATTACGATTGGGAACTTCTATGCACCTAATCAAAACGAAGTGTAATGGCTTATAGCAGCTCTCAATCGGTTCTCTGAATATGCTGAGCACTTCACACTCCTGGGAGAGTAAACTTAAACAAACACTACACCGTTTGAATTAGGCTACATGCACACGACCGTTGTTTTGGTCCGCATCCGAGCTGCAGTTTTTGCGGCTTGGATGCGGACCCATTCACTTCAATGGGGCCGCAAAAGATGCGGACAGCACTCCGTGTGCTGTCTGCATCCGTTGTTCCGTTCCATGGTCCGCAAAAAATATATAACCTGTCCTATTCTTGTCTGTTTTGCGGACAAGAATAGGCAGTTATATTAATGGCTGTCCGTGCCGTTCCGCAAATTGCAAAATGCACACGGATGCCATCCGTGTTTTGCGGATCCGCAATTTGTGGACCGCAAAACACACAACGGTTGTGTGCATGTAGCCTTATAGAGATGTTTGGCGCTTATTCAACCCCCTGGAAAGAGACTATACTCATTATTTTTCCCCACATAACTCTTACCGCCACCTAGATTACTTTTTAGTCCCAACAGCTTCTTTTACCTCGTTTCCACTGAGCGGATCGGTTCGGGTCGTTTAGAATGGAACGGGTTTGAATGGTCCGGTCTATTCTGGTGAGCGTTTCCACTGCAAATCGGACCGCCGGGGCCATACAGGTTTTAGAAAAAATGCCTCTCATGATGTCACACTAGTGCGACGAGAAACGTGATGCAGCGTCACTCAGCGTCAGCCAAACAACAATGGAGGTCATTCAGCAGCTCGTCTTTTCTCTGCTAGCCTTTTGGTTCGTAATAGGCAAAATTCATACCGCACTGTATGAGAGAAGGTTGCGAGCGGCAATGAGAAACACAGCCGAAAAGAGAAGAAAACTTTTAGCTTGGATGTGTAGCCGGGAGGAGAAGTATACATTTGTGCTGCTAAGACAAAGACGGCAGCGCTATAGGGTAAGCACAACTGACTGACTTACCTGAAACACACACACACACATACACTGACACACTGAAACACACACTGACCTACACACACACTGACCTACACACACACACTGACACACACACACTGACCTATACACACACTGACACACACACTGACCCACACACCCTGACCTATACACACTGACACACTCACACTGACCTATACACACACTGACCTATACACACTGACACACTCACACTGACCTATACACACACATACACTGACCTACACACACACACTGACACACACACTGACCTATACACACTGACACACTGCATTTTTTTACAGATGCTTCTCCTTTTGGCAAAGCAGCGCCGCCGACCAGTGATTTGGGCTTTCCCTCGTGCCAATGAGTGGTGGAATGTGACCGTCCCAGGATTCACCCACAGACAGTGGGTGCAGAATTTAAGGATGTCAGAGGAAACCTTCTCATTCCTTTGTGCAAAGCTACGTCCAGTGATGGAAAAGAAAAGCACCAACTTCAGAGCCTGTTTGCCTGTAAGGAAAAGAATTGCCATTGCACTGTGGAAGCTGGCTACCAACAGTGAATACAGGAGTATAGGTCATCTTTTTGGTGTCAGCAAATCATCAGTGTGCCGGTGTGTGCAGGACTTCTGTAAGTTAGCGCCTGAAATTGTTCATTTTCCTAACAGGGAAAAGCTCAAAGACATGGCTGAGTACTTTGAGAACAGGTGGGGCCTTCCACAGTGTGTTGGTGCTATTGATGGCTCACACATACCAATAATAGCACCACAAGAATACCACACTGACTACTTCAACCGAAAAGGCTGGCATTCCATCATCCTCCAGGGAGTAGTGGATGGCAAGGGACTATTCTGGAATGTGAATGTAGGAAAGCCTGGGAGTTTGCATGATGCTCGGTTTCTCCGATTGTCAACATTTTGGGATTGGGTTGGCCAGGGAGGCCTGTACCCTGTTAGCACTAAGAACATTTGTGGGGTGAATGTTGGCTATTATGTGCTTGGGGACTCTGCCTATCCTTTACAAAATTGGCTCCTGAAACCATTTCCAGACAATGGGCGCCTAACAACAGAGCAGCAAATCTACAACAAGAAAACATCCAGGGCACGTGTTGTAGTGGAAAATGCGTTTGGAAGACTTAAGGGTAGATGGAGGTGTCTTATGAAGAGGAATGACAGTGACATACAACTAACCAAATCCATGGTCCTAACGTGCTATGCTCTTCACAATCTTTGTGAAAGTCATGGAGAAGACTTTGACCAGGATTGGAATACATCTCCAGAAGAGCCAGTACCAGTAATAGCAGCACAGGATATGGAAGAAGAGTGCAGTGAAATACGTCAGGCTCTGATGAGGCACCTTAACGTTAACGTTGTTACCGTGAATAATTAAAATCTTTAATTACTTTTTGCTAAATGCTAAATAAAATCAGACATACTCAGAGAAGTCGTTCTTGTTTTTTATTCCACAAAAAAAATCATCTTCCTACATATTTTGTAAAGGCAAAATTTTGATAATGTAGAAACATTGTTTACAATAAAGAGCTTGTAAAGGTTTGTTTTTTATTAAGCTAGTGCAGGGATATGCAATTAGCGGAAATCCAGCTGTTTTGCAGAACTACAAGTCCCATCATGCTTTTGCCTCTGGGTGTCATGCTTGTGACTGTCAGAGTCTTGCTATGCCACATGGGAATTGTAGTTCTGAAACAGTTGGATATCCACTAATTGCATATCCCTAAGCTATTGCATTGTTGTTTTTTTCTTCAATTTCACTTCCAATAAATGTTTTTTTTTTGTTTTCTTTGTATGAATTTCTAACTTCCTGTTCCTCCTCAGTAAGCTGTTCAATAAGCTGTGCTGACTGACTAAACACAGCTCAGATGATGTTGTCTGGTTTACTGAGAAGGAACAGGAAGTGAGAAATTCAGACCAAGAAAAAAAACATCTAAAAAGGAAATTAAAGGAAAAGGTAAACCAAAAATGCCAAGTATATTCGCAATTACATCTACAATGCAAAAATGAGAAGAAATTAAGCGATCGGGGGTGCCCTTTGTTGAAATCCAGGCTCCACCGTCCAAGGGGGGTGATAACGCAAAGGAGGCAGAAGGGAATCAAAGCAGCAGCACAAAGAAAGCCATGTGCAGCAAGGAGCAAATGTGTCCAATCTTGTGTGATCGCTGATGGCTCAAAGGAGCCTATTAAAAAAAAAAAAAAATCTAACCTTTAAAACCCACTCTAATTATATATTTTTAAACGTAAACATGGGTACAGGTCCTGTGCTGCATGAAAGGCACTAATGTCTGGGTGGTGACCTGGGTTGACGATTGGCTCCAATCACTTGAACAAGCTGACCAAGGACACCGAGGAAGGCCTGGTTGAAGGTAGCCAACTGCTCCATCTGCTGCCGGGCAATTTCTGCCTCCTGGCGCATAGCTTCCTGTGCATCCTGACGTACTGCTTGAAACCGCCTCTCAGAAAGGTTATCCATTCTTTCCAGCTGCCTTTCTTCTGCTGCCCGCATATCCTCCATGACTGTGCGCAGATCCAACTGTAACCTTCTCCTTTCACCTGTAATATACAAAAGACCTAAATATTGCTTTTGGTAACATCTGCCAAACCAATACTGTAAGCTCCTTTCTCATCTGCCCCACACTGATTCACTGCCACACCTCTGTTCCCCCTGCTCATCTGCTACACCAATACACAGCACTGCTCATCTGCCCACTGCTGAACCCCCTTCTCATCTCTTCCACCACTGTACCTGCTGCTAATCCCCCCCTTCTCATCTCTTCCACCACTGTACCTGCTGCTAATCCCCCCCTTCTCATCTCTTCCACCACTGTACCTGCTGCTAATCCCCCCTTCTCATCTCTTCCACCACTGTACCTCCTGCTAATCCCCCCCTTCTTATCTCTTCCACAACTGTACCTCCTGCTAATCCCCCCCTTCTCATCTCTTCCACCACTATACCTCCTGCTAATCCCCCCCTTCTTATCTCTTCCACCACTGTACCTCCTGCTAATCCCCCCCTTCTCATCTCTTCCACCACTATACCTCCTGCACATCTCCCCCACAGCTGATCTCCCCCTTCTTATCTATTCCAACACTGTACCTCCTGCACATCTGCCCCACTGCTGTTTTAGTTTAAGAAAATGCACAGTTAAAAATTTCTTTTTTATCATCATGTCTTACCATTGTGCCTTGGTGCATTGGGAGTACTCTGTAGTTGGCTACTCTGTGGTTGGCTACTCTGTGGTTGGCTTGAGGAAATACTGCTGCTGTTGCTGCTGAAAGACATTGAAGGTCCATCTTCTGATAAGTTTGATGCATCAGTGGAGAGTACATCAACTGTTTCTGAAAATAAACATATGGTTAGATATTATATTTTAAATGGTAAGCAGAGCGATATTCTAAGCGAAGTTTTAAAAAAAAAAAACTTACCAAAGGGGTCTACCATGGATTCGAGAATTACAGTTGCAGAGTCCAGACCTCCCTCCCTGCCTTGGTTTGCTGGCCGATGACCGTAAATGGCGTCCATGGCGTCGTACCACCTCCAAGCAGTTGGACAGTTTCCACTACGGCTGTTGGCGTCCTTAATTTTTTTATATTGTGCTTTAAGCTTTTTAAGCTTTGCCCTACACTGGCCCGACGTCCGTTCAAATCCCTCGGCTGCCATCCGCTGCGAAATATCTTTATAGACCTTTTCATTTCTCACTGATCCATCAAGCTCACTCTGAATAACGCCATCGCCGATGATTGCTAAGAACGTAGATAGTTCCTCAGATAACCAGACCCTGCTGTTGTTTGCTGGCATCCTTCTCCTTTATATGGACTAATAAGGCGACGTGGTGATTGTTTGGCGCTTTGCTTTGACGTCAGCATTGATGTTTTCTGACCACCAATCAGTGGAAAGTACTGTGTGACGGCAGTAGCTCCGCCCTAACCGTACCGTTCCATTTTCTATGGACCCACATGAGAAGCAGGACCCTGAATGGCGCGGTACGGTTCGGTTTTATGGCACGCTTTCATAATGGAAACACCCAAAATAGCGTACCGTACCGAACCGTACCGAACCGATCCGCTCAGTGGAAACGAGGCATTTGTAAAATTGATCAAATCTAGTCATGTCTTTTCAGATCACTCTGCCATCTCTTTGAAAATGCACATTCAGTCACTGCCAAAACACTCCCCTACATGGTGTCTTAATGAAACTATTCTCAAACACCCTGCACATCAGAAACTATTGGCTGATAGATTGTCTGATTTCTCAACAACTAGTGATACTGGAGATATCCCCATAACCTCGTTATGGGAATCCCATAAAGCTCATTTTAGAGGAGATTTTATTTCTCTAGCTTCATATGTTAAAAAGCAAAGGGACAGGCAGACCCATGATCTCCTGGACCACATTTCTAGTATTGAAAGACAAAGGAAGAAATCTCTTGTCACAACCAATGCTGTCACCTTGCAATCTGTACAATTAGAATTCAAAAACACACTCAACCTCAACAGATCACCTGGAAGTCAACAGAGTAACAGTCGGCAACCCGTTCACTGCTGCTGTCCAGGGCTGGCGTCCCGTCAATGAATGAAGGAAAAAGACCGACACTCACAGAAGTAGATGCGATGCTTGTTTTGTATTGCCACATAGAGGAAGCAAATGTGACGCGTTTCGACTCAACAATCAAATCTTTGTCAAACAAGTAAGTGTACAACTAACGCGATTTAAATGGCCCGCCGGACCTGACATCACCAGCCGTGACGTCAGGTTGTCAAGGAAACATATAAACAAAGGAAGTAACTATACGGGCTACGATTACATGCGGGAATACACAAGGTTATATGCAGGTAACAACAAATATAAACCAAACAGGGCATAGGCATGCACAGCCTATTGCATTAGGGTGTAGGCCCTAAAGCACAAACACACACACCGCGCGCGTGTGTATGTATGATTATATATATATATATATATATAGCCTTTATGCCATTAGCCCCCATTATCAGCCCTTATGCCTCATTAGCCCCCATATGCCTCATTAGCCCCCATTATGCCCCCAGCAGCCTAATTTTTTATAAAATAAAAAAACACTTCCCTCTCTGCTCCTGGACGCCGCCGCTCCTCTCCGCCCGCGATTTTCTTCCTCCTGATGTCGGCTCTCGGCTGTGCGCTCTGAACTGGCGCGCACAGCGTGATGTCACAAAGCGCCTCACACTGTGCGCAGCCCTGCCGAGGACCAGGAAGCGGTAAGTACAGAGCGTTCACCGCTTCCTGGTCCTCCGGTACTAATGAGCGCTGTTTCATGTGATGTAAATTAACACAGCACGCAGGATTACTGCACAGGAGCCATGTTGGTAACATAACATAAAAAGACAGGAGCAACTGCATCAAATGGAAAACAGGAAACAGGAAGTGGTGCACCAACATAACATCCATAACATCTTCCCCTTTTTTTAGTGTTAATAAATGAACATTGTAAGTTTTGTAGAGAGATAACAATAACGCATTTAATACTCTATAGATTAAGTCTCATAGGTGGTTTTGAACATCTGCCACTACGGGTGACGACTGGTCCTTGTAGTCTATTAGCCCTCTCGGTAGTTACTGGGCTCTTATCACCTCCTACTGGCAAGTCCTGCGCGTGGCTGCTGGTAGATGTACTAGCTTGCTCAGGATTGCCAGTACCATTGGTCTGTGGCCCCACCTCTGTACATTCCTCACAGTCAATGGGCACACGTGTCCCTGTTATACCAAGCAAGACTGGCTTATCAATGAGATATTGCGACATAGGTTTTTCAGCCACTCGTAAATCCACACGATTGCGACGAAAGAGAGTTCCATCAACGTCCACTAGATACGAGTGTGGTGCAACTTTTTTCAAACAGGTACCCATTCTCCAACGACCTGTTTGATCCCCAGGTAAGGATTTCATACAGATTTGTTCTCCAGTAATTAACTCTGGCAGATCCCTGGCCGATGTATCATATTGAGCCTTTGACATTTGTCTCTTAAACTTTAACTTTTCTGTAACACCTTGTACCATACAAGGTTCCAGAAACTTATTCGCTGCCGGTAAGGAAGTCTTCAGCCTCCTTGACATCAGTCTTTGTGCCGGACTACTATCCATGCCTTCGGTTGGAGTGTTTCTCCAATGCAAAATGGCCTTCCACGAGTCTTTCCCATCACTGTGTGCTCTCTTGCATAAGTTCTTAACAATCTTTACAGCTGCTTCAGCTTTGCCATTCGCCTGTGGATGACGTGGTGAGGAAGTAACGTGCTCAATCTCCCATTCCATTGCAAATCTTCTAAATTTCAAGCTTGAAAACTGAGGGCCATTATCAGAGATCACTTTATCTGGTTGGCCATAACGGGCAAACTGAGCCTTGCACCGCTTAATTGTGGTTTCAATGGACAAATCAAGAAGAAGCTCGATTTCCCAAAAGTCCGAATAGTGGTCAACTAATATCAGGTTCTCTTTGCCTACGTAGTTGAATAAGTCCATACTGATGATCTGCCATGGACGTGTCGGTATCTCATTCGACATCATAGTTTCCTTTTGTTGGAAGTGGGCATATTCATTCCAGATGTGACAATTACTGACAAAATCTTTGATTTCACCTTGCATGTTAGACCAGTAAAGAGTATCACGAGCTTTTCTGTAGCATGCTATGGATGTTATGTTGGTGCACCACTTCCTGTTTCCTGTTTTCCGTTTGTGGCAGTTGCTCCTGTCTTTTTATGTTATGTAACCAATATGGCTCCTGTGCAGTAATCCCGTGTGCTGTGTTTATTTACATCACATGAAACATGGTATCAGAAGTATCTGGATCTGCGCTGCTTCTGCACATTTGCCGCTGAGAGCCTGCCAGCCTTGCAGCGTGATTGTATCTCCTGTCCGTGGATTTGAGCATTTGACGCAAACAATAGCAGCATCATGCCAGCTAACAGCATTCCGCTGCCTGAGCCAATGAGGGTAAGCAGCAATGTTTGTGATAACTGGGACAGCTTCAAAACTGAGTTTGATGACTACTGCCTCACCACAGGGTTAAAGGAGAAGCCTGCAGGCCGCCATTCTGAGGAGGGTGATGGGCAGTGAATGCCTCCATGTTTACAAGCATAATCCAAACCTTACAGAGGAGCAAAAGAATGATACCAAAGCCATCCTGGATGCATTAGAAACTGTCTTCAGGCCTTCTAAAAATGTCATATATGAAAGATATATATTTGGCTGCTGCAAGCAAGAAGACGGTGAATCAATAGACAATTTTATCACACGGCTTAGAGAAAAATCTGCAAGCTGTGAGTATGGCTCTTTGAGAGATGAACTTATTTGTTATAAACTGGTTCTGGGTATCATCAATGAAAACACACACCGCCACTTGTTTAGGAAACGCGATTTAGATTTGCAAACAGCACTTGAGATATGTCACACCGCAGAACTTACTGAAAAGTATATGAAAGCTATGGAGCAGGATAAAACGACTGACAATATCAATATAGCCTCTTCACAGCAGCACAAGTTTCAACACAAGAGTCGCTCACACAAGGCACCTGAGCAGAAAGCCTGTATCATGCAAGTATTGTGGCAGTCTGCATTTACGTGTGAAAGAAAAGTGCCCTGGGAAATTCTGTACTGCATGCGGTAAGCCAAATCACTTTGCAAGGGTGTGTCTCTCCCATGACATGAAAGTAAGGAAGCTACACACTATTCAGCAAGTGCCTGATTCTGAGGATGCACAACTGTGTAGCACTGATATGATTTACACCTCAGAATGCATTGGTGCTGTAGACACAAAAGTCAAGAAATGGTTTGTAAACCTTAATTTAATATAATCCAACCTTGTCAGCTGGATTCAGGTGCAACATGTGATGTAATGAGTTTAACCACCTCCCGTCCGCACGTTGACTATAAACGTCCGGGAGGTGGTTCTCTATTTCTGAATGGACGTTCCAGAACGTCCGTTCAGAAACTGCAGCTGCACGCTAATCGTGCAGCTGCTGATCGGGTTGCCCACAATCAGTGACAGCAGGGCAACCCAGAGAGAAGGCAGGGACAGTGCCCAGGTGTCCCTGCCTTCTGGATCGCTGCATACACAGCGCTCTACGAGCGCTGTGTATGCAGAGCAGGAAGCGCTATGCGCTTCCTGTTCTGGCCCGGCGGTCATGTGATCGCTGGGACCGGAGAGTGCAGGAGCTGTGTGAGGTCTTTCAGAGACCTCGATCAGCCCTGCACAGAGGCTGTACAGCGCTGTATTGCGCTGTACAGCCTCTCTGGAGGGGTGTATTTCTCCTGTAACTGGGGTTACTATGTCAGCCCCAGTTACAGGAGAAATCAACAGTGAAAAAAAAAAAAAGAAAAAGTGAAGTAAATGTCCCCCAGAGGTCTTGTATGACCTTATGGGGGACGAAAAGTGTAAAATAAAAAAATAAAGTGTTCAAAAAAATAAATAAAAAAAAAGGTTCCACATGTAAAAAAAAAAAAATTCCCCAAGTAAGGAATAAAAGAAAAATGTTAAAAATAGAAAAAATAAAATAGACATATTTGGTATTGCCGCGTCCGTGACGGTTCGGATCTATAAATATTGCACATAATCGACCGAGTCCGATAAACACCATAAAAAAAATTAAATAAATAACTGTCAAAAAAAGCCATTTTTGTCACCTTATATCACATAAAGTGCAACACCAAGTGATCAAAAAGGCGTATGTCCCTCAAAATGGTATCAATAAAACCGTCACCTCATCCTGCAAAAAATGAGTCCCTACATAAGAAAATCTCTCAAAAAATAAAAAAACTATAGCTCTCAGAACAAGGACACATTAAAACATAATTTTTTGGTTTCAAAAATGCTATTATTGTGTAAAACTTAAATAAATAAGAAAAAGTATACATATTAGGTATCGCCACGTCGTAACAATCTGCTCTATAAAAATGTCACTTGACCGAACCCCTCAGGTGAACGCTGTAAAACAACCAATTTTTTGGTCACCTTGCCCCATAAAGTGTTATAATGAATGATCAAAAAATCATATGTACCCAAAAATAGTACCAATAAAACTGGCACCTTGTCCCCTAGTTTCCAAAATAGGATCACTTCTTGGGAGTTTCTACTGTAAGGGTGCATCAGGGGGGCTTCAAATGGGACATGGCAACTAAAAATGGGAGTTCCTTTTCTTCTGCGCCCTGCCGTGTGCCCATACAGCAGTTTATGACCACATGTGGGGTGACCACATGTGGGGTGTTTCTGTAAACCTCAGAATCTGGGTAATAAATATTGAGTTTTGTTTGGCTGTTAACCATCGATGTGTTAAAGAAAAAATTGGATTAAAATGGAAAATCTGCCAAAAAAGTGAAATTTTAAAATTTGATCTCCATTTTCCTTTAATTCTTGTGGAACGCCTAAAGGGTTAACAAGTTTGTAAAATCGGTTTTAGGTAACTTGAGGGGTGTCGTTTCTACAATGGGGTCATTTATGGGTGTATCCACTATGTAGGCCCCACAAAGTGACTTCCGATCTGAACTGGTCCTTAAAAAGTGGGTTTTGGCAATTTTCTTAAAAATTTGAAGAATTGCTTCTAAACTTCTAAGCCTTCTAACGTCCTAAAAAACTAAAATGACATTTCCAAAATGATGCCAACATGATGTAGACATATGGGGAATGTTAAGTAATAAATATTTTATGAGGTATCACTTTCTGTTTTAAAAGCAGAGAAATTGAAATTTAGAAAATTGCAAATTTTTCAAAATTTTTGTTAAATTTGGGATTTTTCATAAATAAAGGTGAAATACAGGGTGGGCCATTTATATGGATACACCTTAATAAAATGGGAATGGTTGGTGATATTAACTTCCTGTTTGTGGCACATTAGTATATGTGAGGGGGGAAACTTTTCAAGATGGGCGGTGACCATGGCGGCCATTTTGAAGTCGGCCATTTTGAATCCAAATTTTGTTTTTTCAATAGGAAGAGGGTCATGTGACACATCAAACTTATTGGGAATTTCACAAGAAAAACAATGGTGTGCTTGGTTTTAACGTAACTTTATTCTTTCATGAGTTATTTACAAGTTTCTGACTACTTATAAAATATGTTCAAAGTGCTGCCCATTGTGTTGGATTGTCAATGCAACCCTCTTCTCCCACTCTTCACACACTGATAGCAACACCGCAGGAGAAATGCTAGCACAGGCTTCCAGTATCCGTAGTTTCAGGTGCTGCACATCTCGTATCTTCACAGCATAGACGATTGCCTTCAGATGATACGAGATGTGCAGCACCTGAAGCTACGGATACTGGAAGCCTGTGCTAGCATTTCTCCTGCGGTGTTGCTATCAGTGTGTGAAGAGTGGGAGAAGAGGGATGCATTGACAATCCAACACAATGGGCAGCACATTGAACACATTTAGTAAGTGGTCAGAAACTTGTAAATAACTCATGAAAGAATAAAGTTACGTTAAAACCAAGCACATCATTGTTTTTCTTGTGAAATTCCCAATAAGTTTGATGTGTCAGATGACCCTCTTCCTATTGCAAAAACAAAAGTTGGATTCAAAATGGCCGACTTCAAAATGGCCGCCATGGTCACCACCCATCTTGAAAAGTTTCCCCCCTCACATATACTAATGTGCCACAAACAGGAAGTTAATATCACCAACCATTCCCATTTTATTAAGGTGTATCCATATAAATGGCCCACCCTGTATATTGACTCAAATTTATGACTATCATGAAGTACAATGTGTCACGAGAAAACAATCTCTGAATGACTTGGATAAGTAAAGGCGTTCCAAAGTTATTACCACATAAAGTGAGATATGTCAGATTTGCTAAATTAGGCCTGGTCAGGAAGGGGGCAAATGGCCCAGATGGGAAGCGATTAAAGGTCAAAATGAAACTGGCGCCCAAAACACCCCTTCAGCCTAGCAGCACTATATTAAATCTGTATTCAGGGGAAATATTGGAATCATTGGGACTTTTCCAAACAAAATGCAGCATACGAGATTGTGTGCACAAATTGCACTTTGAGATTGTAGAAGCTGATCAGAAACCGCTATTATCTGGTTCAACATGTGAGCGCCTGGGACTGCTGCAGTTCACTATTCCTGCTGAGCAGCACTATGTTGATAATTAGCCAGCGAAATCTCTGATGAGGCCGCTGACAAAACAGCAAATTCTTCATGCCTACAGTGATGTATTTGAGGGCCCGGTAGTATCTGTTCCAGGGGAGGTGCGCTTTGAACTTGACCCTGCTATTCAACCAGCTCAATGTGCCCCACGGAATGTACCAATAGCTATTAAGCCACAGGTCAAAGCACAACTGGACAAGTATGAAGCTGAGGGACATCTAACCTCAGTATCAGAACCCACGGATTGGATAAGCAACATGGTGGTTATCAGAAAGCCTGAAAAGATCAGAATCTGTATCGATCCCAAGTTCCTGACTATGGCCCTGAAGCGGTCACACTACCAAATGCCTACGCTCAATGACATTCTGTACAAACTTCCAAAATGCGTGTATTTTCACACTAGTCGATGCAAGAGATGCCTTTTTACAGTGCAAACTAGATGAAAAAAGCAGTTACATGACCACTTTCTGGACTCCTTGGGGCAGAAAGAGATGGCTTAAACTTCCATTTGGGGTTTCCGTGGCACCAGAGGTCTACCAGCATAAACAACATGAACTATTGAGTGGACTTCGTGGAATTGAGCCAATAGCTGATGACATTCTTATAGTTGGTTGTGGTAACACTGATGACGAAAAGTTAATAGCACTACTAGATCGTTGCAGACAGGTGATGCACTTTATTAATATTCGCCGGCCAGCAGGCTTGATTAGGGTGTGCTCAGGCACACCCCGTGCGCACGCCTATGAAACAGGGTATAATGTACATAAGAATTAGATTGATATAGATATTAATGATGTTACAAACGTCTAATATAAACGTCTAATATAAAGGCACAAGACGTAATTAATTGTTAGTAATATAGTATATAATTATAAAGACCTGATGAAATACGTAAGGGATTTCAATGTCCATCACATATTCTGTGAAATGAAAACAAAGATGTTATAGACTAAAATAAAATATAATAGGTGAATAATTCACAAAAAACAATTACCGTAAGCTCATATTCACGATTCAAGCCCTTTGGATCCAGAGTCTGCAGTCTGTGGATCCAGAAGGCTTCACGTTTTTTTAACATCTGAATCCTGTCGCCACCCTTCCGTGGTGGTAACACTTTTTCAATTATCTGAAAATATCATTCGGAGACATTGTGGCGACATTGATCAAAATGAAAGGGAACTGGCAATAGCAAATTCTTTTTCCGTATCGTTGACTTATGTTTACAAAATCTTTCATCCGAGTTGATGTTTCTCCAACATATAATAGCCCACACGGACACTTCAAAATATAGATTACAAAATTGCTGTTGCAAGTAAAAAAAACATTAATAGGAAATTTCTCTCCTGTATGTGGATGGAAAAAATATTCTCCCTTTATGATGCTGGAACAATTAATACACTGAAAACAGGGGAATGCGCACCTTTTGGGTGTAGACATTGTCATTTGTCGTGGTAGGATTTTGTTACTACCTATATCAGCCCTAACTATAGTATCTCTGATATTTTTTTATCTCTTGTAGCATACCATTGGTAAA